>NC_064820.1:203858216-204473574 GCF_024166365.1 Elephas maximus indicus
GGCAGCACCTAACAACAACAACAACAGTGCAGCCATTCCCAAGAGATTCTAGATCAATATGCTGAAGAAATTTACCTAAAGCCATAAGCACCTGGAATTGATACCTATCACCTTTGTAAATTTTCACGTATGTTATAATGAAGATAACTGAGAATCATCTGTGCAAACGGCATTTACAAAAAACAATTGATTATTGATTCTCATTTTGTGACCCTCCCGTTGCTATGCCTGCCAATCCTAAAACTATATTATGAACTTGCCTAATCCCAGTCAATTCCCTGCCTTGAAGACCCACCTTAGACCACTTGAACCTAGAACCCAGGCCCTTATAACTAGCCCACTTCTGATGTCCTCCCTCCAAGGTATCACTAAGTTGTTAAGGTGGACCTTCCCTTACTGCAATGAGTTATAATCAATGCACTGCTTTATTAACAGATTGTAGGGTGATGGTTTGCATAGATCAGCAGTGGTTTCACCTCCCTCTTGGGTTTTTTTTTTTTTTAATTTTATTAATTATGCTTTTCATTCTAAATAGTTTTATGTTCAGGAATTATTTTATCCTATTCACCTAATGGGTATTTGTGCTCTATTTTTAAAGTTTTTTTTTTTTGGTGGTATCATACATATAGCATAAAGTTTACCATCTTAACTATTTTAAAGTGTATACAGTTCAGTGGCATTAAGCATATTCACAATGTTTTAGCTCTATTTATTATTATCATTTTTTAACAATCTACCAATCAAAAAAGAGTCAGATCACTCAAATGGTCATTTGACAGGAAAATGAAAGACAGCATCCTTGAAGAGACTAACCCTCAGAGGAGCCTGAACTTCTGTACGTCCTTATTTTCTTTCAGTTTTCAAAAGGTGTTTCTTTTACAAATGGAGACTGTAAAATACCACCCACTGTTCCATAGGGTTTTCAAGGCTGTGACCTTTCAGAAGTAGATCTCTAAGCCTTTCTCCCAAGGCACCTCTAGGTGGACTAGAAATGCCAAGCTTTCAGAAACTAGTTGAGCGCCTAACCATTTGATCCACCCAGGGACTTCTTCTTTTCCCCATCTACAACATTATTCAGAATTATATTTGTACCTAATTTAGCAGTCTTATTTCGGAGTTCTTTCTTTCACAGCCAAGTTATGCTTCAGTCTCTCATATTCTTCCTTGAATTTCTTTAACATTCTGCTGATACTTCATTACTTAGATAAATAAATCTCTGACACACGAATATAATATATTGTGTGAGCATTCTTTTTAACATTTGAAAATTGTGCCCCTAATATTTAAAAAATTTATTTACATCAGAAAAACAAAGTAAGTAAAGTCACATATGAACATCTGTTCTAAGGAAACAGTTTCAGCAGTGCTTCCAGACTAAGACAGACTAGGAAGAAAGACCTAGCAAACTACTTCTAAAAAATGGCCAGTGAAAATCTTATGAATAGCAGCAGAACATCGTCTGATATAGTGCCAGAATATAAGCCCCTCAGGTTGGAAGACACGCAAAGTATGGATTGACATAGTGGCTTCAACAATGGGCTCAAACATAGCAACAATTGTTGAGGATGAAGCAAGACGAGGCAGTATTTCATTCTGTTGTACATAGGGTCACTAGGAGTAAAAACTGACTCCATTGCACCTAATAAGAACAACAAGGATTCTCTATGGTCTGGTATGGGAGGAAGCCCATGGAGGGGGTGTCACCAAGAGTTAACTCACTGGGCAACACCAACCCTAGTGATACCACTGCCTGAGCACACAGCTCACCCAGTTCTGCCTATCCGCCCCAGTGTTGTCAGTTGTCCTGTTGTCTCCAGTCAGGGCTTCCCCTATCGCTACATACAGCTGTCCAGTCTCCCGCTGCAGATCAAGCTCCCCTCCCCTCCTAAAGCATGGTTCAGAGGTCTGAAGCTGCAGGTGCCTTTTGTGGGCAGAGTCCTCGGTGGGGGTGGGGAGGGTACAGGTGGTGAGGGACCAGCTGACTCCAGGTACTTCCATAGGAAAATTCCTTAACCAGCTGGATCTGTGCTTCCAGACTGTGAGGTCTGTGGGGGTTCATGGACTACACCACTGGTATGAAAGCCCTTTTGGGTCTCGTAACAGGCAGGAATGATAACGCTGAAGTCAGTGGAACTGCGGCATAAAGTGGGAGTGTTGAGATGGAGAACCAAGGTCTGCCCAACTTTTACTTTTCTGCCAGTCTCTGCAGTAGTCCTCTGTCCACTTTTAGGGGTCTCTGCTGGGTCTGGTAGGGAATCCTAGTTTAATTTTCTGGTGTTCTAGTGGTAGGGTTTGGAAGCAGTTTCCTTTCAAGTTGCCGTCTTCCTGAAATGGTATGACTTTGTTTTAAATTTTTTTTCCATACTTATACAAACAAATAAATGGGAGCCGCCGTGGTGTAGTGGTTAAGAGCTTGGCTACTAACCAAAAGGTCAGCAGTTCAAATCCACTAGCCGCTCCAGTTCTACTCTTTCTTATAAGCTGGAATTGACTCAAGAGCAACGGGTTTCATTTTTGGAAACCCTGGTGGCATAGTGGTTAAGTACTATGGTTGATAACCAAAAGGTCAGCAGGTCGAATCCACCAGGCCTTCCTTGGAAACTCTATGAGGCATTCTACTCTGTCCTATATAGGTTCATTATGAGTCGGAGCAATTAAGTTGGAATCGACTTGATGGCAACAGATTTGCTTTTTGGATGAATAAATACTTATTTTTTTTTTCTACAAAAATAATTCAATTATGTAATGATTTTAAATAAGTACTTAAATTATTTACTCTTTATGATTTATGCCATAATTCATGCTGTCTCCAAATAAACACACTAAAATGTTAACAATGCGAAATCAATTAATCTAGAAATGCAATAAATATATAAAAATAAATAAAATTATAATTAGGAAAAAAAGAATAAAAGAAATTATACCAAATGTCAGAGCCCTGGAGGTGCAGTGGTTAAGTGCTCAGCTACTAACCAAAAGGTCTGCAGTTGGAACTCACCAGCTGCTTCATGAGAGAAAGATTTGGCAGTCGCTTCTATAAAGATTACACCCTTAGAAATGCTATGGGGCTGTTGTTCCACTCTGTCCTATAGGGTCAGTATGAGTCAGAATCAAGCAAACAGCAACAGGTTTAGTTTTGGTTTTTATATCAAATGTCAAGGGTCATTCTTGAGTTTTGACAGCTATGGCTGGTTTTCTTTTCTCACTATTTTAAAAATAATATTCAAATTACATTTATTGCAGAAGTACTACTGATTTATTAACACTGCATTTTTAGATAATAATCATAATCATACCTGTTGGTTGTAGTATAAACCATGGTTACTTAGTGATTGAGATCTTGCAGAAAATTAAGCCCAAATACAGGTAAAAGCCCTTCTGATGGCTTCTGGTGCATCTTCTCACCACTGATTTCCAAAGCCAGCACATAATTTGTGGGGCTTCTTATTTCAAATGCATGAAAAAAGTGTTATTAAAGATACAAGAGTATAAAGGTTTTTCCTTCGGTGGTCTCTCAAAAATTGTCATTGTGTTATTTGTTATTTATTGTCATTCTAAGTAAAGAGATATCAAAATTTTAAATCATTAGCATGAGTTTTATGGTTCATCTTTACATCAAGCAATGCCAATGTTAAATGCAAACATAAGAACATTTAACTTGCATGTAGAACCGCTGAAATTACCCAGTTCTTATTTCAAAGCTCGAATATGCATATGTATTTCATTCTTAATGGAACGTGTAAATGCTGCCCCAAATTAATTCACTGTTTTATTTCTGCCAACACCTTTTACTTTCAGCTGACTGATGAGTGAGGAAGGACTGAAAGGAATAGAAACTATGGGTTATCCTTTCTTTACTTTTCCTTTTATGTCATCACTTTCAGAGTAAGTGGTTGATTAATATAAGGAAGTAACAGGAGTCAGAGAGGCTATAATAAGGTTCTCTGGTCATCTCTGTTTCTTAGAATGTAATTGCCTTCTTTCCGCATTCAAAGTTCGTTCTGGTTTGGCAGAAAGAGTGGCCTCTCAAAGCTATCAATGCCCCACTTACTCAATTTTGGGCTTGTCATGTTATGTTCGTTTTGAATTTTGCTAAGCTTCCATGCATTCTGGGTCTACCAGAATTCTGTGCTCTTGGGGCATTATGAATGCTCTATGTACATGGAGCTGGCAAGAAACAGTGGACACATATATTACACATTTCTCTTCTGCTTACACACAACCTCCGTTGTCCCATTAGACTTCACTTATAAAACACAAGTTCAAACATAGGAGTATTAGAAATTTCTAGATGACAACCAAACCAAAACCAAACCCATTGCTGTCAAGTCGATTCTGACTCATAGAGACCCTGTAGGACAGAGTAGAACCGCCCCATAGAGTTTCCATGGAGCTCCTGGTGGATTACAACTGCCGAGTTTTTGGTTAGCAGCCACAGCGCTTAACCACTACACCACCAGGGTTTCCTAAATGACAACAACAGAGCATTAAGCCAAGTAGGACTGTGTGTGGCTGCACACTCATGAAGCCAGCCCTCAATAAAAATAATTATTTCAAACAGAAAATCACAAAAGTTCTGTTCCTTTCTGGGATAGTTGCCTCTGAACATGTTATTAGGTTGTGGAAGTGCTGCCAGTATGGTATCATAAAGTTACAAACTATAAACATAATGGTAAATAAGCACACTGATCAGGTTATCTTTTCTCAAAATGCAATTCACAGAACATTACCTCTATGCATGGTACTAATAAGTAAAAGTATTTCTGGCCATAGGAATTTGGAGAATATGGCATTCAACACTCCTGTTATACTTCATTTTCTTGAGGGCCTTCTAGAACTTTTTATTAGCTTCTGTGCTTGTGAATCTCTGCAGGGGGCTGCAGTCTGTAGGACCTTCCAAATTTTTTGACTATAAAATCCTTTGGTCTAGTATCAGCTCATGGGACTTGTAGCTTATGATACACAATTTGTTGTTTTTGTTGTTAGGTACTGTTGAGTCAGTTCTGACTCAGAGCGACCCTGTGTACAACAGAACGTAACTGCCCAGTCCTGCACCATCCTCACAATAATTGGTATGTTTGAGACCATTTGTTGCAACCAACTTGGTGAGGGGTTTCCTTTTTTTTTGCTGACCCTCTACTATACCAAGTATGATGTTCTTCTCCAGGGTTTGGTCTCTCCTGATAACTTGTTAAATGAATAATTTCCTTTATAAGGATGAGCACAAAGCTGGTTCTTATGAAGTGGAGGTTAAAGATGTTCCAAAAATCCAGCTTTTCCAAGCTCCTATACCACTCCATCGTCGCTAACATCAACTACTCCTTCTGCCCTCAGTGCTCTTTCTCCCATCTTTGGGTTCCCTAATTTGCTGCAAAGTCTCACAGAACTCATGAACTGTATAAAAGAAATGACTCACATGGATGTAGAGGCTGGCAAGTCCCAAATTCATGGGTCAGGCATAGGCTCATGCCTACCTACATAGCTGCAGGAGCTGAGGAACTCAAACGGCCAGTTCAGACCACAGGCTGCTGGCTCACAAGGATGCAAAAGCTGGCACATTGGGTTACACAATAGGCTGCTGGCCCAAGGGGCTGTGGAAGCCAGTGAATCCCAGAAACCACAGGTCATACAGTAGGCCTCTGGGGAGGTCAACTGATCATGAACGAGATGTGGGATCCAGATGCAGAGAGAGAAAGCCTCTCCTGGACACACATGTATATCTTAGATGCAGGCCACATCGTAGGGAAGGGTATAACTTTAGTAAGGGTGGGGCTTGAGTCATGTCCTCCTGCAAGGTTGCAGCCCAAGACATACCTTGCACCAGCCCTGTCTCTGTACCATGTAGAGGTCAGGATCCACAACACATAAAATGGAGGACAGCCATGCAATACCAGGAACCAAGATCCCGCCAATTCGACCCCAATGATCACAGGTTCCATATACCTTATTTGCATAGTCACTCTCAATCGCTGTGTATGAATCACAAAGACCATGGCTAGAACGGCCATATTATGCACTATACATGTCCAAAGCACATGAGACAAAGTCTCACTATCCTGGCTTCTAAGGAGCATTCTAGCTGTACTTCTTCCAAAACAGATTTGTTCGTTCTTCTGACAGTCCATGGTATATTCAATATTCTTTGCCAATACCATAACTCGAAGATATCAATTCTTTTACAGTCTTCCTTATTCATATCCAGCTTTTGCATGCATACGAGGCAATTGAAAGAAAATACCACAGCTTGGGTTAAGCGCACCTTAGATCTCAAAGTGATATCTTTGCTTTTCAACACTTCAGAGAGGTCTTCTGCAAGAAATTTGTCCAATGCAATAAGTCATTTGATTTCTTGACTGCTGCTTTCGTGGACATTGTGTGTGGATCCAAGTAAAATGAAGTCCTTGACAACTTCATTCTTTTCTCCATTTATCATGATGTTGCTTATCGGTCCAGTTTGTGATGATTTTTGTTTTCTTTATGTTGAAGTGTAATCCATACTGAAGGCGTGGTCTCCGATCTTCATCAGTAAGTGCTTCAAGTCCTCTCCACTATCAGCAAGTAAGGTTGTGTCATCTGTATATCGCAGATTATTAATGAATCTTCCTCTAATCCTGATGCCATGTTGTTGTTCATATAGTCCAGCTTCTTGGATTATTTACACAGATTGAATAAGTATGGTGAAAAGATACAACCGTGACACACACATTTCCTGATTTTAAACCACTCACCGGCTTGTTCTGTTCAAACAACTGCCTCTTAGTAAAATTAAATGTTCTGGAATTCCCATTCTTTGCAATGTTATCCATAGCTTGTTATTACCCACACGCTCAAATGCCTTTTCATAGTCAATAAAACACAGGCAAACATCTTTCTGGTATTCTCTGCTTTCAACCAAAATCCATCTAACATCAGCAATGATATCCCTCGTTCCCTGTACACTTCTAATTGCTGTACCCCATCAATGTCATTAAGGTTGACTCTACTTTGAGGAGGCAGGTTTTTCCCTTTTGTATTTTGAGTGCCTTCCAACCTGAGAGTCCATATAAGTTGGAATCAACTCAAAGACAAGGATTTTTGTTTTGTTTTGTTTTGTTCCAACCTGAGGTGCTCGTCTTCCAGCATTATATCAGACAGTGTTTCTCTGCTATTCATAAGGTTTTCACTTGCCAGTTTTTTTAAACGTAGATTGTCAAGTCCTTCTTCTTAGTCTATTTTAGTCTGGAAGCTTCACTGAAACTTTTCCACCATGGGTGACCTTGCTGATATTTGAAATACTAGTGGCATAGCTTCCAGCATCACAGCAACATGCAAGCCACCACACTGTGATGAACTGACACGTGAGTGGTAGATGCACAACTTAGGAAGTGCTAAAACAGACAGAAATCAACTCAATATTGCTTAACATTCTGGAAAACCAGAGCAACGTATTTAGCATAAAGAGATTTATACAATCATGTTGGAGAACAAAATTACTTGGGAGGATGGATAGTTAATTACATGTAATAAGCAGCAACACGTAGTAAGAATGCAGAAGAATGAAAGGAAATGCCCACTGCCCAAGAAAAGTATCTTCAGGCTTCAGCCCAGTACCTTTAATTAATATACTGTACTATTTTTTTTTTTTATCAAACCAGGTGGAGATAACTTATTTTAATTAGAGGATCCTACAGTTTATATTCACTGAACTGTTTCAAAAGACGCTGCTAGGAGGACAGCTACAGACTGGGAGAAAATATGTGTAAACCACATATCTGACTAAGAACTGTATCTAAAATATATAAAGGACTCAAAACTCAACAGTAAAAAAACAATAGAATTAGAAACTGGCAGAAGACATGAGCAGACATTTCACTGAAGAGGATATACACAGATGGCAAATTAGCACATAAAAAAAGTTAAACATTATGAGCCGTTAGGTAGGTAGAAATTAAAACAATGACATATCACTACACATCTATCAAAATGACTTAAAAAAAAATAGTGGCCAATACCAAATTCTGGTGAGGACATAGAGAAATTGGATCTCTTATGCATTGATGTTGGGAACGTAAAATGAAAAAGACACTCTGAAAATTAGATTGGCATTTTCTTATAAAACTAAATTACCATACAACCCAGTGAATGCACTCTTGGGGATTTATCCCAGAGAATGAAAAACTTGAATTCGCAAAAAAACCTGAAAATGAATGTTCACAGCAGATTTATTCATAATGTCCCCCCAAACTGGAAACAATACAAATGCCCTTCAACCAGTGAGTGATTAAACCAACTGTGGTATATCTATACCATGGAATACTTCTCACAAATAAAAATAAATGAACTATTGATATGTGCAACAACTTGGATAGACCAAAAGGGAATTATGCTGAATGAGAAAAAAAAAAAAAAAAAGCTGATTTCAAAAGATTGCATTCTATATTATTCCATTAAAATAACATTATCGGAATGACAAAACTATAGAGGTGGAGAACAGATTAGTGGTTGCCAGGGATCAAGGAGGAGAAAGAAGAGAGGTGATAGTGGCATAAAAGAGTAGTACTGATAGTCCCTAACTTAAGGATATATTGGAATCACAATGAGCTGCACTTATGACCATCTGTTTTTTTTTTTTGTTGTTGCTGTTTTGTTCTTACGTCTTACCATTAGTAATATGTACCACTTACAATGTTGTGGCGTGTAATTTGGTGATGCTATTCTCAGATGTTCACTCACAGATATTCAATGTTGTGATTTACTGATGAAATCACTTCCATATAGCAGGTTGTGGCCTAGGTCTATAATGAAGGCTGTGTCAATGTCAGCGTAGGGAGTCGTAATGAATAGAAAGTTGGGTAATGCTCAACTCTAAGGACATATGACAATCGATGAGCACATATGCCTGACAGCTTTAGATCTCTGACTTGATTGTTATGACACAGATGCTGACAAATAAAGATTGGATTTATAAAGATACTGATAATAAAAAGCAATAATAATGAAAACTTAAAAAAAAAAACAAACCAGATGTTAGATTTACGTCAGAACTGACTTATAATGGAGTCCTCAGGATGGAATCATGACATAAGTACTAGGGAACCTTGTGATGGAAGTCTTCTGTATCTTGACTGTTCTGTATCTTGATGGTCACACAAATTTACACATCTGGAAAAAATTGCATAGCTTTAAATACATAAACAAACACAAATGAGTTTATGTAAAAGTGGTGAAATCTGAATATGTCAGAGGATTGTATTAATAATATTCTGGTTGCAATTCAGGAAAACTGGATGATGGGTATACCAGATCACTCTTTATTAATTCTGAAAATTGCGTGTGAATCTGTAACTATCTTGAAAAAAAAAGTTAAAAAAAATAGTCTAGAGCTGTATATACCACCTGTGGCTATTTTCTTTTCTTTTTTAGTAAAAATATTGATTTTTGTCAAAATGTAAAATTCCTGAGTCTACGCTGATGTAAATAAATGATTGAATAAATAAATGAACAAGTGAGAAAAATCTTCGGAACAGAAGAATTTAGAATAATTTATGTAGATACACTACCCCTCAAGGAGATGGAGCATAACACCGCACCCCTTGAGTGTGGACTGCACTTTGTGACTTGATTCAGAAGAGGAGAGTATGAAAGGGGAAAGGGAAGTAACCTGGCAAACACTACATTGCCCAGATGATCAAGGTTAACATCACCAGTGATAAGTCATGTGGACATCATGTATCCCTGATATTGATTTGATAAGAAGGGCATTTTATCTCTTTGGCCTTCCTCTCGAAAACCTAAAACCTCGGTCTAACTGTGAGAAAAACATCAAACAAACCCAAATTGAGGGACATTCTACAAAATGCCTTATCTTTACTCCTCAAAACTGTCCATGTTATTAAAAACAGGGAAAGTCTAAAAATCACTGATAGCCCAGAGGAGACTGCTGTGATGACTAAATGCAATGTGGTTTCCTGGATGGGGTCCTGAGAAGGAAAAAGAATATTAATACACAAAAGCTGGATCCATAGTTACTATGGAACTAATTTCATTTTCACAGTAATGTCAGATATTAACTATAGGGAAAATTCGTGAAGGGTATATGGAAACCTCTGTACTCTCTTTGAAACGTCTTTGTAAATATAAAACCATTCTCAGTTTAAAAGTTTACTTTTTAAAACATTATTGGTCTTTTAAATGTATCTAGTTTGATGAACCAGTTATATATATACGGAAACCCTCGTGGCGTAGTAGTTAAGTGCTACAGCTGCTAACCAAAAGGTCAGCAGTTCATATCCACCAGGGGCTCCTTGGAAACCCTGTGGGGCAGTTCTACTCTGTCCTATAGGGTCACTATGAGTTGGAATCAACTTGATGGCAATGGATTTGGTTTGGTTTATATATATATATATATATATATATCTCATCTAAAAAGGAGCCTGAAAGGATCTAGTGGCCAAAAATATTTGATTGAAACCCAAAGAAGACCATTATGATAATCAACAAAGTGACTGTGGAGGGGTGAAAGAGGGGAGAAGAGTGTGGAAAAGCATTAAATACTTTCTAAACACAGAATGTCTTCACATTTCTTTTAATCTTTCAAGGTTCTTGGTGAGCCTGACTCCAAAAATGTGCCCAGTGAAATAGGTTGCTAGGTTCAATAACTTTCTCTTATTCCATAATATCTGTTAATTATAGAAGCTTCACCACTTCTAAGCAGGTACAGTTGGACATACAGTAACTTAGTACCCAGATCATACCACCCTTCCCTAAACTGAGTGTACATTTGTTGGGGCCTCTCTCCGATCACATCCCAACCTCGTTCCCCATCCATCTCACAGCTTCTTTATCCAGCAGCAATTATAGATGACTAATTTTTTTCCAATGAGGCAGTGGTGGTTTAATGGTGGAATTATTGTCTTCCATATGGGAAACCGGGTTCGATTCCGAACCAATGGACTTTGTGTGCAGCCACTGTTTGTCTGTCAGTGGAGGCTTGTGGGCTGCTATGATGCTGAACAGATTTCAGCAGAGCTTTCAGACTAAGACAGACTAGGAAGAAAGGTCTGGCAATCTACTTCAAAAATCAGCCAATGAAAACCCTATGGATCATAATGGTCTGAGCCCCAAACAATCATGGGATGGTGCGGCATTTCATTCCACTGTACACGGAGGCAGCTAACAACAAGTTGTTCCATAAAAACCATGCTGATCTATTTGCCTTGAATGCATATACAGCTCCCCCTGCTCAAAATTCCCTCATTCCTTATCTTCATGGAAAATTCTTACTTATTCTGCAAGATCCAACTAGGCTATTGTTTATTCCATGAAACCTTTACCTGCCTATCCACCCACTTTTCACCTAAACTAATTAATCATTCCCTCTGTATACTGCTGCGCCAGTATCTACATACTTTCATTGTGGTACTAATCCCCTGCATCATAATCTTTTTTTTCATACACTTGTTTCCCCCATTACACCTGGCTATACCCCACCAGGGTTTCCTTTTTAGTGAGTTTGTTTTCCACTTTGGATTCCCAGCATACAGTACAGCATGTGCTGATTTAATGTAATTTAATTTAATTAGCAGTGTTAAGGCAGTGCCTACTAAGAACAAGACAATCTATAGGGGGAATAAAAGAGGATTAAAGCAAAACTCTAGACTTCTGTACCTTAAAAATCTCATTGACCATTGTAAGAGTGGTAAATGATCAACAGCGCAATGTAGGTATGACAAGCAGAAAAATGTCATAATTAACTATGCAAAAAAAAGTATTGATGGTGGAAAAAAAGGAAGACTTCACTGGATAGGCAAGAGTTAAATTTGATCTTGAAGAAAAAGAAGATTTTAGAAAAGAATATAGGATAAGGGGAATAATACCAGGCAGAGAAAATAGGATTAGATGGTGGGTCCTAGGAATAGGAAGAAATGGCACAAAGAAGAGATATTAGAAATGAAAACTAATAACTTGCTAATGATTACATGAAAGTAATGATGGGAAAATCAAAGAAAAGTCCAAGGCGTGCCTCTGGAAAAAATGATAGTGGAACTGACCAAAATAATAATAATTTAGGGTATGTAGCTAGCAGACAGTTTTTTTAAAAAAACTGATTATATTTTGGGAAAAGAATTCCCCTAGGATATTCCACATGGGAGCCTCAGCCCTTAATGAGAACCTTGAGTCAGGCAGAGGCAGCATGCCAGAGCTGAACAGCCACTCAAGTTGAACCCCACGGTGTTAGGGAATTAGGGCATATGTACTGCTTACAATCAGTCAGGTTAAGGAGAAAGAGGGGTTTGGTAAGGTTTTGGTAACTCTCAAGGCCAGTGCAATTATCTGTAATTTCCTTCTGAAATCTTTTTATGTGTAACTGTATAATATGTGTAAAAAAAAAAAAAGTATAACTGTATAATCAGCATCTGTACAATTGTGAATATTTTATAGATTCTAAGAAATTATAATGATTTGATACAAATTATAAGGTAAGTATCTTAATAGGGATATAATCCAAGTTTTCTGGTTTGTGAAAATCCATTCATGATGCTAATTCTATAATCATTTTGCAACAGTATTTCCGTGCTCAATCATGGCGGTAAACAGGTAATTGACTTGGGGTAGGAAAGAGAGTATTTAGCTGGCTGACTAGGAGAAGTTGTGTATACTTTTGTGTATAATTTTTCTAGTGGACATAACAATGCAGAATCTTGTCCCATATGTTCCAATAAAATGAAATGCTGGGAAGTGCTTTGAAGCCAGTGAAGGCCCATAAGGCAAAATACAGCAATGCCTTTGGATAGAAAAATTATTTTTGTGGCAAAAGCCCCTTGTTTGATCCAAGCATTAGATCCAAAGTCTGAAGGCCTGGATTCTAGCCCTAAGCCGATGTGTGTATTTAACTCATTTTCATTGAAGACTATTTGTCAGATGCCATACCCAATCCTGGAGAAAAAAGGTGGAAGATGGTTCCTTCCGTGATAAATCTTATAGCTTAGCTGATCAGACAGACGTTAACACATATAACCACACACAAAACGATGAAATTTAGATTTCAATGCATGCTGTCATGAAAAGAATCTGGAATGTGAGTTTGTATTAAGAGAACTTAAACAAGTCTGGGGATACCAAAAAGCTTTCTCTTGGGAAGCAACACTTGAACTGGCAATGAAGCATGATTGGGAGGCTGAGTAACATGGCATTTAAATTGCAGAGACCTTGCTTTCTTCTCTGTAAAACCAGACAATTTTCAAAGTTTTGGTCATTCTGAAGTCTTGGTTTCTAACCATTTTAATGCTTCTAGATCAGGCACAGACAACCCACTGATCTGCTCCAAGACTCACTTTAAGTCAGGGAAGAATTAGATACATGTTGGCCAATTTTGTTATTAGAATAGTTGTTTTTTTAATCTTAAATTTATCACTACATCTACAATCATAACTCATTCAATCAATAAAACACCCAGTGACACGCGGTAGAGTGTAGTTGGTGTGTAACCACTTGGTTTGAAGGCAATCAACTTAGTATACTCAAATAAAAGCTGGTTGTGTATACATAGATGTCTCTTTCTGGCAGTGTCAACCAACGTGGGTCTAAGTACTCACCAAAAGTTCATGGTCCTGAGCAGTTGTGCAAAGGGAGAACAGACTTAGATTTTTTTATGTTATCACAATTCCCAGGGTCAAAACTGATCATTATTTTTGATGAACAAATTTAAATAAAGTTTCTGGGATAGAAACAGTGAGTTAAAACCACACAAGAATTAGAAAAGTGATTATTGACCAACATGTTAGCTTACTTTTCACTGTTTCTGAGGGGTTATGTGTGGGAGGTGGGGTGCAAAGAGGAAGGACAGGTTCTTTTAGGTCTAAAGGGGAAGGACAGGTTCTTTTAGATATTTTCATAAAGACCAAAGGAGTCTTGGATCTTCTTGTTAATGTTGATACACACACACGTACACTTACACATGTATTTCAAAAGAGAGTATCCTACCAGTTTAGAAATTATATTTTCAATGAGATCATGAAGAAGTGAAAGTTACAGACTGTCGAGAAGATAATAGACTAGGCTATTGGAGTTTTCCATTCCACTACTAGTATATTGATGCCCTGGTGGTGCAGACAGTTAAGTGCTTGACTATTAGCCAAGACTGGCAATTCAAACCCACCCAGAGGTGCCTTTTGTGCCTCTGAAAGGTCACAGCCTTGAAAATCCTATGCTTTTGTTAGGAGCATTTTTTAAATCATAAGGTAGTGGTAAATTTTATCATTTTCTTAATCTAATGAAGGTAAAAGTAAATTTATCATTTTTGAGTCTAATGGAAAGAGCATATAATTTTTCTCTTTAATCGGTTTTAAGGTGAGGAACTAACTTTATAAATGTTCTAATGTTAATTTTGTCTTGCATTAAATTCAAATAATTATATTTTTAATACATTGCTAGAGTTAATTTGCTCTTCTTTTATTTTTAGGGTTTTGGAAACTTACCATAAGTACGATTTGCTTGCAACTGTCCTTTTTTCTTAGATTTTTGTAACAAGGTTTATATCAGCCTCATGGGAGAAAGTAAGTATATTTCTCTTTGTTATAAAGAGGCGAAAATGTGTACAGATGTTTAAAAGGTTGCACACGTACCAGGGAAGAGCAGTATGTACAGCTAAGAAAGTCTAAGAAGGAAAAAGTCAGTAAGCCTGGGGAAAAAATGAGCCCTAAAGTTATTCCATGTGCCTGTCATAAACATAACTGCTGTAACAAGTGTCTAAGAACAGTACCCCTAGAACATAAAACCAAAAACACCAAAGCTGTTGCCACCGAGCCGATTTCCACTCACAGCAGCCCTAAAGAACAGAGCAGAACTGCCCCATAGTGTTTCCAAGGAGCGGCTGCTGAATTCAAACAGCCAAACTTTTGGTTACCAGCCAAGCTCTTAACCACTACACCATACCTGGGACACAGGAAGTGCTAAATAAATGGGGGGAAAAAAAGAATAGTATGAATTTTTAAACACAAAACCCTACAAAGTCATGTAGAAAAAAAATGTTCTCCCTTACTGATACTATTCTAAATAAAATGAGTGTTTTTTTCCCCTGGATAGAAAATTGGTGCAATTAGGTTAAAAACTTAACTAACCATAAATGTGTATAATATGAAGCACAGCCCTAATGATGATTTTATCCTTAAATTATGATCTCCAGAGCCAGAAGGTTTGAATAAAGGAGCATTTTAAAATTTGAAAAATTCTCCCATAAATTAAATTAGAAATGCTTTCCTAAAATCAAATAAGTCTATAATAGTTGACCTGGAAGTAAATGTAATTTTTTCCTCAACACTTATACTGAAAAGATGAAAATAGCTAACTGTACAAAAATGGAAATTACATCATCTTCTAAAACTGAAAAACTGGAAGATAGGCAATTGGAGATTGTGGATTATCAACCCAATGGAATATTTTACAGTCATAAAAAAGTTATAATTATATAAGTTTGTGGAAATATGGAAACATCTCTCATCAAGAAAAGTAAATTGAATGTATTATACTATGATCTCCCTGGTTTATAAAGTACATTAACACATGAATAAGGATTGTCAATTAATACAGGAAAAAAATTAAGAATTCATTCAAAGGATCATTTTTAATATTGTCACTGTTGTTACAATGTTGTTCTTATAATGAAATTTAATAATAAACTGCTTCACATCCCTGACAATTTTTATAAATCTCTTCCTTTTCTGTTGTTATCACAGAGAGACATGGAGAGAGGGAATGAGACAGAATTCACAGATTTCACCCTTCTAGGGTTCTTCCCAGAGTTTAGACACATCATAGCCATGGTCTCCATCATCCTCCTGATCTTCATGGTTGCCTTCACCAGCAACACTCTTCTGATCCTCCTGATCTGGTTGGATTCCCGGCTCCATACTCCCATGTATGTCCTGCTCAGTCAGCTGTCCTTAATGGATTTGACTTTGACCTCTAGCATTGTCCCCAAAATGGTGGCCAACTTCTTTTCCGGATGCCGGAGCATCTCATTCCTGGCCTGTGGGACCCAGATTTTCTTCTCCCTGACTGTGGCCATTGCTGAATGCATCCTCATAACTCTCATGTGTTTTGACCGCTATGTGGCCATCTGTAAACCCCTGCGGTACCTGGTCATCATCAATTCTAGGGTTTGTTTGCAGATGGTTGTCATGCCTTGGGCTGGAGGGGCACTTACTTCCCTGGGTCACACTTTGTTCACCTTGCATTTCCACATTTGCAGCCCTAGAGAGATCCCCCACTTTTTCTGTGAAGTCATGGCTGTCCTTAGGATTGTCTGTGAGGACATTTCAGCCTATGAGAAGGCAGTGGTGGAGACAAGTATCCTTGTTCTGCTGCTGCCCTTATCACTTATCTTGTCGTCTTATGCTCTCATCTTCCTTGCTATCCTCAGAGTTAAATCCCCTGAAGGCAGGAACAAGGCTCTGGCCACCTGCCTCTCTCATCTCTGTGTGGTGGGTCTCTATTTTGGTCCAGGTATGTGCATTTACATGAGACCCAGTGCTGCCAAGACTCCAAAGCTGAATCAAGGTCTCTTTCTGTTTGGTACAGTTCTTACCCCTCTCTTGAACCCCCTTGTTTACAGTCTCAGAAACAAGGAAGTTCTAAGTGCACTGAAAAAGTTGTTAGAGAGGTGTCGGTCCTCCAGGAAAGGGTAGAAATACCACCTGCTACAGACAATACGGAGATGCACCAGCAGAGGAACAAGTTGTCAATTCATAAACAACATCTGTGAGAGCCTAGAAAAATCAACTAATCTTACTGAGTTGCATTTTTTTTCTTCATCTGTAGAAAAAATATTTAAACCCATTTCTTCTCTACACTCTGGAATTTTAGTCTAATTGTTTAAATGATACATTGTTGAAGGACAGGGACTATACCCATCAATCCTTTCTACCATTCTTACTTAATGGTCATGGATACTTTAATATTTAACGAGCTTCACATTGGCTCTATGAGAGAAGAACAGACAGTGTCTGCACCCCCAGCATTCAGAACAATACCTAGAACACACGATGTACATCAGGAGCATCCACTGGTTAAATGAAAAGGAATGACAATAGATTGTTGACAATCAAGTAAGTGTGCAGTGTTGTTTTATTCTACATAAGAGGATGTTAATTCCTCTTAATCTTATAAAAGTGCAGTCTCCAGTCTGTGTCAGTGTTTCCGAACAGTGGCTCTCTGATCAAGTGCATTAGAATCACTTACAATTTTTGCTAAACATATCAGTTCTGTGCCCATCCTGGAACTACAGAATCAGAAGTCATGGGCTAGGGGCTCAGGAATCTGACAGACATTCCAATGATTCCCACCTGTACCAAAGGATGGGAGCCACTCATCTATTTATTGACTTACTTCTCTAGACCAGTCTTAAAAAATAATTTACTGCTCTTAAAGTTTCTTATCTCTTTATAACATAGGATGGATTAACGTAGTTAGCAAAAACTAATGATATTACTTTCAGAAATACCAGAGAATAAAGTTTTATTTCTTTGGAATAGAGTTCCTTGGTGGCACAAATGGTTAAGCACTTAGCAATCTGCTTCTGAAGAGTCACAACCATGAAAACCCTAACAAGCACCTTGGTCACTATGAGTTGGAATCAATATTCCATAATTTAAAAGTTTTAAGCACATAGAAATGAGTAAATAGAACAGTAAAAAAGTAAATAAATACTGAATGATTATAACAAAAATATGAATGACAAAATATTTACAACATAGAATAAAATTTTAAGCAGGATACATTATAGATGTTTCCAAAATGTTGATAAACCATAAAATTCATTGTGGCTGAGTTAATTCTGACTCATAGTGACTCTATAGGACAGAGTAGAACTGCCCTATAGAGTTTCCAAGGAGCCCGTGATGGATCTGAGCTGCCAACCTTTTGGCTACCAGCCATAGCACTCAACCACTACTCCACCAGGGTTTCCAACAAAATGTTGATATACATCCAAAAATTATGTTCTATATATATACAGAGAACAGTAAGGACTAATTAAGTGTGCTTTTTGATGATTGAATGAATAACAGAAATAGAAGCCAGTTTTTCAGTGAATAGGAAACACTCAAAAGGGCCACTAATATCTTCCCCCATACTGTCTCAAAAGCTGTCAATTGGACATTTTATTATACAGACACAAATGTTTAAGTTTTGGAAAACATGGCGATCTTAATGTCGAGTTTCAAGCATGATGAACCAAAAAAAAAAAAAAAACCCCAATGTGGTTGAATCAGTTCTGATTCATAGCAACCCTTCAGGACACAGCAGAACTGCCCCATAGAGTTGCCAAGGAGGGCCTGGTGGATTCAAACTGCTGGCCTTTAATTTACCAGCTATAGCTTAACCACTACACAACCAGGGTTTCCTCAAGCAGTATTAAAAATAGCTAGTCCAGAGTTCCTAGAATAAGGACTTACGTTTGGGGAAATCTGGTTTAAGGAGGGACCCTGGAAACTTCTCTTGAAGCTTCGCCTGCATACTACTTTACTGAAGAATGAAAATTACCTCTTAGCCAAATAATGTGGAGCGTGGGGAGAGGTATTAATGGATACCATGGGGCTGTCACCATCCTCTAGGTGGCATCACAATATTCTGGCTAAGGAGGAATTACAGATAAGATTTTGTTTAGAAGATGACGCTAGAAAAAAAAGGAAAGAATAAGGAGGAAAGAGACTTCTAGCTGAAGGGTTTCAATTTAAGCAATTTGTTCATAAGCATGTTACTTAAGTTTGACCGTTTTAATAAAAAGCTCTATTTTTATAAGAAAGTCATGGCAATGAACATTTCAACATTGTGAAGATCTCAGCAAAGTGTTATTAAGATAGCTATAAAGGAAGACACTCATCTTCTACTTTATGTACTTGTGGAGGAGTATCTTTTCATAAAATGAGTTATTAAAAGTGCTTTGAGGGGGGGAACATTAAATTTTTACAAGTAAGTACATAGTCATTCTGAAGAAACACGATTCTATTCTAAAAGAATTGCGGTTCTTTGGCTTTGTTTCATTCTTTTAATTTTAATTATATTTCTCTACTTCAACAATTGTACTGTGTACATAAAGAAGCCCTGGTGGTGCAACAGGAAAGTATTCAGCTGCTAGCCAAAAGGTTGGCATTTTGAACCCACCCAGCAACTCTGCAGGACAAGGACCTGGCAATCTGCTTCCAGCCAAAAAAACCCTCTGAGGGAGTTCTATTCTGTCATTGATGTTGCTGTGAATCCAAATTGACTCAACAGCACCTAACCACTGTGTACATAGTCTTTGTTGTCAGAAAGCTCAAATTTCTTCTGTAAATAGATAAAATGTAAAAATATGTGATTAATAAATATATTATGAGCAGGAAATTTTGTAATTAAATTACTTATGCTTTCAGATGGAAACTAGAGCTTTTGGGGATAAAACCAAAAAAATCAAACCTGTTGCCATCGAGTCGATTCCCACTCATAGCGACCCTATATGACAGAGTAGAGGGTTTCCAAGGAGTGCCTGGTGGATTCAAACTGCTGACCTTTTGGTTAGCAGCTGTTGCTCTTAACTACTATGCCACCAGGTTAGGATATAGGAAAATAAGCTTTTCTGAAAGGTAACTCAAAGTAACCATAACTTAAGGAGTCCAAAGACTCCAAGATGCTACAAATGGGAAAGGAACATTGAAGGGTGGCAGGGGTGACCAGAAGGTAACTGAAGACAATCTCTTCTAATTTCTAAATTTCTTTCTCTGACCCTAGAGACAAATTAGGCAAGACTTGCTTGACAAATCAGAACATTGAAATCATAATTCCATCTGCATATCAAAAGCCAAAGGGATATAAATCTACATAGGAAAGATCTTGGGAGGTCAGATTCCTACAAAACATAAGTGGTTGATCAAGGTCTTGCTTCTTCCAATAATTGTTGAGTATGCCTTTTTGAGGTCTACGTTTGAGTAAGAAGAATCATGGTGGAAACAGGTGATTTTCTGGTGACAATTAAATCACCACTCTCAGGGAGCTTACATTCTAATTGGGAAACAAAGATAATAAAAAGCAAATAAATATTCAATATGTCACATGGTGACAAGTGCAATGAAGAAAGGAAATGGAAGAAGGAAAGCTAGAGAGAAATGGGATGCTGTTTTATATAGTGTGTCAAGGGAAGTCCTCTCTGATACGGGAACATTAGAGTAGAGACCTTATTAAGTGGGAGGGTCATGTTCATATTGGGGGAAGATTGGTCCAGTGGAAGAACAGTAATAGAAAAGACTCTAGCTTAGAAATGGGCATGCATATTCAAGGGACAGTGATGAGGCTAGTGTGGCAGTCAGAGAGTAGCGGGTTATTTAGAGCCCTGGGTGCTCTGACAAAGACTTCATATTTTATTCTTGTTTAAACTGGAAGCCAATGGAAGAATTACACAATCGAGCTCTAACTTGAGAGAAACAAGGGGGAAATGGGGAAGCCAATTAGAAAACAATTGCAATATTCAAGATGAAAGATGGTGGAATTTTGAAATGAGGTAGAAGTACATCAGATGGTAAAAAGTGGCCAATTCTGTACATATCTCAAGGTAGATGACATGACTTGTGGCGATATTGGTTGTGAGAAAATAGATAATGAAGTGTCAAGGACAGCTCTGAGGGGCTGAAAGAATAGCAGTCATAACTCTTTGGATTCAGAAAGGGCACAAAACTTCAGCCTCACATTTCTTTGGGCACATCTAGTTACACAGCTACAATATGACTGCAGAGCCCCAGGGACAGGAGAGTACCTAGACATTTCATGAGATGTAAGGGTTGCTGTCACCAGAGTCTATGCTCCTTAGTCTTTTTTTTTTTTTTTTTTTTTGACCCTGCAGGCCCACTGCCCGCCCTCTCCTGCCCTGGTATCAACTCCCTCCAGACTGCATTACCCTGACTCCCTTGTCTTCTGATTTCCTATTGGATTGAGCTCATGAGAGGCAAGGCAGCAAGCAAGAGGGAAAAAAAAGTTAAAGTATGTATGCCCCTGCCCTCACCAGGCTAGGTCTGAAAAGTGGTTGTGTTCTTCCACCAAGGCTCTGTGTGCAGCCCCTGTCCAATGGCCACTGTGCTCTCCTTGTTTTGTAAATATCACTCCATTCCCTGACCTTCAGGCTCAGAGGAGGTAGTGTTCCAACTAATGCTAGCCCCTGGATGCTTTACCCTCCTTTGTGGTTTTCTTGGCTCCTCTCCGTACTTCTGCATGTCATCCCTTTATAACACTTCAAATAACCTCTGAGTGGAAGTTTTCATTCCTGCTGGGACCCTGAATAAAACAAAGTAGAAAGGATGACTTATAACATTGCCGGATAACATTGTCTTTTCCCAATTTTAACTGCCCCAAATACAGAAAATATAACCACCACATTAAATTAAACAACAAACTATTAAACAATCAATGGGTCAAGAAAGAAATCATACAAGGAATCAGAAAATAGTTGGAGATGAATGAATATGAAAGAACAATATACCAAAATCTATGGGATGCCATAAAGGTAGAGCTTAGAGTTAAATTTATAGCTTTAAATCTCTACATTAAAAAGGAAGGAAGAGACTTCTGGGAAGATAGTGGCAGGAACAGGCCTTTGCTCCAGACACTCCCACAAGAGTACCAAGAAAAACAGTCAGAAATCTGTATTCAACTCTGTAAAAACTTTGAAAAAGTAGGCAGAGGACTGCAATAACAACCTTCAAATTGAAGCAAGAAAAAGTCAACTTTTAAACAGTAGGGAAAACTAAATATTTACTATCCTCACCCTCCTTCTTTTAGCATGACAGCCAGACAACCACAGCAGAGCTGAAGCCAAAATATGGCTAGTGTTCACAGGGAAGTCACCATTCTTTGGCTCTGAAGTGAATAGAACATGTTTTGTTGGCATACTGTTCAGTACATTTATACTGATTGGTCTGGGAGCTGCCTGAATGATTGAAACTTTAATCTAGCCTGAATTGGAGCTCTCACAGAACAGGGAAGATAGCAGGGAGCAGAGATTGAAGGCTGTTCCTGCCTATGAATTCCTTGAAGAAATTAGCACTTTCAAAAGCATCATGTACACTGGGGGATTGAGAAATCTAACACAATGTAACATTCCAGTGTTCCACCTTGAAGAACAAATGACAAAAATGAAAAATCACAGGACATAAAAAGAGGCTGGAAATGATAGCTCATCAAAAAGACAAATAGACAGAAATTGACTCTGTAGTACAATGGATAATGGACAGATTAGAACACTTTAAAACAACAGTATTAAACATGCTCAAAGAACTAAAAGAAAACACAAAGAACTAAAGAAAATTAGAAAAACAATACATGAATATAAATAAAGAAATAGACACTAACAAAAGAATCAAATTGAAATATTGGAGCTTAAAAAATGAATAAAATTAAGAATTCACTGGAAGGACTCAACAGCAGATTTGAGTTGGCAGAAGAAAGAATCAGTAAATTAGAGGATAAGTCAACCAAAATTATTGAGCTTGAAGAGCATACAGATAAGAGGATCAAGAAGCTGAGCAAAGTCTAATGTAACTGTGTGATAACATCAAGGGAACTAAGATATGCATTGTAGGAATCCCAGAGGAGGAGAGAGAGAAAAGGAAGAAAGGACATTTGAAGAAATACTGGCAGAAAACTTTCTAAATATGATGAAGGACATGAGTCTACAAATCTGTAGCTTGTCATAAGATATGTTGGTAGCCATAGTTGCCTTTTCTCTACAACACATTCCAGTCTTCTTACCTTCTGCTAGATCTCAGCTGGATGGGGTGCTTTAATTACCAGGATGACATAAATATTCATCATTGCAGGATCTGAATCTTTAATGGTCTTTATTGTGTTCCTACACTTTTCCGCTCACCAGGAAGATTGGATGAAGGAATAAATACTAAGAAATACCCCCCCAGAAAAACCCTGGGTACCAAACATGGTCTTACTTAACCCACTGTCAATACAGTGAACTTCTCTCTGTCTATTGGCTTGAGGAAGTATTGTCAGCTTCCTATTCATTAGAACAACTGAGTTCTCTGGATGAAGCTTTCCTCCCTTGGGCACTAAGACCTTCACAAGAACAGAAAACAGTGGCTCATTAAATGAAATATGACAGGAGCCACTCCCAGCTCCACCCCTTGACTCCAAGACACAGGTATTTTAGCTATGGGGAAGGACAGCCCCATAAATTGGCCAACCCGTAATCTCTCTGGCTTTTGTCTATGCTGATATAATAACTGTTCCTTTAGTAGGCTACTCCAGATTTCATCAAGCTAGGCATGTACATGTTAACACCAGTGAATTCCATAAAAATTAGTTCATTCAGTTCAGAGCCAAAGATTTCCTTTGCTGTAAAATCTGTTCCCTGCTTGAAGGTGATAATTGTGTGAAATATATTGGTGCTATATAAATCATTCTGTAAGTCCATGATGGGGTATTGTCAGAAGTGCTATGGACAGAGAAAACACAGCTGTACCCAAAAAGTGAAAACAAATTCCTGGCCACTTCTTGATAAAACAGATTCAATGTAATCAACATTCCAGCAGGTGGCTAGCAGGTTTCCCCAAGAAACAATGCCATGTAAGAGGCTTCGTATTAACTTTCACTGTTGGCAAGTTGGGTACTCAGCAGTGACTGCAGCCAGATCAGCTTTGGTCTTTGGAAGTACATGCTTCTGAGCCTATACATAGCCTCCATTCCTGTCTTCATGACTACTTTGAACATGGGCCTATGAGTAAACACTAGGGTATCTGGGGATAAAAGCTGACAAATGTCAACAGGATGAGTCATCCTGACAACATAATTATTTAGGCCTCCTCCATAGCAGATGCCCTCCGATGGGTATTTGCAAGGGACATGAATATCTACACCAAGCCCATTTCGAGAAATCCATCCAACTACCTATTCCCTCAGGTGTCCTCATGACCAATCTTCTTAGTATGCTCTTTCCAAATCGCTGGTCAGACTATACGGGGTAGACCCATACTTTGGGACGTCTCTACTTTCATTGTGAATATTTATTTTCCTTTTTTCACTGTGTCTCAGGTCTTCTGAAGACTGAGGGCGTAGTGAAACAGACATCCACTTGTGGTTGATGCCAGTTTTCCATGGAGCCCCATCTGAAAGTCAGGCTGTAATTTTTCCTTCTCAGTTAACCGGTCACTGAGAATTTCCCATGGGTGTATGTTGAAAGAGTTGCAGTGAAACAGGGGGACTAGGTACCACAGGAGTCTGAGACACTTGCTTGCTCAGTTTACTTACGTCTTCCAGACCGCTCAAATCCAGACCCATATATAGAGAATGATAATATACATTATGATTAGAACTTGGACACATTGTAGAGTGAAACAATACACTAAAAATAATTAAAGTAATAATTTAAAAAAATATTTATTTATTGACCAACAACTTGTTTCATGATATTGAATTACTTATAGTTCTCTTAAAGATTATTTTCCAAAAAGCCTGTCTAAAAATAATAATAATATGTATGCATGTATTAAAGCAAAATAAAATAAAACTACCATATTGATTACCTAAAGCTTAAAATATAAAAAAATTATTATTCTCAGATTTAGATTCTTTAATCAGTTTCTTAGTCATACATGTCTCTAATGCCATAATACTGATATTTTTCTGAAGATGTGTTATCTCAGTTTGGTCTTATTAGCTTTAACTTTTCATACAATTTCCTGAAAACTTCATCAATATTGCATGTCATGATTAATGAGCTTAAAATTATTGACACCTTCGAGTTACTCTTCTCTAAAGGTCATGATTTTTTTTTTAAATAGGGAAAAACTCTGTAAGTGCCAAGTTACCTGGTAAGATCAAAACAAATTCTGCAAAGTGAAAAGTATTGTCTATCCTATTTTTTATAATAAAAATATATATTTCTATAATTTGCCAAAATTTTGTCACATTTTATGTAAAACTTTACATAATTTGACAGAAATTGGTCAGTATATTTTTAAAGGTAGTCTTTTTGCCTCCCTTCAAAATGCTGTTATGCAACAAAGCTTTTCACAAGACAAACTTACCAACTTTCTTTTTAATGTTTTGCCACATTAAAATGCTGCAAAATCAAATTTGGCCTTCTCAATTTTATTCTGTTTTATTACAGATATGCATGAATCTAATTAAAAACGTAAAATTTTTCCCATGTTGAGATAATCCAGATCATAATTGTAGAATTTCGAATTTAAATCTGATGTACCGTCTGAAATGTCCTCCTTTATTGACTTTCACTCTTCCCTTGATTTGGTAGCAAAATTTTTCATTGTCTTCCTCTTTGCATGCTTTGTTTTCGATAATTAGGATTCACTCAGGGCTTCAAAAGCTGCAGATTTTTGTCCTTCCACTTGTTGAGTAAGGCTTCCAACTTTTTTTTTTTAATGCAACCAAAATGTGAAGACTCTCAATCACACTCACCCAAGGTCTGTGTGTTTCTGGCTCCACCTACCTGGGATACTGTTACCCAAGATACAACTGCCTCCTTCACCTCCTTAAGATCTCTCTTCAAGTACCACTATGGCAATGAAGCTGTCTCTAAACATCCTAATAAAGACAACAGTCTGTCCCTCTGGGGCACTCAAGTTGGCTTTTCCTGTTTCATTTTTCTCCATAGCACTTATACAAAGTACTACATATTTTTATTGTGGGCGTACCTGTGTTCATTTCTACAATGCTAAGCATCTTCAGGGCAGGCATGTTTCTATTTTGTTTACCAGTTTATCCCCAGAGCCTAGAAAAATGCCTGTCACACAGGGTGTGCTCAATAAATATTAGATGAATGAATGAATAGAAATGATCGTATATCAATACAAGTTTGCTAACTCATTCATCTTTACAGCTATGTAAAATTCCATTGTTAGTATCAAAAGTTTTTTTTTTTAAGCTTGATATTTTTTTTTCTGGTGGGAGTCTACACAGCAAAAGATATACCTTTTTTATTGTGATTTAGGTGAAAGTTTACAGAGGAAATGTTTTGTGACACTGGTTGCCAAACTCGCAATGTGTCAACACTCTCCCCTTCTCTACCCCAGGTTCCCTGTTTCCATTCGTCCCATTTTCCTGTCCCTTCCTGCCTTCTTGTCTTTGCTTTTGGGCTGGTGTACACATTTGTCCCAGATACATGATTCAACTATGAAGCATGTCCCTCAACGTGTGACATTGTCGGCCCCATACAAAAAACCAAACCAAACCCAGTGCTGTCGAGTCGATTCCGACTCATAGCAACCCTATAGGACAGAGTAGAACTGTCCCATAGAGTTTCCAAGGAGCGCCTGGCAGATTCAAACTGCAACCTCTTGGTTAGCAGCTGTTGCACTTAACCACTAAGCCACCAGGGTTTCCGTTGGCCCCATAGGCCTGTCTAATCTTTGGTTAAAGTGTGAATCTCAGGAGTGACTTCAGTACTGAGTTAAAAGGGTGTCTGGGGGCCGTGCTCTTGGGGCTTCTCCAGTCTGTCAGACCTGCAAGCCTATGTTTTGTCTGTTTGTTTGTTTTTGTGTGTGTGAATTTGAATTTTGTTCTACATTTTTCTCCCATTCTTCTGGGACCCTCTGTTGTGATCTTGCAAGAACAGTAGACGGTGGTAACAGGGCATCATCTAGTTGTTATGGGCTCATTCTGGTGGAGGTTGTGGTTTAGCTTCTGGATTTTATGTTAACATAGAAAGACCTTCCACTTTCAAATATTTTAAACTGTTCAGTGATTGCTTTCAGTACATTTACAGAATAGGTTTTTATGTTTAAAGTTTGATCCCTCTGGAAATAATTTTAGCATAAAATATGAGTAAATGATCAAACTTTACTTATCGAGACAACTATATGGTATACCATTTGGTATAATTGGCCTAGTATTTTCTTTATGGGAACACTATAACCTATTAATTCAATGTATTAAATAGCTGTTGATTATTTGTGTTTTCTATTTTTTAGTTGATTTTGGTAAGTTTTATACATACATAATAATTCATACATCTCATAAAATTTATTATATGAAGTTAACACCTTATTGTTTTTCATCTTTGTTTTATGTATACTTCTGCCCTTTTTATCCCTAATATTTTTTGTGTGTATGTGTGTGTGTTCCTCTTTTTCTTTGATCAATTTCCCAAAGTTTGCCAGTTTTCACAATATTTGTTAGAAAGTTTAACATTATTATCATCTCCACTGCATTTTTAATTTAATATCTCTCTTATCTATCGGCGTTCCTTGGAAACTCAATGGTGCAGTTCTACTCTGTCCTATAGGGTCGCTATGAGTTGGAATCGACTCAACGGCAGTGGGTTTTTTCTTATCTACAAAAATTCTTATATTTTCTAAATTTATTCCATTTCTTGTCTTCTTAACTTCTTAAATTGTAAGCTTACTCATCTCATTTAAATATGAGTAATAGTAATAACTTCATTCAAAACTTACACAAATATACTACGATGGAATATTAGACAATAACAAAGCAATATGCCAATAGAAAAATAAAGGCACACCAGAAAAATATGGCTACAGAGCAGAAGAAACTATAACCCAATGTATAAAATAACTTTAAAATGCGAGAAAACTATGAAAGAGCATAAAATCAGAATTTGAAAAACAGAAAGGTGTAGAAGACAGCAAAGAATAATTTGACATGTGTATCATCAGGATTCATAAAGAAGACAAAGCTATGGAATAGTATAAATGAACATTGGTGTACATATGCCTGTTCCCGTTGCTGCCCTCAAGTCCTTTGAGTGTATACCTAGAAGTGGGATTGCTGGTTCATACAGCAGTTCTATTTTTAGTTTTTTGGGGGAGGCGTTACAATGTTTTCCACAACAGTTGTACCATTCTGCATTTCCATCAACAAAGGATAAGGATTCCAATGATTCCAATTTCCCCCACACCCTTGCCAACATTTGTTATTTTACCTTTTTTTTTTTTAATCTATGGGGCAGTTCTACTCTGTCCTACGGGGTCGCTATGAGTCAGAATCAACTCAATGGCAATGGGTGGGTTTTTGGGTATCCTTGTGGGAATGAAGTGGTGTCTCATTGTGGTGCCCTGGGTGGACTGAAACTTCCAATCTTTCACTTGGCAGCTGAGCGTCTTAACTGTTTGCACTATTAGAATGGCTAGAATTAAAAAGATGGACTACTTACTATTGATGAAGATGTAGAAAAACTGAAACTCTCACTTATTGTTATTTTTATTATAAAATGTTGCAAACATTTTAAAAAAACACCTTAGCATTTTTCTTAAGAAAGTTAAATACACTTATGACTTTTTAGTTGTATTTCTAGATATTTTACAAGAGAAATGAAAACTCACGTCCACACAAATACTTACAGAAGCTTTATTAATAATGTTGAAAATAAGAGCAACCCTAGTGTCCACAAACAGATAAATAATAATAATAAACTACTACTACCTACAATCCATCTGTCTGTCAATTTATTACACTGTGGTGGCTTACATGTTGCTGTGATGTTGGAAGCTATACCACAGGTATTTCAAATATGAGTAGAATTATCCATGGTAGACAGGTTTCAGCTAACCTTCCAGACTAAAGAAAGGAAGGCCTGGAGGTCTACTTCTGAAAATTAGTCAATGAAAACCTTATGGATCCTAACATAACATTGTCCAACTTACTTGCTTTGGACACATCATGAGGATGGATAAATCATTTTTGTCAATGTAGAGAGTCAACACTGGTGTGGAAGATCCTCAGTGAGGTGCTTTGACAGTGCCACACCATGGACTTGAACGTGCTGGAGATTGTGAGGATGACACAGGACCAGGCAATATTTTGTTCTGTTGTAGTAAAGGTCACCATGAGTTGGAGTTGACTCCATGGAAGGTAACAACAACAATCCCAAAATAACATGAATGAATCTCAAAAAATATTGCACTTAGTGAAAGAAGCCAGACATAAAAGTGTATACACTGTGCGGTTCCATTTATACGAAGTTTTGCAACAGACAAAACTAGCCTCTGGTGACAGAAAGCAGATCAAAGGTTGCTTTTGATGTGAGAGGCATTGACCACAAAGAAACAAGAGGAAACTTTCTGAAATGATGTAAATGACCTATATCAGGGATGTCAAATTATGGCCCACCACCTGTTTTTGTAAATAAAGTTTTATTGTAAATGGATATGTTCATTTTTTAATGTATTTTTCTAAGGCTGCTTTTACACTGCAGTGGCAGGATTAGTAATTGTGACAGAGACCATATGGCCCACAAAGTCTAAAATATTTACTATTTGAACCTTAATAAAAAAAAAAGTTTGCTGACTTCTAGCCTATATCTATAGATTTTTCAAAGTTCATCTGTCTATACTTTTTAAATGGGTACCTTTCATTGTACATAAATTACACTTCAATAAAGTTGATAACAAGTGCCAGATTTTCAGGAAATTAGCATAGTAAAAGCACAATATATTATAAACTATGGGACAGAACTAAGGCAATGCCCAAGGAAAAAAGATAGCTTTAGGTACTTGTATTAACTGGAATGTGAAAACAAATTTAAATGAAGTAATCATCTAATAGAAAGACTTTAAAATAGCAGTGAGGTAAACAAAAAGAAATCAGAAGAAAGAAATGAATAAAACTTATATATTAATAAGTCAGAAAATAGAAAAACAGAAGAACTGATAAGAAAATGAAGTTTCCTACCAGTGGATATCTGTCCTTGTTCTGGTTCAGTTTGCACCTCTTTGATGTGATCTTTGCCCAACATTTCAGAGTTTCATTTACAGGCTTCTAGCTGTTGCTCTTGGGATTTGTGTGGAGAGTGTCAGGATCTCAGACCTGCTCGTAATCACCATCTTCCCAGAATTCTTTAAGAAAATAAATAGAAGCCTTGGTGGTGCAGTGGTTAAGCACTCAGCTGCTCACTGAAAGGTCAGTGGTTCAAACCCACCAGTCGTTCTGCAAGAGAAAGATGTGGCACTCTCTTCATAAACATTAAAAAAATATATAAACATTACAGCCAAGAAAACCCTTTGGGGCAGTTCTACTCTGTCCTATAGGGCCACTATGAGTTGGAATCGACTTGATGGCACACAATGACAACATGAAAAAACACAAATGAACAGTCAAGGTTAAGCCAGTAAAACCCAGGGGAAAAAGTCAGTATAAAGGGGGTGGCTTGACGCATCAAATATTAAAACATATTATAAAGTCTTTATAAGTGTGAAATATTAGTACATGAATAGAATAACAGCAATGGAGGAGAGGCGAATATTCAGAAGTAGATGCAGAGATATACATAAAGGTAGCATCTCAAATCAGAGGGGAAGTGATAAAGATAAATCTCTTAATAAATGGTTTTGGGATAATTGACTGCCATGTGAAAAGCCCATATTAGTTTGTTCCAAACACACAACACACTGTGATGAATTCTAAATGGATTAGAGTTTTAAAAGTAAAAAATAAAACCATGTAACTACTAGATGAAAACATGGGAAAATGCCTTTTAAGGAAGTAGTGGGGGAATTTTTATAACTGTTTTACTCAAATTGCTTCAGTAACAAAGAACTCCAAAAACTCAGTTGTTTAACCCAAGAATTTTAATTTCTTGATTACAGCTTGACAGCTGTGGGTCTGCTGTGACTATGCCCAAGAATTTTCTCATTCTGGGACCTAGGCAAAAAAGCTGGCATTCTTAAGGAGAATAGGAAAATCAAGGATGCTCGGGGAAACCTGAAATGGGTCTTACTATTCTGTGGGAATATGACACTCATCATGTCTTCTCAAATACCATTAACTAAAAAATTACAGCCCTCAGATAGCTAAACTCCAGATCAATGGGTCAAGGAAACATTCGTACCCTATAGAAGCCACAGTAAGTCTCTGGGCAAGGTGGCTAATTGTCTCACAGGAAAGGAGTTAATAATTGAAGTCAACGTAATAGAATCTACTCCACCTATTATGACTAAAACCAATAAGATAAAAAGTTAGTAAATGTAACTACGTCAAAATAAGAAAATTTTATTAGCAAAAAATAATAATAACCTAAGCAAAGTCAAATGACACCAAAAAAAAAAAAAAAAAAAAAAACCTGAGGAAAAAAAGCACCTAATCTCACAGACAAGGAATTAATGTTTCAAATATTTAAAAATCTCTTTTTAAAGTAAGAATAAAAAACCAAACAATCATACCAGTTCATATCCAGAAGGGTGGCTATAATTTAAAATATAAAGTAAGTGTTCGCAAGGGTGTAGAGAAATTGGAACCTTCATATATTGTTGGTGGGAATATAAAATAGTTCAGTCTCTGTTGAGAACAGTTTGGCACTTTCTCAAAAAGTTAAACATCAATTTACCATATGACCCAGCAATTCCACTACTAGGGATATCCCCAAAAGAGCTGTAAGCAAGTGTTCAGACAAAAGCTTGTGTAGTAATGTTTACAGCAGCTCTAGTCACAATAACCAAAAGGTGGAAGGAAACCACCCAAATACTATCAACAGATTAGTGTATAAAAAAAATGTGTTATATTTATACAATATAATATTATTCAGGCATATAAAGGAATGAGCTACTGATGCATGCTATTACATAGAAGAACCGTGAAAATATTTTACCAAGTGAAAGAAACAAGATACAGAAGGCCACATATCGTGTGAAATATCCAGGATTTGCCTAAATCCATAGAGACAGAAGCAGATTCTTCATTGCCAGGGATAGCCAGGAGTGGAGAATGGGGAGTGGCTACTTAACGGGTACAGGGTTCTTTCTGGGGTAATTAAAAGCTCTGGAAGTAGATTTTACCTTGGGCCTTAGCATCGTCACCCAATTATTAATATAATAACTATTGAGGTAACTGTTCATATGGATGTATAATTATGTAACCCAAAAAAAGTAACCCGCATAACATGGGTTAAAACAGAGGCAGGATCTAGGAGCAGCTTGCTAAACTTTCACACTTTTAAACTCTTTTCTACATTTTACACTTTAAAATGGTTAAAATGGCAAACTTGATATTATATATTTTTATCAAAATAAAAAAGATGACCAACAAACCTATGGAAAAATTGGCAAAAGATATGAGCAGACTGTTCACAGATATGAAAATGCAAAATGGTAAATCACTATGGAGGGAAATTTGACAAAATTACATTTGTAGTACCATTGCCCAACAATTTCGCTTCTAGGAATCTGTACTGCAGTTACACTGGAAAAAATTCAAGGATTATTTATTACAGCACTATTTGTGAAAACAAAAGACTAGAAACATTCCAAATAGCCCTACTGCACTCCCTTTATTCACATTCCCTTCAGGCACACCATGTTCACACCGTGATGCTAATCCTTCTTCTTAGTCTTTCTCCATGATCATACAATTAAACAAACCACACCCCAATTAGATGCACACATATGGTAGTATATTTTTGGATGATTTTATATATTGCGATATGATTTGTTTAATTTTATCACGCTATATGCCATTCTGCAACTTGTTCTCACCTAATAATACATCACAGACATCCTTCCTATTCAGTAGTTTTGGGTGCAACACAACCCCTTTAACAGATCTTAATGAATCAAAATATGAATGTGACTCACAATATCCAGTTTATTTCAGGTTTTTTGCTTCCACAAATAATGGTGATTGCAATAAACATTAATGAATATATATCCTTATATTGTGGCACTTTCATTTCTGTATAATAGTTTTAAGGGTAAGTGTATTTTAAATCAGGGAGTTCCTGGGTGGTGCAAATGGCTAAGCACTCAGCTACTAACCAAAAACTTGGTGATTTGAATTCATTCAGAGACCCCTCAAAAGAAAGCCCTGATGATCTACTTTCAAAAAATCACAGCCATTGAAAACCCTATGGAGCACAGTTCTACTCTGTAACACATGAGGTTGCCATGAGTTGGAATCTGCTCGACCTCTGGTATTTTAAATTAAGAGATGTTTCCAGGTTGCTTTCCTAAAAGGTTGTAATAATTCAGCCTTCCACCAACAGTGTATGAGAATGTACATTTTCTTGAACCCTTCCTGGCACTGCATAGAGGCAATGAAATAAGAGTATAATCTGTTAAACCTTTATAAAAAAAAAAAAAAAAATTTTTTTTTTTTTTTTTTTACACACAATAAAATAAATTGGCTTAAAGAGAGATTTAACCTTGGGCCTTAGTATCATTAACTCAATCGTTAATATAATAACTATCGAGTAACAGCCCACATAGATGTATGTAACCCAGATGTAAGTAACCCACATAACAAAGGATAAAATGGCAACAGGACCTATTAATGAAGAAGTCTCATTAAGGTGCCAGGACATAATAATAAACAGCATGTTTATTGGCGGGTGGACTAAAAAGTGCCAGGCCGTGTTTGCTGTTCATTCCAAGAAGGATGGTAGAACAGAGATTTCCTTTTTTCTACCTAGCTTGCTATTCTGACATCCTCAAAGAAAGGGACCTGGAAGAAAGCACAGGTACAGATGATAGATTCAACACAAGGATTGTTGTGAGTGAAGAGGTAAAAAAATGTATTCTGTGAGACCATATGTGTATTACATGGCTTTGAAGTATTATGGTTCCCTGAAGAACTTATAATGTTACCTAATCTTAAGAATCAACTGTTACAAGCCTAAGCCCCATTCCAGTAGGTTTTGGCTGGAGTTCAGAAAGCCATGTTTTTACATTCCAATGAGTAGGTAACTTTGGAAAACACTGTTGTCTAGATTGAGTGCAGGATGTAGAGTCGGACTGCCCAGGGTCACTTCTTTATGGCTTCTCTACCTTTGGAAATGATCTCTTTCAGTGCTCTTTTCAGTAAATAGGAGATGAAATTAATTATCTCAGAGACTTAATGAGAGAATTAAATTATATAACAATTTGCAATTGGTGAGTGATCCAAACAAACAATAAACTCACTGCCTTTGAGTGGATTCTGACTCATAATGACACTATATGACAGTATAGAACTGTCCCATAGGGTTTCCAAGGAGCAGCTGGTGGATTCCAACTGCCAACCTTTTGGTTAGCAGCCATAGCTCTTAACCACTGTGCCACCAGGTGAGTGATCAAGGGCTATGATATATTTATCATTTTCCTTGTGGTCATTAAGGCCATGCCCTTGGTGAGCTGTGCCAAATGTATATGAATGAATGCCAGTAGGCAAAGAAGTAAATCTAATTGCTATAATTAAGAACCTTTAAATGCTGAGCAAACAGTTTTTATTTCTTGAATAAATATCCCAAAATGTCTTTTTTTCAGAATAATTGATTATTTAAATATTTACATTGAATGAAGGCAAGAGGCAAACCCAAATCCTTGGTCCTCCTTGAGGTGGATTGAGTAGAAATATGCCCATCTGCAGAAATACTCCGATTTCTTGTATCCGTATATCATATTACATGTTTCTGAGAGGTTGAATCATCCTTTCTTCCAAGTGGATAGTGATTGCTTGATTAAAAGCCACTTCAGAAGAAACATACGCTTGTTTGACTCTGACCTTACTATACCAGGCCTATACAGAAGAGAGGCTAGAATCACAGAGCAGAAGTAAAGTTGTGTGGGAGAGTTAATTTTGAGATGAGAAGAAAAGATGATACAATAAGGGTGAAAATGATGAAAGAAACAGGGCATAAAATTAAGTAGATTAAAAAAAGTATTGACAGAAAATGAGGAAAAAACATGGAAAAAGTGCAGAGGGTGTGGTATGAGGTCAGGTGGAGTGGGTGGCTACTTATATGTCCATCCACCTGATAGGAGCCGAGAAGGCACCACAATTTCCCCATTGCTCTAGCTCTGATGCTCGTCACTCCAGCGTTAGACACCCATAAATTTAGCTTAAGATTTTTGCCCCTTTTAAATATGTAATGCCACCCTGACCACATCAAACATAAGATTAAATCTCAGAACAATAATGTTTAGCTGTTCCATTGCTGGGATCACATTTCAATGGTGTCAGAACATCTGAGAACACTGGGCAACTGAGGTGGGTTAATGAAACCAAGTGAGTCCTCTTCATAAATTGGATTAAGTTAGGAAAATGACCAAGATCATGGATTTTTCTTATGATTCCTGTATATTTAACCAGTCTGTAGGGTGGAAAGGGCAAAGTCATCATGACTGTCCCACATACATAAAGTACAACAGTTCTGAGAACCAGGCACCAACTGAGTATGTTTTGTCTGAAAGCTATATGAACCATTGTTTCTGTAACTCTGGGACAAACCAGAGCTTGCAAATGTGACATGTTCACAGAGAAGGACACTGTAGATTTTCATCAGAGACCTGAGCACATGGATTGATTGCATGAATCAATGTGCCTGACATTATAAGTCAGAAAACAAGCAATATTCAGGAAATTGCACTAAACATCTGCAATGTCACAGGAGCTGGCTAAAGGCTGGCTTCATAAAATCACTATTAAAGCCATTAGCCCTCCTCTCTTTCCACTGTATTTCCTTTCCAGCATCATCATACCATTGTTCTCCTTCCTATCCACCAGTATGCCAACTTTTGGTACTTCCAAGGCTATCTCTCACTTCCTCCCACTTGGCTCCAGAAAATCTGAACCCTAGCCCTTCAGAACTACCCCATGCTCCTCTTCTGTGTTGTTCCCTGCTTCATTACACACAATGTTCCTACCACCTGGAATGCCCTTTCAGACTGGAAAGCCTTACTTATCATTTAAGAAGCTGTTAAAATGTTGCCTCCACCAAAAAATTTTCCTTTATATCTTTGCAGATTTTGGACAAACTGTCTTGATAAAAAATCTTACATTTTACCTTAATAATGGCATGTCTTTTTCCCTCACCCTCACTGAGGTAAGAGGAAAGATCCTGCTCATCATCGAACCTTTATAGTCTAGACTACTCTTTGTCTAGCATTGACACTGGGCTCAGTAGACACATGTAGAGTAAAAGAATGACTGAATAAGTGAGTTGAATGAGTCTGGGAAAATATGAGAGGATGAATTTAGAAATCCGTTGATACATAACTGTTGAATTCACATATGAGACCATAAATATCAGTAAACCTAACAGATGTCTACATGGCCTTATGGGAATGTATAATTGTATATGTATCCTGTAAAAGAGGAAAAAATGATAGAAAAAGGTAAGATTGTTATTTTTCTAGAAATAATTCGCAATAAACCACCGTATGTAGCTCAAAAGGCACACCAAAGCCTTTTAATTATTGCCTCTGCCACCTACTGCATGAAGCTGACCAAGTCACTGAACCTTTCTGTATATCATTTCCTCATTTACACAATGCAAACATTTGACAACATCCATGTTTCTCAAATTCACCTGAAGATAAGAATTCACCTGAAGATTCTGTAGGTCTAGAGCAAGGTAGAGGAATATATATTTTTAACAAGCATCCCACGTGATTTTTTTTTTTAATCAGGCAAGTTTGGGTAATTCTGGAATAATTGATTTCATGATGCTTTCGACCTGACAATTATTACAGTACTAACCTTTCAAAATCTATAAATCAAATCTGTAAACATGCAAAAAAAAGTTCAATTTATCTCACAATAATTGATTATCTACCTCTTCAAGACACAGGCTGGGCAGTTTTGGGTGGGGGGCTTAAAATACTTAAAATAAGGTGGAACCACTATTATGAAAGTAACAACAATCTACAGGGGTGAAAGAAGAGTCTTGTCACCAAATAACTGTGAAGTAAGGCAGAATGCTACATACAGCTTGATAGATTGATAAACATGGGAAGAGAGAAGAGGAAAAGTGAATTTCAACTGAGAAAACCACTAAGGTGGGAGCATTTGAGCTGAGTCTTTGCGAATGGGTAATACAGCTATAGCAATTAAAGTAAAACTAAATAGCAGTTCCTCCATCCACTGGTTTTTTAAAAACATGCCACAAACCTATGAATCTGTAGCATCAACTAGTACCTCAGATTACCTTAATGACAGATTTAAAGTTCACGCATGTAAAGGCAACTTGTGTGAAACTGGCCTCAAGAGCACTCTCCCTGAATGCAGGTGTCATGGTGAGTTCATGTGTTTTTGTTCAGCTCTAATGTAGGCAGATCAAGGAGAACTCACAGGCAAATGGCTTGGCCTCTGTGGGAGGAAAATGTGAGTGCAGACCACAGTTGTGAGAATGCATTTCTCTCCTTAAGCCTCTACATTGTCTCCATTTTTCACGAAGTTGCACAAGACTGAGGGAAAATGTTGATTTTTCAAAATATAAAATGAGGTGGAGCCAAGATGGCAGGATAGACAGACGCTTCTGGCGAGCCCTCTTACAACAAAGACACGAAAAAATAAGTGAAACAAGTATATGTCTGACAAGCTAGGAGCCATGAACATAAAGGCAAGCTTAGAAAAGGAACTGATGGGCAGAGGGAGGAAGAGATGGTTCAGAAGCAGAGAGGAGTTACAGGATCTGAATCTCTGGGAGCCCTCAGGCACCACTGCCAAGGGTGGTGGCAGTGCGCTGGTACTAGTGTTTGGCCACAGTTTCCTCAGGGTGAAGCAACCAGCCACACAGCCTACTCACACCTCCAGAACAAGAGAAGAGCAGTGCTCACTGCAAAAGCTAAGTACTTGCGTATATTTTACCACACCCCCCCCCACACACTCCCAAGTCAACTTCAGCAGCTGATTTCCCTGGGCCTGAGATAGGCCCTGTTGAGAACCTAGAGCCATCCACCTGGACATGGAGAGGGAATAAAATTGCAATTGGGGGAAAAGATAATTTGTCAGCTCCACTAACTGGAGGAGCCCAGAACAGACGTGGCTCCTGTCCAGGTATAAATGGTCCATGGACTTTGAGTACCTTTCCCCTCTACATGGACCTGTGTGGGCCTATTTCAGGAGAATAGGCCCTTGTTGGCAGACTCCAACCGTTTCAGCTGTGCAGTGGAGAGGTGGGTGTTTGATGTTTGACATTGCTTTGCCTATTAAATAGGGTCCTCACCTACACACATCATGGGCCTAAGGACTGGTGGCTCCACTCAGGTCAAACAGCCACCTGCAAAAGGGGTCCAAGGATAACTTCAACCTCCCAGTCCTTACAACCAAAAACATTGGGAGCCCATGGTCTGTCTGCAGAACCCACCCACCTGTACACTCTAGGGAACAGGGACGTGCTTTCCTCAGAGACACATGGGGGATGATTCTCAGACCCCTGCCTTGTTCAGAGTGTGACCCCCTACTGCAACCAGGTACAGCTACCTACAACAATCATCCCTGCCCCTCTGAGACTGTAGGACAGAGCTTGTGCCATGCACTTGACTATCAGCTACCTGGACACCTGAGCTGAATTCATATAAGTAAAGTAGATGGACTCCTAGAATGATATACCTGATAACAGCTCTAGCCATCTGGGGACGGGACGTCAGAGCTCCAAGGTGAAAATAATCAAGTTAGTGCACTCAAGGAACCCATTTGGGCACATCAAAACAAAACAAAGCAAAGCAAGAAGCTATGATACAGTAAGCAAACATAAAATAAACTAAGAAAATAACTTATAGATGGCTCAGGAACAACAGTCAATAGAAAGTCACATAAAGAAACAGACCAAGATCATCTCAACAAGCTCTCAAAACAAAGAATCAAGGGATCTTCTAGACGAAAGTACCTTCCTGGAATTACCAGAGGCAGAATACAAAAGATTAATATAGAGAACCTTTCAAGACATCAGGAAGGAAATGAAGCAATATGCAGAAAAAGCTAAAGAACATGCAGATAAAGCAATTGAAGGAATTAAAAAGATTATTCAGGAATATAATGAAAAATCTAATAAGCTAGAAAAATCCATAGATAGACAGCAATCAGAAATCCAGAAGATTAATGATAAAATTACAGAAATAGACAACTCAATAGAAAGTCAGAGGAGCAGAAATGAGTAAGTGGAAGGCAGAATTTCTGAACTTGAAAATAAAGCACTTGACACTAATATATTGGAAGAAAAATCAGATAAAAGAATTAAAAAAAATAAAGAAATCTTAAGAATAATGTGGGACTCTATCAAGAGAAATAACCTATGAGTGATTGGAGTACCAGAACAGGGAGGGATAGCAGAAAATAGAGAGAATTATTAAAGATATGTTGGCAGAAAACTTCCCTGACATTGTAAGAGATGAGAAGATATCTATCCAAGATGCTCATCGAACTCCACATAAGGTAGATGTTAAAAGAAAGTAACAAAGATGTATTATAATCAAACTTGCCAAAAACAAAGATAAAGAGAAAATTTTAAGAGCAGCAAGAGATAAATGAAAAGTCACCTACAAAGAAGAGCCAATAAGAATAAGCTCAGACTACTGGGCAGAAACCATGCAGGCAAGAAGGCAATGGGATGACTTATTTAAAAAATTGAAGGAAAAAAACTGCCAGCCAGGAAACATATCCAGCAAAACTGCCTCTCAAATATGAAGGTGAAATTAGGGCATTTCCAGATAAACAGAAGATTAGGGAATTCGTAAAAGCCAAACCAAAACTACAAGAAATACTAAAGGGAGTTCTTTGGTTAGAAAATCAATAATATCAGGTATCAATGCAAGACTAGAAAACTGGCAGAGCAATCAGGAATCAACCCAGACTGGGAAATCACAAAAATAAATCAAGATTTAAAAAATGCTCAAAACAGGGAAACAGCAATGTTATTATGTAAAAGAAGACAACATTAAAACAATAAAGAGGGACTAAGAAATGTAGTCATAGATCTTCCATATGGAGAGGAAGACAAAGGGATACAAAGAAATAAAAGTTCGGTTTAAATTTAGAAAAATAGGGGTAAATAGTAAGGTAACCACAAAGGAGACAAACTATCCTACACATCAAAATAAAATACAAGAAAAACACAGAGACTCAGCAGAAACAAAATCAACAATAACCAATATGAGGAACGGACAATATATAATCTACTCAGCACATGAAATTAAGTGGGAAAAAGAAACTGTCAACAACATACAAAAAAATATGTCAAAATTATAGCACTGAATTCATAACTATTCATAATTACGCTGAATATAAATGGGCTAAATGCACCAATAAAGAGACAGAGAGTGGCAGAATGGATTTAAAAACACCATTCCTATATATGCTGCCTACAAGAGACACAACTTAGACTTGGAGACACAAACAAACTAAAACTCAAAGGACGGCAAAAAAATATACCAAGCAAACAACAATCAAAAAAGAGCAGGAGAGGCAATATAATCTCTGATAAAACACACTTTAAGGTTAAATCCATCATAAAGGATAAGGAAGGACACTATGTAATAATTAAAGGGACAATAGACCATGAAGATGTAACCATATTAAATATTTATGCACCCAATGACAGGGCTGCAAGATACATAAAACAAACTATCAGCATTGAAAAATGAGATAGACAGCTCCACAATTATAGTAGGAGACTTCAACATACCACTTTTGGTGAAGGACAGGACATACAGAAAGAAGCTCAATAAAGACACGGAAGATCTAAATGCCACAATAAACCAACTAGACCTCGAAGACATATATAGGACACTCCACCCAACAGCAGCCAAGTATACTTTCTTTTCTAAGGTACATGGAACATTCTCTAGAATAGACCACATATTAGGTTATAAAGCAAGCCTTAGCAGAATCCAAAACATTGAAATATTACAAAGCATCTTCTCTGATCTGACTAGAAGGCCATAAAGTGGAAATCAATAACAGAAAAAGCAGGAAAAAGAAATCAAACACTTGGAAATGGAACAATACCCTGCTCAAAAAAGACTGGATTATAGAAGACATTAAGGATGGAATAAAGAAATTCAGAGAATACAATGAGAATGAAAACACTTCCTATCAGAACCATTGGGACAGAGTGAAAGCAGTGCTCAGAGGTCAATTTATATCAATAAGTGCACACATTCAAAAAGAAGAAAGAGCTAAAATCAAAGAATTATCCCTACAACTTAAACAAATAGAAAGAGAGCAACAAAAGAAACCCTCAGACACCAGAAGAAAACAAATAATAAAAATTAGAGCAGAAATGAAATAGAAAACAGGAAAACAATTGAAAGAATTTATAAGACCCAAAGCTTCTTCCTTGAAAAAATCAAAAAAATTGATAAACCATTGGCCAAACTGACAAAAGAAAAACAGGAGAGGAAGCAAATAACCCAAATAAGAAATGAGATGGGTGATATCACAAGACCCAACTGAAATTATAAGAATCATATCAGATTACTGTAAAAAATTGTACTCTAACAAGTTTGAAAACCTAGAAGAAATGGATGAATTCCTAGAAACACACTACCTCCCTAAACTAACACAAACAGAGGTAGAACAACTAAAAAGACCCATAACAAAAGAAGAGATTGAAAAGGTAATCAAAAAACTCCCAACAAAAAAAAAGACCGGGCTCTGACGGATTCACTGCAGAGCTCTACCAAACTTTCAGAGAAGAGTTAACACCACTACAACTAAAGGTATTTCAGAGCATAGAAAGGACAGAACACTCCCAAGCTCATTCTAAGAAGCCAGCATACCCCTGATACCAAAACCAGGTAAAGAAACCACGAAAAACGGAAATTATAGGCCTACATCCCTCATGAACACAGATGCAAAAATCCTCAACAAAATTCTAGCCAATAGAATGCAACAACATATCAAAAAAATAATTCACCATGACCAAGTGGGATTCATACGAGGCATGCAGGGATGGTCCAACATTAGAAAAACAATGTAATCAATCATATTAAAAAAAGACAACAATCACATAATTTTATCAATTGGTGCAGAAAAGGCATTTGACAAAGTTGGAAACCTACTCATGATAAAAACTCTCAACAACATAGGAATAGAAGGAAAATTCCTCAGCATAATAAAGACCATTTATACAAAGCCAAGAGCCAACATCATCCTAAGTGGAGAGAGCCTGAAGGCATTACCCTTGAAATCGGGAACTGGATAAAGATGCCCTTTATCACTGCTCTGATTCAGCATTGTGCTGGAGGTCCTAGCCAGAGCAATTAGGCTAGATAAAGGAATAAAGGGCATCCAGATTGGCAAGGAAGAAATAAAAGCATCTCTATTTGCAGATGACATGATCTTCTACACAGAAAACCCTAAGGAATCTTCAAGAAAACTACTGAAACTAATACAAGAGCTCAGCAGAGTATCGGGATACAAGATAAACATACAAAAATCAGTTCAATTCCTCTACACCAACAAAAAAAACATGGAAGAGGAAACCACCAAATCAATACCGTTTACAGTAGCCACCAAGAAGATAAAATACATAGAAATAAATCTTACCAGAGATGTAAAATACTTATACAAAGAAAACTACAAAACACTTCTGCAAGAAACCAAAAGGGACCTACATAAGTGGAAAAACATACCTTGCACGTGGATAGGAAGACTTAACATTATAAAAATGTCTATTCTACCAAAAGTGATCTATAGATTTAATGAAATTCTGATCCAAATTCTGGCATTTTTTAATGAGATGGAGAAACATTACCAACTTCATATGGAAGGGAAAGAGGCCTCGGATCAGTAAAGCATTACTGAAATAGAAGAACAAAGTGGGAGGCCTCACTCTACATGATTTTAGAACCTATTATACCACCACAGTAATCCAAGCAGCCTGGTACTGGCACAACAATGAATACATAGACCAATGGAATAGAATTGAGAATTCAGACATAATTCCATCTTCATACTAGGAGCTGATATTTGACAAAGGCCCTAAAGAAGTTAAATGGGGAAAAGACAATCTTTTTAATAAATGGGGCTGGCATAACTGGATATCCATCTGCAAAAAAATGAACCAAGACCCATACCTCACACCATGCACAAAGACTAACTCAAAATGGATCAAAGACCTAAATATAAAATCTAAAATGATAAAGATCACAGAATAAAAAATAGGGACAACTTTAGGAGCCCTAATACATGGCATTAACAGTATACAAAACATTACTAACAATACAGAAGAAAAACTTAGATAACTGGGAGCTCCTAAAAATCAAACACCTATATGCTCATCCAAAGACTTCACCAAAGGAGTAAAAAGATTACCTACAGACTGGGAGAAAGTTTTTAGCCACGACATTTCCAATCAGCTCCTGATCTCTAAATTCTACACGATACTGCAAAAACTCAACTACAAAAAGACAAATAACCCAATTAAAAAGTGGGCAAAAGATACGAACAGACATTTCACTAAAGAGGACATTCAGGTAGCTAACAGATACATGAGGAAATGCTCATGATCATTAGCCATTAGAGAAATGCAAATCAAAACTACAGTGAGATTCCATCTGACTCCAACAAGGCTGGCATTAATCCAAAAATCACAAAATAATAAATGTTGGAGAGGTTGTGGAGAGACTGGAACACACTTATACACGGCTGGTAGGAATGTAAAATGGTGCAACCACTTTGGAAATCTATATGGCACTTCCTTAAAAGCTGGAAGCAGAACTCCTGTACAACCCAGCAATCCCACTCCTTGGAATATATCCTAGAGAAATAAGAGTCTTTACAGGAACAGATATATGCACACCCATGTTCATTGCAGCACTGTTTACATAGCTAAAAGATGGAAGCAACCAAGGTGCCCATCAATGGATGAATGGATAAATAAATTATGGTATATTCACACAGTGGAATACTAGGCATCGATAAAGAACAGTGATGAATCTGTAAAACATTTCATAACATGGAGGTATCTGGAAGGCATTATGCTGAGTGAAATGAGACAGTAGCAAAAGGACAAATATTGTATAAGACCACTATTATAAGAACTCGAGAAATAGTTTAAACAGAGAAGAAAATATTCTTTGATGGTTACAAGATGGGGAAGGGACAGAGGGAGGAAAGGGGTTTTCACTAATTAGATAGTAGATAAGAACTACTTTAGGTGAAGGGAAAGACAACACACGATACAGGCGAGGTCAGGACAAATGGAATCAACCAAAAGCAAAGAAGTTTACTGAATCAACTGAGTGCTTTGAAGGCCAGTGTAGCAGGGGCGGGGGTTTGGGGACCATGGTTTCAGGGGACATCTAAGTCAATTGGCATAATAAAATATATTAAGAAAACATTCTGCATCCCACTTTGGAAAGTGGCTAGCAAGTGGCCATCTAAGATGCATCAACTGGTCTCAACCCACCTGGAGCAAAGGAGAATGAAGAACACCAAGGACACAAGGTAATTATAAGCCCAAGAGACAGAAAGGCCACATAAACTGGAGACTACATCAGCCTGAGACCAGAAGAACTAGATGGTGCCTGGCTACAACCTATGACCGCCCTGACAGGGAACACAATAGAAAACCCCTGATGGAGCAGGAGAGCAGTGGGATGCAGACCCCAAATTCTCATAAAAAGACCAGACTTGATGGTCTGACTGAGACTAGAAAGACCCCGGTGATCATGGCCCCCAGACCTTCTGTTGGCCCAGGACAGGAACCATTCCCAAAGCCAACTCTTCAGACAGGGATTGGACTGGACAATGGGTTGGAGAGGGATGCTGGTGAGGAGTGAGCTTCTTGGATCAGGTGGACACTTGAGAATATGTTGGCATCTCCTCACTGGAGGGGAAATGAGAGGATAGAGAGGGTTAGAAGCTGGTGAAATGGACACTAAAAGAGAGAGTAGAGGGATGGAGCGGGCTGTCTCATTGGGGGAGAGCAGCTGGGAATATGTAGCAAGGTGTATGTAAGTTTTTGTGTGAAAGGCTGACTTGATTTGTAAACTTTTACTTAAAGCACAACAAACATTAAAAAAAAAAATCTAAAATGACCATAACACCCCTACTGAAGGTGATAACTGAATTAGTTCTTTAAGAAACACATACAATAATTTTTCATCAAATTGACTGGCTGTCTGCTGATAGAGTATTAGAATGTACCTGTGTTCCTATTTCGTTACTATCAGCAATTGCAGTTTGCAATAGTAGATATGTAAGTTTACTAAGTAATCAATGAGAGTTAATTAATGAAAATCTTTCATGTTGAGAAATTATTTATGATACTGAGGAGACCACGACAAGGAAAGATGTTGGCATGAATATATTCACAGAGCCCTGGTAGTAAAAGTGGTAGACCAGTTGTAAGAGAACATGCCATCTGATAGAACAATGTTTTTGCCCTTGTTTTCAAGGCAATAATGTTCAGTCATGTAGACAGACAATAAGATAGTCACCACAGATTTTATTCTCCTGGGCTGTGGCCTGAGTTGAGTCACCTTGTGATCCTCATCTGCATCATTCTTCTGGTCTACTTTGTAGCTGTGATGGGCAATGCTGTTCTCATTATCTTCATCTGGTTGGATTCCCGACTCCACTCCCCATGTACTCCGTGCTTTGTCAGCTCTCCCTCATTGACTTGGCCGTAATCTCAACTTCTGTCCCCATAAGAGTCACAAACTTCTTCTCAGGGAAGAGAACCATATCACAGATTGGCTGCGGAACTCAGATCTTCTTTAGCTTAACCCTGGGGATTGCTGAGTGCCTCCTGCTGACCCTCATGTCCTACAATCACTATATTGCCATCTGTAACCCTCTGCAGTACTCAGTCATCATGAGTCACAACATCTATACACAGATGGTCATTGGGTTCTGGGCAGGAGGGGCAGTAACTTCCCTGATTCATACAGTCTGTGTCATGTAATTCCTTATCAGTTGTCCCCAAAAGATTCCTCATTTTTTGTGTGAGGTCATGGCCCTTCTGAAGCTCACTAGTAAGGGCATTTCAGCCTATGTAAAGTCAGTGGTAGTCTCCAGCCCTCTGGTGGTCCTGATTCCCTTGAGTCTCATCCTGCCCTCCCACATCCTTATCTTCCTTGCTGTTCTCCACAAAACTCACTAGAAGGCAGGAACAAAGCTCTGGCCACCTGCTCCTCTCACCTCTGTGTGGTGAGCCTCTCCTTTGTCCTGCTATACTGGTCTACATGATACCTGGCTCCTCTATGACCCCCAAATTAAACCAATCTCCCCTTATGCTTAATGTTGTCCTTACCCCTATGCTTAATCCTCTCATCTATAGCCTGAGAAACAAGGATGTCATAGCAGCCATGAAGAGTATAATCATCAGTAGATATTCCCTGGGAGAGATGAAAAGCTATACCTGATTATAGTCTCATGTAGACATATTTCTTTCCATTGCATTCAAGAGCCTTTAGGACTTCATAAATTCTGTCAATAGGATCATAGAAACATTGGAGACATTTGCTTCAACCCCTTTTTTGTAGAAATAAATACAAATAAAATATAAAATAACATCTGTGGTCTCAGGGGACTATCACAAAAACCAGTTTTTCCAACTCAAAATTCTGAAATCACACCACTCCTCTCTAAATAATAAAGTGTCATTTTGCCTAAATCAGGGCTTTAAACCAGTTCTCCCCAGTTCAGTCATTGCTGAGGAAGTGAAACCAGAACAAACCTGAATTTTTTTAAATTTTGGTGAAGTGGAATGATATCCAGAATGGGAAAAATTATGGGTCAAATCCCTGCTAGAAATCTAGTCTCCTTCTTGGAAAACAAGGGCTGTGTACACATTGCATAGCAACCAATGTTGCCAAACAGGTTTTCAGCAGAGTTGGAAACAGTGGTACCCCTCTCAAAGATGTCGGCTAACCTCACCACTTTGAATGTGTGTTGCTAGCCACAGGTCCAGCCAATAATCCAATCTCCTGCATCAGGCTCCTCAAAGGGCTCACTATGTCTCTTCTGAATCTCCCTTAATAGGGCTTCAGCCCATAATTCTACCTGTTCCGGTTATCATTCCAGATCACCCAAATTATAAAAATTCAGGTCTGTACCAGTTTCACTTAGTCAGCCATCACTGAACCAATTCAAATTTGTTCAAAGACCTGGCCTAAATACGCCCAAATTGCAAATCCACTCACATGCCTAAATATATCTGTGAAGAAGAAGGTGTGAGCTGCTCCTCAGAACAGTGGGAGATCTCATAACTTCAGAGTAGGCTTAGAAAGCAGAAATTCTGAGACCAGGACTTTCAAATGATATGGCATTAAAATAGTCTCATCTACCTTGAATTACCTATGGTAGCTTTTAACCAAGCTGCATGCCTGCAACCAATAGTCAATGTTACATTTCATAAAGAGCAAAGGGTAAACCTGAGTCCTTTCTCATGGCTCCATGCTTTTCCTTTTTCTTTGTACTCCTCTGAATTCACACCCATTGTGCATAGTCCTGAATAAGATTACAAGATCTCTTCCTGATGATCTGAAAAATTGAAATAAAAAATAATGGTATCTACTTCCTGGAATTGCTGAGAGGATTAAATGAACTGACATGCATGAAACCCACCAGACAGTGTAGGCAGGAAGTAAGGGCTATGTTACGTCGACCCATTGCAGGGCCAGGGCATAAACTTTTAGCACTCAACAAGGAGGTAGGAGAACTCAGCTCTTTAAGGCCTCCCTCCTAGGCGTGACAAACAGGGCTTTATTTTATATGTCATAAAGATGTATCCTATTCACTCTAAGCTGAAATCTGAATAACTAAGTGTTGAAACTGGCCTGTTCTCAAAGCAGAGAAAAAAAACAACGTTCTAGAATACAGAAGTAAATCAAATTTCACCCAAAAATTTTTAAATAAAATTACTATTTATTAATAAAATTTAGCAGTCAAATTTTAAAGGATTGTGCAAAATTTAAGAAAAAGTCCACAAAAGCCAAAATACAACCTTGAGTATATCTAATTGAATTTAGAGACCATTTCAAGAATAGATTTGACACATTGAACATTAATGACCAAAGATCAGATGAGTTGTGGGACATAAAGTATATCATACATGAAAAAATTAAGAGAGGCGGAGCCAAGATTGCAGAATAGACAGAGGTTTCTGTGGAGCCCTCTTTACAACAAAGACCTGAAAAAACAAGTGAAACGAGTATATTTGTGACAGGCTGGGAGCCCTGAGCATCAAAGGCAAGCTTAGACAATGAACTGAGGGGCAGGGGAAGGAAGAGACCATCCAGAAGTGGAGAGGAGTTACTGGGCCTGAATCGTGGGGAGCCCTCAGGCACCATTCCCAGAGCGGCGGCAGCGGCGGCCTGGTACTAGCGTTCAGCTGCAGTTTCCTCAGGGAGAGGCGGCCAGCCGCACAGACAACTCACACCACCAGAACCTGAGTAGAAGGGTGCTCTTGGCAAAAGCTAAGTATTTGCGTATATTTTACCGTGTCTCCCCCCATCCCCCAAGCCAGCTTCAGCGGCTGAATCCCTGGGCATGAGATAGACCCTAGTGAGCACCTGGAGCCGTCCTGCCAGCCTTGGGAAAGGAAAAAATTAGCAGCTGGGGCAAAAAGATAATTTGCTAGCTCCATTAACTGGGGGAGCTCAGGACAGAAGCAGCTCCTGTACAGGCATAAACGGTCTGTGGACCTTGAGCACCTTTCCCTCCTGTATGGACCTGTGTGGGCCTATTTCGGGATAATAGGCCCTTGTTGGCAAACTCCAACCATTTCAGCAGTACAGTGGAGAGGTTGGGGTTTGACCTTTGAAATTGCTTTGCCTATTAAACAAGGTCCTCACCTACCCACAACAGGGACCTAAGGACTGGTGGCTCCACTTGGGTCACCCAGCCACCCGTGACAGGGATCCAGGAATAACTGGTATCTCCCAGCCCTTACAACAAAAATTTTGGGTGCCCGTGGTCCCTCTGTGGAGCCTACCCACCAGCACACTCTAGGGAACAGAGACACATTTTCCTCAGAGACACTTGGAGGTCGGTTCTCAGGCCCTTGTCTTGTTCAGAGCGTGACCCCCTGCTGCAATCAGATATGGGTATATACGCCAAATACCCCAGGCCCTTTAAGACTGTAGGACAGAGCCTGTACCACACACTTGATATTAGCTACCTGGAAACCTGAGCTGAATTCATACAAGAAAACTGAATGGACTCCTAGACTGATATACCTGATAACAGCTCTAGCCAGCTGGGAACAGGATACCAGAGCTCCAAAGGTGAAAATAATTAAGCTAGCTCAGTCAAGCAACCCATAGGGGTATACCAAAACAAAACAAAGCAAGCAGCTACAACACAGTAAGCAAGCATAAACTAATACAATAACTTATAGATGACTCGGAGACAACAGTCAATATCAAGTCACATAAAGAAACAGGCCATGATCACCTCAACAGGCTCTCAAAACAGAGAACCCAGGGATCTTCTAGATGAAAGTGCATTCCTGGAATTACCAGATGAAGAATACAAAAGGTTAATATACAGAACCCTTCAAGACATCAGGAAGGAAATGAGGCAATACGTAGAACAAGCCAAGGAACACACAGATAAAGCAACTGAAGAAATCAGAAAGATTATTCAAGAACATAATGAAAAGTTTAACAAGCTGGAAAAATCCAAAGACAGACAGCAATCAGAAATTCAGAAGATTAAGATTAAAATTACAGAATTAGATAACTCAATAGGAAGTCAGAGGAGCAGAATTGAGCAAGAAAAAGCTAGAATTGCTGAACTCGAAGATAAATCACTTGGCACTAATATATTTGAAGAAAAATCAGATAAAAGAATTAAAAAAAATGAAGAAATCTTAAGAATCATGTGGGACTCTATCAAGAGAAATAACCTATGAGTGATTGGAGTACCAGAACAGGGAGGGATAACAGAAAATACAGAGAAAGTTGTTGAGGATTTGTTGGCAGAAAACTTCCCTGATATTGTGAAAGATGAGAAGATATCTATCCAAGATGCTCATTGAAATCCACATAAAGTAGATGTTAAAAGAAAGTCACCAAGACATATTATAATCAAGCTTGCCAAAACCAAAGATAAAGGGACAATTATAAGAGCAGCAAGGGATAAAAGAAAAGTCACCTACAAGGGAGAGCCAATAAGAATAAGCTCGGACTACTCGGCAGAAACCATGCAGGCAAGAAGGTAATGAGATGACAGATTTAAAAAATGGAAGAAAAAAAATTGCCTGCCAAGAATCATATATCCATCAAAACTGTCTCTTAAATATGAAGGTGAAATTAAGATCCTTCCAGATAAACACAAGTTGAGGGAATTCGTAAAAACCAAACCATAACTACAAGAAATACTAAAGGGAGTTCTTTGGTTACAAAATCAATAATATCTAGTATCCACCAGAGACTAGAACACTGGGCAGAGCAACCAGAAGTTAACCCAGACAGGGAAATCCAAAAAAAAAAAAAAAAACAAGATTTAAAAAAAAAAAAGCCCAACACAGGGTAACGGCAAAGTTATTATGTAAAAGAAGACAACATTAAAATAATAAAGAGGGACTAAGAAATGTAATCATACACCTTCCATATGGAGTGGAACATACAAAGAAATAAAAGTTAGTTTTAAATTTAGAAAAATAGGGGTAAATAAACACAAAGGAGACAAACTATCCTACTCATCAAAATAAAATACAAGTGAAAAATACAGACTCAGCAGAAACAAAATCAACAACAACAAATACGAGGACAGGACAATATATAAAGAAAATCTACTCAGCACATAAAATCAAGTGGGAAAAAGAAGCTGTGAACACACAAAAAAAGACATCAAAATGATAGCACTAAATTCATACCTATCCATAATTACCCTGAATGTAAATGGACTAAATGCACCAATAAAGAGACAGAGAGTCTCAGACTGGATAAAGAAACAAGATCCGTCTCTATGCTGCCTACAAGAGACACACCTTAGAGACACAAACAAACTAAAACTCAAAGGATAGAAAAAAATATATCAAGCAAACAACAATCAAAAAAGAGCAGGAGTGGCAATATTAATTTCTGACAAAACAAACTTTAAAGTTAAATCCATCAGAAAGGATAAGGAAGGACACTATATAATGATTAAAGTGACAATAGACCAAGAAGATATAATCATATTAAATATATATGCACCCAATGACAAGCCTGCAAGATACATAAAACAAATTCTATCAGCATTGAAAAGTGAGATAGACAGCTCCACAACAATAGTAGGAGACTTCAACACACCACTTTTGGTGAAGGACAGGACATACAAAAAGAAGCTCAATAAAGACACGGAAGATCTAAATGCCACAATAAACCAACTAGACCTCATACAAAGAAAACTTCACCCAAGAGCAGCCAAGTATACTTTTTCTAGCGTACATGGGACGTTCTCTAGAATAGACCACATATTACATTATAAAGCAAGCCTTAGCAAAATCCAGAACACTGAAATATTACAAAACAGCGACTTGACCGTAAGGTCCTAAAAGAAGAAAACAATAACGGAAAAAGTAGGGAAAAAAAATCAAACACTTGAAAACTTAACAATACCATGCTCAAAAAAGATTGGATTATAGAAGTCATTAAGGATGGAATAAAGAAATTCACAGAACCCAATGAGAATGAAAACCCTTCCTATCAGAACCTTTGGGACACAGCGAAATCAGTGCTCAGAGGTCAGTTTATATCAATAAATGCACACATACAAAAAGAAGGGCCAAAATCAAAGAATTATCCCTACAACTTGAACAAATAGAAAGAGAACAACAAAAGAAACCCTCAGGCACCAGAAGAAAACAAATCATAAAAATTAGAGCAGGACTAAATGAAATAGAAAACAGAAAAATAATTGAAAGAACAAGACCAAAACCTAGTTCTTTGAAGAAATTAACAAAATGGATGAACCATTGCCAAACTGACAAAAGAAAAACAGGAGAGGAAGCAAATAACCCATATAAGAAATGAGATGGGGATACTACAACAGACACAACTGAAATTAAAAGAATAATGTCAGATTTCTATGAAAAATTGTGCTCTAACAAAATTGAAAACCTAGAAGAAATGGATGAATTCCTAGAAACGGACTACCTGCCTAAACTAACACAAACAGAGGTAGAACTAAATAGACCCATAACAAAAGAAGAAATTGAAAAGGTAATCAAAAAACTCCCCCCCCCCCCCCCCCCCAAAAAAAAGCCCTGGCTTGGACGGTTCCACTGCAGAGTTCTACAAAACTTTCAGAGAAGAGTTAACACCACTACTACTAAAGGTATTTCAGAGCACAGAAGAGGACATAAGACTCCCGAACTCATTCAATGAAGCCAGCATATCACTGATACCAAAACCAGCAAAAGACACCACAAAAAAAGGAAATTACAGACTTATAGCCCTCATGAACTTAGATGAAAAATCCTCAACAAAATTCTACACAATAAAATTCAACGACACATCAAAAAAATAATTCACCATGACTAAGTGGGATTCATACCAGGTATGCAGGGATAGTTCAACATTACAGAAACAATTAATGTAATGCATCATATTAATAAAACAAAAGACAAGAACCACATGACTTTATCAATTGATGAAGAAAAGGCATTCGACAAAGTTCAACACCCATTCATGATAAAAACTCTCAGCAAAATAGGAATAGAAGGAAAATTCCTCAACATAATAAAGGGCATTTATACAAAGCCAATAGCCAACATCATCCTAAATGGAGAGATTTTGAAAGAATTTCCCTTGAGAACAGGAACCAGAGAAGGATGTTCCTTATCACCACTGTTACTGAACATTGTGCTATAGGTCCTAGCCAGAGCAATTATGCTAGATAAAGAAACAAAGGGCATACAGATTGGTAAGGAAGAAGTAAAAGTATCTCTATTTGCAGATGACATGATCTTATACACAGAAAACCCGAAAGAATCCTCAAGGAAGCTACTGAATCTAATAGAAGCGTTCAGCAGAGTATCAGGATACAAGACAACCATACAAAAATCAGTTGGATTCCTCTACACCAACAAAAAGAACATCAAGGAGGAAATCACCAGATCAATACCATTTACAGTAGCCCCCAAGAAGATAAAATACTTAGGAATAAATCTTACCAGAGAGGTAAAAGACCTATACAAAGAAAACTACAAGGCACTACTGCAAGAAACCAAAAGAGACCTACATAAGTGGAAAAACACACCTTGCTCATGGATAGGAAGACTCAACATTGTAAAAATGCCTACTCTACCAAAAAAAAAGCCATCTATAAATACAATGCAATCCTGATCCAAATTTCAGGGACATTTTTTAATGAGAAGGAGAAACAAATCACCAACTTCATATGGAAGGGAAAGAGGCCCCAGACAAGTAAAGCATTACTGAAAAAGGAGAACAAAGTGGGAGACCTCACTCTACCTGATTTTAGAACCTGTTATACCGCCACAATCATCTGAACAGCCTGGTACTGGTACAACAACAGATACATAGACCAATGGAACAGAATTGAGAACCCAGACATAAATCAATTCACATATGAGCAGTTGATATTTGAAAAAGGACCCAAATCACTTAAATGGGGAAAAGACGATCTTTTTAACAAATGATGCTGGCATAACTGGATATCCATCTGCAAAAAAATGAAACAAGACCCATACCTTACACCATGCACAAAAACAAACTCAAAATGGATCAAAGACCTAAATATAAAAACCAAAATGATAAAGATCATGGAAGAAAAAATAGAGACAACATTAGGAGCCCTAACACATGGCATAAACAGTATACAAAACATTACTTACAATGCAGAAGAAAAACTAGGTAACCGGGGGGAAAAAAAAAAAAACTGGGAGCTCCTAAAAATCAAACACCTATGCTCATTCAAAGACTTCACCAAAAGAGTAAAAGAAAAAGATTACCTATAGGCTGGGAAAAAGTTTTTAGCTATGACATTTCTGATTAGCACCTGATCTCGAAAATCTGCATGATACTGTAAAAACTCAACTACAAAAAAACAACACAATTAAAAAATGGGCAAAAGATATGAACAGATGCTTCACTAAAGAAGACATTCAGGTAGCTAACAGATACATGAGGAAATGCTCACGATCATTAGCCATTAGAGAAATGCAAATCAAAACTACAATGAGATTCCATCTCACTCCAACAAGGTTGGCATAAATCCAAAAAACACAAATTACAAATCTTGCAGAGGTTGTGGAGAGACTGGAACACTTAAACACTGCAGGTGGGAATATAAAATGGCACAACCACCTTGGAAATCGATATGGCGCTTCCTTAAAAAGCTAGAAATAGAACTCCCATACGATCCAGCAATCCCACTCCTTGGAACATAACCTCGAGAAATGACAGCCTTTACATGAAGAGGTATATGCACACCCATGTTCACTGCAGCACTGTTTACAATAGCAAAAAGATGGAAGCAACCAAGGTGCCCATCAATGGATGAATGGATAAATTAATTAGGTATATTCACACAATAGAATAAAGAACAGTGACGAATCTGTGAAATATTTCATAGCATGGAGGAATATGGAAGGCATTATGCTGAGCAAAATGAGTCAGTTGCAAAAGGAAAAATATTGTATAAGACCACTATTATAAGAACTCGAGAAATAGTTTAAACAGAGAAGAAAATATTCTTTGATAGTTACAAGAGGGGGGAGGGACGGAGAGAGGGAAGGGGTTTTCACTATTAGATGGTAGCTAAGAATTACTTTAGGTGAAGGGAAAGACAACATACAATTCAGGTGAGGTAAGCACAGCTGGACTAAAGCAAAAGCAAAGAAGCTTCCTCAATAAACTGAATGCTTCAAAGGCCAGCATAGCAGGGGTGGGGTTTGGGGACCATGGTTTCAGGGGACATCTAAGTCAATTGGCATAATAAAATCTATTAAGAAAATATTCTGCATCCCATTTTGGAGAGAGGCATCTGGGGTCTTGAATGCTAGCAAGCGGCCTTCTAAGATGTATCAATTGGTCTCAACACACCTGGAGCAAGGGAGAATGACGAATACCAAGGACACAAGTTAATTACCAGCCCAAGAGACAGAAAGGGCCACATAAACCAGAGACTACATCAGTCTGAGAACTAGATGGTGCCTGACTATAACCGATGACAGCCCTAACTGGGAATACAACAGAGAACCCCTGAGGGAGCAGAAGAGCAGTGGATCCAGACCCCAAATTCTAGTAAAAAGACAAGACTTAGTGGTCTGACTGAGACTAGAAGTGTCCTGGTGGCCATGGCCCTCAGATCTTCTGTTGCCCCAGGACAGGAAGCATTCCCAGAGCCAACTCTTCAGACAGGGATTGGACTGGAAAATGGGATAGAAAAATATTCTGGTGAAGAGTGAGCTTCTTGGATCAAGTAGACACTTGAGACTATGTTGGCAACTGCTGTCTGGAGGGGAGAAGAGAGGGAAGAGGGGATTAGAAGCTGGCAGAATGGACACAAAAAGAGAGAGCGGAGGGAAGAAACAGGCTGTCTCATTAGGAGGAGAGCAATTAGGAGTATATAGCAAGGTGTATACAAATTTCTGTATGAGAGACTGACTTGACTTGCAAGTTTTCACTTAAAGCACAGTAAATTTTTTTTTAATGAGATAAATATTCAACATAAAAGTCAGGATAAGGCAAGAAAATATATCAAAAGAGAAGGAAATAAAGGTTAAGGCAAAAATTAATGAAATGAAGAACAAAAAAAAAATTTAAGATCAGTCAAGCCAAAAGTTAATTCTTCAAAAAACATTAATAAGTAGAAAGATTTATAGGAAAAATTATCATTAAAAAGGGAGAAAATTTAATTTAAACTAGAAGTGATTTAAGAGATAAAAGAGCTTAAAAATAATTATTATGAGCAGATATACACTAGCACATATGAAAATCGGTGATTAAATGTATAAATTCCTAGAAAATATAAATTGGTACTAAGTCACAGTCAAAGAACATCTATGCTCCTATCCAGACTCAGAAGATTTTCCACGTATATTCTATCTAACTTTCAAGAAACAGTTAATTCCTCTTATATATGTTGTTCCAGAAAATAGTGTAGGGAAAAGCTTGTGCATTATCTAGACTAGAGGACACTCCCCTGGGTAGTCTCATTCTGATTCTACGGATCTCTGGAAATTGAGATAACTGATAGCAATGCAAAATATTTTTTGTTTATAGACGAAAATTCCATACTATCCAGTAGATGTTCAATTTACTTCCCCATTTCACTGTGAAAGAAACCAGTTTGCCTTCATTTGCTTATTGATTTTATTACTCCTCATTTATAAATTTGTCTTTTTCAATTTCCCTTTTGTACTCCTTTGTACATGGCACCAATTCCATCAAATATGATTTAGATAAAATCTTTTAGCACATGTTCATTTTTATATCTGTATGGGAGTCATGATTTTACCTTTTCTTGAAAACTGGCTTTTAACAACACTTCACTGACCCTAGATGGCATATATGGGCTCACTCAGCCTTATATCTAACACTCAGGCTGGAGAATCAAGGCAAGGAAAACTTCAAAAGACTGAGCCAATGCGGCTGGGATTTGAGCCTGTTTCTGGAGCATCTAGGGATTTAAAACCTGCTTCTCCAGTACCCAAAGTTGATTGAGATTTTTTTTTCTCCAGTCCCCAAAGTTGGCTGAGATTATGCAATAACCATGTTGAAGAGCTCGGGTTTGGATTTTGATTTAGTCGCTAATGAGCTTGAGCAATTCCTCATTATCTCTTAGCCACCTGAATGTCTTCTTTGGTGAAGTGTTTGTTCGTACCCTTGGACTGTTTTTTAATTGGGTTATTTATCTTTTTATTGTTGAAGTTTTGCAGTATCTTGTAGATTTTAGAGATTAGACCCTGATTAGGTATGTCGTAACCAAAAATTCTTTCCCAGTCTGTATGTTGCCTTTTTACTCTTTTAGTGAAGTCTTTTGATGAGCATAAGTGTTGATTTTTAGGAGCTCCCAGATATCTAGTTTCTATTCTGGTGTTTGTGCATTGTAAGTTGTTTTGTTTTCTGTTTATGCCATGTATTAGGGCTACTAGCATTGTCTCTATTTTTTCTTCCATGATCTTTATCGTTTTAGATTTTATATTTAGGTCTTGATCCATTTTGACATTTTTGTTAATGGTGTGAGGTATGGGTCTTGTTTCATTTTTTTGCAGATGGATATTCAGCTATGCCAGCATTATTTGTTAAAGAGGCCATCTTTTCCCCATTAATGGACTTTGGCCTTTTGTCAAATATCAGCTGCTCATAGGTGGATGAATTTACATCTGGATTCTCAATTCTGTTTCATTGGCCCATGTATCTGTTGTTGTACCAGTACCAGGCTGTTTTGACTACTGCGGCAGATAATAGTTTCTAAAATCAGGTAGTGTGAGGCCCCCTACTTTGTTCTTCTTCTTCAGTAGAGAGTGATTAAAATCTTGATACTGAGACCACAGCACCCAGGACCAATGAAACCAGATAATTCCTATGTGCTGCCAGGGTTGAGAGCACATTGTTAGTAGCCCCATGATCAACTGCCACTAACTGATGGATTAAAGAAACTGTCCCTTAATCAACATTTTCCAAACTTGCCTAATGGTAAGGGTCACCTGACGTTTTACTAAAACCACACATTCCTAGTGCAATCCTGGTGCTTCAGATTCAGGAACCTAGAATCCATATGTTTGTTCCAAGCCCTCGGTGTTTCCTACAGTTGGGCAAGTTGAGGAGACGATGACCCAAAAAGACATCACAGGAGTTACTGTTGTCGTTAGGTGCCGTGAAGTCGGTTCTGACTCATAGCACCCTGTGTATAACAGAAGGAAATGCTACCCGGCCACATGATCCTCATAATCGTTGTTATGCTTGAGCCTATTGTTGCAGTCACTGTGTCAATCCATCTTGACGAGATCCTTCCTCTTTTCAGCTGTCCTCTGCTTTACCAAGCATGATGTCCTTTTCCAGGGACTGGTCCTTCCTGATAACATGTCCAAACTCTTGAAGCTCTTGCTTCTAAGGAGGAACATTCTGGCTGCACTTCTTCCAAGACAGATTTATTCACTCTTCTAGCATCATGGTATGGTGAAAGGATACAACCCTGATGCACAATGCCATTCCTGATTTTAAACCACACAGTATCCCCTTGTTCTGTCCAAATGACTGCCTCTTGGTCTATGTACAGGTTCCTCATGAGCACAATTAAATGTTCTGGAATTCCCATTCTTCACAAAGTTGTCCATAATTTGTTGTGATCCACACAGTTGAATGCCTTTGCAGAGCCAAAAAAAAAAAAACCAAAACATACAGGTAAACATCTTTTTGGTATTTTCTGCTTTCACCCAGGATCTATCAGACATCAGCAATGATATCTTTTGTTCCACATCCTCTTCTGAATCTAGCTTGACTTTCTGGCAGTTCCCTGTCCATGTACTGCTACAACCACTTATGAATGATCTTCAGCAAAATTTTCCTTACATGTTATATCAATGATATTGTTCAATAATTTCCTCATTCTCTTGGATCACCTTTCTTTGGAATAGGCATAAAAGTGCCTGGTCTGTTGGCTAAGTAGCTGTCTTCCAAATTTCCTGGCATAGATGAGTAAGCACATCCAGCACTGCAACTTTTTGTAGAAACATCTCAATTGGTATTTCATCAATTCCTGGAGCCTTGTTTCTCTCCAGTGAAGCTGGGACTTCTTCCTCAGTAACACCGGTTCTTGATCATATGCAAACTCCTGAAATGATTGAACGTCAACGTATTATTTTTGGTACAGTAACTCTGTGTAATATTGCAGCTTGAAGCTGGAATTTTCTCTTCAGTTCATTCAGCTTGAGAAATTCTAAGTGCGTTCTTCACTTTTGGTTTTCTAACTCAAGGTATTGTCACATTTCATTATAATACCATACTTTATCTCCTTAATTGCCCTTTGAAATCTTTGGTTTTCTCTTTTGCTTCATCATTTCTTCCTTTCGCTTTAGCTAATCAACATTCCAGAGTAAGTTTCACAGTCTCTTCTGACATCCATTTTTGTCTTTTCTTTCTTACCTGTCTTCTTAATGACCTCTTGCTTTCTTCATGTATAACATCCTTGATATCATTCTACAACTCATCTGATCTTTAGTCCTTAGTGTTCAATGGGTCAAATCTATTCTGGATACTGTCTCCAAATTCAGGTGGGATATACTCAAGGTCATAATTTGGCTCTCCTGGACTTGTTCTAATTTTTTTCAACTTCAACGTGAATTTGCATATGAGCAATTGATGGTCTGTTCTACAGTTGGCCACTGGCCTTGTTCTGACTGATGATATTGAGCTTTTTCATCATCTCTTTCCACAGATGTAGTCAATTTGATTCCTGTCTATTCCATCTGGTTATGTTTAAGTGTACAGACACCATTTATGTTGGTGAAAAAAAGTATTTGCAGTGAAGAAGTCATTGGTCTTGCAAAATTCTATCATGTGCTCTCCAATGTGGTTTCCATCACCAAGGCCAAGCTTTACAACTACGATTACTTTTTCATTTTCAACTTTATAAATCCAAACACCAGTAATTATCAATGCATCTTGATTGCATGCTTGATAAATTTGAGACTGCAGAATTTGGTTAAAAAATCTTTCTTCATCTTTGGCATTAGTGGTTATTGCATAAATTTGAAAAATAGTTGTATTAACTGGTCTTCCTTGAAGGCTTATGAATATTATTCTGTCACTGACAGCATTGGACTTCAAAATAAATCTTGAAATGTTCTTTTTGACAATGAATGCAACACCATTCCTCTTGAATTTGTCATTCCCAGCATAGTATAGCATATGATTGTTTGATTCAAAATAGCCAGTACCATCCCTTTTCAGCTCACTAATGCCCGGGATATCAATGTTTGTGAGTTCCATTTCATTTTTGATGATTTCCAATTTTCCTGGATTCATATTTCATATGTACAATATTCCTCTATTAATGGATATTTGCAGCTATTTCTTCTCATTTTCAGTTTTGTCACATCAGCAAATGAAGGTCACAAAAGCTTAACTCCATCCACTGTCATTAAGGTCGACTCTACTTTGTGGAGGTAGCTCTTCCCCAGTTGTCTTTTGAGAGCCATCCAACCTGAGAGGCTCGTCTTCAGGCACTATATTAGACAACGTTTCACTGCTATTCATAAGGTTTTCGCTGGCTAATTTTTTCAGAAGTAGACCTCTAGGTCCTTCTTCATAGTCTGTCTTAGTCTGGAAACTCAGCTGAAACTTGTACACAATGGATGACCCTGCTGGTATTTGAAATAACACAGCTTCAAGCATCATGGCAACACACAAGCCACCACAGTATGATGAACTGACAGATGTGTGTCATAGCTAACACAAAGCATGAAAAAACATCTTTCCACTAACCTACTGGCTCTTTATTGTTTTTAAGTTAACTGGTGATATCCCTGATTCTAATTCCAAATTACTGCTGCCTGTCTGCCAATTTGTTGTACCATGGTAGCTTACATGTTACTGTGATGCTGGGAGCTATGCCACTGACATGTCAAATACCAGTAGGGTCATCCATGTGGACAGGTCTCATCAGAGCTTCCAGATTAAGAAAGACTGGGAAGAAAGGTGTGGCAATCTGCTTCCTAAAATTAGCCAATGCAAACCTTATGAATAACAACAGAGCATTCTCCAACTTACTTACTTTGGACAAGTCAGCAAGAGGGATCAATCATTGGAGAATATTATCATGTTTGATAAAGTAGAGGGCCATCAAGAGTGAGGTGGTCCCTTGATGAGATGGATTGATGCAATAGCCACAAAAATGGATTGGAACATGCTGGCAATTGTGAGGATGGTGCCAGACCTGCCAATGCTTTGTTCTGTTGTTCATAAGGTCACCATGATTCAGAGTGGACTTGACCACAGCTAACAACAACCACCAAAAGTTAGATACTGAGAAATTTAAGATAAGGCTCCCACCACTGAGAGTCTTGCAGTGTGGCTGGCATTGAATGTAAACATTAGATTTTTTTATGGGTTACACAGACAAGAATTTCAAAAAAGAGATCATAAGCATATTAGGACTCATAAAAAACAATAAATCGAATTTCCTTATATTCCAATGAAGCCAAATGACTAGCTTTGCAGTGCACTGAATTTTCATTCAATGAGAGAATTATCTTACACATTCAGTCATTTATTAAAGACGTGTTGTGTTCTTGCTCCTTTCCAGAATGCAGGTTTTTCTTTCCCAGCCTGCCTCTGTCAGGTACATCCCCCATGTGTGTGGGCTGGCCAGGGTCAATGGCAAATATGAGACTCAGCTCATAGACACCCAGAAATTTCAGTGGTATGAATGAGAGAAAACCCACTAGGATCCAAAGCTCTAAATGGTGCCCGAGAATTCCCAATGTCCAAAGTCATTTCCAGGGACCAGCCTAGTTCTACTTGCTCTTGAGGAGGTACTTACTTTAAGACACAAAGGGGGTATGACCATGTGGTTGGAAGCATAGCCGGGGGCACAAAGAGAATAGTCTGTGGTCTGGTAGCATGGCTAGGAGCCACAGTCTTCTGGGATTCAAACTGGCTCTATATCTTATTTTATCTTTGAGCTTAGGCGAGTGGCTGAACTCCTATAGGGCACAACTTTCTCTCCTATAAAATTAATATGGTAATAACAGTACTTACCTTGTTCAAGATGGAGCTCCGCTGCTAATCAAAAGGTGAACATTTCAAATCCACCAGCTACTCCTTGTAAACCCTATGGGGCAGTTCTACTCTGTCCTATAGAGTTGCTGTGAGTCAGAATCGACTCAATGGCACCTAATAACAACAACACCTTGTTGAGGCATAGTCAGATTTGAGGTAGTTACTATCTAAAGTCCTAGGATGAATTCAGGCTCATAGTAATTGCCTTGTAAGTGAAAGTCACAAAAAAAAAAGAGAAATTTTTAAAAATCTTTTTTTAAAAGATGGTCTATTAACCATCTGCAACACCTTCATTTAATATTCAGTTGATTAAAAAAAAAGACTTTTCAAGCACTTAATACAGAGAGCTTAGCTTGGTGCTCTTCTTCAAAGAATATATAAAGAATTTTGGAGGAACAGGAGGAGCATAAATAACTATGTGTCCCAGAATGGAACCACTATGCTTCAGAGAGTTAGATCTAACACAGGGATGAGAGGAGACTTCTCACAGCAGGTGTCATCTTTTATGGAGTGGAAGCAAGAGTGGGATTTCCACTGAAGCCAAAAATCCATTGGTGGGTTTCGCTATGGATAAGTACAACTCCCTCTGCAGCACCTATAGTTCAAGACTTTACTCCTAAAATCCACATTCATCCTTCTGATCAGCCAAGCCACAAAACTCTCAGTCTGATTATATCTTAGTGTATGGAGCAGGGTGACATTTTTGGTTAACTCGCATGTGCCAAAATCATCCATTACTGTGAAATCATGATTAAATGAGGATAAATCAGTATCAGTTATATTGTGATGGACTGGTCTTCTGATGACTCAACTTAGCACAATTATGTAGTAGGTCAGATGTATTGTTCACATCTTCACATACATTATTTCATTTAATACTCACAACAACCTGTAAGAAAGGCCTATTATTATCTCCAATTCGTATATGAGGAAAGAGAAGCTTAGAAAGTGTTGTAGCCTGAGCAAGGTCACATAAGAAGTAAAAGGTGAGTGTGGGTTCAAATCCAGCCTTACTCAGCCACAACACTCCTGAACAGAAGGCCAAAGTGTGACATTTTCCCCACTATGAATTTCAGCTCTGGCCTCTGATACCTTACCTAATTGCCTCTCAGGGATGACTTGAGCCAGTGCACTCCCAGAAGAGACCGCAATGTCTCTCCTATGTTTAATCTCTGGCTTCTTCATACTGTCAGAGACACCCTGTGTCTGAGGTGAGCTTGCAGTGTCTACTTCACTAAGACCATCAGCAGTAAAGATTTATTTACCACATATAGTGCCTAATGTCTCACTAAAAGAGGTACAGAATACAAAGGAAAATGCAGAAGAATCAGAATCCCCAAAAGGTCACAAAGGATAGACTCACACACCATGACAAGGTAACCCAATACTGGAAACAGAAGCTCATTGTCCCAAGTCTCATACACAGAGGCAGAAGAGTTAGAAAAAAATCACAGTGGTGGTGGTGTTTTTACTGTTCTGTGCCATCGAGTCGATTCTGACTCATATCGACAGAGTAGAACTGCCCTATAGGCTTTCCTAGGTGAGCAAATTGCCAGGTCTTTTCTTGTGCTGGTCTTTCAGTTAGTAACTGAGCTCTTAACCATTGCACCACCAGGACTCCTATATATTCGATAACATCCTCAAAGTTTAAACATTTAACATTTAAAAACAAGCTCCCACATCTATGTTAAAAACATGGAGAGTTGAGAGGATCCATAAGACCTAAATGAATGGTCAGGTTATATTTGAGGGACAGATTATATTCTATAGTTACATAAAAAAAAATAGACGATCTGAATTACACACATGCAGCCACACACACAGAGTTCATAATGGTGCCAAAACAATCAGCTACTAGTCAGTAACTAGTAGTCAGGTGGAGGAAAAAAGCCAATTGTGATTAAACATAGATTAAATCTTATTTCCGCAAGATGGGATTTTTAAAAGTCTTTGGTGTTTTCTAAGAGCCCTGGTGGTGGACTAGTTAAGAGCTTTGCTGCTTAGCCAAAAGGTCAGCAGTTCGAATCCACCAGCTGCTCCTTGGAAGCCCTATGGGGCAATTCTACTCTGTCCTATAGGGTCACTATGAATCAGAACCAGCTCAATGGCAATGGGTTTTTTGGTTTGAGTTGGTGTTTTCTAGGCTTTAGAAAGAGGGTCTAGCTAAGACAAGTTTCATCTGAGATTATACTATAAGCACCAGAAATATTTGAAACATTGAAGATTTAGACTCAACAACTTATGTTCAAATGTAGGATTGAGTTTGTAAATTCAACATATACTTATGAAGAGCGATAATGGGCCAGATCAGAGCTGTGTAAAGTCCACTCTTGCTTGCTTTTCTGAGTGAAATGAGCTCATCTGCTCACCTTGACACAATGCGAACATTTCTGAAAATCACCTTTTCAGTTTTTCAAACTTAAGAATCTGACAGTGTGTGATCACCATGTCCATAGCTGGAAAAATTGTGCTCTTCATTTGCTCTGGCCATCTCCACTCCATTCAGAGGCATGGACTCTTCTTGCTGAATTGCTGTAGACTTTAGCTGTTTATAGAAGATGCAGGTTGAAAGCATGGGAACAGTGGCCAACATAGCCCTGGGAATTTCAGTGGGCAGTGCCAGCATGTGAAGATTTTCTTAGGAGCGAAATGTCTAAGTAAATGGCAGGTGCATATGATCAAGGTGGTTTACCTCAGAATATGCTCATCTCAGAAGCCATGGTCTCTGTTCCTTTCTTTTTCTCACTCTCTCTAAATACATATAAGTTTCTTGTCCTCTTGTCTATATTTCCACTCAGTTGTTCCATAACTATTTATTGAATGGTTGCTGTGGCACTTTCTAGGAACTGAAGATACAGTGATGAACAAATTTTCGGCCTTGTGGAACCTACATTTTTATGAGTGAGACAGACAACAGGCAAATACACATGCAAATGAATATTTCATATGATTCCAGATGATGATAAAGAGTATGAAGGAGTATAAACGAAGGGTGAGCACATGAAGAAAGTAGATGGTATACTTTAGATACAGTGGTCAGGCAAGGACTCCAAAGAAGTGCCAGGCAAGAAATAAGGGGAGGAAGTGATTTCTTCGCTCACGCACCCTTATTTATGACTCTCCATCACCTTCTACCTCCTGCCTCTTTCCCAATTTCCCTCTTATACTTTCATATCCCACCTTCTCTTCTCCTTAACATCTTTCTACGTTGACAGTAATAAAAAAAAAATTATTTATTTTTACTCATTAAAGAATTTTTGTGCTTCTTAAAAGCAAAAAAGATTGGAATTTATTTATTTATACTATAAAGGCAAAGCAGTTAAAATATCACTGTACTGACAAGAAAGCATTATACCTTTTTTTTTGTGATGTTTATTCGTTTTTTTATTTTCAATATTTGGCTCTTTTAGGAAAATAGGAAAGCCAGCTCTGTGTCAATTATGAAGAACTTAACAATCTGACAAAATCACATCGGAAGAAAATTTATGATTTAATTTAGAATTTTAAGAAAAAATAACACTTTCAACCACCCTTTGTCAAATACTGAAAAGTTCTGAAGTCTAACTCACCATTTCCAAAGTAGTGTTCCATTAGACATAAGAGATTGGGGAGTGTTAATGAGTGCGATGGGAGAAAACAAGCTCCATGTCAAACAATAGAGAATTCTAGGTTAAAAATTTAAAGTTATTTTTTTAATTGCAAGGTTTTCTAGAGTCTTGAATATGCTAATAAATACCTGCAAGAGTGGGATAGAGTAAGTAATGTTTTACAAACAAAAAATATCTTGCAGAATGCCCTCTGGAATATTCCTGTCTGACTTAACTCCTCCAGTTATGCTCCTCCAGTGTGATCAATGAAACAGCTGACAGTTGAAGATTTAATACTCTATCATACTGGTAGACTGAATGACCAAAATTTTATATATATTTGTCATCAGGTTAATAAAATGTCCAGAATATTGAATGACCAATTTACCATTTTCACCATGATTTTTTATCACTGCAATGTGCCATTGTGCTATCAGTCACAAATTCTGATGAACCATATTTCTTAAAAGACACAGTAACAAACAATGCAGGCAATGGTTGTTCAGTGGTAGGATTCTCACCTTCCATACAAAAACCTATGTTTGATTCCTGGTCGCTGTATCTTTTGCACAGCCACCACCCATCTGTCAGTGGAGGCTGTGTGTTGCTATGGTGATGAACAGGTTTCAGTAAAGCTTCCATAAGGTGGTATCTTGGTTATCTAGTGCTGCTATAACAGAAATCCCACAAGTGGATGGCTTTATCAAACAGAAGTTTATTCTCTCACCATCTAGGAGGCTAGAAGTAGGAATTCAGGGTGCTAGCTCCAGAGGAAGGCTTTTCCTTTTTGTTGGCTCTGGAGGAAGGTCCTTGTCATCAATCTTTATCTGGTCTAGGTGCTTCTCTGCTCAGAATCCTCAGGTCCAAAGGAGGAGCTCTGCACCTGGCACTGGTTTCATGGTGGTATGAAGTCCCCTGTCTCTCTGCTAACTCCTCTCTTTTATGTCTCAAAAGAGATTGGCTTAAGACACAATCTAATCTGGTAGATCTCATCAACAAAACATCTGCTAATCCATCTCATTAACATCACAGTGACAGGATTTACAGCACATAGGAAAATCCCATCAGATGACAAAATGGTGTACTATCACAGAATACTGGGAATCATGGCCTAGACAAATTGATACACATATTTTTCTAGAAGAAAAGTAACACCTTCGATCATCCCTCATCTAATGTTGAAAGTTTTGAAGGCTAACTCAACATTTCCAAAGTAGTGTTCTATTAGACATAAGAGATCAGGGAGTGTTAATGAGTATGATGGGAAAAAAACAAGCTCCATGTCAAACAATAGAGAATTCTGGGTTAAAAATTAAAGTTTTTTTTTTTAATTGCCAGATTTTCCAGAATCTTTAATATGTCAAAAAAAAAAAAAAAAAAACTGCCGGAGGCAGGGCCAAGATGGCAGAGTAGTCAGCTGCTTCCTGTGGTCCTTCTTACAACAAAGACCTGAAAATACAAGTGAACTGATTATATATGACAAGCTAGGAGACCTGAACATCAAAGTCAAAGTTGAGGGATTGGACTGAGAGGTGGGGGAGGAGTGGCCAGACCTGACCTGGCGGGAGCCAGCACCCCACAGGCCAATACTGCTACTGCTGCTGCAATGAGGCAAGCAGAGGCATTGAGGGAGAGTTTTCTGCACTAGGGGAGGCCCAACCACGGAGAGTCTGCTCAACCTTCCAGAACAATTGGCAAATGATAAGAACCTGTGTTTAACCTACCACAAACCAAAAACATCCCTTCGAGAAAAGCCTTTCACACACTTACAGGCACCCTTCCTACTCTGAGCTGGGTCCCAGCCAGCTGCATCCCCTGGGCCAGTAGAAGGACCCTGCACATGCCCTGAGCCATTCTCCCAGACTTGGAGAGGGAACAAATTAACAAACAGGAAAAAAATTATCTGTCAGCACCTCTAAGCCAGGAACTCAGGGCAGAAACAAATCCTTTGCCTAGACACAGGCTTAAGGGGTCCACAGATGTTGAATACCTTTCACCTCCACATAGACGTGTTTGGGCCCATTTCAACAGTGTAGGCCCTCATTAGCACAGTATAACAGGGTGTATACCTAAAGTCTAACTTCAACTGTTTCAGCTACATGGTGGAGAGGCAAGTTCCTGTCATTTGACACTGCTGTACCTATTAAGCAGGGCCTTTACCTACCCACATCAGGGGCCTAAGGACTGGTGGCTCAATGCTTAGCCACCCACGACAGGGGTTCAAGACTAAGTGGTGCCTCCCACTCCTTATAGCCAACAGTATCAGGTGACCATAGTCCATATGCAAAACTCACCCACCTATGTGCTGTGGGGAACAGGGACATGCTTTCTTCAGACACTTAGAGGTGGTTGTCAGCCCCCTGCCTTGCTCAGCACGTGATCTCTTACTGCACCCAGATACCTGTGCCTATACAAATCACCCCTGCTCGTCTAGGACTGTAGGTGAGAGCCTCCACTACACACTTGATGACTATCTGGACACCTGAGCTGAATTCATACAAGAAAAGTGAATGGACTCCTGGGCTCACATACTTAGTCACAGCTCTAACTACCTGGTGACAGGACGTTAGAACTTCAAAGACATCAATAATCAAACTAGCTCACTTGAGCAGCCTATTTGGGTATTTCAAACTCAACAAAAAAAGAAGCTAGGACACAGTAAGCAAATATAAAATAAATAAATACAATAACTTACTGATGCCTCGGAGACTACAGTCAATAACAAATCACATAAACAGACAGACCATGATGGCTTCAGCAAGCTCCCAAAACAAAGGACCAAGAAATCTTCCAGATGAAGAGACATTCCTGGAATTACCAGAGGTAGAATACAAAAGATTAATATACAGACCTCTTCAAGAGATCAGGTAGAACAAAGAACCAGCCAAGAAATATATAGAAAAAGCATTAGAGGAACTTAAGCAGATTACACAAGGGCATAAGGACAAATTGAATGGGCGGCAAGAATCCATAGAGACAGCAAACAGAAATTCAGAAGGTTAACAATGAAATTTGAGAATTAGACAATTCAATAGAAAGTCAAGAGGAGAATTGAAGAAATAGAAGGCAGAATGAATGAGATTGAAGACACAGCACTGGAAACCAACATATTTAAGGAAAAATCAGATAAACAAATTTAAAAAAAAAGAAGAAACCCTAAGAATTATGTGAGATTCTATCAAAAGCAATAACCTTCGAGTGATTGGTGTGCCAGAGCAGGGGAGGATAACAGAAAATACAGAGAAAATTGCAGGAGATTTGTTGGCAGAAAACCTCCCTGATATCATGAAAGGTTAGAAAATATCTATCCAATATGCTCATTGAATCCCACACAAAGTAGATTCCAAAAGAAACTCATCAAGACATATCATAATCAAACTTGCCAAAACAAAAGACAAAGACAGAATTTTAACAGTGCCTAGGGATAAACTAAAAGTCACCTACAAAGGAGAGTCAATAAGACTAAGCTCGAACTACTCAGCAAAAACCATGCAGGCAAGAAGGTAATGGGATGACATATATAAAGCCTTGAAGGAAAAAAAAATTGCCAGCCAAGAATCATATATCCAGCAAAAATGTCTCTCAAACATGATGGCAAAATTAGGACATTTCTAGACAAACAGAAGTTTAGTAAATGTGCAAAAAACCAAACCAAAACTACAAGAAATACTAAAGGGAGTCCTCTGGTTAGAAAGTCAATAACAACAGACAACAACACAGAAGTAGAACACAGGACAGAGCAACCAGATATCAACCCAGATAGGGAAATCACAAAAATCAAAGCTAAAAAGCTCAAAACAGGGGAACAGAGACATCATTATGTAAAAGATGGTAACATTAAAATAAAAAGGGACACTAAAAAATGGACTCATAGATCTTTCATATGGAGAGGAAGTCAAGGTGATATAAAGAAATAAAAGATTGGTTTAAACATAGAAAAATAGGGGTAAATATTAAGGTAACCACAAAGGAAACTAATGATCCTACACATCAAAATAAAAAATAAGAGAAATATAAAGACTTAGCAAATACAAAATCAACAACAATGAAAAATAAAACAATATATAAAGAATACCGACTCAGCACAGAGAATTTAGTGGAAAAAAGAAACTGTCAACAACATACAAAAAAAGACATCAAAATGGTTGCACTAAACTCATACCTGTCAATAATTACGATGAATGTAAATGAACTAAATGCACCAATAAAGGCACACAGGGTGGAAGAATGAATGAAATAAAAAAATGACTGATCTATGTGCTGCCTACAAGAGACACACCTTAGACTTTAAGACACAAACTAAAACTCAAAGGATGGAAAAAAAATATCAAGCAAACAATAATCAAAACAGAGCAGGAATGGCAATATTAATTTCTGACAAAATGGACTTTAAAATACACCACAAAGAATAAGGAAGGACACTATATAATGATTAAAGGATCAATACACCAGGAGAACATAACCATAATAAATATTTATGGGCCCAACAAAAGGGCTCCAAAATATATAAAACAAACTCTAAGAGCATTGAAAAGAGGGATAGCTCCACAATAATATTAGGAGACTTCAACACACAACTTTCTGTGAAGGACAGAACATTCAGAAAGAAGCTCAATAAAGACAGGGAAGATCTAAATAATACAATCAACCAACTTGACCTCATAGACATATACAGAACACAACACCCAACAGCAGCCAAGTATATGTTCTTTTCCAATGCACATGCAACATTTTCCAGAATAGGTCACATATTAGGCAGGCCATAAAGCAAACCTTAACAGAATCCAGAACACTGAACTATTACAAAGCATCTTTTCTGACCATAAAGCCATAAACATAAAAATTAATAACAGCAAAAACAAGGGAAAAAAAATCAAACACATGGAAACTGAACCACACCATGTCCAAAAACTGTTGGGTTATAGAAGAAATTAAGGACAGAACAAAGAAATTCATAGAATCAAATTAGAATGATAACACGTCCTATCAGAACCTTTGGGGCACAGAAAAAGCAGGTCTCGGAAGTCAATTTATAGCAATATATGCACACACCCCAAAGAAGAAAGGGCCAAAATCAAAGAATTAACCAAAAAACTCAAACAAGTAGAAAAAGAACAGCAAAAGAAACCCTCGGACACCAGAAGAAAGCAGATAATAAAAATTAGAGCACAATTAAATGAAATAGAGAATAGAAAAATAGAAAGAGTTAACAATACCAAAAGCTGGTTCTTTGAAAAGATGAACAAAACCGATAAACTATTGGCCAAACTGACAAAAGAAGAACAGGAGAGGAAGCAAATAACAGGAATAAGAAATGAGATGGGCAATATCACAACAGACCCAACTGAGATTAAAAGAATTGTAGCAGAACACTATGAAAAACTGTACTGTAACAAATTTGAAACTCTAGAAGAAATAGGCAAAGTTCTAGAAACTCATTACCCACCTAAACTAACAGAGGTAGAACAACTAAATAAACCTATTACAAAAGAAAAGATAATTTAAAAACTTCAAACAAACAAAAATCCCTAACCCTGACGGCTTCACTGGAGAATTCTATGAAACTTTCAGAAAAGAGTTAACACCACTATTACTAAAGTTATTTCAGAGCATAGAAAAGGGTAGGATACTCCCAAACTCATTCTATGAAGTCAGCATTTCCCTGATACCAAAATCAGGTAAATACACCACAAAAAAAAAAAAAAAAAAAAAATTACAAACCTATATCCCTCATTAACTTAGATGAAAAAATCCTCAACAAAATTCTAGCCAATAGAATTCAACAACATATCAAAAAAATAATTCACAATTACCAGGTGGGATTCATACCACGTATGCAGGGATGATTCAACATTACAAAAACAATCAATATAATCCATCAAGTAAATAAAACAAAAGATGGGAACCACGTGATCTTATCAATAGACGCATAAAAGGAATTTGACAAAGTCCAACACCCATTCATGATAAAAACTCTCAGCAAAAAAAGAATAGAAGGGAAATTCCTCCACATAATAAAGGGCATTTATACAAAGCCAGGAAACCCTGGGGGCATAATGGCTAAGTGCTACGGCTGCTAACCAAGAAGTTGGCAGTTCAAATCTGCCAGGTGCTCCTTGGAAACTCTATGGGGCAGTTCTACCCTATCCTATGGGGTCACTATGAGTTGAAATCGACTCGGTGGCAGTGGATCTATACAGAGCCAACAGCCAACATCATTCTAGATGGAGAGAGCCTGAAAGCATTCCCCTTGAGAACCAGAACTAGACAAGGATGATCTTTAACACTGCTCTTATTCAACATTGTGTTGGAAGTCCTAGCCAGAGCAATTAGGCTAGACAAAGAAATAAAGGGCATCCAAATTGTTAAGGAAGAAGTAATAGTATCTGTACTTGCAGATGATATGATCTTACACACAGAAAACCCTAAAGAATCCACAACAAGACTACTGGAACTAACAGAAGATTTAATCAAAATATCAGGATTCAAGATAAACGTACAAAAATCAGTTGGATGCCTCTACGCCAACAAGGAGAATGTTGAAGAAGAAATCACCAAATCAATACCATTTACAATAGCCCCAAGAAGATAAAACACTTAGGAATAAATCTAACCAGAGACATAAAAGATCTATACAAAGAACACAAGACACTACTGCAAGAAAACAAATCAGACTTTCATAACTAGAAAAACATACCTTGCTCATGGAAACTAAGACTCAACATTGAGAAAATGTCTGTCCTGCCCAAAGCGATCTAAAGATCGAATGCAATGCCAATCCAAATTCCAAAGACATTTTTGATGAGATGGAGAAACAAATTACCAACTTCATATGGAAAGGGAAGAGGCCCCAGATAATTAAAGCATTACTGAAAAAGAACAAAGTGGGATGCCTCACACTACCTGATTTTAGAACCTTTTATACCGCCACAGTAGTCAAAACAGACTGGTACTGGTACAACAACAGATACATAGACCAATGGAACAGAATTGAGAATCCAGACTTAAATTCATCCATCTATGAGCAGCTGATATTTGCCAAAGGTCCAAAGTCCATTAAATGGGAAAAGACAGACTCTTTAACAAATGGTGCTGACATAACCGGATATCCATCTGCAAAAAAATGAAACAAGACCCATACCTCACACTATGCACAAAAACAAACTCAAAATGAATCAAAGACCTAAATGTAAAATCTAAAACAATAAAGATCATGGAAGCAAAAATAGAGACAATGCCAGGAGCCCTAATACATGGCATAAGGAGTGTACGAAACATTACTAACAATGCACAAACACAAGAAAAGAAACTAGATAACTGGGAGCTTCCAAAAATCAAACACTTATGTTCATCCGAGGCCTTCACCAAGAGTAAAAAGACAACCTACAGACTAGGAAAAAAATTTTTTTGGCTACAACAAATCCAATCAGTGTCTAATTTCTAAAATCTACAAGATGCTGCAAAAGCTCAACATAAAAAGACAACCCAATTTAAAAAAATGGCACAAAGAATATGAACAAGTACATCACCAAAGACATTCAGGTAGCTAACAGGTACTTGAGGAAATGCTCACTGTCATTAACCATTAGAGAAATGTAAAACAAAACTACAGTGAGATACCCTCTCACTCCAACAACAACAACAACAAAAAAGGCTGGCATTAATCCAAAAAACACAAAAAAAGAAATATTGGAGAGGTTGAAGAGAGACTGGAACACTTGTACACTGCTGGTGGGAATGTAAAATGGTACAACCACTTTGGAAATTGATTTTGCACTTCCTTAGCTAGAAATAGAAGTACTACAGGATCCAGCAATCCCACTCCTTGGCATACATACTAGAGAAAAATGAGCCTTCATATGAATACATATATGCACTCCCATGTTCACTGCAGCACTGTTTATAATAGCAAAAAGATGGAAACAACCAATGTTCCCATAAATGAATGAATGGGTAAACAAACTATGGTATGTTCACACAATGGAATGCTATGCAATGATAAAGAACAATGATGAATCCATGAAACATCTCATACCGTGGAGGAATCCAGATGGCATTTATGCTGAGTGAAATTAGTCAGTAGCAAAAGGACAAATATTAAATGAGAACACTGTTATTAGAACTCAAGAAAAGGTTTAAACACAGAAGAAAACATTCTTTCCTGGTTATGACGGGGGTTGGGGGTGGAGGGAGGGAGATACTAATTAGATAGTAGACAAGAATCATTTTAGGTGAAGGGAAGGACAACACACAATACAGTGAAAGTGAGTATAACTGGACTAATCTGAAAGCGAAGAAGTTTCCTGAATATAATCAAACACTTCAAGTGACAGAGTAGCAGGGGCAGTGTTCTGGGCACCATCGTTTCAGGGGACATCTAGGTCAATTGGCATAACAAAGTGTGTTAAGAAAACAATCTGCATCTCACTTGGTGAGTGTCATCTGGGGTTTTAAAAGTTAGCAAGTGGCCATCTAAGATGCTTCAATTTCTCTCAACTCACCTGGACCAAAGAGAATGAAGAACACCAAAGACACAAGGAAAATATGAGCCCAAGAGAAAGAAAGGGCCACATAAACCAGAGACCACATCCGCCTGAGACCAGAAGAACTAGATGGTGCCCGGCTATCACCAATGACTGCTCTGACAGGAAACACAATAGACAATCCCTGATGGAGCAGGAGAAATGTGGGATGCAGACTTCAAATTCTAGTAAGAAGACCAGACTTACTGGTCTGACTGAGACTGGAGGGACCCCAGAGGTCATGGCCCCTGGACTCTGTTAACCCAAAACTAAATCCTTTCCCAAAGCCAACTCTTCAGTCAAAGATTAGACTGGCCTATAAGAAGTAAAATGATACTGGTGAGGAATGTGTTTCTTAGCTTAAGTAGTCACAGGAGACTATGTGGGAAGCTCCGGTATGGAGACGAGATGAGAAGGTAGAGGGGGACAGGTGCTGGTTGAATGGACATGGAAAATACAAGGCGGAGAGGTGTGTGCTATCGCATATTAGGGAGGGTACCTAGGATCACATAACAATGGGTGTATAAGATTTTCATTGAGAAACTGACTTGACACCTAAACTTTCACTTAAAGCACAATTAAAAAAAAAACTGCAAGGGTGGAATAGAGTAAGCAATGTGTCACAAACATATTGCAAAATATCTTGCAGAACGCCCTATGGAATATTCCTACCTGACTTAACTCCTCCAATTATGCTTCTACAGTGTGGCCAGAGAAAGAGCTGACAGTTGAAGATTTAATACTGTATCTATCGTATAGGTCAAGAATGAATGGAGGGGGGGCCAAGATGGCTGACTAGGTAGAGGCTACCTCGGATCCCTCTTGCAACAAAGACTGGGAAAAACAAGTGAATCGATCACATACATGACAATCTATGAACCCTGACCAACAAACACAGATTTAAAGAGTTGACCTGAGTGACAGAGATGGAAAACAAACAACTACGGAGAAGCAGAGACTGTTTTTGGAGCCTGGAGCCAGAGTCCCAGTCAGGTAACCTTGGCGCCGGGCTTAGGACTGGGCGGATGGGAGCTGAACACAACATCCTGTCATGGCACAAACACGGGGGGCACCCCTACCCCCCTGAACTGACCTCGGGAGGGGGCCCAGCCGGTCAGCTCAGGCGGCACGGCTACGCGACTGGCAGGAGGAGAAGTCGCCGGGAGGCAGCGACTGGTTTTGGAGCCGGGAGTGCAGCGTCCCAGCCGGGGAACCTTGGCACGGGGCTTTGGATTGGGCCCAGTGGCACTGAGCACCACATCCTGTGATGGTACAAACACAGGGCGCAGCCCTACCCCCCTGAACTGACCCTGGGAGGGGACCCAGCCAGTCAGCGCAGGCGGTGTGGCGACGCGGCTGGCGGGAGGAGAAGTCCCTGGGAGGCAGAGACTGGTTTTGGAGCCGAGAGTGCAGCATCCCAGCCGGGGAACCTTGACGCTGGGCTTTGGACTGGCAGCTGAGGAACTGACCATGGCTGCTGCGGGCCTGACCCTCGGGGGCAATCTCTACCCAGCCAGCACACATAGGTGACACGCCCCTCGGGAATCTCAGATAAAATAGTCATCCCAAGCAAGATAAGTAACTTTGTCTATATTCCAGGGTGCTACTTTCTCCAGTTTTTCTGAACCCTCCTCTCCCCTTGCCAGGTGGCTTCAATAACATTGGAATTTCCTGAGCCAGAGGGAGAACTGTTCCGCAGTTTTTCTTTTCCTTTTTTTTTTTTTTTGTCTTTTCCTAACCCATTCTTCCGGCCTGAGAGAAGCAACCACAAAAAACTCAGGGACTAAAAATCCTTCCCTAATTGGACTAAAAACACAGAAACAGCTCCAGCCAAGCATATGTGATCCACAGTCTCGGGATTTCATCCCTACAGGGAACAAGGTGGCTACTATAATGCAAAGGCATTTCAGATAGGGATCTGACTGCATTTTTTTTAGCGGATTTACTGGAAAGACAAGTTTCCCAGGTCTGATATCTCTGTGTATTCAACAGAGCCCTCACTGACCCACAACAGGGAACTGAGGGCTGACGCTCCCCCCAGACCACCTAGCCTCCTGCCTTAGGGGTCTAAGGAGGGTGACACCTACCAATCTGTAGAGGTACTTGCATTGGGGGCCTAAGGTACAGCTGCAGAGCCCACCCACCAAGGTGCTTTAGGAATAGAGACACACCTACCTCACTGACACTTGGGGGGAGCCTGTCAGCATCCTGCCCCTCCGGAGTGTGAACCCAGCTGCTACTAGAATCTGGTGCACACAACTATCACCACTACTTCTCAAGGTGGATAGGTGATAGGGTGCATCACGCACTTGATGACCCAAAATCAGATTCTACTCAAGAATAGTGAATGGGCTCAGGCATATATATCTGGTAACAGCCCAAACAAGCTGGTAATAGGTCATAAGTAAGTCAAGGGCTACAACAATCAAGACAGCACAATCTAGTAGCCCATCCATGTATCTTGAAAGAAAACAAAACAAGATAAGACTCAGTGAGCAAATATAGAATAAATCACTACAATATCTTAGAGATGGCTTGGAGACAGCAGTCGATATCAAACCACATAAAGAAGCAGACCATGACTGCTTCTACAACCCCCCAAACAAAAGAATCAAAATCTTTCCCAAATGAAGATACAATCCTGGAATTATCAATACAGAATATAAAAAACTAATTTACAGAATGCTTCAAGACATCAGGGACGACCTCAGAAATGAAATAAGGCAATCTGCAGAAAAAGCCAAGGAACACACTGATAAAACAGTTGAAGAACTCGAAAAGGTTATTCAAGAACATAGTGGAAAAATTAATAAGTTGCAAGAATCCGTAGAGAGACAGCATGCAGAAATCCAAAAGATTAACAATAAAATTACAGAATGAGACAATGCAATAGGAAGTCAGAGGAGCAGACTCGAGCAATTAGAATGCAGACTGGGAAATCTGCAGGACCAGGGAATTAACACCAACATAGCTGAAAAAAAATCAGATAAAAGAATTTTAAAAAATGAAGAAACCCTAAGAATCATGTGGGACTCTATCAAGAAGGATAACTTGCGTATGATTGGAGTCCCAGAACAGGGAGGGAGGACAGAAAACACAGACAGAATAGTTGAAGATCTGCTGACAGAAAACTTCCCTGACATCATGAAAGACGAAAGGATATCTATCCAAGGTGCTCATCGAACCCCATTTAAGACTGATCCAAAAAGAAAAACACCAAGACATATTATCATCAAACTCGCCAAAACCAAAGATAAAGAGAAAATTTTAAAAGCAGCCAGGGAGAAAAGAAAGGTCTCCTACAAGGGAGAATGAATAAGAATAGGTTCAGACTACTCAGCAGAAACCATGCAGGCAAGAAGGAAATGGGATGACATATAGAGAGCACTGAAGGAGAAAAACTGCCAGCCAAGGATCATATATCCAGCAAAACTCTCTCTGAAATATGAAGGCGAAATTAAGATATTTACAGATAAACACAAGCTTAGAGAATTTGCAAAAACCAAACCAAAGCTACAAGAAATACTAAAGGAAATTGGTTAGAAAACCAATAATATCAGATACCAGCACAACACAAGGTCACAGAACAGAACATCCTGATATCAACTCAAATAGGGAAATCACAAAAACAAATTAAGATTAACTAAAAAAAAATGCTCCAAACAGGGAATCAGTGAAGTCAATATGTAAAAGATCACAATAATCAAAAAGAGGGTCTAAATACAGGTGGTATAGAACTGCCATATGGAGAGGGATACAAGGCGATATAGGGCAATACAAGTTAGGTTTTTACTTAGAAAAGTAGGGGTAAATATTAAGGTAACCACAAAGAGGTATAACAACTCCATAACTCAAAATAAAAACCAAGAAAAACGTAACAACTCAGCAAACATAAAGTCAAATACTATGAAAATGAGGAACACACAATTTACAAAGAAAAACGTCTCACCACAAAAAAGTAAGTGGAAAATTGAAATTGTCAACAACACGCATAAAAAGGCATCAAAATGACAACACTAAACACTTATCTATAATTACGCTGAATGTAAATGGACTAAATGCACCAATAAAGAGACAGAGAGTCTCAGACTGGATAAAGAAACACGATCCGTCTATATGCTGCCTACAAGAGACACACCTTAGACTTAGAGACACAAACAAACTAAAACTCAAAGGATGGAAAAAAAATATATCAAGCAAACAATAAGCAAAAAAGAAGAGGAGTAGCAATATTAATTTCTGACAAAATAGACTTTAAACTTAAATCCACCGCAAAGGATAAAGAAGGACACTACATAATGATAAAAGGGACAATTGACCAGGAAGATATAACCATATTAAATATTTATGCACCCAATGACAGGGCTGCAAGATACATAAATCAAATATTAACAGAAGTGAAAAGCGAGATAGACACCTCCACAATTATAGTAGGAGACTTCAACACACCACTTTCGGAGAAGGACAGGACATCCGGTAAGAAGCTCAATAGAGACACGGAAGACCTACTTACAACAATCAACCAACTTGACCTCATTGACTTATACAGAACTCTCCACCCAACTGCTGCAAAATATACTTTTTTTTCTAGCGCACATGGAACATTCTCTAGAATAGACCACATATTAGGTCATAAAACACACCTTTGCAGAATCCAAAACATCAAAATAGTACAAAGCATCTTCTCAGACCACAAGGCCATAAAGGTGGAATTCAATAACAGAAAAATTAGGGAAAAGAAATCAAATACTTGGAAACTGAACAATTCCCTGCTCAAAAAAGACTGGGTTATAGAAGACATTAAGGAGGAAATAAGGAAATTCATGGAATGCAACGAGAATGAAAATACTTCCTATCAAAACCTCTGGGACACAGCAAAAGCAGTGCTCAGAGGCCAATTTATATCAATAAATACACACATACAAAAAGAAGAAAGAGCCAAAATCAGAGAACTGTCCCTACAACTTGAACAAATAGAAAATGAGCAACAAAAGAATCCATCAGGCACCAGAAGAAAACAAATATTAAAAATCAGAGCTGAACTAAATGAATTAGAGAACAGAAAAACAATTGAAAGAATTGACAAAGCCAAAAGCTGGTTCTTCGAAAAAATTAACAAAATTGATAAACCCTTGGCCAGACTGACTAAAGAAATACAGGAAAGGAAACAAATAACCCGAATAAGAAACGAGATGGGCCACATCACAAGTGACCCAACAGAAATTAAAAGAGTCATATCAGATTATTACGAAAAATTGTACTCTAACAAACTTGCAAACCTAGAAGAAATGGATGAATTCCTGGAAAAACACTACCTACCTAAACTAACGCAATCAGAAGTAGAACTAAATAGACCCATAACAAAAAAAGAGATTGAAAAGGTAATCAAAAAACTCCCAACAAACAAAAGCCCTGGCCCGGATGGCTTTACTGCAGAGTTCTACCAAGCTTTCAGAGAAGAGTTAACACCGTTACTACCAAAGGTATTTCAAAGCATAGAAAATCATGGAATACTACCTAACTCATTCTATGAAGCCACCATTTCCCTGATACCAAAACCAGGTAAAGACATCACAAAAAAAAGAAAATTACAGACCTATATCCCTCATGAACATAGATGCAAAAATCCTCAACAAAATTCTAGCCAATAGAATTCAACAACATATCAAAAAATTAATCCACCATGACCAAGTGGGATTTATACCAGGTGTGCAAGGCTGGTTTAATATTAGAAAAACCATTAATGTAATCCACCATATAAATAAAACAAAAGACAAAACCCACATGATCTTATCGATTGATGCAGAAAAGGCATTTGACAAAGTCCAACACCCATTTATGATAAAAAACTCTCACCAAAATAGGAATTGAAGGAAAATTCCTCAACATAATAAAGGGCATCTATACAAAGCCAACAGCCAACATCACTCTAAATGGAGAGAGCCTGAAAGCATTTCTCTTGAGAACGGGAACCAGACAAGGATGCCCTTTATCACTGCTCTTATTCAACATTGTGCTAGAGGTCCTAGCCAGAGCAATTAGGCTAGACAAAGAAATAAAGGGCATCTGGATTGGCAAGGAGGAAGTAAAATTATCTCTATTTGCAGATGACATGATCTGATACACAGAAAACCCTAAGGAATCCTCCAGAAAACTACTGAAACTAATAGAAGAGTTTGGCAGAGTCTCAGGTTATGAGATAAACATACAAAAATCACTTGAATTCCTCAACACCAACAAAAGGAACATCAAAGAGGAAATCACCAAATCAATACCATTCACAGTAACCCCCAAGAAGATAAAATACTTAGGAATAAATCTTACCAAAGATGTAAAAGACTTATACAAAGAAAACTACAAAGTACTACTACAAGAAACTAAAAAGGACCTACTTAAGTGGAAAAACATACCTTGCTCATGGATAGGAAGACTTAACATAGTAAAAATGTCTATTCTACCAAAAGCCATCTATACATACAATGCACTTCCAATCCAAATTCCAATATCATTTTTTAATGTGATGGAGAAACAAATCACCAGCTTAATATGGAAGGGAAAGAAGCCTCAGATAAGCAAAGCATTACTGAAAAAGAAGAAGAAAGTGGGAGGCCTCACTCTACCTGATTTCAGAACCTATTATACAGCCACAGTAATCAAAACAGCCTGGTACTGGTACACCAACAGACACATAGACCAATGGAACAGAATTGAGAACCCAGATATAAGTCCATCCACATATGAGCAGCTGATATTTGACAAAGGACCAGTGTCAGTTAATTGGGGAAAAGACAGTCTTTTGAACAAATGGTCTTGGCATAACTGGATATCCATTTGCAAAAAAATGAAACAGGACCCATACCTCACACCATGCACAAAAACTAACCCCAAGTGGATCAAAGACCTAAACATAAAGACTAAAACGATAAAGATCATGGAAGAAAAAATAGGGACAAGCTTAGGAGCCCTAATACAAGGCATAAACAGAATACAAAACATTACCAAAAATGACGAAGAGAAACCAGATAACTGGGAGCTCCTAAAAATCAAACACCTATGCGCTTTTTTTTTTTTATGCTCATCTAAAGACTTCACCAAAAGAGTAAAAAGACCACCTACAGACTGGAAAAGAATTTTCAGCTATGACATCTCCGACCAGCGCCTGATCTCTAAAATCTATATGATTCTGTCAAAACTCAACCACAAAAAAAAAGACAAACAACCCAATCAAGAAGTGGGCAAGGGATATGAACACGCACTTCACTAAAGAAGATATTCAGGCAGCTAACAGATACATGAGAAAATGTTCTCGATCATTAGCCATTAGAGAAATGCAAATTAAAACTACGATGAGATTCCATCTCACACCAACAAGGCTGGCATTAATCCAAAAAACACAAAATAATAAATGTTGGAGAGGCTGCGGAGAGATTGGAACTCTTATACACTCCTGGTGGGAATGTAAAATGGTACAACCACTTTGGAAATCTATCTGGCGTTATCTTAAACAGTTAGAAATAGAACTACCGTACAACCCAGAAATCCCACTGCTCGGAATATACCCTAGAGAAATAAAAGCCTTCACACAAACAGATTTATGCGCACCCATGTTTATTGCAGCTCTGTTTAGAATAGCAAAAAGCTGGAAGCAACCAAGGTGTCCATGGACGGATGAATGGGTAAAGAAATTGTGGTATATTCACACAATGGAATACTACGCATCGGTAAAGAACAGTGGCGAATCTGTGAAACATTTCATAACATGGAGGAACCTGGAAGGCATTATGCTGAGCGAAATGAGTCATTTGCAAAAGCACAAATATTGTATAAGACCACTATTATAAGATCTTGAGAAATAGAAAAAACTGAGAAGAACACATACTTTTGTGGTTACGAGGACGGGGAGGGAGGGAGGGTGGGAGAGGGTTTTTTACTGATTAGTTAGTAGATAAGAACTGCTTTAGGTGAAGGGAAGGACAACACTCAATACATGGAAGGTCAGCTCAACTGGACTGGACCAAAAGCAAAGAAGTTTCCGGGATAAACTGAATGCTTCAAAGGTCAGCGGAGCAAGGGCGGGGGTTTGGGGACCATGGTTTAAGGGGACTTCTAACTCAATTGGCAAAATAATTCTATTATGAAAACATTCTGCATCCCACTTTGAAATGTGGCATCTGGGGTCTTAAATGCTAACAAGCGGCCATCTAAGATGCATCAATTGGTCTCAACCCACCTGGATCAAAGGAGAATGAAGAACACCAAGGTCACACGATAACTAAGAGCCCAAGAGACAGAAAGGGCCACATGAACCAGAGACCTACATCATCCTGAGACCATAAGAACTAGATGGTGCCCGGCCACAACCAATGACTGCCCTGACAGGGAGCACAACAGAGAGCCCCGGAGGGAGCAGGAGATCAGTGGGATGCAGACCCCAAATTCTCACAAAAAGACCAGACTTAATGGTCTGACTGAGACTACAGGAATCCTGGTGGTCATGGTCCTCAAACCTTCTGTTGGCCCAGGACAGGAACCATTCCCGAAGACAACTCATCAGACATGGAAGAGACTGGACAGTGGGTAGGAGAGAGATGCTGATGAAGAGTGAGCTATTTGTATCAGGTGGACACTTTAGACTGTGTTGGCATCTCCTGTCTGGAGGGGGGATGAGAGGACAGAGAGAGTTGGAAGCTGACAAAATTGTCACGAAAGGAGAGACTGGAAGGGCTGACTCATTAGGGGGAGAGCAAGTGGGAGTACGGAGTAAGGTGTGTATGAACTTGTGTGACAGTCTGACTTGATTTGTAAATGTTCACTTGAAGCTCAATAAAAGTTAATAAAAAAAAAACGGAATGACCATAATTTTATATACATTTGGTGTCACATTAATAAAATATCCAGACCATTGAATGACCAATTTACTGTTTTCATTGTGATTGCTTAGCACTGCAATGTACAATTGTGCTATCAGTCACAAATTTCTGAAGAACCATATTTGTTAAAAGACACAGTAGCAACACAATGAGGGCATTGATGGTTTAATGGTAGAATTCTTACCTTCCATGCAGAAGACCCAGGTTTGATTCCAGGCCAATGCATCTCATGCACAGCCACCACCCATCTGTCAGTGAATGCTGTGTTGCTATGATGCAGAACAGGTTTCAGCAAGACTTCCAGACTAAGATAGACTAGGAATAAAGGCCTGCTTATCTTCTTCCAAAATCAGCCAATGAAAGCCCTATGAATCACAGATATCTGATCCAGAGTTGATAATGGGTATGATGCAGGATCTGGCAGCATTTTGTACTCTTGCACATAGAGTCACCATGAGTCAGGGGCTGACTCAAAGGCAGCTAACAACAACAGAATAAGAAATTCCTACTAAGGCTCAGAAAATCCATTTCTTCTTTTTTTAATTGTGTTTTAGATGAAAGTTTATAGAGCAAATTAGTTCCTCTTTCAAAAATTTATACACAAATTGTTTCACGACATTGTTTGCAATCCCCAATGTGTCAGCACTCTTCCCCTTTCCATCCTGAATTCCCCATTTTTATTACTCCAATTTTTCTATCCCTTCTTGCCTTGTCATCTTTGCTTTGGGGTAGGTGCATTACATTTGGTCTAGTATACTTTATTGATCTAAGGAACACATTCCTCAAGTGTGTTATTGTTTGTTTTATACGCCTGTCTTATCTTTGGTTGAAAGGTGAACTTCAGGGGTGGCTTCAGTTCTGAGTTAGAAAAGTGTGCAGGGGCCACGGTCTTGGGGATTCCTCCAGTCTCTGTCAAACCAGTAAGTCTGGTCTTTTTGTGAATTTGAATTTTGTTATACATTTTTCTCCTGTTCTGTCTGTGACCCTCTATTTTGATTCCAGTCAGAGGAGTCAGTGGTGGTAGCTGGGCATTATCTACTTCTTGTAAGCTCAGGCTTGTGGGGGCTGTGGTTCCTGAGGTCCACTAGTTCTCTGGACTAATGTTTTCCTTGTGTCTTTGGTTTTATTCATTCTTCTTTGCTCTGAATAGGATGAGACCAATAGATGTATCTTAGATGGCCACCCTTAAGCTTTAAAGACCCCAGATGCTACTCACCAAAGTAGGCTGTAGAACATTTTCTTGATGAATTATGTTATGCCAATTGAGCTAGGTATCCCCTGAGACCATGGTTCCTCGTCTTCAGCCCCAGCAACTCAAGTCCCTCAAGGTGTTTTGATGAGTCTAGAAGCTTCTATGACTGTGCACACTTTGTGCTCTATTATATATATGAATATACATGCTGCATATACAAATATTTGTGCAAAAATATCCACAGCCTAACCTGCATACACACGTGGGTATACTCCTATATACCCTTCTTCCCCTATTCAGCGTACCTATCTGCCCATGTATCTACACTTAAGGTGGTGTTTTTGTTTTTGTTTTTTTGCTTGTTTTTTTTTTGCTGTTGTAGGGTTGTGTACATTATAGTATTTACTGTGGTTGCCTCTTTTTTTTTTATTCTTGTGTTCCTGTAAGTGCCTTCTCCTGCCTTGGTAAAGTTGTGCTTTATTTTGTATTGTCTTTCTTTCACCAAAGCTAACGCTTGCCTACTATCTAAATAGTAATTTTCCCTCCCCACTCATACCTTCCCTCGATACCATCTTTCTGTGCATAAAATTTTCCTTGAGATTTTATAATAGTGGTTTCATATAATATTTGTCCTTTGAGACTGACTTATTTCACTCAGTATAATGGCCTCCAAATTCATCCATGTTGTGAAATTTTTCTTTATCTTTGTGTAGTATTTCATTGTGCATATTTACCCTAATTTATTCATTCATCTGTTGATGGGCACTTGTTATTTCCCCTTTTTTTTTCTTTTTTTTTTGCTATTGTAAATAATTCTGCAGTGAACATGTGTGTGAATATGTCTATTTGTGTGATGGCTCTTATTTCTCTAGGATATATCCCTAAGAGTGGGATTGCTGAATCGAATTCATTTCTTCTTGACTGTACATCAAGGTCTTTCTTTGGCCACAGCTCTTTTGCCTGAGTTATGCTTGCCTCCTTCATAAGTAGATGGCAGTAAATAACAATGACGGGAACAAAGCCAACATTTTACATGAGGTCATACAGAATGTTACAGAAGAATTTGTTCCAATGTGTTTATTTCTAGGAAGAGAGAAATATAGAGAAGAAATCAAAGAGCTTTTGTAGGAACTTCTAGTTGCAACTTGATGCTTACTTACTCAAAAGCTAAGATGGTAATTTCCAAAGCCTAACACATCTTCGGTTAGTCTACGTTGACTGATGTATCATGTGGACCATAAGAACCAATTTAAGACATTTTCAAGGCATTTTTAACCAGTTCCAATGGTTATCTCCCACATGTTGCAAGATGCACGCAAAAGCTAGACTATGAATAAGGAAGATTGAAGAAGAATTGATGCCTTTGAATTGTGGGGTTGGTGAAGAATATTGAATATACTATGGACTTTCAAGAGAATGAACAAATTTGTCTTGGAAGAAGTACAACCAGAATGCTCCTTAGAAGGAAGAATAGCAAGACTACATTTCACATACTTTGGACATGTTATCAGGAGAGATCAGTCCCTGAAGAAGGACATCATGCTTGGTAAACTAGAGGGTCAGCAAAAAAGAGGAAGATCCTCAATGAGATGGATTGACACAGTGGCTGTAACATTGGGCTCAAGCATAGCAAAAATTGTGAGGATGGCGCAGGACAGAGCACTGTTTCATACTGCTGTACATAGGGCCGCTATGAATTGGAACAAACTCAACAGCATCTAACAACAACGTTTATAGTCATAAAATCTTCCACTCGTGGTCGGTCACGCCATCTACTTAGTCATGTGTAACTCTCCTAAGGATGAAACAAGATGTTGTGAATCTAGAAGCAAGAAATATGCCAAGTTTATAGGTCCCATCAGTGATTATGTATTAGTATCCATATTCATATTGGAGCATGTCTGGATTATCTGTGATTTTCCAACCTACAAGATATATATGAAAGGTGGGGCCAAGCTGGCAGAGTAGTCAGATGCTTCCAGTGAACACTCTTACGACAAAGGCCTGAAAAAACAAGTGAAACAATTATATTTATGACAAGCTAGGAGCCTGAACATCAAAGGCAAAGTTAGAAAACAGACTGAGGGGCAGGGGGAGGGAGAGATGGTTCAGAAGCAGAGAAGAGTTGCCAGAACTGAATTCCCGGGAACCCTCAGGCTGCAGTGGGCTGGTAGTAGTGTTTGACTGCAGTTTCCTCAGGGAGAAACAGCCAGCCACACAGCCTACTCACACCTCCTGAAACAGAGAACAGTTCTCTCAGCAAAAGCTAAGTACTTGTGTATAATTTACCATGCCCCCAGCACCCAAGCTAGCTTCAGTGGCTGCTGACTTCCTTGGGCCTGAGATAGGTTCTGCTGCATGCCCTGAGCCATCCTCCTGGCCTTGGAAAAGTAATAAATTCACAACTGGGGAAAACATAATCTGCCAGATCCACTAACCTGGGGAGCTCAGGAAAGAAGCGGCTCCTGCCCAGGCATAAATAGTCTGTGGGCTTTGAATACTTTTTCCCCTTGCATTGACCTGTGTGGGCCTATTTCAGGAGAATGGGCCCTTGTTGGCAGAAACCAGCTCTTTCAGCTGTGTGGTGGAGAGGTGGGTGTTTGATATTTGACTCTGCTATTTGACTCTGCTTTGCCTATTAAACAGGGTCCTCACCTACCCACATCAGGGCCTAAGAAATTGTGGCTCCACTCAGGCCACCCAGCCACCTACAACAGGGGTCCAAGGATAACTGGTAATTCCCAGTCCTTAAAACCAAAAGCATTGGGTGCCTTTGGTCCGTCTCCAGAACCCACCCACCTGTGTGCTGTAGGTAGCATGGATATGCTTTCCTCACAGACACTCAGGGATGGGTGTCAGCCCCCTGCCATTTTCAGAGCATGGCTTCATGCTGCAACCAGATACCAGTACCTACACCAATCAACCCAGCCCCTCTAAGACTGTAGGGCATACCCTGTACCACATGCTTGATGACAAACTACCTGGACACCTGAGCTGAATCCATACAAGAAAAGCGAAGGAACTCCTAGACTCATATACCAGATAACAGCTGTACCCATCTGGTGACAGGATGTTAGAGCTTCAAAAGCGAAAATAATCAAGCAAGCTCACTCCATCAACCTATTTGGGCATATCAAAACAAAACAAAGTAAGAAGCTAGGATACAGAAAGCAAACATTAAAAAAAAAAACTGTTACAATAACTTATAGATGCCTCGGAGATAACAGTCAGTACCAAATGGCATAGAGAAGCAGAGCATGACCAGTTCAACAAATTCTCAAAACAAAGAATCAAGGGATCTTCTGGATGAAGGTGCTTTCCTGGAATTCACAGATGCAGAACACAAAAGATAAATATACAGAACTCTTCCAGACATCAGGAAAAAAACAGGAAGGAGATCAGGCAATATGCAGAACAACCCAAGGTAACACAGAGAAAGCAGTTGAAGAAATTAAAAGGTTTTTCAAGAACATAATGAAAAATTTAATAAGCTGCAAGAATCCATAGAAAGACAGCAATCAGACATTCAGAAGATTAACAATAAAATTACAGAATTAGTCAAATCAATAGAAAGTCAGAGGAACAGGATAAAACAAGTGGAAGGCAGAATTGGTGAGATTGAAGATAAAGCACGTGTCACCAATATATCTGAAGAAAAATCAGATAAAAGAATTAAAAAAAAAAAAATGAGGTAACCCTAAGACTGGGACTCTATCAAGGGAAATAACCTATCAGTGATTGGAGTACAAGAAAGGAGAGATAACAGAAAATACAGAGAGAATTGTTGAAGTATCGTTGGCAGAAAACTTCCCTGATATCATGAAAGATGAGAAGATATCTATCCAAGATGCTCATCGAACTCCACATAAGGTAGATTTTAAAAGAAAGTCACCAAGCCATATTATAATCAAGCCTGAAAAACCAAATATAAAGAGAGAATTCTAAGAGCAGCTAGGTATAAACAAAAAGTCACCTACAAAGGAAAGTCAATGAGAATAAGCTTGGACTACTCAGCAGAAACTACACAGGCAAAAAGGTAATGGGATGACTTATACAAAGCATTGAAGGAAAAAAATTGTCAGAATCATATATCCAGCAAAACTATCTCTCAAATATGAATGCGAAATTAGGACATTTCAGATAGAAAGAAGCTTAGGGAATTTGTAAAAACCAAACCAAAACTACAAGAAATACTAAAAGGATTCTCTGGTTAGAAAATCAATAATATCAGATGTCAACTGAAGACTAGAACACTGCACAGAGCAATCAGATGTCAACCCAAATAAGGAAACACAAAAATAAATCAAGATAAAAAAATGCTCAAAGCAGGGAAACAGCAATGCCATTATGTAAAAGAAGACAACATTAAAACAGTAAAGAGGGACTAAAAAATGTAGTTATAGATCTTTCATATGGAGAGGAAGACGAGGCGATACAAAGAAATAAAAGTTAGTTTTAAATGTAGAAAAATAGGGGTAGATATTAAGGTAACCACAAAGGAGACAAACAATCCTACTCACCAAAATAGAATACAAGAAGAAAATAGAGACTCAGCAGAAACAAAATCAACAACATCAGATAAGAAGAAAAGACAATATGTAAAGATAATCTACTCAGCACGAAAAATTAAGTGGGAAAAAGAAACGTCAACAACACACAAAAAAAGACATCAAAATGATAGCACTAGATTCATACCTATCCATAATTACACAAACTGTAAATGGAATAAATGCACTGATAAAGAGACAAAGTGGCACAATGCATTAAAAAAAAAAGATCTGTCTATATGCTGCCTAAAATGACACACCTTAGACTTAGACACACCAACAAAATAAAACTCAAAGAATGAAAAAAAAAATGCACCAAACAACAATCAAAAAAGAGCAGGAGTGGCAGTATTAATTTCTCACAAAATAGACTTTAAAATTAAATCCACCATGAAGGATAAGGAAGGACACTATGTAATGATTAAAGGAACAATAGACAAGGAGGATATAACCATATTAAATATTTATGCACCCAATGACAGGGCAGCAACATACATAAAACAAACTCTAACAGCATTGAAAAGTGAGATAGACAGCACCACAACTATAGTAGGAGACTTCAACATACCACTTTCTGTGACAGACAGAACATCCAGAAAGAAGCTCAATAAAGACACGGAAGATCTAAATGCCATAATCAACCAACTTGACCTCATAGACATATACAGAACACTCCTACCAACAGCACACAAGAATACATTCTTTTTCAATGCACATGGAACATTCTCTAGAACAGACCACGTATTGGGTCATAAAGCAAGCCTTAGTAGAATCCAAAACATCAAGATATTACAAAGCATCTTCTCTGACCATAAGGCCATAAAGGTAGAAATCAATAACAAAAAAATCAGGGAAAAGAAAACAAACACTTGGAAACTGAACAATACCCTGTTCAAAAACAACTGGGTTATAGAAGACATGAAGGATGGAATAAAGAAATTCATAGAATCCAATGAGAATGAAAACACTTCCTATCAGAACTTTTGGGACACAGTAAAAGCAGTGCTCAGAGGTCAATTTATAGCAATAAGTCCACACATACAAAAAGAAGAAAGGGCCAAAAGCAAAGAAATATCTCTACAACTTGAACAAATAGAAAGAGAACAACAAAAGAAACCCTCAGGCACGAGAAGAAAGCAAATAATAAAAATGAGAGCAGAATTAAATGAAATAGAGAACAGAAAAAGAACTGAAAGAGTTAACAAGAACAAAAGCTGGTTCTTTGAAAAAATTACCAAAATTGCTAAACCACTGGCCAAACTGACAAAAGAAAAAAAGGAGAGAAAGCAAATAACCCGACCCAACTGAAATTAAAAGAATCATATGAGATTACTATGAAAAATTGTACTCTAACAAATTTGAAAACCTAGAAGAAATGGATGAATTTCTAGAAACACACTACCTACCTAAACTAACACAGAGGTAGAACAACTGAATAAACCCATAACAAAAGAAGAGATTGAAAAGGTAATTAAAAAACTCCCCCCAAAAAAAGGCTTCACTAGAGAGTTCTACCAAACTTTTAGAAAAGAGTTAACACCACTACTACTAAAGGTAGTTCAGAGCATTGAAAATCCCAGAATACTCCCAAACTCATTGTATGAAGCCAGCATATCCCTGATACCAAAACCAGGTAAAGACACCACAAAAAAAGAAAATTACAGACCTATATCCCTCATGAACTTAGATCAAAAAATCCTCAACAAAGTTCTAGCCAATAGAATTCAACAATGTATCAAAAAAAATTTTGCAATGACCAAGTGGGATTCATACCAGGTGTGCAAGGATGGTTCAACATTAGGAAAACAATGTAATCCATCATATAAATAAAACAAAAGACAACAACCAAATGATGTTATCAATTGATGCAGGAAAAGGCATTTAACAAAATTCAAAGCCCATTCATGATAAAAACTCTGAGCAAAATCAGAATAGAAGGAAAATCTCTCAACATAAATAAAGGCATTTATACAAAGCCAACAGCCAACATCATCCCAAATGGAGAGAGTCTAAATGCATCCGCCTGAGATCAGGAACCAGACAAGGATGCCCTTTATCACCACTCTTATTCAACATTGTGCTAGAGGTCCTAGCTAGAGCAATTAGGCTAGATGAAGAAATAAATGGCATCCAGATTGGTAATGAAGAAGTAAAAGTATCTCTGTTTGCAGATGACATGATCTTAGGGAATCAAGAAAACTACTGAAACCAATAGTTCAGCAGAGTATCAGGATACAAGATAAACACACAAAAATCAGTTGGATTCCTCTACATCAACAAAAAGAACATTGAAGACCAAATCACCAAATCAATACCATTTACAGTAGTCCCCAAGAAGGTAAAATACTTAGGAATAAATTTTAACAGATATGTAAAAGACCTATACAAAGAAAACTACAAAACACTACTGCAAAATACCAAAAGAGAACTACATAAGTGGAAAAACATACCTTGCTCATGGATAGGAAGACTTAACATTATAAAAATATCTATTCTACCAAAAGCAATCTATAGATACAATGCAATCTAATCCAAATTCCGATGACACTTTTTAATGAGATGGAGAAACAAATCACCAAACTCATAGGGAAAGGAAAGAGCCCCTGGATAAGTAAAACATTACTGAAAAAAAAGAGCAAAGTGGGAGACCTCACTCTGCTTGATTTTAGAACCTATTATACCACCACAGTAGTCAGAACAACCTGGTACTGGTACAACAACAGATACATAGACCAATGGAACAGAATTGAGAATCCAGACATAAATCCATCCGTATATGAGCAGCTGATATTTGACAAAGGCCCAAAGTCACTTAAATGCGGAAAAGACAGTCTCTTTAACAAATGGTGCTGGTATAACTGGACATCCATCTGCAAAAAATGAAACAAGACCCACACATCACACCATGCACAAAAAACAAACTCAAAATGGATCAAAGACCTAAATATAAAATCTAAAACGATAACGATCATGGAAGAAAAAAATAGGGACAACATTAGAGCCCTAATACATAGCATATACAGCATAAAAAACATTAATAACAATGCAGAAGAGAAACTAGATAACTGGGAGCTCCTAAAAATCAAACCCCTATGCTCATCCAAAGACTTCACCAAAAGAGTAAAAAGATTACCTACAGAAGGGGAAAAAGTTTTTAGCTATGACATTTCTGATCAGCGTCTGATCTCTAATATCTACATGATACTGCAAAAACTCAACCACTAAAAGACAAATAATCCAGTGAAAAAATGGGCAAAGGATATGAACTGGCACTTCACTAAAGAAAACATTCAGGGAGCTAACAGATACATGAGGAAATGCACACGATCATTAGCCATTAGAGAAATGCAAATCAAAACTACAATGAGATTCCATCTCACTCCAACAAGGCTGGCATTAATCCAAAAAACACAAAATAATAAATGTTATAGAGGTTGTGAAGTGATTGGAACACTTATACACTGCAGGTGGGAATGTGAAATGGTACAACCACTTTGGAAATTGATTTGGCTCTTCCTTAAAAAGTTAGAAATAGAACTAACATATGACCCAGCAATCCCACTCCTTGGACTATATCCTAGAGAAATAAGAGCCTTTACAGGAACAGATATATGCACACCCATGTTCATTGGAGCACTGTTTACTATAGCAAAAAGATGGAAGCAAACAAGGTGCCCATCAACGGATGAATGGATATATAAATTTCAGTATAGTCACACAATGGAATACTATGCATCGATAAAGAACAATGATGAATCCGCGTAACATTTCATAAGAAGAAGGAACCTGGAAGGCATTATGCTGAGTGAAATCAGTCAGTTGCAAAAGGACAAATATTATATGAGACCACTATTACAAGAACTCAAAAAATAGTTTAAACAGAGAAGAAAATATTCTTTGATGATTATGACAGTGGGGAAGGAGAAAGGGAGAGAGGTTTTCACTAATTAGATAGTAGATAAGAAATATTTTAGGTGAAGGGAAAGACAACACTCAGTAGAGGAGAGGTCAGCACAACTGTAATAAACCAAAAGCAAAGAAGTTTCCTGAATAAACTGAACACTTCGAAGGCCAGCATAGCAGGGGCAGGGGTTTGGGGACCACGGTTTCAGGGGACATCTAAGTCAATTGGCATAAGAAAACCTGTTAAGAAAAAATTCTGTATCCCATTTTGTAGTGGTGTTTGGGGTCTTAAACGATAGCAAATGGCCCTCTGAGATGCGTCAATTGGTCTCAACCCACCAGGAGCAAAGGAGAATGAAGAACACCAAAGACAAGGTAATTTTGAGCCCAAGAGACAGAAAGGGCCGCAAAAACCAGAGACCACATCAGCCTGAAACCAGTAGAACTAGATGGTGCCCAGCTACAATCGATGACTTCCCTGACAGGGAACACAACAGAGAACCCCTGAGAGAACAGGAGAGCAGTGGGATGCAGACCTCAAATTCTAGTAAAAAGACCAGACTTAATGGTCTGACTGAGACTAGAATGACCCCAGAGGTCATGGTCCCCAGACCTTCTGTTAGCGCAAGACAGGAACCATTCCCAAAGCCAACAATTCAGACAGGGTTTGGACTGGACTGTGGGATAGAAAATGATACTAGTGAATATTGAGCTTCCTGGATCAAGTAGGCACGTAAGGCTATGTGTTCAGCTCGTGTCTGGAGAGGAGACGAGAGGGCAGAGGGGGTCAGAACCTGGTCAAATGGACACGAAAATAGAGAGTGAGGAAGGAGCATGCTGTCTTATTAGAGGGAGAGCAACTAGGAGTATAAAGCAAGGTGTATATAAATTTTTGTGTGAGAGACTGACTTGGTTTGTAAACTTTCACTTAAAGCACAATAAAAATTTAAAAATAAAAGACGTATATGAATTTTCATATTGACTAAAAATAGCAGTTGTCATTCACTTGGAATGATACATTGTGCCAAGCAATGCAGTTTAAAGATTACCGATTCCAATATTCATAGTTTCTATTGATTACCCTTCCAGATATATTCTTAAATGACAATGGAAAACAAACCATGAATCTTTCAAAATATATTTTAATACATTTGAAATCATTAAGTAAACATGAGTTTCAGAAATTGATTCATATCAGGGATGTATTTACACAGGAAGTAAGGAGATCTCACTCTGTGTGTTTTTCTCTGATTATCCTTCATTTCTAACTAGTAGCTTGAGACATGGAGCAAGAAAATTAATCCACCACCGCAGATTTCATTTTCCTGGGCCTCTTTTCTGACTCTCAGCATGCTGGCTTTCTTGTTACCATCCTCCTCCTGATTCTCCTGGCAGCCATCACAGGAAGCTCCACTCTGGCCTTACTGATCTGGGGTGTTGCCCATCTCCACACATTCATGCAGTTCCTGCTCAGCCAGCTCTCCTTCATGGACCTGACACTCATCTTCACCACTCTTCCTAAGATGGCTGCTGACTTACTCTTAGGAGATAGAGATATCTCCTACATTGGCTATAGAGTACAAGTCTTTATTTATTTGATGCTAGGTGTGGCTGAGTGTATTCTCCTGAACCTCCTGGACTTTGACCACTACTTGGACATCTGTAGCCTCCTGAGATACCCAGTCTTCATGACCCCCAGGCTCTGTGTGGAAATGGCTGCCCGCTCACGGCCTGGGGGTATTCTTGTCTCTAATGAACACAATCTATGCCATGCACTTTTCTACCTGTTGCTCCACAAAAATTCAGTTTTGTTTTTTTGTATGTGTATGTGAACTCACGGCCCTTCAGAAACTCTCTTATGAAGACACTTCCACCTATGAGAAGGTGATCTTAGTGTCAGGCATCATTTTTCTTCTTATTCCTTTTGGATTCATCCTGATCTCCTACATCCTCATCTGCCTCACTTTCCTCCATGTGAACAACCCCAAGGAGAAGAGCAAAGCTCTGGCCATGTGCTTCTCCCAATTCAGTGTGGTAAATCTCTACTTTGGTCCAGCCATCATTATCCACACAACCCCAGGTTTCTCTCTCCCCCCAGAGATGGACCAGCATCACTTCGTGTTTGATGTTCTCGGCACTCCCATGCTGAAACCCCTAATCTACAGCCTGAGGAATAAGGAGGTATTGAGGGCTCTGAGGAAGGTGCTGAATAGGGGGCTGGATGATTAAACAGGGACGATGACAGGACTTTCACTTAAAATACCTAAATTCTGTATTGTTCTCTCACAATGTTAGAGCTGTTATGAAAAATTAAACTTTGGACTTCAATTTCTCAACCACATTATAGAAACAATAATCCTCTTTTCTTTCCAACTTTCTAATAATGTGACTTGTGCTACAAAAGGGGAGGTAGGAAATAAATATCAGACTCTTGATGTTCTTGGAGAAGCTCCTATTTAATGGTATTATCCAAATTGGCCCATCATAAGATAAATATCCAGTTTCCTGGGCACCAACTTGTATCTCACGATTCAAACTCTTTTGGGAAGAGGCCTAGGTACATATATCATTACAAGCTTTACATGATTCAAGAAACCCTATTCAATAATATGATCCTAATGTACCTTTCAAACCCCAAGTCTTACAACCATCTTCAATACACTCTACTGTAGCCATACTTGCTGAAAATGTTTACCTGTGTTTTATTGACTACGCAAAGGCATTTGACTGTGTGGATCATAACAAATTATGAATGACACTGCAAAGAATGGGAATTCCAGAACACTTCATTGTGCTCATGAGGAACCTGTACATATATCAAGAGGCAGTCGTTAGAACAGAACAAGGGATACTGAGTGGCTTAAAGTCAGGAAAAGTGTGTGACAGCATTGTATTCTTTCACCATACTTATTTAACCAGTATGCTGAGCAAATAATCCAAGAAGCTGGACTATATGAAGAACAGGGCACCAGGATTGGAGGTAGACTCATTAACAGCCTGCATTATGCAGATGACACGACTTTGCTTGCAGAAAGTGAAGAGGACTTGAGTTACTTACTGAGGAATATCAAAGACCACAGTCTTCCACATGGATTACACCTCAGCAGAACCCACCCATCCACTGCCTTCACGTTGATCCTGACTCATAGCGACCCTATAGGACAGAATAGAACTGCCCCATAGAGTTTCCAAGGAGCACCTGGAGGATTTGAACTGCTGACCTCTTGGTTAGCAGCTGTAACACTTAACCACTGTGCCACCAGGGTTTCCCCTCAGCATAAAGAAAACAAAAGTCCTTACAACTGGACCAATAAGCGACATCATGATAAATGGAGAAAAGATTGAAGTCGTCAAGGATTTCATTTTACTTGTGTAACCTAACCCTACAAATGCCAGTAAATTTCCCTTAGTCCTTAAACTATAAGTCTCAAGAAAAAGAATTGTGGTGTTGGTGAAGAATATTGAATATACCATGGACTGTCAAAAGAACGAACAAATCTGTCTTAGAGGAAGCACAACCAGAATGCTCCTTAGAGGCAAGGATGGCAAGACTGCATCTTACATACTTTGGACATGTTGTCAGGAGGGATCAGTCCCTGGAGAAAGACATCATGCTTGGCAGAGTACAGGGTCAGCGGAAAAGAGGAAGACCCTCAACGAAGTGGATTGACACAGTGGCTGCAACAATGAGCTCAAGCATAACAACGATTGTAAGGATGGCTCAGGACCGGGCAGTGTTTCATTCTGTTGTGCATATGGCCGCTGTGAGTTGGAACTAACTTGACGGCACCTAACAACAATTGCAATTAAGTTGATATTAATCAGAACTAAATCGTCAAAATTAAGATATTAATGGTAAGTCCCCAGGGCAGCTTCTAAGGATATAACTCAAAATATATATAGTGGAAGAAATAACAAGAGAATTAAAATATCCCCTTCACACTTAAGAAGGTAGTAGTGGAAGAATAGAGAAAAATTACATTAGACATATACAAAAGAAATAGCAAAATGTCAGATACGAATCCTACCATATCAGAAATTATAGTAAATATAAAGGTATTAAGCTCTTCAGTTAAAAAGTGTACATTGGTCAAATGGACCATCAAAAATATAATCAAACTAAATGCTGCCTACAAGAAACAAACTTTAGATTTAAAAGTGCAAAAAGATTGAAAGCAAAAGAAAGAATATATATGTGTGTGTGTATGTATATATATAACATGCAAACAGAAACAACAGACAAAGCTGAAGTGGCTATACTAATGCCAGACAATATAGACTTCAGACAAATTTTTTTACTAGTGACAAAAAGAGACATTTTACAATGACAAAATACTTAATTAATTAGGAAAATATAACAATTATAAAGATGTATGTTCCTAATAATAAAAATAATACATCTCAAAAATACATGAAGGAAAAACTGACATATTTCAAGGGAGAAGTAGAGCTTCCATGAATTTTACAAGACTGAAATCATAGAAAGTATGTTCTCTGACCACAAAATAATGAAATTAGAAATCAATACTGGAAGGAAATTTGAAAAATTCACAAATATGTGGAAATTAAACAGCACTCTCTTTAATAACCAGTGGGTCAAAGAGGAAATCACAATGGAAATTAAAAAATACCTGAGATGAATAAAAACAAACAAAAAAATAGCATACCAAAACTTAAGCGATGCAGTGAAAAGTGTTCAGAAAAAATTTACAGTTGTTTATACCCACATGAAAAAAGAAGACAGACTTCAAATCAAATCACCTACCTTCCCATATTAAGTTATAAAAATGGGAACAAACTAAACCTAAAGCAAGCTGAAGAGGGAAAATAAAAAGATTAGAAAGAAATGAAATAGAGAATAGAAAAATAGAGAAAATCAATGAAACAAAAAAGTTGGTCCTTTGAAAAGATTGACAAAATCGACAAGCCTTTTGCAACACTGACCAACAAAAATAAAAGAAAGACTAAAATTAGGTACAAAAGAAGAAACATTATCAGTGTTCTTATAGAAAGAATATAAGTGAATACCATGAAAAATCACATGCCAAAAATTAGATGAAATGGACAAATTCCTGAAAAGAGACAAACAACTAAAAGTCATTCAAAAGATAAAGGGATAATTTTAAGAGCAACTAGGGATAATTGAAAAGTCACCTGCAAAAGAGAGTCAATAAGAATAAGCTCGGACTACTCAGCAGAAACTATGCAGGCATGAAGGCAATGGCTTGCCATATATAAAGCCTTGAAGGAAAAAAAATTGCCAGCCAAGAATTACATATCCAGCAAAAGGGTTTCTCAAATACGTAGGCAAAATTAGGACATTTCCAGACAAACAGAAGTTAAGGGACTTTGCAAAAACCAAACCAAAACTACTGTGTGTTCCTTGGCTTGTTCTGAGTATTGCCTGAGTCCTTCCTGATCTCGTTCTTGATGTCTCAAAGAGTTCTGTATATTAATCTTTTGTATTCTGCATCTGTGAATTCCAGGAAGGCACCTTCATCCAGAAGATCCCTTGAGTCTTTGTTTCGAGAGCTTGTTGATGCAATCATGGTCTGCTTCTTTCTGTGATTTGATATTGACTGTTGTCTCCGAGCCATCTGTAAGTTATTGTATTAGTTTATTTTATGTTTGCTTACTATATCCTAGCCTCTTGCTTTGTTTTGTTTTGATATGCTGAAACAGGTTGCTTGAGTGAGCTAGCTTGATTATTTGCACCTTTGAAGCTCTAACATTCTGTCACCGGATGGCTAGAGCTGTTACCAGGTATATGAGCCTAGGAGTCCATTCACTTTTCTTTTATGGATTCAGCTCAAGTGTCCAGATCTTTGGTCAAGAGTGTGGTACCGGCTATGTCCTACAGTCTTAGAGGGGCAACGGTGATTGGTGTAGGTACAGGTACCTGGTTGCAGTAGAGGGGTCATGGTGTGAACAAGGAAGGGGGCTGACAGCTATCCCTCAAGTGTCTGTGAGGAAAGAGCTTCCATGTTTCCTAGAGCACACAGGTGGGTGGTTTCTTCAGACAGACCATGGGCACCCAATGCTTTTGGGTTGTAAGAACTGGGAGGTACCAGTTATCCTTGGACCACCATCACAGGTGGCTGGGTGACCTGAGTGGAGACACCAGTCCTAAGGCCCCTGATGTGGGTAGGTGAGGACCCTGTTGAATAGGCAAAGCAGTGTCAAACATCAAACACCCACCTCTCCACCACACAGCTGAAACAGTTGCAGTCTGCCAATGAGGGCCTATTCTCCTGAAATGGGCCCACACAGGTCCATGCAAGGGGAAAGGTATTCAAAGTCTATGGACCTTTTATGCCTGGACAGGAGCTGCTTCTGTCCTGAGCTCCCCAGCTTAGTTGAGCAGGCAGATTATCTTATCCCCCAGTTGTGAATTTATTCATTCTCCAAGGCTGCGAGAATGACCCAGAGTGCTCAGCAGGGCATATCTCAGGCCCAGGGAAATCGACAGCCACTGAAGCTGGCTTGGGGGCTGGGAAAGTGGTAAAATAAAAGCAAGTACTTAGCTTTTGCTGAGAGCGCTGTTCTTCTCTGGTTCTGGAGGAGTGAGTAGGCTGTGTGACTGGCTGTCTCTCCCTGAGGAAACTGTGGCTGGAATGCTGCCACTAGCCCACTGCAGTCACTCCTGGGAATGGTGCCTGAGGGTCCTGGTGATTCAGGTCTGGCAACTCCTCTCTGCTTCTGAACCATCTCTCCCTCCCCCTGACTCTCAGTCCATTTTCTAACTTTGCCTTTGATGTTCAGGGCTCCTAGCTTGTCATAAATATAATCGTTTAGCTTGTTTTTTCAGGTCTTTGTTGTAAGAGGGATCACTGGAAGCATCTGACTGCTCTGCCATCTTGGCCCCACCTCCCCAAGATCATCCTTAATGGAGAGAGGCTGAAAAAATTCCCCTTAAGAATAGGAACAAGGCAACGATGCCCTTTATCACCATTCCTATTTAACCTTGTGCTGGAAGTCCTAGCTAGAGAAATAAGGCAAGAAAAAGAAATAAAGCACATCCGAATTGGTAAGGAGGAAGTAAAACTGTCGCTATTTGCAGAAGATATGATACTATACCTAGAAAATTCAAAGGTCCCCACAGGAAAACTACTGGAACTAACAGAAAGATTCAGCAGAGTAACAGGATACTAAATAAACATACAAAAATCAGTTGGCTCCCTATACACCAATAGAGATAACTAAGAAAGGAAATCAGGAAGCCAATACCATTTATAATAGCCCATTAAGAAAACAAACAAACAAACTTAAGAATAAATCTAACTAGGGACATGAAAGACCTAAACAAAGAAAACTACAAAACACCACTGCAAGAAACCAAATGAGACCTACAAATACACTGTGCTCATGGATAGGTATCTTCAACTGTGAAAACGCCCATTCTACACAAAGCAATCTACAAATGCAATGCAATCACTATCTGAATACCAGCAGCATCCTTTAACAAGATGGAAAAACTAATCCTTAACTTTACATGGAATTGAAAGAGGCCCCGGATAAGTAAAGCACTATTGAAAAAAAAGAATAAAGTAGGAGGACTCACATTACCTGACCTTATAAGCTACTATACAACCACAGTAGTCAAAACAGCCTGGTACCGCAACAGTGTACCACAACAACAGACACATCGACCAATGAAACAGAATTGAGAACTCAGATATAAATCCATCCACTTCTGGTCACCTGATCTTCAACAAAGTCCCAAAATCCATTAAATGGAGAAAAGGCAGCCTGTTTTAACAAATGGTGCTGGCAAAACTTGATGATTATCTGTAAAAAAATGAAAAGGAACCATACCTCACACTATAACCAAAAACTAATTCAAAATGGATCAAAGACCTAAATATAAAACTAAAAACTATAAAGATCATAGAAGAAAAAATTGGGTCAATGCTAGAGGCCCTTAATACACGGCATAAATAGGATTCAAACCACAACTAACAGTACAAAAACACCAGAAGATAAGCTAGATAACTGGGATTGTCTAAAAGTTAAACACTTGTTCTCCTCAAAAGACTTCACCAAAAGAGTAAAAAGAGAGCTGACAGACTGGGAAAAAAATTTTTGGCTATAACAAATCTGCCAAAGGTCTAATCTCTAAAATCTACAGGAAAATCCAACACCTCTACAACAAAAAAGACAAATAATCCAATTTAAAAATGGGCAAAGGATATGAACAGACACTTCACCAAAGAAGACATTCAAGTGACTAACAGATACATGAGGAAATGTTCACCATCACTAGGCACCAGAGAAATGAAAATCTAAATTACCCTGAGATATCTCAACCCAGCATTACTGGCATGAATCAAAAAAATAGAAAATAACATGTTGGAGAGGTTGCAGGAGATTGGAACTCTTATGCATGGGTGGCGGGAATACACAATGGGACAACCGTTTTGGAAAACAATATGGCACTTCCTTAAAAGCTAGAAATAGCAGTGCCATATGATCCAGCAATCCCACTCCTAGGAATATATCCTAGAGAAATAAGAGCCATCCCACAAATAGACATATGCACACTCGTGTTCACTGCAGCATTATTCACAACAGCAAAAAGATGGAAACAGCCTAAATGCCCATCAACGGATGAATGCATAAAGACACTATGGTACATACACACAATGGAATACTACACAAAGATAAAGAACAGTGATGAATCTGTGAAACATCTCACAGGATGGATGATTTTGGGGGGGCTTTTTTTTTTTATGCTGAGTGAAACAAGTCAATCACAAGAGGACAAATACTGTATGAGACCATTATAAAAATTCATGAAAATGTTTACACACAGAAAGAAAAAATCTTTGATGGTTACTAGGGAAGGGAAAGGCAGGGAGAGAAAAACACTCAATAAGTGGTAGGTAAGAGGTAAATTTGGGGAAGGATAAGACAGTACACAATACTGAGGAAGTCAGCACAACTTGTCCTAGGCGAGGTCATGGAAGCTTTATAACTCATTGCCATCGAGTTGATTCTAACTCATAGCAACTCTATAGGACAGAGTAGAACTGCCTCATACAGTTTCCAAGGAGCACCTGGTGGATTCGAATGGCCAGCCTTTTGGTTAGCAACCATAGCTTTTAACTACTATACCACCAGGGTTTCCTGGAAGTGTCATTAACACATCTAAACTCCCTGAGGGATTGAATTATTGGGCTGAGGGCTGGAAACCATGGTCTTGGGGGACATCTAGCTCAATTGACATAACATAGTTTATAGAGAAAATATTCTACATCTACTTTGGTAAGTAGTGTCTGGGGTCTTAAAAGCTTGTGAGCGCCCTTCTAAGATACTCCACTGATACCACCACATCTGGAGCAAGGGAGAATAAAGAAAACCAAAGACACAAAGGAAAGATTAGTCCAAAGGACTAATAATGGGCCATAACTACCACAGCTTCCTCCAGACTGAATTGAGCACTAGTTGGTGCCCGGCTACAACCACTGACTGCTCTGACAGAGATCAAAATAGAGGGCCCTGGACGGTGCTGGAGAAAAATGTAGAATGTAATTCTAATTCACACACACACAAAAAAAAAACAGATTTATTGGTCTAACAGAGACTGGAGAAATCCCAAGAATATGGCCCCTGGACACTCTTTTAACTCAGTACTGAAGACATTCTGAGGTTCACTCTTCAGCCAAAGATTGTTGCTGTTGTTGCTGGATGCCATCAGCTGATTCTGACTAATAGCAACCCTATGCAGAACAGGACAAAACACTGCCCGGTCCTGAACCATCCTCACAATTGTTGCAGTGCTTGTGCCCATTGTTGCAACCAGTATGTCAGTCCATCTCATTGACGGTCTTCCTCTTTTTTGTTAACCTTCTACTTTACCGAGCATGATTCCTCCTGATAAATGTCCAAATATGTGAGACTTAGTCTTGTCATCCTTGCTTCTAAGGAGCATTCTGGTTGTGCTTCCTCCAAGACAGATTTGTTTGTTCTTTTGGCAGTCCATGGTATATTCACTATCCTTTGCCAACATCCGAAGGTGTCAATTCTTCTTCGGTCTTCCTTATTTATTGTCAAGCTGTTGCATATATATGAGGCGATTGGAAACTCCACGGCTTGGGTCAGGCGCACCTTAGTCCTCAAAGTGACATCTTTGCTTTGCAACACTTTAAAGAGGTCCTTGGCAGCAGATTTTCCCAATGCAATGTGTCTTTTGATTTCTCAACTGCTGCTTCCATGAGTGTTGATTGTGAATCCAAGTAAAATGAAATCCTTGACAACTTCAATCTTTTCTCCATTCATCACAATGTTCGTTATTGGTCCAGTTGCAAGGATTTTTATTTTCTTTATGTTGAGGTGTAATCCATACTGAAGGCTGTGGTCTTTGATCTTCATAAATGCTTCAAGCCCTCTTCACTTTCGGCAAGCTGGGTTGTGTCACCTGCACAACGCAGGTTGTTAATGAGTCTTCCTCCAATTCTGATGCCTCATTCTTCTTCATGTAGTCCAGCTTCTTGGATTATTTGCTCAGCATACAGATTGACTAGGTGTGGTGAAAGGACACAACACTGACACACACCTTCCTGACTTTAAAAAAATCAGTATCCTCTTGTTCTGTTCGAACGACTGCTTCTTGATCCATGTACACATTCCTCATGTGCACAATTAAGTGTTCTGGAATTCCCATTCTCTGCAATGTTATCCATAATTTGTTATGATCCACACAGTTGAATGCCTTTGCATAATCAATAAAACACAGGTAAACATCTTTCTGGTATTCTCTGCTTTCAGCCAGGATCCACTGGACATCAGCAATTAAGTGTCCTGGAATCCCCATTCATGGAAAGGTTACCCATAATTTATGATCCACACCACAGTTTTTGAACTAACTTCAGCAAAATTTTACTTGTTTGTGATATTAATGATGTTGTTCTATAATTTCTGCATTCTGTTGGATCACCTTTCTTTGGAATGGGCACTTGTATGGATCTCTTCCAGTTGGTTGGCCAGGTAGCTGTCTTCCTAATTTCTTGGCATAGATGAGTGAGTGCTTCTAGCATTGCAAATTTGATGAAACATCTCAGTTGGTATTCTCTCAATTCCTGGAGCCTTGCTTTTCAACAATGCCTTCGCTGCAGCTTGGATTTCTTCCTTCAGTATCATCAGTTCTTGATCATATGCTATGTCCTGAAATGGTTGAACATCTAACAACTCTTTCTGGTACAGTGACTCTGTATATTCCATCTTCTTTTGATGCTTTCTGTGTGACTAAATATTTTGCCCATAGAATCCTCCATTATTGCTACTCGAGGGTTGAATTTTTTTTCTGCAGTTCTTTCAGCTTGAGAAATTCTGTGCGTGCTCTTCCTTTCTGGTTTTCTAACTGCAAGTCTTTGCGCATTACTTTGTCTTCTCAAGTTGCCCTTTGAAATCATCTGTTCAGTTTTTTTACTTGATCATTTCTTCCATTCACTTTAGCTACTCTCTGATGAAGGGCAAATTTAATTTTGCTTTTCTTTCTTTCCTGCCTTTTTAATCCTTCATTTTTAATCACCTTTTCCATCCTTCATGTATGATGTCCTTGACGTCATCCCACAACTTATCTGGTCTTTGGTCATTAGTTTTCAATGTGTCAGGTCTGTTCTTGAGATGGTCTCTACTCAAGGCCATTCTTTGGCTCTTGTGGACTTGTTTTAACTTTCTACAGTTTTAACTTGAACTTGCATGTGAGCAATTTCTGGTAAAGCTAGAATTTATGACTATAAAACTGCTGATGTTTTATTTTCAGTTCTTGGTTAGATTGACATACCAAAGGCTCTCCCCAGTAGAATAGTCCAGAAGCACAACTCAGTCTATTCTGGACCATTATGATTTCTGGTCATCTCAATTTATGATTTATACAGCTATGGCCCAAAATTACAATTTCTCTCCCATGGTTCCTGAGCTATAATTTCTTAAATCATTGTATGTAAAGCCTGGTGTGATACACATGTTCCATTGGCCTTTCCAGATCAGGTCTCCATCCCAGGAAGCTGATCTATGTGGATGCCAGCCTTCCATGCCTCTCACTTCCAGTTGGGTCCAGCCAATGGGAGAAACTAGCAGGAACTAAAAGGAAAGAAGGAGGAGAATGAGGTTGGCTCCCTCTCTTTGGGGATGCCACAGGCAGATGGTGTCCTCACATGCTGGAAAAATCAAAGTTCCTGTCAAACAGCCCTCTCCACATAACCCTGTCTCTTTTGCTAGTAAGCACTTCCTCCCTTTGCCCATTGAGCCTAAATGTGGTAAAGCCTTTGCATCCCCTGTATTTTTCCTACACCGTGTCCACACCTTTGTAACCACAGCCTCCACCAGCTTGCACCCAGAAGAACAAGATGGTGCCCGGCTACCACCACTGACAGCTCTGACGGGGAGTTCCTGGAGAGAGAGGGAATAGAAATGTTGAACAAAATTAAAATCCCCTCCACCAAAAAAAAAAAAATAGACTAGTATGACAGAGACTGGAGGAACCCCCGAGACTATGGCCCTGGTAACTCTACTAACTCAAAACTGAAGCCACTCCCAAAGTCCACATTTCAACCAAAGATTAGATAGGCCTATAAAACAAAGAATAACACTCATGAATGTACTTCTTAGTTCATTCATGTATATGAGAACAAATGGGCAACACCTGCCCCAAAACAGAAAGGGACAGGAAAACTGGACGAATGGGCACAGGGAACCTAATGTATAAAGAGAAAGGGGGAAAGTACTGACACATGGTAGGGATTGCAACCAATTTCACTGCCTTAGTCACCTAGTGCTGCTGTAACAGAAATACCACAAGTGGATGGCTTTAACAAACAGAAGTTTGTTCTCTCATAATCTAGTAAACTAGAAGTCCAAATTCAGGGCATCAGGTCTTGGGGAAGGCTTCTCTCTCTGCCAGCTCTGCAGGACCTTGTCCATGCAGGAATCTCGGGTCAAAAGGATGCACTCTTCTCCCAGTGCTGTTTTCTTGGTGGTATGAAGTCTCTCCACTCTCTGCTTACTTCCCTTTCTTTTTATCTCTTGTAAGATAAAAGGTGGTGCAGGCCACACCCCAGGGAAACTCCCTTTACATTGGATCAGGGACGTGACCTGAGTAAGGATGTTGCATCCACCCCTAAGCCTCTTTAACATAATCCAATCTTGACTCCTTATCCACAGGCAGAGATTAGGATTTACAACACATAGGAAAATTACAACCACAAAATGGAGGACAACCACACAACACTGGGAATCATGGCCTAAGCAAGTTGACACATATTTTGGGGGAACACAATTCGATTCATGAAAGACACAAAACAATTTGTGCATAAATTTTTGAATGAGAAAATAATTTGTACTAATTCTGCACTTAATTTTCTAACAAAATTTGCGTAGCAAAAGCAATTTATTTTACCTTCTCTCAATCTAAAAATGACTTTCATTTTTGTGCCAGAATCTAAGCTACTTTATAGCTGGCTAAGTTACAAGCTTCCAAAAAACCAAACCCATTGTCGTTGAGTCGATTCTAACTCACAATAACCCTATAGGACAGAGAAGAACTGCCCCATAGAGTTTCCAAAGACACCTGGTGGATTTGAACTGCCGACCTTTCGGTTAGCAGCAGTAGCTCTTAACCACTACGCAACCAGGGTTTCCCAGTTACAGGCAATAGAGTGGGTCATAATGAGACTATTTCAGTAGTTACATAGTAAATTGAATAAAAATTATTGTAGAAATTAATTGCCTGAAATCAGAATTAAATGCCCAAGGAAAAAAATTTAATGGCTATTAACAGAGTCTAAGCTCATTATGACCCACTCTATTACCTTTATACAGCTGAACAGCTTTTTGTTTTGCACCACTGCAATAAATTTGATTGCCTCGTAAATTTACCAACATATATTTTTCATCCTTTTTCTTCTTTATTATTCGGGTTGTGCTAGCATTTGCACCCTCACCTGATTCTACATGAGAAGTATGTCTTTGGTTTTGTGTCCGTGGGTGTGCATGTGTTTTGTTTTGCTTTAATTTGGGTGAAGATACACACAGCCAAAGATGTAGCATTTCAACACTTTCTACATGTACAGTTCAGCAACACTGATTACATTCTTCAAGTTGTGGTACCATTCTCCCAATCCATTTCCAAATTATTCCACCACTATTATCGTAAACTCACTACCCTCTATGTTTTCCATTAAACCTTTATATTTGCTATTGTCAATTTGACCTCACATAAGCAATTTTTTAAGTAATTAATTTAAATTTAAGTAATTAAGCTTTTTTTTTAAGTAATTCCTTAAAAAGAACACAATGCTCAGAGCTGACATACGTTACTAATTAAGATACTTTTTGGTTCAAGGAAGACTTCAGGGGATATTTTTGGTTTAAGGTTTAAAGTTAAATATTATCTCAGGCCAATAATTTTGGAGGTTCATTCAGCCTCAGTGGCTCCAGAAAGTATGGATTCCATTGAAAATTTTAAATTCTGTTCTGCATTTTTCCCCTTTTGATCAGGATCCTTCTGTAGAATCTTTGACCAAAATGTTCAGTAATGGTAGCTGAACTCCATCCAGTTCTTCTGGTTTCATGGCAAAGGAGGCAGTTGTTCACAGAGGCAACCAGACATGCATTCGATTTCCTCCTCTGTTTCCTGACTCTCATTCTTCCTCAGTTGCTTCAGGTGAATGGAAAACAATTGTTTTCTCTTGGGTGGCCGCTTGCTAGCTTTTAGGACCTCAGTCACTATACAATCAACTAGGAGGTGGAATGAAACTACTGAGAAACAATATTAGCCCAATTGATTGGGGTGTCCCTGAAAACCATGATCCTAAACCTCCAAACCAAGAAAACAAATCCCATGGGGTGTTTGGTTGTGCATAAACAGCCTCAACAGCTGCTTTTCTTTGTAAAATGTATATAACACAACATTTGACAATTCAACATTTTTCAGGCATACAGTTAAGTGATATCAATTACATTGATCAGCTGTGCAACCATTACCCTTAGTTGATGCCGAATTTCGCATCACCATAAACAGAAACTCACTGCTTCCCAAACAATGACTCCCATACTTCGCCTCCCTCCTGCCACAGGTAACAACTAACAAACTTTGGTCTCTATACATTTGCTCATTCTTGTCATTTTACATAAGTGAGATCATACAATATTTGTCTTTTTGTAATTAACTTATTTTGCTAAGCATAATGTCTTCAAGATTCACCCATGTTGTAGCATGTGTCAGGAATTTATTTCTCTTTCCAACAGGGTGGTATTCCATTATATGTATTACCACATTTTGCTTATCCATTCATCCACTGATGGACTTTTAGGTTGTTTCCACTTTTTGACTATTGTGAATAGTGCTGCAATGAACAATGTTATACATATGTCTGTTTGTGTCTTTGTTCTCAAGTCCCTTAGGTATATACCTAGGAGTGGGATTGGTGGGTCATATGGTAGTGTTACTTTTAGTTTTGGGGGGAACTGCCACACCGTTTTCCACAACAGTCGTACCATTCTGCATTCCCGCCAGCAATGGATAAGGGTTTCAGTTTCCTCACATCCTCAACAATATTTGTTATTTTCTTTTTTTTTTTTTTACTTCGTTTTGTTTTATTGTGCATTAGGTGAAAGTTTACAGAGCCAATTAGATTCTCATTTGATACTTTGTACATAAAGGGATTCACAGCCTTAGTTTCACTCCCCAAGGTCCATCAGCACTCTCCCCATTTCAACCCTGGGTTCCCCATTTCCTTTTGTCCTGATTTTCTACCCCTTCCTGCTTTCTCATCTTTTCTTTTGGGCAAATATTTCTCTTTTGATCTCATATAATTCATTGTTTTAAGGAGCAATTTCCTCTTGGGTGTTCTTCTTACCTAGTGTTGCTATAACAGAAATGCCACAAGTGGATGGCCTCAACAAAGAGAAATTTATTCTCTCACAGTCTAGAAGACTAGAAGTTTGAATTCAGGGTACCAGCTCCCCGGTAAGGCTTTCCCCCTCTGTGGGTTCTGGGGAAAGGTAGTAGTCATTAATCTTCCCCCAGTCTAGGATCTTCTCAGTGCAGGGATCCCAGTTCCAAAGGAAGCACTCCCCATCTGGTTCTTCATGCTTGGTGGCATGAGGTCCCCATGTCTCTCTGCTTGCTTGTCTCTTATGTCTCAAAAGAGATTAACTCAAGCTACAACATAATCTTGTAGACTGAGCCCTGCCTCATTAACATAGCTGTCTCTAATCCTGGCTCATTAACATAGAGGTAGGGTTTACAACACACAGGAAAATCATATTAGAAAACAAAATGGTGGACAATCACACTATACTGCAAATCATGGCCTAGCCAAGTTGACACACATTTTGGGGGGTCACAACTCAATTCATAACAAGGGCTTGTCTATTTGGCTGGAAGGTAGCCTTCAGGAATGGCTTCAGTTCCAAATCAAAAGGGAGTCTCTGGATCACAATCTTGGGAGTTCCTCCAGTCTCTGTCAGAACAGTAAGTCTGGTCTTTTTTGTGAAATTGAATTTCTGTTCTACATTTTTCTCCCACTTTGTATTAGACCCTTTGCTGTGATCCCAGTCAGAGTAGTGGTAGCCAAGCACCATCTAGTTCTTCTGGTCTCAGGGCCACATAGGCTCTGGTTCATAAAGTCCATTAGTCCTTTGGACTAATAGCTACCTTGAGCCTTTGGTTTCCTTCACTTTCCTTTGCTCAGAACTGGAAGAAACCAATAGTTGTATCTTAGATGGTCACTTGAATCTTTTAAGACTCCAGATGCTAATCACCAAAGTAGGATGCAGAACATTGTCTTTATAAACTATGTTGTGCCAATTGACATAGACATTCCTCAAGTCTATGATCCTTTGCCTTCAAGCCTAGGAATTTCATTCTGCTAGGTGTTTGGTTGTGTCTAAGAGGTTTCCTTGACTGTGACCCTTGTATTGTCTATTGTCTATATTAATATATGAAGAGTACCTACAGTCATGTATGTGGAAATACCCACCACCAAACCTGTATCTACCAGTGGGTGTGCTCCCTTATATCCTGCTACACCTCTTGGCATGTCTATATACCTATACATTTATTTGAAATTATTGTTCGTTAATGTTATAGTTGCAAGATTGTCTATGCTATGGTAGTTACTGTTACCAAATCAAACCATACCTGATGCCGTTGAACTGATTCCAACTCTTAGCACCCTATAGGACAGAGTAGAACTTCCCCATAGGATTTCCAGGGAGCAGCTGTTAGATTCAAACTGCTGACCAGCTCTTAACCACTGTGTCACCAGAGCTCCCCTTTATTCTTGCACTCCTTTCAGTGTCCTCTCTTGCCTTGGTCATGTTGTGCTGACTTCTCCCATATTGTGTATTGTCTTACCTTTCACAAATATTAGCATGTGTCTTCTATGTATTTGATCATTTTCCTTCCCTCCCCATCCTATCCCAGGAAACCATCAAAGAATTTTTTTTCTTTTCTGTGTGTAACCCTTTTGTTGCTACATTATAATAATGGACTCATACAATGTTTATCCTCTGTGATTGACTTATTTCACTCAGTATAATGTCCTCCAAATTAATCAATGTTGTGAGATGTTTCACAGATTTGTCATTATTCTTTATCATTGCATAGTATTCCACTGTGTGTGATATTCTGTTTTATCTTAGCCATTCTGGCAGAAGTGAAGTGGTGTCTCATTGAGGTTTTGATTTGCATCTCTCTGATAGCTAAAGATGTTGAGCATCTTTTCATGTGTTTGTTGGCCCTTTGAATATCCTCTTTTGTGAAATGTTTATTCGATTGGGTTGTTTGCTAAGTTGTGGGAGTACTTCATACATAACTGAATGGTACCTGGCTATCATTACTTAACATTTTGATCAAAGAGTCTATAGAAGGGGGAAGAATTGTGGAACAGAATTTCAAGTTTTCAATGGAATTCAGACTTTCTGGAGCCATTGAGGCTGAATGAACTCCAAAAACTATTGCCTTGAGATAATCTTGAAACTTTAACCCTTAAACCTAAAATATCCCGTAAAGTCTTCTTTGAACCAAAACTTAAAAAAAATTTTATCTAAATTAGAAAGTTAAGTCTGCCTTGAACATTGTGCTCTTTTAGATAATTATCTATGTGAGATCAGACTGACAACAGCAACTCAAAAGTTTGGATGGAAGCTCACGGGGCACTGAGTTTAAGGTAATGGTGGTGGAGTAATTTGGAAAAGGATATCGAGAATTGTAGCACAACTTGAAGAATGTAATCAATGTAACTGGATTGTACATGTAAAAATTGTGGAAAAGGTATATATTTGGCCATATAGATTTTCAACAAAAAAAATAAATATAAAAAAAAAGGATCTTATTTCAGGAATAAAACAATGACTTGATATTAGAAATCTTTTAGTAAGATATATTTATCTAAAGAGAAAAATAATAGGATAAGCTCCATAGATGCTGGAAAGGCTTTCAACAAAATTCTATGCCCAGTCCTGATTTTTTTTTTAATCAGTGGGAATTGAAAGGAATTTCTTTACCATGATGGAAATGTGTATTCAAGTCTTAAAGCCAGCATCTTAGTTAGGGAGGGGAACATTTGAGGCATCTCCATTCCAGACAGAAATAAAGAATGCAGGACATTATCTCCACTACTACTTAGCATTGAGCTGGAGGAATTAGCCAGTGTAATTAGACAAGCTTTTCCACCGTCTCTTTCCACAGATGTAATCAATTTGATTTCTGTGTGTTCCATCTGGCAAGGTCCATGTGTATAGCTGCCGTTTATGTTGGTGAAAGAAGGTATTTGCAATGAAGAAGTCGTTGGTCTTGCAAAATTCTATCATTCGCTCTCCAGCATTGTTTCTATCACCAAGGCCATATTTTCCAACTAATGATCCTTCTTTGTTTCCAACTTTTGCATTCCAAATGCCAGTAATTATCAATGCATCGTGATTGCATGTTCGGTCAATTTAGGACTGCAGCAGCTGATAAAAATCTTCTGTTTCTTCATCTTTGGCCCTAGTGGTTGGTGCATATATTTGAATAATAGCTGTATTAACTGGTCTTCCTTATAGGTGTATGGATATCATCCTATCACTGACAGCGTTGTACTTCAGGATAGATCTTGAAACGTTCTTTTTGATGATGAATGCAACACCATTGCTCTTAGAGTTGTCATTGCCAGCATAGTAGACTATATGATTGTCTGATTCAAAATGGCCAATACCAGTCCATTTCAGCTCACTAATGCCTAGGATATCGATGTTTATGTGTTCCATTTCATTTTTGACGATTTCCAGTTTTCCTAGATTCATACTTCGTACATTCCAGGTTCCAATTATTAATGGATGTTTGCAGCTGTTTCTTCTCATTTTGAGTAGTGCTGCATCAGCAAATGAAGGCCCCAAAAGCTTTACTCCATCCACGTCATTAAGGTCGACTCTTCTTTGAGCTCAATATCATCTGTCAGAACAAGACCAGGGGCTGACTGTGGAACAGACCATCAATTGCTCATATGCAAGTTCAAGCTGAAATAGAAGAAAATCAGGGCAAGTCCACAAGAGCCAAAATATGACCTTGAGTATATCCCACCTGAATTTAGAGAGCATCTCAAGAATAGATTTGACGCATTGAACACTAGTGACTGAAGACCAGACAAGTTGTGGAATGATATCAAGGACATCATCCATGAAGAAAGCAAGAGGTCACTGAAAAGACAGGAAAGAAAGAAAAGACCAAGGTGGATGTCAGAGGAGACTCTGAAACTTGCTCTTGAACATCAAGCAGCTAAAGCAAAAGGAAGAATTCATGAAGTAAAAGAAATGAACAGAAGATTTCAAAGGGCCTCTTGAGAAGACAAAATAAAGTATTATAATGACATGTGCAAAGAGCTGGAGATGGAAAACCAAAAGGGAAGAACACCCTCAGCATTTCTCAAGCTGAAAGAACCGAAGGAAAAATTCAAGCTTCGAGTTGCAATAGTGAAGGATTCCATGGGGAAAATATTAAACGATGCAGGAAGCATCAAAAGAAGATGGAAGGAATACACAGAGCCATTATACCAAAAAGAATTAGTCGATATTCAACTATTTCAAGAGGTAGCATATGATCAGGAACTGATGGTACTGAAGGAAGAAGTCCAAGCTGCTCTGAATGCATTGGTGAAAAACAAGGCTCCAGGAATTGATGGAATATCAATTGAGATGTTTCAACAAACAGATGCAGTGCTGGAGGTGCTCACTCGTCAATGCCAAGAAATATGGAAGACAGCTTCCTGACCAACTGATTGGAAGAGATCCATATTTATGCCTATTCCCAAGAAAGGTGATTCAACCAAATGTGGAAATTATAGAACAATATCATTAATATCACACGTAAGCAAAATTCTGCTGAAGATCATTCAAAAACAGGTGCAGCAGTATATCAACAGGGAACTGCCAGAAATTCAGGCCAGTTTCAGAAGAGGATGTGGAACCAGGGATATCATTGCTGATGTCAGATCGATCCTGGCTGAAAGCAGAGAATACCAGAAGGATGTTTACCAGTGTTTTATTGATTATGAAAAGGCATTTGACTGTGTGGATCGTAACAAACTATGGATAACACTGCGAAGAATGGGAATTCCAGAACACTTAATTGTGCTCATGAGGAACCTTTACATAAATCAAGAGGCAGTTGTTTGGACAGAACAAAGAGATACTGATTGGTTTAAAGTCAGGAAAGGTGTGCGTCAGAGTTGTGTTCTTTCACCATACCTATTTAATCTGTATGCTGAACAAGTAACACAAGAAGCTGAACTATATGAAGAACGGGGCATTAGGATTGGAGGAAGACTCATTAACAACCTGCGTTATGCACATGACACAACCTTTCTTGCTGAAAGTGAAGAGGACTTGAAGCACTTACTAATGAAGATCAAAGACCACGGCCTGCAGTATGGATTACACCTCAACAAAAAGAAAACAAAAATCCTCACAACTGGACCAATGAGCAACATCATGATAAATGGAGAAAAGATTGAAGTTGTCAAGGATTTCACTTTACTTGGATCCACAATCAACAGCCATGGAAGCAGCAGTCAAGAAATCAAAAGACGCATTGCACTGGGTAAATCTGTTGCAAAGGACCTCTTCAGAGTGTTGAAGAGCAAAGATGTCACCCTGAAGACTCAGGTGCGCCTGACCCAGGCCATGGTATTTTCAATCACATCATATGCATGTGAAAGATGGACAATGAATAAGGAAGACCGAAGAAGAGTTGACTCCTTTGAATTGTGGTGTTGGTGAAGAATATTGAATATACCATGGACTACCAAAAGAATGAACAAATCTGTATTAGAAGAAGTACAACCAGAATGCTCCTTAGAGACAAGGATGGCAAGACTGCGTCTTACATAGTTTGGACATGTTGTCAGGAGGGATCAGTCCCTGGAGAAGGATATCATGCTTGGCAGAGTACAGGTTCAGTGGAAAAGAGGAAGACCCTCAACGAGGTGGATTGACACAGTGGCTGCAACAATGAGCTCAAGCATAACAACGATTCTAAGGATGGCTCAGGACAAGGCAGTGTTTCATTCTGTTGTGCATAGGGTCGCTATGAGTCGGAACCAACTCGACGGCACTTAACAACAACAATTAAACAAGATAAATCAATTTCAAATATAATAGGAACAGTACCTCTACTGGCAGATGACATATTATATCTGGATTATCCAAGCAAATCAATGATAAAAGTAACACTAATTAACAATTATTAAAAGAATTTAGTAAGGTAGAAAAATACAAAATGTGCATAAAAAGTACAAAAATTGATAACATTCTTATATGCCAATCATTACCAACTGGAACATATACTGGAAGGGAAAATTCTAATTACAGTAGCATCAAGGTGGCTCTTCTCATGAGGCCAGTGCCATCATGAAATCAGTAAAGTCACCAGGGTTTATTAAAGTCATCATGGTCTTTGTCTTACCATGTCACACAAAATTCCAGGAATCCCAACCCCTTAAGGATGGGGGCGTCCAGCATAGGTAAGAAGAGCAAGAGGGAGAATCATAGAAGAAGCCCAATGGAAATGCATGCAGGGATTCTCTGAAACTACTGTTCTTCTAGGGGGCCAACAACCCCTGTCTGACAGAGGCTCAATGCATCCAATTATAGAGAAAGAACAAAATGATGCACACCCCAACTGCTAGAGAAAGCTATTCCTGCTACTCCACCCTTAAGGAGGTGGAGTTTGGAAGTAAATCAATACAAATGGATTCCTAAAAGGCACTCTTCGGGCAAGCTACCTTACTGCTAAAAACATACCACATACGATGCATTTAATATTTACAATGTGCCAGGCAGTGCAGATAGAACATCACTTGCTTTATATCTTCCTAGCACACAATTGAGGTTGGTGCTGTTTTCATCCCCACTTTACAAATGAGAAAGCTGAGAAGAGGATTGGAAGGGAAGAAGAGCAAGGGCAGTATATTATTGCCTTGGCTCCTTTCCTGCAGCATTTCCTTACATTGACATTTTTCTTCACTTAAAGACCACTGTTCCTTTTAAAGGGTGTTGGACTTTTTCAAATGCCTTTTCTGCATCAATTGATAAGATCATGTGGTTTTTGTCTTTTGTTTTATTTATATAGTGGATTACATTAATGGTTTTTCTAATATTAAACCAGCCTTGCATACCTGGTATAAATCCCACTTGGTCGTGGTGGATTATTTTTTTGATGTGTTGTTGAATTCTATTGGCTAGAATTTTGTTGAGGATTTTTGCATCTATGTTCATGAGGGATATAGGTCTGTAACTTTCTTTTTTTGTGATGTCTTTACCTGGTTTTGGCATCAGGGAGACGGTGGCTTGATAGAATGAGTTGGGTAGTATTCCGTCATTTTCTATCCTTTGAAATACCTTTAGTACTAGTGGTGTTAACTCTTCTCTGAAAGTTTGGTAGAACTCTGCAGTGTAGCCATCCGGGCCAGGGCTTTTTTTTTGTTGGTAGTTTTTTGATTACCTTTTCAATCTCTTTTTTTGTTATGGGTCTATTTAGTTGTTCTACTTCTGATTGTGTTAGTTTAGGTAGGTAGTGTTTTTCCAGGAATTCATCCGTTTCTTCTAGGTTTGCAAATTTGTTAGAGTACAATTTTTCATAATAATCTGATATGATTCTTTTAATTTCAGTTGGGTCTGTTGTGATGTGGCCCTTCTCGTTTCTTATTCGGGTTATTTGTTTCCTTTCCTGTATTTCTTTAGTCAGTCTAGCCAATGGTTTATCAATTTTGTTAATTTTTTCAAAGAACCAGCTTTTGGCTTTGTTAATTCTTTCAATTGTTTTTCTGTTCTCTAATTCATTTAATTCAGCTCTAATTTTTATTATTTGTTTTCTTCTGGTGCCTGATGGATTCTTTTGTTGCTCACTTTCTATCTGTTCAAGTTGTAGGGACAGTTCTCTGCTTTTGGCTCTTTCTTCTTTTTTATGTGTGCATTTATCAATATAAATTGGCCTCTGAGCACTGTTTTTGCTGTGTCCCAGAGGTTTTGATAGGAAGTATTTTCATTCTCGTTGCATTCTATGAATTTCCTTATTCCCGCCTTAATGTCTTCTATAACCCAGTCTTTTTTCAGGAGGGTATTGATCAGTTTCCAAGTATTTGATTTCTTTTCCCTGGTTTTTCTTTATTGGTTTCTAGTTTTATTGCCTTGTGGTCTGAGAAGATGCTTTGTAATATTTCGATGTTTTGGATTCTGCAAAGGTTTGTTTTATGACCTAATATGTGGTCTATTCTAGAGAATGTTCCATGTGCGCTAGAAAAAAAAGTATACTTTGCAGCAGTTGGGTGGAGAGTTCTGTATAAGTCAATGAGGTCAAGTTGGTTGATTGTCGTAATTAGGTCTTCCGTGTCTCTATTGAGCTTCTTACTAGATGACTTGTCCTTCTCCGAAAGTGGTGTGTTGAAGTCTCCTACTATAATTGTGGAGGTGTCTATCTCACTTTTCAGTTCTGTTAAAATTTGATTTATGTATCTTGCAGCCCTGTCATTGGGTGCATAAATATTTAATATGGTTATATCTTCCTGGTCAATTGTCCCTTTTATCATTATGTAGTGTCCTTCTTTATCCTTCGTGGTGGATTTAAGTTTAAAGTCTATTTTGTCAGAAATTAATATTGCTACTCCTCTTCTTTTTTGCTTATTGTTTGCTTGATATATTTTTTTCCATCCTTTGAGTTTTAGTTTGTTTGTGTCTCTAAGTCTAAGGTGTGTCTCTTGTAGGCAGCATAGAGACGGATCTTGTTTCTTTATCCAGTCTGAGACTCTCTGTCTCTTTATTGGTGCATTTAGTCCATTTACATTCAGCGTAATTATAGATAAGTAAGTGTTGTCATTTTGATGCCTTTATATGTGTGTTGTTGACAATTTCATTTTTCCACTTACTTTTTTGTGCTGAGACATTTTTCTTTGTAAATTGTGAGATCCTCATTTTCATAGTTTTTGACTTTATGTTTGTTGAGTCGTTACTTTTTCTTGAATTTTATTTTGAGTTATGGAGTTGTTATACCTCTTTGTGGTTACCTTAATATTTACCCCTATTTTTCTAAGTAAAAACCTAACTTGTATTGTCCTATATCGCCTTGTATCCCTCTCCATATGGCAGTTCTATACCACCTGTATTTAGACCCTCTTTTTGATTATTGTGATCTTTTACGTACTGACTTCACTGATTCCCTGTTTGGAGCATTTTTTTTTAATTAATCTTAATTTGTTTTTGTGATTTCCCTATTTGAGTTGATATCAGGATGTTCTGTTCTGTGACCTTGGGTTGTGCTGGTATCTGATATTATTGGTTTTCTGACCAAACAATTTCCTTTAGTATTTCTTGTAGCTTTGGTTTGGTTTTTGCAAATTCTCTAAGCTTGTGTTTATCTGTAAATATCTTAATTTCGCCTTCATATTTCAGAGAGAGTTTTGCTGGATATACGATCCTTGGCTGGCAGTTTTTCTCCTTCAGTGCTCTCTATATGTCATCCCATTGTCTTCTTGCCTGCATGGTTTCTGCTGAGTAGTCTGAACTTATTCTTATTGATTCTCCCTTGAAGGAAACCTTTCTTTTCTCCCTGGCTGCTTTTAAAATTTTCTCTTTATCTTTGGTTTTGGCAAGTTTGATGATAATATGTCTTGGTGTTTTTCTTTTTGGGTCAATCTTAAATGGGGTTCGATGAGCATCTTGGATAGATATCCTTTCATCTTTCATGATGTCAGGGAAGTTTTCTGTCAGCAGATCTTCAGCTATTTCCTCTGTGTTTTCTGTCCTCCCCCCGTGTTCTGGGACTCCAATCACACGCAAGTTATCCTTCTTGATAGATTCCCACATGATTCTTAGGGTTTCTTCATTTTTTTAATTCTTTTATCTGATTTTTTTTCAGCTGTGTTGGTGTTAATTCCCTGGTCCTCCAGATTTTCCAGTCTGCATTCTAATTGCTCGAGTCTGCTCCTCTGACTTCCTATTGCGTTGTCTCATTCTGTAATTTTATTGTTAATCTTTTGGATTTCTGCATGCTTTCTCTCTATGGATTCTTGCAACTTATTAATTTTTCCACTATGTTCTTGAATAACCTTTTTGAGTTCTTCAACTGTGTGTTCCTTGGCTTTTTCTGCAGTTTGCCTTATTTCATTTCTGAGGTCATCCCTGATGTCTTGAAGCATTCTGTAAATTAGTTTTTTATATTCTGTATCTGATAATTCCAGGATTGTATCGTCATTTGGGAAGGATTTTGATTCTTTTGTTTGGGGGGTTGTAGAAGCTGTCATGGTCTGCTTCTTTATATGGTTTGATATCGACTGCTGTCTCTGAGCCATCACTAAGATATAAAAAAAAAAAGTTTTTTTTATATCTTAGTAGTGATTTATTCTATAATTGCTCACTGAGTCTTATCTTGTTTTGTTTTCTTTCAATATGCGTAGATGGGCTACTAGATTGTGCTGTGTTGTTTGTTGTATCCCTTGACTTACTTATGACCTATTACCAGCTGGTTTGGGCTGTTGCCAGATATATATGCCTGAGTCTATTCACTATTCTTGAGTAGAATCTGATTTTGGGTCATCAGATGTGTGCTGCACCCTAACACCTATCCACCTCGAGAAGTAGTGGTGATAGTTGTGTGCACCAGATTCTAGTAGCAGCTGGGGTTCACACTCCAGGGGGGGCAGGATGCTGACAGGCTCCCCCCAAGTGTCAGTCAGGTAGGTGTGTCTCTATTCCTAAAGCACCTTGGTGGGTGGGCTCTGCAGCTGTACCTTAGGCCCCCAATGCAAGTACCTCTACAGATTGTAGGTGTCACCCTCCTTAGAACCCTAAGGCAAGAGGCTAGGTGGTGTGGGGGGAGCTTCAGCCCTCAGTTCCCTGTTGTGGGTCAGTGAGGGCTTTGTTGAATAAGCAGAGATATCAGACCTGGGAAACTTGTTTTTCCAGTAAATCCACTAAAAAAAAATGCAGTCAGATCCCTATCAGAACTGCCTTTGCATTATAATAGCCACCTTGTTCCCTGTAAGAATGAAAGCCCGAGATTTGGATCATATATGCTTGGCTGGAGCTGGTTCTGTGTTTTTAGTCCAATTAGGGAAGGATTTTTGGTCCCTGGGTTTTTTCTGGTTGCTTCTCTCAGGCCGGAAGAATGGGTTAGGAAAAGACCAAAAAAAAAAAAAGGGAAAAGCAAGGCCGCAGTGCCAGAGCCATTCTCCCTCTGGCTCAGGAAATTCCAATGTTAATGAAGCCGCCTGGGAAGGGGAGGGGAGGGTTCGGAAAAACAGGGGAGAGTAGCACCCCGGAATATAGCCAAAGTTGCTTATCTTGCTTGGGATGACTATTTTATCTGAGATTCCCGAGGGGCGTGTCGCCTATGTGTGCTGGCTGTGTGGAGATTGTCCCCGAGGGTCTGGCCCGCTGAAGCCACGGTCAGATCCTCCACTGCCAGTCCAAAGCCCAGCATCAAGGTTCCCCTGCTGGGACGCTGCACTCCCAGCTCCAAAATCAGTCACTGCCTCCCAGGGACTTCTCGTCCCGCCAGCCGCGTCGCCGCACTGCCTGCGCTGACCAGCTGGGCCCCCTCTTGGGGTTAGTTCAGGGGAGTAGGGCTGCGCCCCGTGTTTGTGCCGTGATGGATGCCCTTTGCCCAGTCCCAAGTCCTGCCCCATGGTTCCCCACCTGGGACGCTGCAGTCCCGGCTCCAAAACCAGTCACTGCCCCCAGGGGACTTCTCCTCCCACCAGCCGCGTGGCCGTGCCGCCCACACGGACGGGCTGAGCCCCCTCCCGGGGTCAGTTTAGGGGGGTAGGGCTGCACCCCGTGTTTGCGCTGTCACAGGATGTTGTGTTCAGCTCCCCGGGCCCAGTCCTAAGCCCGGCGCCAAGGTTACCTGACTGGGACATTGGCTCCAGGCTCCGAAAACAGTCGCTGCTTCCCCGTAGTTGTTCGTTCTCCATCTCTGTCACTCAGGTCAACTCTTTAAATCTGTGTTTGTTGCTCAGAGTTCGTAGATTGTCATGTATGTGATCAATTCACTTGTTTTTCTGAGTCTTTGTTGCAAGAGGGATCCGAGGTAGCGTCTACCTAGTCAGCCATCTCGGCCCCCGCCCCCGTCCCAGCAGTTTTGTCAAGTGATCGATATATAATCTTGCTTTATAAGTATTTCTGCTTGAAGGCACTTTAATATGTATTGTTCATTCATTAACATTGAACTCATGTCCAGGAGAACAAGTCTCCTATTGCGATCATGAGAACAAAGTTTATTTAACACATATATTTTCTTTGTAAAGTATGCCCAATCTCCTTCTGCTTAGGAACACTCTGCTTGGGGGCCGTTTTAAACAGCAAAATCACCCGAATAAAAAGTACAAAGGCTGCAAAAAATAAAACATGAAAAGGACACTTGTTTACAGTATGAGAGCTGAAACTAGAAGGCAGACTTGTACAACTTCAGCTGGAAAAGTACACTTCGGGCACCTAAAGTTTTTTTGCTGCTCTGCGCATGTCTGCAAATGACTGCAAAAGCCCACATGTATTGATTTTTTGGTTACAAATTAGTTCCAGGGAGTAGGAAAATTCACAAATACAGAATTCGGAAATAATGATAATTGACTATACTCCTCTCCATCCTCCATCTAATTTCGTCTAATATTCTTGGAGGGTGGAACCTGGGTCTTTCATCATTTGATCAAGTTTGTAACACAAAGTTTGATACAATATAGACATGTAATAAATTTTTCTCAAATGAATGAATAAATAATAACTTGATTATAAGGAACTAAATTACCTGAAAGTGTTGGATTGAAACTTCCACTTCTCTTTTCATTAACGTGTGGTTTACGGAACCCTCAACATGTACCCTTACTTTTCCCCCTCAGAACTGTTAGTAGCCAAGAACAGAGAATGTGTGTCCCAGAATTGGAGGACACGGCTCACAGCAAGGCAAAAATACCATCAAAGCAAGTCTATTTAATGCAAAGTCTCTTTAATATAATATCCATTTAATACCCAAGTCTGTTTAATGCAAAATGTTGAAAGTCCTCTCAAAATGAATGGCTTAAAAGAAGAAAGCCCTGTTTCTGGGTCCCTATCCACTGTTTCTTGTTCAGTTAGTTGTCAAACTTCCAACAGCTTCCTCATGACCGCAAAAGCATTATATGTGTTTCAATAACTGTGATAATTGAGCCGTTTATGGACCTGGGGCACAGCCTCTCTTCCCAGGCATAACAGCAGGACTTGATACATACTCAGCACTGATTTGATCTTCTTAAGACTTCAACAGGAGTCCCTATGTAGCACAAATGGTTAAGCCCTCAACTACTAGCTGAAAAGTTGGCAATTTGAACCCATCAAGAAGCACCTCAGAAGACAGACCTGGTGATCTGCTTCCAAAAAGTCAAAGTCCTGAAAATCCTATGGAGCACAGTTCTACTCTGGGGTCACTATGAGTCAGAATCAGCTCAATGGCAACTAATAACAACAATAAATATTTCAATACCATCTTTCTCTTTAAATGCTTCCCATGTTATTCAAAATAGATGAAAAACAATGTTTATATGTTGTGGTCATGAGAATGTAGTTCCTTCATTTCCTCTTCTCCTACTAATTCATTCCTGGAAAATTTAGTTGATCTATTTTGCCCCACCTATTTCCTCTCCAACCTTCCTCAAAGTACACTTTTTTCCCCCCTCCAACCTTTCTCAAAGTACACTTTGAGAATTTGCTCATTTTGCATTATTGAGATAATAATTTGAATTGAAAGTAAAGGACAATCCAGCACAGAAAGTTAAGCTATGCATCAGGGAGACATGAGACTTGATTTAAAGGCATAAATCTCAGTGATACACTGCACCATCTGCACTCAGGCCCTTGAAACATTAGCTTGCAGGTTGATGGTTGGGTTAGATGTAGATCTTGTGTATAAATATTATACATGGTGCTCTAGCTGACAGAATTAATTTACCAAATGAGCTCACTAAATGTAGCTTAAAAAATGTGAATGACAATAAATGAAGTTCTGAATTGTATGAAAATTCAAGACCAGCAAAACCTGAGCAACATAATTCAGGGGAGTCTGAGGAAAGAAAACATTTCTGAAAGTACAAAGATTATGTATTGAATCCAAATGCTCCATGGACTCATTAATTAAAGCCTAGGGAAAAATTTCATCCAGGAAATGGTTGTGAAGTCCCTATTTCCTCAGTTATAAAAAATGGATCTGAATTTGAACCTGGACTCTGTGCTTAGAACAATGAGTCACTGGTGTACTCATCCCAGCTAAGGCTTGCCTCAACATGATCCTTATTTCAGATCTCAACAGAGTCCAAGCATTTTTCACACTAAAAAGATTCTTGGTTCCAGGGACAAAAAGTGCTGGGCATGCAATTTATCACAAATTCGTCTGGCTTAAAGTGAGTTAGGGCCTTGGAACCCAGATAAATTCCCTGCGGTTGTTGGTTTATTCTGGCTTTTAAATAAAGATGTGACAATTTACTATAATCATTGACAGTAATTCTCACTGGACTCAGTGCTCTGAACTAATTACAGATGAAGCCAGCCAGGGAAAGATAACCCCATGGGCCAACCCAGAAAAATGATCTCGAAGGAACAATGCTAGATATTGGCAGACATGAATATCAGAAACTGTCTTCCACCTCTCTCCACTAAAGAGTCCTCTACCCTTGGAATTTCTGCATGAGGTGATTTTCTCACCTTCAGGTGAAAACACTCCTCCAGTTAATAACAGAAAAACCAAGTACCTGTCTGTTGGATCTCCACTTTGAAGAAATTTCTTCTTCATTTTGTAGGTGGTAACATGGGCTTTCTCACTTATCTCTCAGTCTGAGAAGTTGGACTGTCGAGATGGTGATGCAAAGGGCTGAAGGCACCCACAACTGAGGCTGCTGTCAGTGATGACGAGCCATTCAAACTATCACCTGCATAGTTATTTGAGTGTGTAGGGACACAGAGAAAAAACAGACATGAGTATGGAATTAAGAAATATCTGTCTGAGATGCTCTCCCTCAAAAGGTAGGAAAGGATAGTTTGTGAGAAGGTTATGGTCATTTACTGACAAATTTAAAAGAATTACATTCCTCTAATAAATTTAATAAAAAAATAAATTTAAGAATCTATAAATTATCCACTAATATATTGTGTTTATTACAATTCAGTAGTAGCACTACTTTCACTTGCTATAAGTTTGGGTGAGTCCTTATCTTTCCACGTGGAACTGAGAGTCTTTGTATGTGAAAAGTGTCCAGATTCTGTTGACCTCTTAAAGAAGAGCCATCATATTTCTCATCTCTAAAACTGGAACAGCCCTGTCCCCACATCCTTTGCAGGACTGTTATGAGAATTAAGTGACAATATAAACGAAATCCTTGATAAATAAAAAGTTATACAAGCAGTCTTTTTATAAATATAATTTCAAAACAGAGCAACCCTTGATTCTCATTTAGAGGCCAACTAAACCCCTCATGAAATATGATGGGTTTTTTAGAGCTGCGAATAGGGCAGTAGACCATAGAACAGAATGAAAGAGTTAGATGATTGAGTCTCAAATAGTAATCTATGGGATGAGCACCTGGGGTGCTTGTTTAAAGTGTTTCTACCTGGCCCCCACACCCAGGAATAATCACTCGGTAAGTCTTGAGCATAACCCAGAAATCTGTATATAGAATAAGACCCCACCTTCAGGTGCTTCTGATATAGTTAAGAAACCTTAAATTAGGGCAAATATTTCATCACTGGTGAGTACTGACCATCCTGGTCCATGAATCTCTAAGAATGTATTTTTATTTTTCCCTGGGTCAAAATAACATATTTTAAGTGTTGGAAGCAGGTGCCTGAAAAAAAAAACAAAAAACAAAAAACTATCAAACGTATTTTGTAAAATTTCCAGAACAGGAGGCATCATGAAGTTTTCATTCCCATTTCCTGGATGTACAAGCTTTTGGAAATGAATGAGATCCAGAAAAAACCACAGACAGTCAAAAATGACACTATTGAAGGACAGAGGTGAGTGAAGAGGACAATGGGGAAATCTTTTCTTCAAAGCATGTCCTTCAACATAAGTGTATTTATGAAGCACCAGGAGACTTTTTGTGTCAATCAGTCATCAACCTGTTTTGTGACAGAGATCAGAAATGAGTCCTGTATTGCCTCCCTCCCAATGGATTGTTTTGATGTCTTACTCTGAAGTCGGGACAAGGAGTAACAAATTTCTTGTTCCTTGTAGTCGTATCAATAAACTGATGAGCGATTGGCCTATTAATAAAAAGTTCCCCAAAGCAGTGGGGTTTAAACCACTCAACAAACATTTAGCATACTGAATTCTCCAAGAAGGAAAGGAAAACTGTGGATCCCTCTGCTAATGTGCTATGTCTATAAAGGAGACACAGTCGCATGTAAGTAAAAGAAACTGAACCAACTTCTTTGACTTTCTGTATTGTGTTAGTTTCCTAGGGATGCCATAACAAAATATCACAAAGTTAACGGCTTATAAGAACAGAAATTTATCATGTCACACCTCTGGAGGCTAATAGTCCAAAATCAGGGTGTGTTATCAGCCATGTGATTCGCACTGAGGGCTCTGAGGGGGAATTTGTCGGATGACTCCATGCTTCTTGTGAGGGCCAGCAATCCTTGACTTATAGGTCACTCCAATCTCTGCCTCCATCTTCACATAGCTGTGTTCCTTTTGTGTATTTCTCTGTGTCTCTTCTCCTCTTTTATAAGGACAACAGTCGCCTTGGATTAATGCTGACCCTACTTTGGTAGGACCTCATGTTAATTGATAATATCCTCAAAGATCATGCTTCCAAACAAGGTCACATTCCCAGATACCTTGGATTAGAACTTCAATGTAAACTTTAGGGAGATGCAATTAAATTCATAACATCTACATTCTACTCTGACATTGAGGCACCAGCAGAGAAATGAAAAAGAGATTTTTCTCATTCTGAGGCAGGGCAAAGCAGGAAGAAAGCACAGAGAGTAGTGAAGAGAGTGAACATCTAAGACAAAGTGTCCTTCAGTGATTCTAAGGACAGATGACCCCACTGGTGACAGATTTGGGAAAGGTGGCAGTGGAACCACATAGGTAGAAGGGTAACTATGTGAATAGGAGGGAGATAAACACCAGTGTGTAGGGGAGACTGCTGGTAAATGGAAGGAAGTAATTAAATAGGTGACTGAATCAAAGAGGAAAGGAACACCTAAACATTGAAGGGTGCATGATGGGCAAGGCCGAGAAGGCTGTGATTGGAGAGATGTTGACATCTGCCCAGCATGCGTCTCCCTCCAGTCAGCTCTTACCACAGCAGAAATAGCACCACATTCATGTTTTTGAGTATATTAGATTGAAAGGCAGTTCTGGTTTAGAGAGGCCCACCACAGGCAAAGCGTTGGGGAGAATGGTTTCAGGCACCCAAACAAGGGGAAACTGGGTGGGAAAGGACAACATGACTAACATTACCTATTTTGCAATGTCATGAAAGTCAAGCATATGTGTATAACCCAGTGAGATGACAATAAGAAGGCATACCATTTTGTGCTTTAAATTAATGACATATTCAGGGACTTGAATGTTCTCTTTCAATTTAATGTTATCAGAAGTGGGAAGAAAAGGTCTTTATTCACCCTCACAGAAAAGGAAGTGCCCTGAGAAAGCGGAGGACATCTGTGAGGGTGGAAACCTGAGCCCTTAAGGCTGGCTTTGGCTTAAATCAAAGATCTCTTTCTCTCTCTCTCTCTCCAGACACTGGCACTGCTGAGAGGCCTTTTGCCCCTCACACTACTCTTCAGAGGAATAGTTGATGAAAGATATAATTGAATGGTGATAGAAATGCTTAGCATACCAATACAGAGACTTATCCTCAAATAAAGAAGTAGTATGTAAATTTAAAGGTTCCTTATCTCAAGTGAGCTTATACAGCTGAATTTGAATGCCCTTTTAAGCAAAATAATGTACAGCTAAGAAGAGCTTTGGAAATTTTCTATGAATAAAACTTGGTAAATATACATATTTGAAAGTATGTATATTTAAGCATTGTAAAAATCATTAATATAGTGAGTATAGTTGTATAATTTACATTCAATGTGATAAATGTGTTCATTATATTCAATTCTGTATATCTTCCCATTTATAGCCACTCTACTAGAGTTGGAATTGACTCAATGGCAACTGTGGAGTCCCTAGATGGTCCCAAATGATTAACACAGTTGACTGCTAAACGAAAGGTTGGAGGCTCTGGTCTACCCAGAGGTGCCTCAAAAGAAAAGCCTAGTGATCTACATCCAAAAAATCAGCCATCAAAAACCCTATGGAGCACAGTTCTACTCAGATACACCTGGGGTCACCAAGAGTCAAAACTGACTTGTTGCCAATTGTCCTTTACTAATACATGAAATTGCATCTGTATATCGATTTAGAGGCTTTTATTAAACAGCATGGACACAGGCATGATTAACTAAAATGACTACGTTGAAAAGAGTTTAAGATATTATTAAGATCTCTGTGCTGAATACCAGGCTTCTCAGACTGCCATTTTAGGGACTTAAAAGAAGCCTCTAGATGTCTGTGGGCCTCACTCTCTTCATGCATAAAAGAAAAATGAGAGAAGATTGGATAATTCCGAGATCACTTCAGTCACTGAGAAGATAAGATAAATACATCGATATACAAACAAATAAACCAAGCATCTCAAAACAAAGGCTATTTCTGCCACAGATCCAGGTAAGCCTGCTTGTGGTTTGGCATAGGGTGACAGTGATGGATGTCGTACTCAGGATATATTTTGAATGCAGATCAATAGGGCTTGTCAATGGACTGGGTGTGAAAAATAGGAGTCAGAGACAACTTCTAGGATTTTAGTCTTGTGCCATGGATGAGTGGTGGTGACTTTGACTGAAACAGGAAGACTGGAGGAAGGAAGTTTGGCATGAGAAAATCTAGAGTTCTTTTTTAGATAAGTTAATTTAAAATTACTCATAATCAGGAGATGTTGTCCACACAGTTGTATATACAAGTCTGGAGTTAGAGGAACTCATAAGCTTATACATGAATATATTCAATGAATTTGAATATAAAGGAAATAATAAGTATTTCCTCTTATCAAGTAATTTACAATCTTATTGAATGTAATATTACAAATTAAATTAGAAACAACATGACATAAAATGTAATCAATTGCTAACATGAAAATTATCATTAGGATGGCAGTGTACTATAACTGAATGAGCTAGTTCTCTGAAGTGAAGTAGCCATGTAACTCAAGACAACTATTTTAATCTCTGCCTTGAGGGAGATAACTGAATTCCTTTCCAAAGACAGTCCCTCCTACTAGGAATATCGGCATCACCTTGAATCCTAGGTTAAAATAACCCCCATTCTAAATTAGCAATCAGAAATTGGAGAAAAATAAGGCCACAAGGGAACCAATCATAGAAGAGCTTCCCAAGGTGATTCTGATATGCTACCAGATTTTTGCCCAGCATAACTTGAGCTGCTTGCCAATAGCAATGCAATCATTCTTGTGGCCAGTGACCCTTTCCTGAGAATGGCAGTAAATGGGGGAAAGTCAGAAAATCAGAAATAAGGTCATGAATGTGGAAAATCAGAAATCAGGTCAATGCCTATGAAAATTGATCAAAGGCTTCTTTAATATGTTTACATTGACCAATGAACGCTGGTCAAGGATGACAGAGGGAAGAGTTGAAGGTCCATAGTCCGATAAAACTCTGTTATATCTCATTCCCTGTTTTCCTTCTGTTATGTAATTCTTTAAAACAAAGCATAGGCATGGATAAAAAAAATGAAACGTCAGTCACAGATTTCATCCTCCTGGGCCTCTCCTTGGATATGAAACACATCAATCTTTTTATTGGTGCCATGCTTCTTATCTACATCGTAGCTCTCATTTTGAACTCCATTCTCATTCTCCTGATCTGGGCTCATTCTCATCTCCACACACCCATGTACTTCCTACTCAGCCAGCTGGCTCTCATGGACTTGATGTTAATCTCTAGCTTTGTCCCCAAAATGGCCATCAACTTCTTCTCAAGGAGGAGAAACATCTCACGGTTGGCCTGTGGGACTCAGATCTTCTTCTTTCTGACTCTGGGAATTGCCGAATGCATCCTCATCACCCTCATGTCCTATGACCGGTATGTAGCCATCTGCAATCCTCTGAGATATGCCATCGTCATGAGTCCTAGGGTCTGTGTACAGATGGTTGCCTTCTCCTGGGCTGGGGGTGCCATTACATCACTGGTACACACAGCCTATGCCATGCATTTTCCCACCTGTGGTTCCAAAGAGGTTTCGCATTTCCTCTGTGAGCTCACGGCCATCCTAAAGTTGGCTTGTGAGGACATTTCAGCCTATGAGAAGGCTGTGGTGGTGACAAGCATTGTGGTGCTTCTCATTCCCTTGTTCCTCATCTTGTCCTCTTATGCTGTCATCTTCCTTGCCATCCTCCACATGAAATCCCCAGAGGGCAGGGACAAAGCCCTGACCACTTGCTCCTCCCATCTGACTGTTGTATGCCTCTACTACGGCCCTGCTATAGTAGTGTACATGAGGCCTAGTTCCTATCATAATGCCAAGCTGGACCAGGTACTCTTTACACTCGGCCCTATTCTTACACCTATGCTGAATCCCCTGATTTATAGTCTTAGGAACAAAGAAGTAGTGGGAGCCCTAAGGAAGGTGCTGAGCTAATACTGATGTCAAATTAACATAACAAGATATGTCCATTTGTAATCATTTACTTTAATTCAATCTAAACAAGTTTGGTTATATGTCAAGAGGTCTTAGTTTTGGAGTAATCCATTGACTTAACAAATATTTGGCTATCACTTCCTATGTCTTAGGAACTCTTCTGGGTACTTTCAACGTCCTCTTTAGAATTGCTTTACAATTGTGGTGGACTTTCTCAGGCTCCATAACCTAGGTTTCTGTATATGGAATTGGCATCAACAGTGCTTCACTCCTTTGAAGTCTCCTTGCAATATTAAGTCTCCCTCTGAGACTGTGAACTTCCAGACCAAGAAAAAACATGCTGCTGTCCAGCTGATTTTGACTCATAATGACCATATAGGACATAATAGAACTGCCCCATAGGGTTTCCAAGAAATTGCTGGTGGATTCAAACTCCTAACCTTTTGGTTAACCATTGTGCCACTAGGACTTCCAGGAATCAGTTATTCCACAAGTGTAGTGGTAACAAGAAGTGATGAAGAAACTCTACAAAAAAAAGTCCAAGAAACTTGAAACAAAGATATCACATTATACCTCTGAGCAACAGAGTTCTCATCCAACCCCTCAAAGAAGTGCACCTTGGACATGAACTCAGAAATGCTTTATGCCTGTATTCTCCATCTCCATGCAGACATTCACACCCAAATCAACGACTCCTGATACAGTTACACTTTTATATTTCAATACCCTTAAATAAGTTTGTTCAAGAGTTGAACCGTAATAATTCAATAAAGAGTAGAATGAAGTTGGCCAAATTATATATTATGATCTTCACTGCAAAGCAGTTGAGCCTAAGTTAGACTACTGGATGAAATGTTTTGACTAAGTTCATAAAATAGTTCATTTGAATTGAATTAACTCATTCAAATAAATAAAATGATAATATTCAAGTGCATCTCATTACTACAATTATTAGAGTCAGAGGTTTGGTAAAGAAGGATAAGAAACACGCTTTCAGTAAGAATGAACAATGGTCTGGTGAGTTAAGTGTGCATATAACTCAAATCTTATATAGGAAACTAGAACTAATTATATATCAGATATGAGTGAGGGTAACCAGGTGAAACTACTTCATCTACCAAGTGGATAAGCAGAGAATAAAGATTTGAACTTTTAGAACTTATGAAAGTTAACAACTGAATAAAAGAGAAAGGTGATGTGCTGAATGAGATCTATTACTTTTATTTGAAGGTATAAAACTTGTTGTCTCTTTAATGATGACTAAATGAACTATGCAAAGACCTGCTGAAAAAGGGCCAAATCATCTCAGTCCCAAAGCAATAACTTAAAAATCAAATTTGTGTATCATTATGTTAGAGAAGTTCTATTCTCAGCACTATAGTCTAATTTTTTTCAGTATACACAAAAGGCCATGATACTACATCAACAACAAAAAAAATGGACCACATGAACCGCAGCCTCTACCAGCTTAAACCCAGGAGAACTATCTGGTACCTGGCTACCACCACTGATGGCTCTGACAGGGATCACAATAGAGGGTCCTGGAGAGAGTGGGAGAAAAATATAGACCAAAATTCAAATACACAAAAAAAGACCAGACTTACTGGTCTGACAGAGACTGGAGGAACCTCAGAGACTATGGTCCCCAGACACCCTGTTAACTCAGAACTGAAGCTACACCTGAAGTCCACCTTTCAGCCAAAAATTAGACAGGCCTATAAAACAAACAATAAAACACACAAGGAATGTGTTTCTTAGTTTAGTCAAGTATACCAGACCAAATGGGCAACACTTGCCCAAAAGCAAAGATAGAGAAGGCAGGAAAGGTCAGGAAAACTGGAAGAACGGACACAGGGAACCCAGTGTGTAAAGGGAAAATGGGAGAGTGCTGACACATTTCAGGGTTTGCGACCAATGTCACAAGGCAATTTGTGTATAAATTTTTGAATTAGAAATGAATTCGCACTGTAAACTTTCACTTAAAGCACAATAAAATTAATGTGTATATATATATATATATACACACATATACGAACATACAAAAAAGGAAATAAAAACCAAGTGACAGATTTACATCTGTAGTATGTGCGTACACAGCTGCTGTACCACCACTTTTGAAATGCCACTAAATCAGCACTCATCAAAAGGAAAAGGTCCAAAAGATTCAGGTCAGTATTTTGGGTGGCAAAGAATTTCTTAGGCCCCACCCAGATGTGATGAATCAGAACCTACAATTATCAAGATCCTCAGGTGATCCTTATGCCCATCAAAGTTTGAGAAGGCCTGCTCTAATCCCTACCTTCTTGCTCATTCCCACTCCATTATCTTACTTCATAATCCCACACTCTCTCTCTTGCATTATTTTAAACCCTTTACCACTGGTCTTCATGCTTCAATCTCTTTCCCTGCCATGCATCCTCCATACTGTTGTCAGGAGTGATATTTCTACCAGGAAGATACGCTCCTTCCATGTCCATGATTAAAAATAATTAATGATAATGCTCCTCTTATTTTTGAACTCTTTAGCATGGGAAACTAACTGCAATCCAGACTCAACTTTCTCCTTCCTTTCTTCTCCTAGACTCACACTCCAACAGCACAGAATTAACTACCCCCTCCTCCAGGCCCCTGCATTTTAATGTTCCTCTACCTCTGAGGAAGGTGTCTTCCCTGCCAGGAGTGGCTTTTTTCTCCCCCGTGGCTCTGTAATATGAACACAGAGCTTGGAGTAAAATACATTTTGGGCTTAATTCTGGTATGCCTGCCATGTAGTCTTGGACAATGTTCTTCGGCCCGACCTCTGTTTCCCCATATATAAAACTGAAATTAATAATACCTGATTCAGTGATCTGAGGGAATTACTCCAAATGCCTGGACAGTACCTTTTACCTTCTTTAATGCCCAATTCAAATGTTATTTTCCCTACGACCATTCTCTTTGGGCTCACAGCAAAGTTACTCCCTCCTCCTGACTCTGTGCCTGTTCTTATAGGTTTAAGGCTATGTGTGCATTTAGAGATGTGGTATGGCTGTGGCCTCTGTGCCCCACACTTGACTGACTGGGTCTTCATCCACTCAAGTGCCTGCTCAGCATGACCTTTCACCAACAGGGTGCATTCTTGTCTCTGAGTTCACAGAAAACCTACAAAATGTGTGGTGCAAGCCTCCTTTTAGACAGGAGAGCAGATAAATAGCATGATCTTCCTGAACACTTGGAGCCTGCATTCCTGTTTGGCTTGGTGCCCCAACTCGGCTGCACTGTGATCAGAACTTAGGCATCAGATGAATGCAGCCCCCACTTCCACAGCCTTTGCTTTAGAATCTTAATAGAGACATAGAGAAAAACAGCTGTAAGCTCCGACTTGGGAACATGATGCTTGGTTTAAACTCCCTCCCTGCCTTTTGCTCTCTGTGTGACTGTAGGTAAGTTACTCACTCTCTCTGTGCATCCTACTCTGTGAAATGAGGGCAAAATTAGAAATGCTCATGGGGATGTTGTGAGAGCTACATAAGTAATATATGTAAAGTGCCTAAAACAGTAGCTAATGTATAATAACCCCTTTGAACTAATGACCTTTCGGTTAGGAATCACTTTAACCACTGCGCCACCAGGGCTCCATATAGTGTTAGATAATGTTAATATTTCAAAAGTAGAAATCTTACACTCATGGCAACTGAAAAAATCACAGAGTTAATAACCTTCCATATTTTTTTTTTCTTCTGATATTATCATAGAGCCTGATACACCCTCTCTGGAAAAAAAGGGTACAGCGCAGCCATTCCCAAGATTCTAAATCAACATGCTGAAGAAATTCACCTAAAGCCATAATCACCTGGAATTGGTACCTATCACCTTTGTAAATTTTCACATTATAATGAAAATGACTGAGAATCATCTGTGCCAACAGTATTTGTCAAAAACAATTTACTCATTCTTGATTCTCATTTCATGACCCTCACTTTGCTGTGTCTGCCAATCCTAAACTACTATATCATGATCTTACCTAACCCCAAACAATCCCCTGCCTAAGACCCACCTTAGACCACTTAAGCCTAGACCCCAAAGCCCTATAATTAGCCCACTTCTGATGTCCCCCCTCTGAGGCATCACTAAGTTGTTAAGGTGGATTTTCTCTTACTGCAGTGAGTTATAATCAATGCATTGATTTATTAGCAGGTTGTCGGTGGTGCTTTAGGTAGATCAGCAATGGTTTCACCTTCCTCTTAGGTTTTGTTTTGTTTTGTTTTTTAATTCTATTTTTTTTTTATTCAAGTACTTTTGAGTTAAAAAATTGTTTTATCTTATCCACCTAATGAGTATTTGGGCTCTGTTTTTTAAAGTTTTTTTTTTTATGGTAAAATACCTGTAGTATAAAGTTTGCCATCTTAGCTATCTTAAAGTGCACAATTTAGTGGCATTAAGTATATTCACAATGTTGGAGCTCTTTTTTTTTTTTTTTTTTTAACAATCTACCAATCAAAAAAGAGTCAGATCACTCAAATGGTCGTTCAGTTCAAAGATTTGACAGGAAAATGAAAGACAGCATCCTTGAAGAGACTAACCCTAGGAGGAACCTGAACTTCTGTACGTCCTTTTCTTTCTGTGTTCAAAAGGTTTCTTTTACAAATGGAGACTGTGGAGTTTCTTTCCCCCATAATCGAACCAACCAATTGCCTTTGAGTCGATTCTGCCTCATGGAGACCACATGTGAGCATAGCATAACTGCTCCATAGGGTTTTCAAGGCTGTGAAAGGTCTTTCAGAAGTAGACCTCTAGGCCTTTCTCCCAAGGGACCTCTAGGTGGACTAGGAATACCAGCCTTTCAGCTACTAGCTGAGCACTTAACCATTTGAGTCACCCAGGGACTCCTTTTCCCCATCTACCACATTATCCAGAATTATATTTGTATCTAATTTAGCAGTCGTATTTCAGAGTTCTTTCTTTCCCTGCCAAGTTATGCTTCAGTCTCTCATATTCTCCTTTGAATTTCCTTAACATCCTGCTGATACTTCATTATTGAGATAAACCTCTGGCACATGATCATTATATATTGTGTGAACATTCTTTTTAACTTTCAAAATATCTGCTGCTAACACTTTTTAAATTTCTTTACATCAGAGAAACAAAGTAAGTAAAGTCACATATGAACATCTATTCTAAGGAAATTTTATTGAAAAAAGCAGTTTAGGAGGGAGTTTTAGATATTTTTCTGTATTTTTTGCTGTTATTAACAATAAAAAGTAGAGCAATAAGCAGTAAAGCACCCCATTGCAATGCTGTGCAGCTCAGAACTGATGCATGTGAAAGTAGATATGACACATATTTTTAATTAAAATCAAGCTATAAATCATTACTATGATTAAAACTCTGTTTAAAAACAAAACTGTATGAAGATTATCCTGTTTTTGAAAAATACCTTTTTCCTCTTAATTTTCTAACAAAATTTGCATAGCAAAAGCAATAAGTTATTTTGCCTTCTCTCTAACTTAAAATGATTTTCTTTCTTGTGAAAGCATCTAAGCTATTTTATGGCTGGCTAAGTTACATGACTAAAACAAACAAACAAAATCTTTTGCCATCTAGTTGATTTTGACTCATAGCAACCCTACAGGAAGGGAAGAATTGCCCCACTGGGCTTCCAAGGAACAGCTGGTGGATTTGAACTGCAGACCTTTCAGTGAGTAGCTGAGCTCTTAATCACCACACCACCAGGACTTAGACACTATTAATAGTCATTTAATTTTTTTTCTTGGACACTTAATTCTCATTTTAGGCAATTAATTTCTACAGTTATTTCTATCCACTTTACTGTGTAATTACTGAAAACTTCTCTTATTATTGCCCACTCAATCACTTTTATAAACTAAACAGCTTTTTGTTTGTACTACTATGATAAACTGGATTGCCTCTTAAAAATTTACCAACTTACATTTTTCATTCTCTTTTCTTCTTTACTCTTCTGGTTGTGCTAGCATTTGCATCTTCACCTGATTCCACATAAGTATGTCTTTGCACACTACCTACCCAAACTAACAAGTGATGCTGAAAACTTGAACAGGCCCATAATAAGAGAAGAGATTGAAAAAGTAATAATAATAATAATAAAACTACCAACAAAAAAAAGCCCTGGCCCAGATGGCTTCACTGCAGAACTCTATCAAACATTCAGAGAACAGCTTACACCAGTACTATTCAAACTATTTCAGAAATTTAAAAAGTAAGAGATACTTCCAAATTCATTCTATGACACTAGCATAACCTTGATACCAAAACCAGGCAAAGACATCACAAGAAAAGAAAATTAGAGACAAATATCTCTCATGAATATACATGCAAAAATTCTCAACAACATTCTAGCCAAATGAGTTCAGCATCATATCAAAAAATAATACATCACAACCAAGTAGAATTCATACCAGGTATATTTTTTTTATGCAAGGATGGTTCATCACTAGAAAATCAATCAGTGTAATCCACCACATAAACGAAAGGAAAGAAAAGAATCACACGATCGTCTCAACTGATGCAGAAAAGGCATTTGACAAAGTCCAACACCCATTCCTGATAAAAAATCTCAATAAAATAGGTATAGAAAAGATATTTCTCAACATAATAAAAGGCATCTATGTAAAACCAATGGCGAGCATCATTCTTAATGGAGAGAGGCTGAAAACATTCCTTTTGAGAACAAGAAAAAGGCAAGGATGCCCTTTATTGACACTCCTATTTAACATTGTGTTGGAAGTCCTAGCTAGAGCAATGAGGCAAGAAACAGAAATAAAGGGCAAACAAGTTGGTAATGAAGAAGTTAAACTGTCCCCATTTGTGGGTGATATGATACTATACATAGAAAACCCAAAAGACTCCACAAGAAAACTACTGGAACTAATAGAAAGATTCAGCAGAGTTGCAGGATACAAGATAAACATACAAAAATCAGTTGGATTCCTATACACCAATACAGAGAATGATGAAAAGGAAATCAGGAAAACAATACCACTTATAATAGCCCCTCAAAAAATAAAATACGTGGGAATAAATCTAAAAGACCTATACAAAGAAAACTACAAAACACTACTGCAAGAAACCAAAAGAGATCTACATAAACAGAAAAACATACAACGTGCATGGATAGGTAGGCCCAACATTGTGAAAATGACAATTCTACCCAAAGCAATTTACGAATACAATGCAATACCGATCCAAATACCAGCAACATTCTTTAAGAGTTGGAAAAATTTATCATTAACTTTATATGGAAAGGGAAGAGGCCCTGGATAAATAAAGCACTACTGAAGAAGAATAAAGCAGGAGGACTCCCACTACCTGACCTCAGAACCTACTATACATCGACAGTAGTCAGAACAGCCTGGTACTGGTAGAACCTTGACCAATGGAACAGAATTGAGAACCCAGGTGTAAATCCATCCACCTATGGTCACCTGATCTTCAACAAGGGCCAAAACTCCATTAAATGGGGAAAAGACAGTCTTTTTAACAAATGGTGCTGGCAGAAGTGGAAGTCCATCTCAAAAAAATGAAACAGGACCCATACCTCACACCATATACAAAAACTAACTTAAAGTGGATCAAAGACCTAAATATAAAGCCAAAAACTATGAAGTTCATAGAAGAAAAAATAGGATCAACCCTAGAGGCCCTAATACACAAACTCCAGAAGTTAAGCCAGATAACTGGGATTTTCTAAAAGGTCAGTGGGTTTTAAACACTTATGCTCGTCAAAAGACCACCAAAAGAGTAAAAAGAGGACCTACAGACTGGGGGAAAAAATTGGCTATTTTAAATCACACAAAGGTCCAACCTCTGAAATCTACAAGAAAACCCAACACTACAACGAAAAGATAAATAACCCAATTAAAAAATGGGCAAAGGAAATGAACAGACACTTCACCAAAGAAGACGTTCAAGCGACCAACAGACACATGAGGAAATGCTCACAATCTCTAGCCATTAGAGAAATGCAAATCAAAACCACAATGAGATATCATCTCAACCCAGCATTACTTGCATGAGTCAATAAAACATCAAACAACAAATGTTGGAGAGGCTGTGGAGAGATTGGAACGCTTATGCACTGCTGGTAGGACTGCAAAATGATTTCCTTAGAAAGCTAGAAATAGAAATACCATATGATCCAGCAATCCCACTCCTAGGGATATATCCTGGAGAATAAGAGTAGTAACACAAATAGACATATGAACACCCATGTTCACTTCAGCATTGTTCACAGTAGCAAAAAAAAATGGAAACAGCCTAGATGCCCATCAACAGATGAATGGATAAACTAACTGTGGTACATACACACAATGGAGTATTATGCAATGCTAAAGAATAACAATGAATCTGTGAAGCATCTCATAACGTGGAGGGATCTGGAAGGCATTATGCTGAGCAAAATAAGTGAATCACAGAAGGAAAAATATTGTATGAGACCACTACTGTAAAAACTCGTGAAAAGGCTTACATACAAAAAGAAACAGACTTTGATGGTTATGAGGGAGGAGAAGGGTGGGGATGGAAAACACTTAATAGATAATAGATAAGTGGAAACTTTGGTGAAGGATAAGACAGTACATGATACTGGGGAAGCCAGCACAACCCGTACAAGGAAAGCTCATGGTAGCTTCCACATCCAAACTCCCTGAGGGACCGAATTGCTGGGCTGAGGGCTATGGGGACCATGGTCTCAGGGAACATCTAGCTAAACTGGTATAACATAGTTTAGAAGGAAAATGTTTTACATTCTCCTTGGTGAGTAGTGTCGGGGTCTTAAAAGCCTGTGAGTGGCCATCTGGGATACTCCACTGGTCTAACCCTTTTGGGAGCAAGTAAGAATGAAGAAAAATAAAGATACAAAGTAAAGATTAACCCAAAGGACTAATGGACCACATCGACCACGGTCTCCACCAGACTGAGTCCAGTACAACAAGATGGTGCCCGGCTACCACCACTGACTGATCTGACAAGGATCACAATACAGGGTCCCAGACAGAGCTGGAGAAAAATGTAGAACAGAATTCTAACTCAAAAAGAAAGACCAGACTTGCTGGCCTGACAGAGACTGGAGAAACCCTGATAGTATGGCCTCTGAACACCCTTTCAGTTCAGTAACAAGGTCACCCCTGAGGTTCACCCTTCAGCCAAAGATTGAAAAGGCGCAAGGAACAAAACAAGACTAAAGGGGTGCACCAGCCTTGGAAGGCAGGAGGGAACAGGAAAGCTGGCAATAAGGAACCCACGGTTGAGAAGGGGGAGTGTTGACATGTCGTGAGTTGGTTAACCAATGTCCTACAACAATGTGTATACTAACTCTTTGATGAGAAACTGGTTTGTTCTGTAAACCTTCACCTAAAGTGCAATAAAAAATAATAATAATAAAAAAAAGAAGTATGTCTTTGGTTTTGTCTCTGTGTGTGTGTGTGTGTTTTGTTTTGTTTTGTTTTAATTTGGATGAAGATACATACAGCCATAGATGTACCATTTCAACAATGTCTGCATGTACGGTTCAGTGACACTGATTACATTCTTTGAGTTGTGGTACCACTCTGCCAATTCATTTCCAAATTATTCCACCACTAGTTTTATTATCTTAAACTCACTACCCACGAAGTTTCCCATTCAATCTTTAGAGTTGCCATTGTCAATTTCATCTCACATAAGTAATTCTTTAAAAGAGCACAATGCTCAAAGCAGACATACATTACTAATTAAGATACTTTTTGGTTCAAGGAAGACTTCAGGGGATATTTTTGGTTTAAGATTTAAAGTTAAAGATTATGTCAGGGCAATAGTTTTATAGGTTCATTCAGTCTCAGTGGCTCCAGAAGGTATGGATTCCATTGAAAATTTTAAATTCTGTTCTGTCTGCATTTTTCCTTCTGTAGAATCTTTGATCAAATGTTCAGTACTCGTATCTGGGCACCATCTAGCTCCTCTGGTCTCACGGCAAAGGGGGCAGTTGTTCATAGTGGCAACTAAACACACATTCAATTTTCTCTTCTGTTTCCTGACTCTCATTCTTGCTCAGTTGCTTCAGATAAATGGAAATCAGTTATTCTAAGTTGGATGGCCACTTGCTAGCTTTTAAGATCTCAGTCACTATATGGTCAACTAGAATGTAGAACAGAAATACTGAGAAACAATATTAGGCCAATTGATTGGGTTGTCCCTCAAAATCGTGATCTTAAACCTCCAAACCAAGAAAATAAACCCCATGAAATGTGTGGTTGTGCATAAACAGAATCAACAGCTGCTTTTCTTTGTAAAATATATATTACACAACATTTGACGATTCAACATTTTTCAAGTATACAGCTAAGTAATATCAATTACGTTGATCAGTTGTATAGCCATTACCCTTAATTGATTCCAAATTTCCCGTCACAATAAACAGAAACTCACTGCTTTCCAAACAATGGCTCCCATTCTTCCCCTCCCTCCTGCCCCTGGTAACCACTAATAAAGTTTGGTCTCCGTATATTTGCTCATTTTGTCATTTTACATAAGTGAGATCACATATTTGTCTTTGTGATTAATTTATTTTGCTCAGCATAATGTCTTCAAGGTTCACTAATGTTATAGCACATATGAGGACTTTCTCTTTCCAACTGAGTAGTGTTCCATTGTATGTATTACCACAATTTCCTTATCAGTTCATACATTATACATTGAATAACATTTATGTTTTTTCCACCTTTTGACAGGTGTAAATAGTGCTGCAGTGAGCATTGGTATATGTATGTCTCTTTGTGTCTTTGCTTTCAAGTCCCTTGGGTATATACCTAGGAGTGGGATTGGTGGACCGTATGGCAGTTCTATTTTCAGGTATTTTTAAGAACTGCCACACTGTTTTCCACAGCAGTTGTACCATTCTGCCATTCTGCATTCCCACCAGCAATGAATAGTTTCAATTTCCCCACATCCTCACCAATATTTGTTATTTTCTTTTTTTTGCTTGATTTTTTTGCTTTGTTTTATTGTGCATTAGGTGAAAGATTACAGAGCAAATTAGATTCTCATTTGATACTTTTTATATAAAGTATTTCACAGCTGTGGTTTCATTCCCCAGAATTTGTCAGCACTCCCCCCATTTCAGACCCAGGTTCCCTGTTTCCTTTTGTCCTGATTTTCTACCCCTTCCTGCCTTCTCATCTTTGCTTTTGGGCAGGTATTTCTCTTTTGATCTCATATAATTGGAGCACTTTCCTCTTGGGTGCTCTCCTTATCTAGTGCTGCTATCACAGAAATGCCACAAGCAGATGGCTTTAACAAAGTGATATTTATTCTCTCACAGTCTAGGAGACAAGAAGTTCGGATTCTGGGTAGCAGATCCAGGGGAAGGCTTTCTCTTTCTGTCAGCTCTGGGGGAAGGTTCTTGTTATCAACCTTCCTCTGTAGAAGCTTCTCAGCATAGGGACCCTCAGGCCAAAGGATGCACTCCCCTCCTGGTTCTTCATTTTTGGTGCCATGAAGTTCCCCGTCCCTCTACTCACTTCTCTTATATCTCAAAAGAGATTGACTCAAGATACAACCTCTTTTGTAGATTGAGTCTTACTTCATTTAATCTCATAGAGGTAGGGCTTACAACACAGGGGCAAATCACATCAGATGACAAAATTGTGGAAAATCACACAATACTGGGAATCACGGCCTAGCCAAGTAGACACACATTTTGGGGGGACGCTATTCAATCCATAACAATTGTTATTATTTATTTTATGGGCTTGACTGTTATTTGGCTGGAAGGTGGTCTTTGGGAACAGCTTCAGTTCCAGATCAGAAGAGTATCTTGGACCATAATCTTGGGTGTTCCTCCAGTCTCTGTCAGTCAAACCAGTAAGTCTTTGTGAATTTGATTTTTTATTCTGCATTTTCTCCTGCTCTGTCCGGGACCCTTTGTTGTGATCCCACTCAGAGCGTTCAGTAGTAGTAGTCAAGCACCATCTAGTTCTTCTAGTCTTGGGGTCATGTAGGCTGTGATTCATGTGGTCCATTAGTCCTTTGGACGAATTGCTCCCTTGAGCCTTTGGTTTCCTTCACTTTCCTTTGCTCTGAATGGGAAGAGACTAGTAATTGCATCTTAGACGGTCTTTTGAAGCTTTTGGGACCCCAGACACTAATCACCAAAGTAGGATGCAGAACATGGTTTTTATAGACTGTGTTGAACCAATTGACGTAGATGTTCCCCAGGCCTGTGGTCATTTGCCTTCGTGCCTAGGAATTTTATCCCGTGAGGTGTTTTGTTATGTCTAAGAGGTTCCCCTGACTGCCCCCTTGAGTGGTTTATTGTCTATATTAATATATGATGAATACCTACAGTCATGTATGTAGAAATATCCACCACCAAACCTGTATCTGCCAGCAGATGTGTTCCCGTACACCCTCCCACACCCCTTGGCATGTCTATCTACCTGTGTATCAATTTGTAAATTACTGTTTGTTAATACTGTAGTTGTAAGATTGTCTTTGCTATAGTAGTTACTGTTACCAAACCAAGCTTGTTGCCATGGAATCAATTCCGACTCATAGTGACCCTATAGGACAGAGTAGAGCTTCCCCATAGGGTTTCCAAGGAGCAGCTGGTGGCTTCAAACTGCCGGCCTTTTGTTTAGCAACTGAGCTCTTAACCACTGTGCCACCAGGGCTCCCCTTTATTCTTGCGTTCCTCTCGGTGTCCTCTCTTGCCTTGGTCATGTTGTGCTGACTTCTCCCATATTGTTTATTGCTTTATTATTCACCAATATTAACACATGTCTTCTATGTATTTGGTAATTTTCCTTTGCTCCCTCTCCCATCCCTGGCAATCTTCAAAGAATGTTGTTTTGTTTTTCTTTTCTGTGTATAAACTTTTTGTTGTTACTTTATAATAGTGGTCTCATACAATACTTGTCCTTTTGTGATAAACTTATTTCACTCAGCATAATGTTCTCCAAATTAATCCATTTTGGGAGATGTTTCATGGATTCATCATTATTTTTTATTTCTGCATATTATTCCACTGTGCGTATGTTTTGTTTTGTTTATTTTAGCCATCCTGGAGGGAGTGACATGGTGTCTAATTGTGGTTTTGATTCGCATCTCTGATGGCTAAAAATGTTGAGCATCTTTTCATGTGTTTGTTGGCTTCTTGAATGTCCTCTTTTGTGAAATGTTTATTTAATTGGGTTGTTTGTTAACTTATGAGAGTACTTTATATATTCCGGATATTAGACCCTTGTCTGTTACATAATTCCCCCCCAAAAAATTCATCCCAGTCTGTAGGTTGTCTCTTCACTTTGTTGACAAGTTCATTTATGAACAGAAGTCTTTAATTTTGATGAGATTCCATTTATCTATTTTGTCTTTTGTTGTCCATGTCTTTGATGTCTTGTCCAAGAATCCATTGTTAAGGACTGGGTATTGAAGTAGTATCTCGATGTCTTACTCGAAGAGTTTTATGATTTTAGGTCATACATTTAGGTCTTAGATCCATTTTGAGTTAGTTTTTGTATATGTGTGAGGTATGGGTCTATCTTCTTTCTTTTGCATGTGGAAAATCTGTTGTCCTGGCACTATTTATTAAAGAGACTGTTTTTTTTTTTCCCCCATTTGATGGATTTAGTGTCCTTGTAGAATATTTGTTGACCATGTAAGTGTGTACTTAACTCTGGTCTCTCAATTCTATCCCACTGGTCTATCATTGTACAAGTACCAGGCTGTTTTAATCACTATAGCTTTGTAATATGGTTTGAAATTGGAAAATGAGAGTCCTCCTACTCTGTTCTTTTCCAAAATTGCTCTTGCTATTTTGGGTCCTTTGCAGTTCCATGTAAATTTGAGGATTGATTTTTTATTTATATAAAGAAGGCTGTTGGAATTATGAAGGGGATTGAAATGAACTTATAGATTGCTTTATGTAGTATTGACATCTTCACCATATTGAGTCTTCTGATCCATGAGCATGACATGCCCTTCCATTTATTTAGGTCATCTTTGATTTCTGTAAGTAATGTTTTAGAGTTTTCTGTGTCGAAGTCTTTCGCTTCCTTGGTTAAATTTATTCCTAAGTATTTTATTCTTTTAGATGCTGTTGTGGATTGAATTGTGTCCCCTAAAAGTATGTGTTGTAAATCTTAACCTTTACAGTGGTTTTAATCCCATTTGAGAATGGATTTCCCTTGTTATGTCAATGAGGCAGTATTAGTGTAAGCTCTGTTTTAAGTAAATTTTTGATATATAAAAGCAGAGATGGGGGAAGATAGATGCCATGCCTCATGAAGATCGCCTTGATTGCCAAGAAGATGAAAAGAAACAAGGACCTTCCCTCACAGCCTACAGAGAGAGAAAACCTTCCCCTACAACTAGCTCCCTGAATTCAGACTTCTAGCCTCAGAAATTTTGAGAAAATAAATTTCTGTTCATTAAAGCCACCCACTTGTGGTCTTTCTGTTATAGCAGCACTAGATAACTAAGAATTTGGTACAGAAGTGGGGTGCTGCTTTAACAGATACTAAAAATGTGGAAGTGGTTTTGCAATTGGGTAATGGAAAGAATCTGGAGGAGTTTTGATGTGCTTCATAGTAACGGCCTAGATTCCTGAAACAGACTGTTGGCAGAATTATGAATGTCAAAGGCAATTCTGGAGAGGGCTCAGAAGGAAGTGAGGAGAGCTATAGAGAAAATCTCTATCATGTTAGAGAATACATATGGCACCATCAACAGAATGTTGCTAGAAATGTGGAGGTTAAAAGTGCTTCTGGCAAGGCTTTAAAAGAAAATGATGAACACATGATTGGACAATGAAGGAAGAGCAATGTTTTTTATGCAGAGACAAAGAACTTGTCTGAATATGTTTAAATGTTTGGTGGAAGGTAGAACTTGTAAGTGATGAACTTGGATATTTGGCTGAGGAGATTTCTAAGCAAGATCTTAAAGGGGCCACATGGTTCCTCTTGCTGCTTACGGTAAAATGCGAGAGGAAAGAGGTGAACTTAAAAATGAACTGTGTGAAATGAAAACCCATAAGCTGATGCGTTTTCTGCTGTGGTAGTTGATTAGATCCATCAGTTACAGGCTTAATTTCTTTAATAAAAGATTGTGTAGCCATGTCCTTAGTGAAAACTCTAGAACACTTGTCCTGAGTTTGTACAACAGGATTTTCCAAATCTTTAAGATGAAACCTGTTATTACCAATAACAAAGAACTTACTTTGCCATCTTGTTATTTGTGTTTTGTGTGGGTTATACCTTCTTTGTCCTGTATTATCTTTAGTGTTACTATCTTTGTATTATGGTGGTTATGTGAAGTGAGCTGTTTTGATTCACTTCTCCATTCCTTTTATGCATTTTTTTGATATTTTCTTCATGGTTAACATGAATACTGTAATTAATATTTTTCTTTTATAACAACTTTTTTATACTAACTTAATTTCAATAAGATATAAAAACCTTAAATCCCTACAATTCCTCCCTCTCCTTTTATGTTATTGATCCTCCAATTGTATCATTCTAAAATTTCTATCTTGTAATTTAAAGGCTGGTGGCGTAGTGGTTACATGCTACGGCTGCTAACATAAAGGTCGGCGGTTCAAATCCACCAGGCGCTCCTTGGAAACTCTATAGGGCAGTTCTACCCTGTCCTATAGGGTCGCTAAGAGTCGGAATCAACTCCATGGCAATGGGTTTTTTGGGTTTTGATATATATACTTTATATATTTTTCATTATAATGTAGGAATGTAATATCTCTTACAATTATCAAGTAAAAAAAAAAAAAAAAAAACCTTAAAATTTGCCTTAACGTTGCCAGAGGAATTTCCTTTACCAGAAATCTTTCTATATGAAGCTTCAGGTTTCTTTTTGATGTCATTTCTTTCCTGTATGAAGGAGTCCTTTTATTATTTCTTGTAAGAGTGGTCTTGGGGAGATGTACTATTGCAGTTTCTGTTTGTCTTCCAATGTTTTAATTCCATCATCATTCATGAAGGTTAACTTTGCTGAATACAATGTTCTTGGTTGATAGTTTCTTTTGTTTCATCATTTTAAAAATATCATTCCATTGCCTTCTGGCCTCCAGGGTTTCTGAGGAGAAATCAACATTTAATCTTATTGGGACTCCTTTGTATGTCACCTTTTGCTTGTGTCTCATCAATTTTAGAATCTTTGGCTTGTCTTTAATCTTTGAGTGCTTAATTATGATGTTTCTTGGTTTCATCGGACTTAAGAGTTTGCTGAGCTTCTTGAGTAGCTAGTTTTATGTTCTTTATCAGATTTGGAAAGTTTTTGCCATAATTTTTTCAAAGATTTTTCTAATCCTTGTTTTTGCTCCTCTCCTTCTGGAATTCTTATGACACCAGTGTTGGTTTATTTGATGTTCTATAATTCCATTAAACTGTGACTGATGTTCTTAATTTGTCGTTCTTGTTTTTCAGCCTCTAGTATTTCAGTTACTTTATCTTTAATTTCACTGATCCTCTTTTCTCTCCTGTCTGTTCAACTCTATTATTCAAACCTTCCATTGAGTTCTTCATTTCAGTTTTTGTCTCTTTCATTTCCAGTGCACCTTCTCATTTATCGACTGTCTCATTAGCCAATGTTTCATGTTCAAGACAATAGTAAAAAAGTCTACTATCCGACTATTTTGCACATTAACAACATACATCTGGCAGTATCAAATACTGAGGTGAGAGGTGAGAATAACTCTGGCTTTGATAGTTAAGGTTATGTCAACTCGCCTGAGCCATGATTCTCAGTAGTTTGGCGCTATGTAATGGTGTCATTTGGCAGTTACATAATGATGTAGCCATTTTCCAATTTGGGATCTGATGTGGTCATCCTGCATTTTCATGTAACATTTATTTTGCACAACAAAATCCACCTAATCTTTGGAAATTAACCATTTCAATAAGTGAGGAGAGGGTATTTCTTTTTTTTACTTTTATGTTCTCTTTATGTGGAAACCCTGGTGGCGTAGTAGTTAAGACCTACAGCTGCTAACCAAACAGTAGGCAGTTTGAATCCACCAGACACTCCTTGGAAACCCTAAGGGGCAGTTCTCCTCTATACTATAGGGTCGCTATGACTCAGAATCAACTCGATGGCAATTTTGTTTGTTCGTTTGTTTTACCTCTTTACGTATATTCTCGTTTTGTTCATTTATTGTTTTTCTATTTTTCTTTACTTCTTCTTGTTTTCTTTTAGTTCTGCGAGTTTATTTAATATCCTTGTATTGTACTCTTCCACTCAGTTCACTAATCAAGCTTCCATGAACATTACGTCTCTCCTTTCATCTTGTTCATTAGAGTGAGTCACCATTTCTGTTTTCTGATTGATTCTTGAACTCTTTTTGTTGACTTCAAGGCATTAGCTTTTTACTTGGTGGTATCTTACTCAGCTCTTCCCAGTATTTTCATCAACTGTAGTGTAGTGGTTAAGAGTTCAGCTGTTAATCAAAAAAAATCGTCAGTTCATATCCACCAGGTGCTTCTTGAAACCCTATGGGGCAGTTCTACTCTGTTCTATAGGGGTGCTCTGAGTCAGAACCAACATGATGGCAATGGGTTTGGTTTTGGTTTGTACTGTTTTCTATAAGAAACTGTTGAGTGGGCAGGGTCTTCCAGCCTGCTTGTTACTCCTCCTAACCCCTTTTCTATTTGGGACTAGTGGGTTTTTTGCTTGTTTTTTCAGCTACTCATATTAAACTATCTAACCACTAGATGGCAGAGCTTTCATTCCTTGGTTTCCTCCTTCTTCTTGGGAGGGACGGTGGGTTACTAGGTGTCTGCACAGCAGCATAATTAGAAGGGCGTGGACCACACTGAGTGACACTATCACAGGGTGTGACACCAAAATGACTGTCCATAAAATTGTTGTGCAGTGTTTCAGTAGAAATGTATTCTTTTTTATAAAAATATTCCGGTAGTTGTTTATAACAACAAAAACATTTTTGTGAGCCCAGCTTACATGTATCAGTATATCTACGACACTAAGACTCTATGTTAATTTACTTTTCAAAACTTCTAATGCCCTCTGGCCAGAGCTGTCATTATTACCCCATTACAATAACATTTTGAATCACCTGGTTTCATCTGCACATACTAAAGCACTTAACTGTTGTTTTTGTTGCTACCGATATTTTTATAGTCGCTGATTTTGTCACATTTTCTGGTGTTTCAGCTACAATATTGTGGTAATAACTATTTGTGAACCTATATTAATAACTTTTTTGAGAATGAAGTAGCAATTAAAGGAAAAGAAGGAATGATGTATACCAAACCAAACCCAGTGCCGTCGAGTTGATTCCGACTCAAAGCGACCCTACTGGACAGAGTAGAACTGCTCCCATAGAGTTTCCAAGGAGTGCCTGGCAGATTCGAACTGCTGACCCTTTGGTTAGCAGCCATAGCACTTAACCACTACGCCATCAGGGCTTCTGGAATGATGTATAGGAATTATGATTTACAAGTAGCATTAGTATAAAAACATTACTAAGGATTCTGTACCACCACTTATTTGTCTGTCAGTATCTTGTACTGTGGTGGCTTGCATGTTGCTATGATGCTGGCAGCTATGCCACCAGTATTTCAAATACGAGCAGGGTCACCCATGGTGGACAGGTTTCAGCAGAGCTTCCAGACTAAGAAAGACTAAGAAGAAGGACCTGGTAAACTACTTCTTTAAAAATGGCCAGTGAAAATCTTATGAATAGCAGTAGAACATTGTCTGATATAGTGCCAGAATATAAGCCCTTCAGGTTGGAACACACTCAAAATATGGATTGACACAGTGGCTGCAACAATGGGTTCAAACATAGCAACAATTGTGAGGATGAAGCAAGACCAGGCAGTATTTCATTCTGTTGTACATAGGGTCACTAGGAGTCAGAATTGACTTGATGGCACCTAACAACAACAACAAGGATTCTCTATGGTCTGGTATGGGAGGAAGCCCATAGAGGGCAACACCAGGAGTTACTGCACTGAGTGACCCCAACTCTAGTGACACCACTGCCTGCACACACAGCTTACCCAGTTCTGCCTCTCTGCCTCAGTGTTCTCAGTTGTCCTACCGTCTCCATCCAGTGCTTTCCCCATCTCCCACTGTAGATCAAGCTGCCCTTCCCTCCTAAGGCATGGTTCAGAGGCCTGAAGCTGCAGGTGCCTTTTGTGGGCAGTGTGCTCATGGAAAAGGGCAGGTGGTGAAGGACAAGCTGACTCCATGTACTTCCACAGGAAAATCCCTTAGCCAGCTGGATCAGTGTTTCCAGACTACGGGGTTTCTAGGGTTCATGAACTACATGAAATCCCTTCTTGGTCTCCTAGCAGGTGACTCCAGGAGGGAGTGGTAACTCTGAAGTCAGCAGAATTGCAGCACTGGGTGGGGGTGTTGAGATGGAGAACAGAGATCTACCCACCTTTTGCTTTTCTTCCAGTTTCTGCAATAGTCCTCTGTCAAATTTTAGGGGTCTCTGCTGGGTCTGGTAGGGAATCCTAGTTTAATTTTCTGGTGTTCTAATGGGGGAGTTTGGAAACCTTTTCCTCTCAACTAGCCATCCTCCTGGAATGGTATGACTTTGTTTTAAACTTAAAATGTTTTTCCATACTTGTGGACAAATACTTATTATTTTTTTCTGTAAATATCTGTAAATACAATTCAATTATGTAATAATTTTAAGCAAATTCTTAAATTTATTTACCAATTGATTTATACCATAATTCATGCTGCCTTCAAACACACTAAAATGTTAAAAATGCAAGATTGATTAATATAGAAATGCAAAAAATATATAAAATTATAATTAGAAAAAAAGAATAAAAGAAATTATATCAAATGTCAAGGAGCCCTGATGTCACAGTGGTTAAGTGCTCAGCTACTAACTAAAAGGTCTGCAGTTGAAACTCACCAGCCACTCCATTACAGAAAGATTTGGCAGTCCGCTTCTATAAAGGTTACAGCCTTGGAAACCCTATGGAGCACTTCCACTCTGCCCTATAGGTCCGTTATGAATCAGAATCAACTCAACAGCAACAGGTTTGGTTTTGGTTTTTACATCAAATGTCAAGAGTTGTTCTTCGGTTTTGAGAGCTATGACTGTTTTTCTTTTCTCACTATTTTAAAAATATTTTTCAAATTACACTATTGCATAAATACTATTATTTATTAACACTGCATTTTAGATAATAATCATAAGCATGCCTTTTGGTTGTAGTGCAAACCATGGTTACTGTGTGATTGAGATCTTGGAGAAAATTAAGCCCAAAGAGAGGTAAAAACCTTTCTGATGGCTTCTGATGCATCTTCTCTCCACTGATTTCCAAAGCCAGTACATAATTTGTGGATGGAACTTCTTATTTAAAATGTATTTAAAAAGTATTATTAAAGTAACCAGAGTATAAAGCTTTTTCCGTACTTCAGTGGTCTCTCAAAAATTGTCATTGTGGTTTTTATTTGCTATGTATTGTCATTCTAAGTAAATAAATAACAAAATTTTAAATCATTAACATGAGGTTTACGGTTCATCTTTATACCAAGCAATGCCAGTGTTAAATGCAAAGATAAGAACATTTAACTTGTATATGGAACCACTGAAATTACCCAGTTCTTATTTCAAAGCTCATATATGCATATATATTTCTTTCTTATTGGAAGGGTGGAAATGCTACACCAAACTAATTCAACTGTTTTATTTCATTTCTTGATACACTCAATTCTACCAACACCAACTACTTTCAGCTGATTGATGAATGAGGAAGGACTGAAAGGAAAAGAAACTATGGGTTGCCCTCTATTTTTCCTTCTATGTCATCATTTTCAGAGTAAGTGGTTGATTAATAAAGAGAGAATATAATAAGTTTCTCTGGTCATCTGTGTTTCTTAGAATGTAATTGCCCTCTTTCTATATTCAAATTTGGTTCTGGTTTGAACAAAAAGTGTGGCATCTCAAAGCTATCAGTACCTCCACTTGCTCAATTTGGAATCTAATACGTTGTATTCACTTTGAGTCTTGCTGAGCTTCCATGAATTTTGGGTCTACCAGAATTCTGTGCTCATGGGGCATTATGAATGCTATATGTACGTGGAGCTGGCAAGAAACAATAGACATATATATTACACGTATCTCTTCTGCTTACACACAACCTCCATTGTTCCATCAGACTTCACTTATAAAACACTTGTTGAAAGATAAGTGTATTAGAAACTTATAAATGACAGCAGCAGGGCATTAAACCAAGTGGGACTGTTTGTGACTCCCCACCCATGAAACTGGCCCTCAATACAAGTATTTATTTCAAACAGAAAATCACAAAAGTTCTGTTCCTCCTTGGGACAGTTGCCTCTAAACATGTTATTAGAATGTGGCAATGCTGACAATATGATATCATAAAATTACAAACTATAATCATAAGAGTAAATAATCACTCTCATTAAGTTATCTTTTCTCAAAATACAGTTCACGCACAGCCATCTAAGATACTCCCCTGGTCTCACTCTTTTGGGAGCAAGAGAGAATGAAGAAAACTAAACATACAAGGGAAAGATTAGTCCAAAGAACTAACGGACCACAACTACCACGGCCTCCAACAGACGGAATCCAGTACAATTAGATGGTGCCTGGCTACCACCATCCACTGCTCTGACAGGGATCACAATAGAGGGCCCTGGACAGAGCTGGAGAAAAATGTACAACAAAATTCTAACTCACAAAAAAAGACCAGACTCACTGAGAGTACGGCCCCTGGACACCCTTTTAGCTTAGTAATGAAGTTACTCCTGAGGTTCCCTTTCAACCACAGATCATGGTTTAAAGTCAGGGAAGGTGTGTGTCAGGGTTGTATCCTTTCACCATACTTACTCAATCTGTATGCTGAACAAATAATCTGAGACGCTGGACTATATGAAGAAGAACGGGGCATCAGAATTAGAGGAAGACTCATTAACATCTTGTGTTATGCAGATGACACAACCTTGCCTGCTGAAAGTGAAGAGGACTTGAAGCACTTACTGATGAAGATCAAAGACTATGGCCTTTAGTATGGATTACGCCTCAACATAAAGAAAACAAAAATCCTCACAACTGGAACAATCAGCAACATCATGATACATGGAGAAAAGACTGAGGTTGTCAAGGATTTCGTTTTACTTGGATCCACAATCAATACCCATGGAAGCAGCAGTCAAGAAATCAAAAGATGTATTGCATTGGGCAAATCTGCTGCAAAAGACCTCTTTAAAGTATTGAAAAGCAAAGATGTCACCTTGAAGACTAAGGTGCACCTGATCCAACCCATGGTGTTTTCAGTTGCCTCATATGCATATGAAACCTGGACAATGAATAAGGAAGACCTAAGAAGAATTGATGCCCTTCAATTGTGGTGTTGGTGAAGAATATTGAATAGACCATGGACTGCCAAAAGAGTAAACAAATCTGTCTTAGAAGGAGCACAACCAGAATGCTCCTTAGACCCAAGGATGGCAAGACAATGTCTCACATACTTTGGACATGTTATCAGGAGGGATCTGTTTCTGCTTGGTAAAGTAGAGGATCAGCGAAAAGGAAGACCCTCAACAAGATGGATTAACACAGTGGCTGCGACAATTGGCTCAAACATAGCAACAATTGTGAGGATGGTGAAGGACTGGGCAGTGTTTCATTCTGTTGTACATAGGGTCTCTGTGAGTCAGAACCAACTCAACAGCACCTAATAACGATAACATAAAACAAAACGGGACTGAAGTGGCACACCAGCCCAGGGGCAAGGACTAGAAAGCAGGAGGAGACAGGAAAGCTGGTAATAGGGAACCCAAGGTTGAGACGGGAGAGTGTTGACATGTTGCGAGGCTGTTAACCAATGTCATAAAACAGTATGAGTACAAACTGTTTAATGAGAAGCTAGTTTGTTATGTAAACCTTCATATAAAGTATAATAAGAAAAAAAATTTTTAAATGCAGTTTACAGAACATTACCTCCATGCATGGTACTAATAAGAAAAAGTATTTCCGGCCATAGGAATTGTGAGAATATGGTGCTCAACACTCCTGTTAAACTTCTTTTTCCTGAGGGCCTTCTAGAACCTTTTATTACCTTCTGTGCTTGTGAATCTCAGTAGGGCACTTCGGTCTGCAGGATCTTCCAACATTTTTGACCACAAAATTCTTTGGTCTCTGGTCTTCTGGCCAACATGCACCATAGACAGAAGCATCACACTGTCCCCCCACAGCAAAGACCCAAAAAACTAAGTAAAACAAAGACAAATGTCATTCCTGGAACCCAAAGTGTCAAAGAGATAAAGAATTCAGCCAAACACCGAAAGGAATAAGAAACTGACAGAGGACAGACAGCGAGGAGAGAAACTTGCAGAGGTCCCTTATCACCTAACGCAGCGTGGATTCACCATATGGACTCCCGTCGGGGATCGGCAGACAGCGAGCACAAGAAAGCAGCTTCATGGAGGAGGAGCAGGAGACAGAGCACCCGGTAACCAGCAATACAGGCTTTCCCAAACCCCATTCTCTCCCTGCTGCTCTACATCTGAGCTTCCTGGGTGGATGCAGTGGCTCACTTGGCTGGGAAGTGCACCATCAGTGCCACTTGGATTCGCGCCACCCACATCACAGATAGGCGGACAGGGAGTACAGGAAAGCAGCTTCAGGAAGTTCCCAGGAGATGGACCACCCGGTAACAAGCGATATACGGTTTCTTAATCCCCATCTTTCTCCCTCTCCCCACCTTTGGCCTTCTCTGCTTCCCACCAGCCGCAGTCTCTGGCCCAGAGGCAACAGCTTCTGCCCAGGCAGCTTGGATTCTTCCCGCGCACACTGGCTGGGTCTCTGAGCTGGTATTTCTTTTTTCCATTTCTTGTGGTTTCTTCTGTGCCTCCTACCCTCTCCCCCTCTTTTCACTCAAACACCTGGCTCCATGTACCATCCTTGATTCTTCTTGAAAGGCTGTGAAGCCCTGCTCCACTGGGGAACCACTCCCCCAGCCCGTGACACCAAGCTGGTGGCTGCCTGGGGCTTTTTTTTTTTTTTTGCTTCTTTTGTTTTGTTTTGCTTTGTTCTGTTTTGTTTGTTTTCTTTCTCTTTTTGCACTTGGGAGCCTCTTCACGCCAGGCTGCACTGCACAGCTTAGGAGCCACTTCACCAATCCGCACAGCCACCATAGGTGGGATCCCTGGGGGCACTTCTTTTTTTATTTCTTTTTTCTCTCTCCGTCTTTCTTCCTGTCTGTCTTTCTTCATCTCTCAGTCCTCATCGGTCTATACTAACCTTCTTATGCTGTCTCCTAAATACCTAATGCTGTGTGACATCTCTATCCCCTCTTGCCATGCTACACTGTGCAGCCTGGAAGCCACTTCCCCAGTCTTCACAGACACACTGATTGGACCTCGGGGACTTTTCTTTTTCCCAAATTTTTATCTAGTTATTTTTTTCTTTTTCCCTTTTCCTTTTTGATTTTCTCCATTTCTAGGTTTCTCATCTCTCCACTCCAATGGCAAGCTCCCTTAGCACTCTTTTTTTTTTCTTTGTTTGTTTTTGGCACCTGTTCCTCTCTGCTCTTTCCCATACTGATATTAGCTCCACACATCATAACCTCCCCCTTTCCAGCCTACTTACACCATGTGCTGAACATCACACCCCCGAGCAGCACAAGCACAGCCTACTGCAACCTACCTGGCACTAATTCCTGGCCTGCCTTGGTGGCCCTAGTATGTGCCACAAAAACCCATCCCAGCCCCTTTCCTTCAGCTGGACCTGTCTTGCTGCACCATAGCTTAGTGACTAGGCCCGCCCATTGGACAAGGAGGTGAAAAGTATCACGACTACAGATGAGCAAACATCGAAGAATACATGGTCAGTCTGCTCAGGCATACACAAATAAAACAAAAAACCGGGAAGAAACAAACCTACAACCAAGAAATGAAGAAAATAACTACTGAATGTCCTGAAGACAGCAGACAATATCAAAACATAAAAAAAAGGACAGGATGGTTCCAGAAGGCATCCAAAATAAAACAACAGATGGCTTTCCAATAGAATAAAAGGCACTAGAACTACCTAACAGGGAATTCAATTCTCTAATATTCAGACCTATCCAAGAGTTGAAGCAAAAAGCAGAAAAAAGTGAGGAAAAAACAGACAAATATTTGGAAAAGGCAGACAAAAAAATGGAAGAACTCAGGAAAATAATACAGGAAAAAAATGCCAAAATAAATTCACAACTAGAAATCATACAAAAAAAAAAAAAAACAATTAGTAATCCAGAAGATAAACAAGACTTCAGAAATGGACAGTGTCATAGAAGGACTGAGGAGCAGGTGTGAAATGATAGAAGACAGGATAAGCAAAATTAAAGACAAACACATGGATACAACTCAGGAAAAATAGGAAAAAAGAATGAAGAAAAATAAGGAAACCCTGAGAATTATGCAGGATACAATCAAAAGCAAAAATTTGTGTGTGATTCAAGTTCCAGAACAGAGAGAGAAAACAGAAAACACAGGGAGGATCACTGAAGAATTGCTGACAGAAAACTTCCCTAATATCATAAATGATGAAAAGCTGACCATCCAAGAAGGTCAACAAACCCTATATAGGATAGACCCCAAAAGAAAAAACCAAGGAATATCATAATCACACTTCCTAAAACCAAAGAAAAGAAAAACTCCTGTGAGCAGCATGAGAAAAATGAAAAGTCACATAAAGAGAAGAAACATAAGACTAAGCTCTGATTATTTGGCAGAAACCATACAGGCAAGAAGGCAATGGGATGACATATACAAAACCTTAAAAGAAGAAAAATTACCAACCAAGAATGTCCTACAAAACTCTAGTTCAAATATGATGGTGAAATTAGGACAATTCCAGATAAACAGAAATTAAGGGACTATGTAAAAACCAAATGAAACTTAAAGAAAATATTAAAGGAAGTCCTTCAATCTGAGAACAAATAACATCAGACCACAGCATGAATCTAGGACGCAAGATTGTACCACCCAGTTACCAAAGTAGGAAATGAACTCTTAAGGATTATCCAAAACCAAAAGAATTGCAACAGGGAACCAGAGAGGTTAATCTGTAAATGACAATAATATCAGAAGAATAAAAAAGGGAATAAACGGTGTACATATATAACTTTCTAATGGAGAGGAAGCCAAGATGATATCAAGTAATAACAGACTGGTTCAAACCTAGGAAGATAAGAGTATATTTCAAGGTAACCACAAAGACAGTTAACCAACCTACTCATCAAAATAAAGAAGAAAAACATAAAAGCCTCAATAAACACAAAATCTATGAAAACAAAAGAAATCCACACACACAAAAAAGGAACTCAGCACAGGAGAGTAAGAGGAATAAAGAAAAGGTTAGGACCACAAAAAAAAAAAGCACTACAAAAAGACAGTAATAAACTCACACCTATCAATAATTACACTGAATGTAAAAGGCTTAAATGCACCCATAAAGAGACATTGGGTGATAAAATGGATTTAAAAAACAGGATCCATCAATATGCTGTCTACAAGAGACACACCTTATAAACAAAGACATAAATTTATTAAAAATCAAAAGCCGGAAAAAATAAACCAAGTAAATAACTACCAAAAAAGAGCAGAAGTAGCAATAGTAATCTCAGATTAAAAAAAGACTGTAAAACAAAATCCACCATAAAAGACAAACAAGGGCAGTATATAAAGTTTAAAAGGATGATCCATCATGAAGATCTAACCATAATAAACACCTATGCATCCAATGACAGAGCTCCAAAAAACATAAAAGAAACTCTAACAGCACTGAAAACAGAAATTGACAGGTCCAAGATAATAGTACGAGACTTCAACATACCACTCTCAGTAAAGGACAGAACATCTAGAAAGAAACTCCACAAAGAGCTAAAGAACACAATCAGCCAATTTGGTCTCATAGACATGTATGGAACACTCCACCCAAGAGCTGCAAAGTGTGCATTCTTTTCCAATGCACTTGGAACTTTCTCCAGAATAGACCACATCTTAGGCCACAGAGAAACCCTCAATACAATCCAAAACATTGAGATAATGCCACAATCCCATCAAAGTAGAAATTAACAACACGAAGAGAAAGGAAAAAAGCTTAATTACATGGAAACTGAATAACACCCTGCTTAAAAGCCACTGGATAAACGAAGAAATCAAAGATGGAATCAAAAAGTTCCTAGAATCAAACAAGAATGAAAAAACATCACACCAAAACCTCTGGGACACAGCAAAGGCAGCCCTCAGAGGTCAATTTATAGCACTAGATTCACATGCCGAGAAAAAAGAAAAGGACAAAATCAAAATATTAGTTACACAACTTGAACAATTAAAAAGAGAACATCAAAAGAAGCCCACAGCCACCAGAAGAAAGGAAATAATAATGATCAGAGCAGAAATAAATGAAACAGAAAACCAATAGAAAGGTCCAACAAAACCAAAAGTTGGTTCTTTGAAAAAAAGAATCACAAAAATCCACAAACCAGGCCAAACCGACAAAAGAAAAATAAGAAAGAACACAAATAACCCAAATAAGAAATGAAATGGGGGACATTACAACAGACCCACCTGAAATAAAAAGGTTCATAACAGAGGGTTATGAAAAACTATGCTCCAACAAATTTGAAAACCTAGAGGAAACGGACAAATTTCTAGAGATACACTACCTACCCAAACTAACACAAAATGATGCTGAAAATCTGAATAGACCCAAAGCAAGAGAATGAAAGGTAATAAAAAAAACTACCAACAACAACAAAAAAATCCTTGACCCAGATGGTTTCACTAGAGAATTTTACCAAAAGTTCAGAGAAGAGCTTACACGGGTACCACTCAAACTATTTCTGAACATAGAAAAGGAAGCAATACTTCCAAATTCCTTCTATGAAGGCAGCTTAACCGTGATACCAAAACCAGGCAAAGATACCACAAAAAAAGAAAATTGCAGACAAATAGGTCTCATGAATATAGATGCAAAAATTCTCAACAAAATTCTAGCGAATAGAATTCAGCATCATATCAAGAAAATAATACACCACGACCAAGTAGGATTCACACCATGTATGCAACGATGGTTCCACATTAGAAATTCAATCAGCGTAATCTGCCACATAAATAAAACGAAAGAACCACATGATCATCTCGAAAGATGCAGAAAAGGCATTCAACAAAGTCCAACACCCATTCCTGATAAAAACTCTCAATAAAATAGGTATAGAAGGGAAATTTCTCAACATAATAAATAAAGGGCATCTATGCAAAACCAATGGCCAACATCGATGCCCTTTATCGCCACTCCTATTTAACACTGTGTTGGAAGTCTTAGCTAGAGCAATAAGGCAAGAAACAGAAATAGAGAGCATCCAAATTGGTAATGAAGAAGTTAAACTGTCCCTATTTGTGGATGATATGATACTATATTTAGAAAATCCAAAAGACTCCACCAGAAAACTACTGGAACTAATAGAAAAATTCGGCAGAGTTGCAGGATACAAGATAAACATACAAAAATCAGTTGGATTCCTATACACCAATAAAGAGAACAATGAAAAGGAAATCAGGAAAACAATACCGTTTATAATATAGCCCCTCAAAAAAAAAAAAAATACTTAGGAATAAATCTAACCAGGGATGTAAAAGACCTGTACAAAGAAAACTACAAAACATTACTGTAAGAAACCAAAAGAGATCTACATAAATGGAAAAACATACCATGCTCATGGATAGGTAGCCTCAACATTGTGAAAATGACAATTCTACCCAAAGCGATTTACAAATACAATGCAATACTACTCTAAATACCAACAACATCCTTGAAAGAAAGGGAAAAACTTATTAACTTTATACGGAAACGAAAGAAGTCCTGGATAAGTAAAGCACTACTGAAGAAGAAACATAAAGTAGAAGGACTCACACTACCTAATCTCAGAACCTACCATACAGATACAGTAGTCAAAACAGCCTGGTACTGGTACAAAGACAGATACATTGACCAATGGAACAGAATTGATAACCCATATGTAAATCCATGCAGCTATGGTCACCTGATCTTCGAAAGAGCCCAAAGTCCGTCAAATGGGGAAAAGATAGTCTTTTTAACAAATGGTGCTGGAAAACTAGATGTCCATCTGCAAAAAAGAGAAAAAGAACCGATACCTAAAACCATATACAAAAACTAACTGAAAATGGATCAAAGACCTAAATGTAAAACCAAAAACCACGAAGTTCATAGAAGAAAAAATAGTATCAATGCTAGAGGCCCTAAAACACGGCATTTACAGATACAAACCACAACCAACAGCACACAAGCTCCAGAGGATAAGCTAGATAACTAGGCTCTTCTAAAAATTAAACACTGATGCTCACATCAAAAGATTTTGCCAATAGAGTATAAAGAGAACCTACAGACCGGGAAAAAAATTTTTGGCTATTACAAATCAGACAAAGGTCTCATCTTTAAAATCTATAATAAAACCCAACACCTCTACAACAAAGAGACAAATAATCCAATTAAAAAATGGGCAAAGGAAATGAACAGATGCTTCACCAAAGAAGGCATTCGAGCAGCCAACAGACACATGAGGAAACAGTCTAGCCGTTAGAGAAATGTAAATCAAAACCACAATGCGATACCATCTCACCCGGGCATTATTGGCTAGAATCAATAAAACAGGAAATAACAAATGTTGTAGAGGCTGCACGGAGATCGAAACTCTTATACATTGCTGGTGGGAATGCAAAATGATACAACCATTTTGGAAAGTGATATGGCACTTCCTTAGAAAGCTAGAAATACCATATGATCCAGCAATCCCACTCCTAGGAATATATCCTAGAGAAACAAGTTGTCACACAAATAGATCTATGTACACCCATGTTCACAATACCATTGTTCACAATAGCAAACAGATGGAAACAACCTAGGTGCCCATCAACAAATGAATGGATAAACAAACTATGGTACATACACACAGTGGAGTATTATGCAATGGTAAAGGACAACAATGAATCTGTGAAGCATCTCGTAACATGAATGTACCTGGAGGACATTATGCTGAGTGAAATAAGTCAAACACAAAAGGGCAAATATTGCATGAGACCACCTCTCATGAAAAACTCATGAAAAGGTTTACACACAAAAAGAAACAATATTTGATGGTTACGAGTGAGAGGAAGGGTAGGGATTGATAAAATCATGTGGTTCTTGTTTTATTTATGTGATGGCTTGCATTGATTGTTTTTCTAAAGTTATACCATCCTTGCATACCTGGTATGAATTTCACTTGGTCATGGTGCACTATTTTTTTGATACGTTGTTCAATTGTATTGGCTAGAAATTTGTTGAGGATTTTTACATCTAAATTCATGAGGAATATAGGTCTGCAATTTTCTTTTTTGTGGTGTTTTTACCTGTTTTTAGTATCAGAGATATGCTGGCTTCACAGAATAAGCTTGGGAGTACTCCATCTTTTTCTATGCTCAGAAATACCTTCAGTAGTAGTGGTGTTAACTCTTCACTGGAAGTTTGGTGGAAGTCTTCAGCAAAAACTGTCAGAGCTAGAACATTTTTCTCTTGCGAGTCTTTTAATTACCTTTTCAATCTCTTCTTTTGTTATGGGTTTATTTAGTGGTTCTAACTCTGTGTTCGTTTAGATAGGTACTCAGTTTCTAAAAATTTGTCCATTTTCTCTACTTTTTCAAAGTTGTTAGAGTGCAATTTTTCATATTAATCTGTTATGATTCTTTTCATTTCAGTTGGGTCTGTTGTGGTATCTCCCATCTCATTTCTTATTCGGGTTATTTGCTTCCTCTCCTGTTTTTATTTTGTCAGTTTGGCCTGTGGTTTATTGATTTTGTTGATCTTTTCAAAAAAACCACATTTTGGTCTTGTTAACTCTTTCTATTGTTTTTCTATCATCTATTTAATTCTGCTCTAATTTCTATTGTTTGCTTTCTTCTGTTGTCCAAGTGTTTCATTTTCTGCTCTTTTTCTATATGTTCAAGTTGTGGGGAGAATTCTTTGATTTGGGCCCTTTCTGCTTTTTGGACGTGTGCCTTTATTGCTACAAATTGACCTCTGAGCACTGAGTTTGCTGTATCCCAAAGGTTCTTGTAGGAATTGTTTCCATTCTCATTGGATTCTATGAATTTTTTTATTCTGCCCTTAATTTCTTCTATAACCCAGTCATTTTTGAGCAGGGTGTTGTTCAGTTTCCAAGTGCTTGATTTCTTTTCCCTTTTTTTCTGTTATGGATTTCTACTTTTATGGCTTTATGTTCAGAGAAGATGCTTTGTAATATTTCAATGTTTCAGATTCTGTTAAGAGTGGCTTTATGATCTAATATATGGTCTATTCTGGAGAATATTCCATGTGCTTTGGAAAAGAAAGTATACTTGGATGCTGTTGGGTGGAGTGTTCTGTGTGTGTGTATGAGGTCAGGTTGGTTTATTGTAGAATTTAGATCATCCTTGTCTTTACTGAGCTTCTTTCTGGGTGTTCTATCCTTCACCGAAAGTGGTGTGTTGGCCTCCTACCATTATTGTTGAGCTGTCTGTCTCACTTTTCAATGCTGTTAGAGTTTGATTTATGTATCTTGAAGCCTTGTCATTGGGTGTGTAAATATTTAATATGGTTATATCATCCTGGTATATTGTCCTTTTAATCATTATATAGTGTCCTTCCTCATCTTTTGTGGTGGATTTAACTTTAAAGTCTATTTTGTCAGAAATTAATATTGCCATTCCTGCACTTTTTTGATCATTGTTTTCTTGGTATATTTTTCCCCCATCCTTTGAGTTTTAGTTTGTTTGTGTCTTTAAGTCTAGGATGTGTCTCTTGTAGGCAGCATATAGACAGATTTTGTTTTTTATGCTTTCTGACACTCTTTGTCTCTTTATTGGTGTATTTAGTCTGTTTACATTCAGCATAATTATTGACAGGTATGAGCTTTTTTTTTTTATGAGTTTAGTGCTGTTGTTATGATGTCTTTTTGTGTGTGTGCGTGTGTGTGTGTTGTTGACAGTTCCTTTTTTCCATTTAATTTTTTGTGCTGAGTAGTTTTTCTTCATATATTGTCTCTTCCTCTTTTTCATTTTTTTTTTTTTTTTTGGTTTGGTTTTTGCTGAGTCTTTATGTTTTTCTTGTATTTTATTATGACATGTAGCATTGTTAGCCTCCTTTATAGTTACCTTTATATTTACCCATATTTTTCCAAGTTTAAACCAAACTTTTATCTCTTTATATTGCCTTGATTTCCTCTCCATATGAAAGATCTATGACTACATTTTCTGGTCACTCTGTTGATTTAATATCATCATCTTTTACATAATGTCATCTCTGTTTCCATTTTGAGCATTTTTTATCTTGGTTTATTTTTGTGATTTCCCTATTTTGGTTGATATCTTGTTGCTCTCTCCTGTGTTTTAGTCTTGTGTTGATATCTGATGTTATTGATTTTCTAACCAGAGGAATCCCTTTAGTATTTTTTGTAGCTTTGGTTTGGTATTTGAAAATTCCCTAAGCTTCTGTTTATCTGGAAATGTCCTAATTTTGCCTTCATATTTGAGAAACGGTTTGCTCTATATATTGTTCTTGGCTGGCAATTTTTTCCTTCAAGTCTTTATTTATGTCATCCTATTGCATCCTTTCCTGTGTGGTTTCTGCTGAGTAGTCCAAGCTTATTCTTATTGACTCTTCTTTGTAGGTGACTTTTCGTTTATCCCTGGCTTGTCTTAAAATTCTCTCTTTACCTTTGGTTTTGGCAAGTTTGATTATAATATGTCTTGGTGACTTTCTTTTGGGATCTACCTCTTTTGGGTTTTGATGAGCATCTTAGATAGATATCTTTTTGTCTTTCATGATACCAGAGAAGTTTTCTGCCAACAAATCTTCAACAATTCTCTCCACATTTTCTGTTCTTCCTCCTTGTTCTGGTACTCCAGTCACTCGTAGGCTATTTCTCTTGATAGACTCCCAGAAGATTCTTCGGGTTTCTTCATTTTTTTAAATTCTTTTATCTGATTTTTTTTCAAGTATATTGGTGCAAAGTGTTTTATGTTCAATCTCACTGCCTCCCATGTCCTCAGCTCTGCTCCTCTGACTTTCTAATTGTCTAATTCTGAAATTTCATTGTTAATCTTCTGAATTTTTCTTTGCTGTCTCTATATGGATTTTTGCAGCCTATTAAATTTATTATACTCTTGAATAACCTTCTTAATTTCCTTGACTGCTTTACCTGCGTGTTCCTTGGCTTGTTCTGCATTTTGCCTGATCTCTTGAAGAGTTCTGTATATTAGTTTTTTGTATTCTTCCTCTGGTTATTCCAAGAATATATCTTCATCTGGAAGATTCCTTGATTCTTTGTTTCAGTAGCTTGTTGAAGCCATCACGGTCTGCTTCTTTATGTGACTTGATACTGACTGTTATCTCCGCGGCATCTATAAGTTATTAATTTATTTTATGTTTGCTTAGTGTGCCCTAGCTTCTTGCCTAATTTTGTTTTGATATGCCCAAAGAGGCTGCTCAAGTGAGTTAGTTTGATTATTGGCACATTGAAGCCCTAACCTCCTGTCACCAGAAGGCTAGAGCTGTTACTAGGTATGTGAGCCCAGGAGTCCATTTACTTTTCTTGTGTGGATTCAGGTCATGTGTCCAGGTATTCAGTCACCAAGTATGTAGTGCAGCCTCTCTCCTACAGTATTAGATGATCAGGGGTGTTTGGTGTAGGCACAGGTTATCTAGCTGCAGAAGAGGGTCACTCTCTGAGCAAGGCAGGGGGCTGACAAGTGTCCTCCAAGTGTCTGTGAGGAAAGTGTGTTTCTGTTCCCTACATTGCACAGGTGGGTGGGCTCTGATGCTGGACCGTGGACACCCAATTGTTTTGTTGCAAGGATTGGGAGTTGTCACTTATCCTTGAAACCCTGTTGTGTGTGGCTTGGTGGCGTGGGTTGAGCCGCCAGTCCTCCAGCCCCTAATGTGGGTAGGGAAGAACCCTGCTTAAAAAGGAGAGTGGTGTTAAATGTCAAAAACCCTCTTCTCCAGCACACAGCTGAAACGTTTGAAGTCAGACCTCAGGCACATACACCATTGCACTGTTCCAAGGAGGGCCTAAGCTGCTGAAATGCACCCACACTGGTCCTCACAAGTGTGAAAAGCATTCAACGTCTGTGGGTTGTTTATACCTGTGCCCAGGCAAAGTAGTCGGTTCTGCCTTGATTTCCCAGCTTAGAATAGTGGGAAGATTATTTTTCCCTCATTTGTAAAATTTTCCTTCTCTCAAGGCAGAAAGAATGGCTCAGAGGGTGCAGCAGGACCTATCTCAGGATTAGGGAAAGTGACCACAACTGAAGCCAGCTCAGGGGCGGGAGCAGAGGGAGGTGGGATCAGATAAATGGGAGAGAGTTCTTTCTAAAGGGTTGCTTTTTGGTCCATGTGGTAAATTGGATGTAAGTACTTATCTTTTGCTGAGAGCATTGTCCTTTTCTGATTCTGGAGGGGTGAGTAGATTCTGTGCTGCTAGCTCTCACCTGCTTTGACAAATTCTACCTGAACGCTACCACCAGCCCAGCTGTGGTTGCGCCAGGGGATCAGGCCTGTAAGGTTCTGGTTCCCACCGAGTCAGGTCTTGCAACTCTGCGGTTTTTGAACTGTCTCTCCTTCCCCCTTCTGCTCAGTCCTATTTCTTAGCTTTGCCTTTGATGTTCAGGGCTCCTAGCTTATTATATATATAATTGATTCACTTTTTTTTTTTTTTTTTTTGGTCTTTGTTGTAAGAGAGACCAGCAGAAGCATCTGACTATCCACCATCTTTGCCCCACTTTCTCATTTTTATTCTTTTTCCTTCTCCTTATGGATGAGGCAAATGTAACTTAGGAGAAAGAGTTATGGCCAAAGAAGGATCTTACTGTAGAATCAACAAGAAATTGATTTGCAGAGCCTTAATAGGAATTTCTTAATCCGTTGTTGTTGCTTACTGCCAGTGAGTCAGCCTCTGACTCATGGTGACACCATGCACAAGGAAACAAAACCCTCTCAGGTCCTGCACCATTTCTATGATCAGTTTTGATTGGATAGCTTTGAACTATAGGGTTTTAATTTGTTAATTTTTGGAATAAGATCACCAAGTCTTTATTTCTAGTCCGTCTTTGTCTAGAAGCTCTGCTAAAACCTGTTCAGCATCATAGCAACACAAAGCTCCCACTGAAAGAAGGGTGGTGGCTGTGCATGAGACACATTGGCTGGGAATGAAACCTGGGTTTTCTGCGTGGAGGGTGAGAATTCTACCACTGAGCCACCAATGCCCTCATTGTGTTTGTTACTGTGTCTTTTAAGAAATATGATTCATCAGAATTTGCAACCAACAGTATAATTGGACACTGCAGAGATGCAAAATCACAAAAAAGGGAAGAGGCCCCAGATAAGTAAAGCATTATTGAAGAAGAAAAAAGAAGAAGTTGTGCCACTTGACTGCAGAGCCTACTATAAATCTATAGTAGTTAAAATAGCCTGGTGCAACGACAGATACATTGACCAATGGAACAGAATTGAGAACCCAGATGTAAATCCATCCACCTACGGTCACCTGATTTTCAAAAAGTGCCCAAAGTCCATCAAATGGGGAAAAGCTAGTGTTTTTAACAAATGGTGCTGGCAAAACTGGATGTCCATCTGCATAAAAATGAAACAGGACCCTTACCACACAACATACACAAAGACTAATTCAAAATGGATCAAAGGTCTAAATATAAAACCCAAAACTATAAAGACCGTAGAAGAAAAAATATGATCGATGCTAGTGGACCTAATATATGGCATTAACAGGATACAAACCATAACTAACAACACACAAACTCCAGAATATAAGCTAGATAACTGGGATCTTCTAAAAATTAAACACTTAAACTCATCAAAAGACTTCACCAAAAGAGTAAAAACAGAACCTACAGACTGGGGAAAATTTGGGGCTATGATAAATGCAACAAAGGTCTAATATCTAAAAGCCGCAGGAAAATCCAACACCTCTACAACAAAAAGACAAATAATCCAATTAAAAAATGGGCAAAAGAAGGCATTCAAGTGGCTAACAGGCACATGAGGAAATTCTCAGGATCACTAGCAATTGAACCACAGTGAAACATCATCTCACCCTAGCATTACTGGCAAGAGTCAAAAAAACAGATAATAACAAATGTTAGAGAGGCTGAGGGGAGATTGGAACTCTTATGTACTGCTGGTGGGAATGCAAAATGGAATGACCATTTTGGAAAATGATATGGCACTTCCTTAGAAAGCTAGAACTAGAAGTACCATATGATTCAGCAATTCCACTCCTAGGAATATATCCTAGAGGAATAAGAGCCATCACATGAATAGATGTATGCATACCCATATTCATTGCAGCACTGTTCACAATAGCAAAATGATGGAAAAAACCTAGATGTCCATCAACAGATGAATGGATAAACAAACTATGGTATGTACACACAATGGGGTACTAAACCAAAACCAAAAAGAACCAAATGCATTGCCGTCCAGTCGGTTCTGACTCATAGTGACCCAATAGGACAGAGTAGAACTGCCCCATAGAGTTTCCAAGGAGCGCCTGGTGAATTCAAACTGCCGACCTCTTGGTTACCAGCCATAGTTCTTGACCACTACGCCACCAGGGTTTCCTGTGGAGTACTACACAACGATAAAAACAGTGATGAATCTGCAGAACATCTCACAACATGGATGAATCTGGAGGGCATTATACCAAATGAAATAAGTCAATCACGAAGGTACAAATATTGTATGAGACAACTACTATAAAAACTCATGAAAAGATTTACACACAAAAATACACAATCTTTGATAGTTACAAGGGAGGGAAATGATGGGGATAGAAAAACACTAAACAGACAATAGAAAAGTGGCAACTTTGGTGAAATGTATGACAGTCTTTGACAGAACACAATACCGGGGAAGCCAGCACAACTTATACAAGGCAAGGTCACATAAGCTCCATAGACACATCCAAACTCCCCAAGGGACAGAATTAGGCTGAGAGCTGTGGGGACCATGGTCTCAGGAACGTCTAGCTTAACTGGCATAACATACTTTATGAAGAAAATGTTCTGCATTCTAATTTGGTGAGTAGCATCTGGGATCTTAAAAGATTTGAGCGGCCATCTAAGATATTATACTGGTCTCACCCCATTGGGATTAAGGAGAATGAAGAAAACTAAAGACACAAGGGAAAAATTAGTACAAAGAACTAGTGAACCACAACTACCACAGCCTCCACCAGACTGAGTCCAGTACAGCTAGATGGTGCCCGGCTAACACCACCAACTGCTCTGACAGGAATCACAATAGAGGGTCCCAGACAGAGCTGGAGAAAGAAGTAGACCAAAATTCTAACTCACAAAAAGACCAGAATTACTGGCCTTACAGAGACTGGAGAAACCCCAAGAGCATGGCCCCTGGACTCGCTTTTAGCTCACTAATGAAGTCGCTCTTGGGTTTCACCCTTCAGCCAAAGAGTAGACAGGCCCATAAAGGAAAACAAGACTAAAAGGGCACACTAGCCCAGGACCAAGGACTAGAAGGCAGGAGGGACAGGAAGACTGATAATAGGAAACCCAAGGTCGAGAAAGGAGAGTGTTGTGTATACCAGTGTCACAAAATGATATGTGTAGTAACTGTTTAATAAGAAGGTAGTTTGTTCGGTAAACCTTCATCTAAAATACAATAATAAAAAAAAAATCACAGTGAAAACAGTAAATTGGTCATTCAATATTCTGTATATTTTATTAACATGACACCAAACATATATAAAATTATGATTATTTTCTCTTTATCTATGTGGTAGATACAGTATGAAATCTTCAATGGTTAGCTGTTTCCATGATTGCACTGGAGGAGTTAAGTCACATAGGAATATCTCAGAGGGCATTCTGCAAGATATTTTGCAATGGTTTTGAGAAACATTGCTTACTCTATCCTACTCTTTCAGGTACTTATTACCATATTCAAGACTCTGAAAAACCTGGCCTTTAAAAAAAAAAAAAACTTTAAACTTTTAACACAGAATTCTCTATTGTTTCATGTGGAGCTTGTTTTTCTGCCATACTCATTAATACTCCCTGATGACCTCTTATGTCTAATGGAACATTACTTTGGAAATGTTGAGTTAGATATAAAGGTCTTCATTATCTGATAAGGGATTATTGAAGGTGTTATTTTTTTTCTTGAAATTCTAAATGAAATCATAAATTTTCTATTTGATGTGATTTTGTCAGATTCTTTATGTTTTTGCAATTGACATGGAGCTGGCTTTCCCTGGAAAGAAAAAAAAAAAAATCTGCCTTATAGAAATAACCAATTGTTGGAAGAAAAAAAAAAAAAAACACTGAAGAATAAATAAAAAGCACAAAAACACCATTAAAGCTTTCTTGTTAGTACAGTGATATTTTAACTGGTTTGCCTTTATAGTGTAAATAATAAATTCCAATTGTCTTGTTTTTAAAATAAATTTTAAGAAGCACAAAAATTATTCAATAAATAAAAATAAATAGTATATTTTCCTATTACTGCCAATTAATGTAGAAAGATGTTAAGGTGAAGGAAGGTGGGATAAGGAAGTACAAGAGGGAAATCTGAGAAGAGGCAGGAAGTGGAAGGTGTTGGAGAGTCACAAGCAAGGGGTGTGAAGGAAGAGATATCACTTCATTCCTTTATCTCTTGACTGGCACTCCTTTGGAGTCCTTGCCTGACCACTCTATCCAAAGTATACCATCAACTTTCCTCATGAACTCACCCTTGTTTTATATAACTTCATACTCTTTATCACTGTCTTAAATTACGTGAAACACTCATTTGCATATGTATTTGCCTATCGTCTTTCTCTCCCATAAAAATGTAGGTTCCACGAGGGCAAACAAGTTTTTCACCACTGTATCCTCCATGCCTACAAGGTGACACAGCAGCCACTCAATAAATAGTTATGGAGCAAGTGAGTGGTGAGATAAACAAGAGTACAAGAGAGGTCTATGTATCCAGACAGAGTCGGGGGAAGAAAGGACCAGAGACTGTGGGTTCTGAGCTGAGAAAACCTGAGGTAAACCACTTTGATCATATGCACCTGCTGCTTAGTTAGATATTTCACTCCCAAGAAACTCTTCACATACTGGCAGTGTCCACTGAAATTCCCAAAGCCATGTTGGCCACTGTTCCCAACCCTTTAACCTCCATCCTCTGTAAACAGCTAAGGTCTTACAGCAACTCGGCAAGGAGTGATCATACCTTTGGATGGAGTGGAGGTGGTCAGTACAAATGAGTTTTCCAGCTCTGGAGGTGGTGATCACACACTGCAATTTCTGAGTTTAAAGAATTGAAAATGTGATTTTCAGACATGTTTGCATAGTGTCAAGGTGAGCAAATGAGTTCAGTTCACTCATGAGAACAAGTGGGGAGAGAACTCTATGCAGTTCTGACCTGGCCCATTATAAGTCTTCATAAGCATGTGCTGAATTTACAAACTCAAGCATGAATTTGAGCATGAATTGTTGAATCTAAATCTGTAGTGAATATTTCAAATCTATCTGGTGCTTATAGAACAACCTAAGATTCTTTTTTTTTTTTTTTTTTTTTTTTGAAGCTTGGCTTGACTAGAACTTATTTCTAAAGCCCAGAAAACACCAAAGGTCTCTTTAAATCACATCTTGGGTAAGCAAGGATTTGAATCTATGTTTATAGTGATTAGCTTAACTTGTTTGCCCCACCTAATTACTTTTTTTTTTAACTACTAGTTACTGACCAGTAGTTGATATATCTGATCACCATCATTAATTCTGTGTGTGTGTCTGTGTGTGTGTGTACAATACAGATGATCTATATAACCATAAAATATGATCTGTCCCTGGGATCTGACCATTCGTTTAGTTCTCATGCATTCTCTCAACTTTCCATGATATTTCTAACATAGATGTCGCAGCTTGTTTCTAAGGCATTTCGAGGATATTACCAAATACATAGGAATCCTGGCGGTGCAATGGATAAGTGCTCAGCTGCTAACTGAAAGGTCAACAAGAGAAAAGACCTGGCTATCTGCTCCCATAAAAGTTACAGCTTAGCTGTGAGGCCCTGTTTGACTAGAGAACCACTCCCTTGTCTGTGACACAACATTGGTGGGATCCCTAAGGCTTTTTTTTTTTTTCTGTTTTGTTTTCCTTTGTTTGTTTCCTTTCTCTTTTCACACATGGGAGCCCCTTCTAGCTGGGGTGCACTGCACAGCTTAGGCGATGCTTCCCCAATAGCTGCAGCCACATAGGCAGGAACCCTGGGGCATTCCTTTCTTTTCTTCTTCTTTTTTAATCTCTCCTTTTCCTTTTCTGTCTTTCTTCATTTTTCAGTTCTTGTCTGTCTATACTTACCTTCTTTTCCTATCTCCTGAATGCTTGTTGCTGTGTCACATCTATATCTCCTCAGCCAGGCTATACTGCACAGCCTGGGAGCCACTTCCCCGGTCTTCACATCTACACTGGTAGGACACCTGGGGGTGTTTTTTCCCCAAGTTTTTATCTACTTATCTTTTTTCTTTTTCCCTTTTTGCTTTTCTCCATTTGTCAGTTTCTCAACTCTCCTTCCAACAGCAAGCTTCCTTAGTACTCTGTTTTGTTCTGCCTTTGTTTTTTGTTTTTTGTTTTTTTTTTTTTGCTCCTGTTTTTATCTTTTCTTTCCCATACCCATATTAGCTCCATATTGCACAACTTCTCCTCTCTTTCCTGCCTACCTGCACCGTGCATTGAATATCACACCCCCAGGTAGGACAGGCATGGCCTACCAGAACCTACCTGGCTCTGGTTCCTGAACCACCCTGGCGGCCTTAGTATGTGCCATGAACAACCCATACCAACCCCTCCTCTTCAGCTGGACATGCCTTGCTGCACCATAGCTGAGTGACTGGCCCTGCCCATTGGACAAGGAGGTGAAAAGTAAACTGACTACAGACTAGCAAACAACAAAGAACACACAGCCTGCCTGCTCAAACAAAACTAAATAAAACAAAATGCCAGAAAGAAACAAACAAATCTACAATCAATAAATGAAGAAAATGACTACTAAATGTCTCAAAGACAGCGGCCAATATCAAAACATAGAAAAAAAAGGACAGGATGGTTCCAGTAGGTGTCCAAATTAAAACACTAGATGGCTTTCCAGCAGAAGAGAAAGCACTAGAACTACCTGACAGAGAATTCAAAACTCTAATATTCAGAGCTTTCCAAGAGTTGAAGCAAAAAGCAGACAAAAATGATGAAAAAATAGACAAATTTATGGAAAACGCAGACAAATTAATGGAAAATACAAAAAATGAAAGCTTTCAGGAAAATAACACAGGAACAAAATGCCAAAATAAATTCACAACTAGGAATCATATAAAAACAACAAGTAGAAATCCAAGAGATAAACAACAAGATTTCAGAAATGGACAGTGTCATAGAAGGGCTGAAGAGCAGGTGTGAAATGATGGAAAATAGGATCAGTGAAATTGAACACAAACACTTGGATACAACTCTGAGGAAAAATCAGAAAAAAAGAACTAAGAAAAATGAAGAAACCCTGAAAATTATGGGGGATACAATCAAAAGCAAAAATTTGAGAGTGTTCAGAGTTCCAGAAAAAGGAAAGAAAATGGAAAACACAGAGAGGATCGTTGAAGAATTGCTGACAGAAAACTTCCCTAATATTGTAAATGATGAAAAGCTGACCATACAAGAAGCTCAGTGAAGCCATATAGGATAGACACCAAAAGAAAAACACCAAGGTGTATAATAATAAAAATCACTAAATCCAAAGACAAGGAAAAAATCCTGTGAGCAAATCGAGAAAAACAAAAAGTCACGTACAGAGGAGAAACATTAAGACTCAACTTTGACTATTCAGTAGAAACTATGCAAGCAGGAAGGCAATGGGATGACATACATAAAAACTTGAAAGAAAAGCATTGCCAACCACGAATACTATATCCTGCAAAACATTCCTTCGAATATGATGGTGAAATTAGGACATATCCAGATAAACAGAAATTAAGGTAGTATGTAAAAACAAAACTAAACTTACAAGAATTATTAAAGGGAGTCCTTCAGTCTGAGAACAAACATCAGATGACAGCCTTAATCTAGGACGTGAGGTTATACCAGCCAGATACCAACATAGGAAATGAACTCTCGAGGATGGTCCAAAACCAAAATAATTGCAACAGGGAACCAGAAAGGTTAATCTGTAAATGACAACAACATCCGAACAATGAAAGGGGGAATAAACAGTGTAGGTATAGAACTTTCTAATGCAGTAGAAGGAAAGGCGATACCAAGAAATAATAGACTGGTTTAAACCTAGGAATATAAGGGTGAATTTCAGGTAGTCACAAAGAAAGTTAACAAACCTAGTCATCAAAATAAAGAAATACATAAAGTCTCAATAAAAACAAAATCTACCAAAACAAAAAGAATTGGAAAAAAAATCCAGAAACAAAAGATATTCGTGACAGGAAGGTAAGAGGAACAAAGAAAATGTCAGCACCACACACACACACACACACACACACACACAAAAGTACAAAATGACAGCAATAAACTCACACCTATCAATAATTATACTGAATGTAAATGGCATAAATGCACCCATAAAGAGAGAGAGTGTCAGAATGGATACAAAAACAGGATCCATAATATGCTGTCTACAAGACACACACCTTAAAAACAAAGATATAAATTTATTAAAAATCAAAGGATGGAAAAATAATATACCAAGCAAATAACTTTCAAAAAAGAGCAGGAGTAGCAACACTAATCTCAGATAAAAAAGACTTTAAAACAAAATCCACCAAAAAAAGGCAAAGAAAGGACGATCCATCATGAAGACCCAACCATAATAAACATCTACACACCCAATGACAGGGCTCCAATATACATAAAACAAACTCTGACAGCACTGAAAAGAGAAATTGACAGTTCCCCAATAATAGTAGGAGACTTTAACACACCACTCTTGGTAAAGGAAAAAACATCTAGAAAGAAACTCAACAAAGATACAGAAGAGCTAAAGAGCACATTCAGCCAACTTGACCTCATAGACATATACAGACCACTCCACCCAACAGCTGCAAAGTACACACTTTTTTCCAAAGCCCAGGGAAGGTTCCCCAGAATAGACCACATCTTAGGCCACAGAGCAACCCTCAACAAAATCCAAAACATTAAGATAACATAAAGTGTCTTCTCTGATCACAATGCCATCAAAGTAGAAATTAACAAGAGGAAGAGTAAGGAATAAAACATCAATTACATGGAAACTGAATAACACCCTACTTAAAAGTCACTGGGTAATAGAAGAAATCAGAGGTGGTATCAAAAAATTCTGAGAATCAAAAGAGAATGAAAAGACATCATACAAAAACCTCTGGGACACAGCAAAGGCAGTCCTCAGACATCGACTTATAGCACTAGATGCACTCATGAAAAAAGAAGAAAGGGACAAAATTAAAACATTAGCTACAGAACTTGGATAAATAGAAAGAGAACAGCTAGAGAAGCCCATAGCCACCGGAAGAAAGGAAATAATAAAGATCAGATCAGAAAAAAAAAATGAAATAGAGAATAGGAAAACAATAGAAATAATCAACAAAACTGAAAGTTTATTCTTTGAAAGGATCAACAAAATTGACAAACCACTAGCCACACTGACAAAAGAAAAACAGGAGAAGATGCAAATAACCCAAATAAGGAATGGAATGGTGGACATTACAAGAGACCTAACTGAAATAAAAAAGATCATAACAGAGTATTATGAAAAACTATACTGTAACAAATTCGAAAACCTAGAGGAAATGGACAAATTTCTAGAAACTCATTACATACCCAAACTAACACAAAATGATGTTGAAAATCTGAACACACCCATAACAAGAGAGAAGAATGAAAAGGTAGTAAAAAGCTCCCAACAACAACAACAAAAAAAAACCCTGGCCCACATGGCTGTACTGCAGAATTCTAACAAACATTTAGAGAAGAGCTTGCATCGCTAATGATCTATTTCAGAACATAGAAAGGAAGTGATGCTTCTGAATTCATTCTATGAAGCCAGCATAACAGTGATACCAAAACCAGGCAAAGACACACAAAAAAGAAAATTACAGACAAATGTCTCTCAAGAATATAGATACAAAAACTCTCAACAACATTCTAGCCAAGAGAATTCAGCATCATATCAAAAAAATAATACATTGCAACCAAGTAGGATTCATACCATGTATGCAACGATGGTTCAACATTAGAAACTCAATCAACGTAATTCACCACATAAATAAAAGGAAAGAAAAGACTCACATGATCATCTCAACCAACACAGAAAAGGCATTTGACAAAGTCCAACACCCATTCCTGATAAAAACTCTCAACAAAATAGGTATAGAAGGGAAATTTCTCAACATAATAAAGGGCATCTATGCAAAACCAATGGCCAACATCATTCTTAATGGAGAGAGGCTGACAACATTCCCCTTGAAAACAGGAACTAGAAAAGAATGCCCTTTATCATCACTCCTATTTAACCTTGTGCTGGAAGTCCTAGCTAGAGCAATAAGGCAAGAAACAGAAATCGAGGGCACCCAAAATGGTAATGAAGAAGTTAAACTGTCCCCATTTGTGGATGATATATTATACATAGAAAACCCAAAAGACTCCACAAGAAAACTACTGGAACTAATAGAAAGTTTGAGCAGATTAGCACGATACAAGATAAGCACACAAAAATCAGTTGGACTCCTAGACAACAACAGAGAGAACGATGAAAAGGAAATCAGGAAAACAATACCATTTGTAACAGCCCCTCAAAAAATAAAATACTTGGGAATAAATCTAACCAGGGATGTAAAAGACCTATACAAAGAAAACTACAAAACACTGCTTCAAGAAACCAAAAATGGAAAAACATACCATGCTCATGGATAGGTAGACTCAACATTGTGAAAATGACAATTCTACCCAAAGTGATTTATAAATACAATGCAATACTGATCCAAATACCAAAAACATTCGTAAAGAGATGGAAAAAGATTATCATTAACTTTATATGGGAAGGGAAAAAGCCGCAAATAAGTAAAGCACTATTGAAAAAGAATAAAGCAAGAGAGAGGACTCCCACTACCTGACCGCAGAACGTTCTATACAGCTACGGTAGTCAAAACAGCCTGGTACTAGTACAAGGATACATACATTGAGAACCCAGAGGTAAAACCATCCATCTATAGTCGCCTGATCTTCGAAAGGGCCCAAAGTCCATCAAATGGGGAAAAAACAGTCTTTTTAACAAATGGTGCTGGCAAAACTTGATGTCCATCTGCAAAAAAATGAAAACAGGACCCATACTTCTCACTATATACAAAAACTAACTCAAAATGGATCAAAGACCTAATATAAAGCCAAAAACCATATAGTTTATAGAAGAAAAAATAGGATCAATGCTAGAAGCCTTAATACATGGCATTAATAGGATACGAACCACAACCAACAACACACATGCTCCAGAGGATAAGCTAGATAACTGAGATCATCTAAAAATTAAACACTTACGCTCATTGTGATGGTTAAGATTGTGTGTCAACTTGGCTAAGCCATGATTCTCAGTGTTTTGGCAGTTGTATAATGTGATCACTTCCCTGTCAAAATGTGATAGGCAATCACCCCCATGATGGAATCTGCTGAGTGGTACCGGTGGGGGTGTGGCCCCTGGTGGCTCTCTGCCCCCTCTGTCTTCATCTCTCTGCTTTCCATCTCCTACTTCTTTCTGTTCACCTTGCAAAGGTTGTTAGCTTGTTCTGAATCCAGCAGCTGTCTCTTGTCTGACCTCTGGTTCTTGGGACTTGAGCTAGCAGTTTACCTGTCCAGCTTGGGATTCGTCAATCTTCATGGCCTGTGAGCAAGAGACCTGCTCCCCGGCCTACCTATTTTGGAGTTCTCCAGTCCCTGCAGCTACTTGACTCCGGAGAAACCTTGGCGTCTTGCCTGCCGACCTTGGGGATTCCTCAATCGTCATACCCTGTGAGCGGGAGCCCTGCTCTCCAACCTACTCATCTTGGGTTCACCAGCTTCTGCGGCTCTGTGAATTGGGAAAGGCCTCTATCCTGGTCCAAGGACTTCGGACATTCCAACCTCTGCAATTGCGTGAGCTGTTTCCTTGATATAAATCTCTGTATATATATTTATAAGCTTTACTGGTTTTGTTTCTCTAGAGAACACAGTCTAAGAGAACCTACAGACTAGGAAAAAAATTTTGGCTAATACAAATCAGAAAAAGATCAAATCTATAAAATCTACAAGAAAATCCAACACCTCTACAACAAAAAGACAAATAATCCATTTAAAAATGGACAAAGGAAATGAATAGACGCTTCACCACAGAAGACATTCAAGCAGCCAACAAACACATGAGGAAATGCTCATAATCTCTAGCCATTAGAGAAATGCAAATCAAAACCACAATGAGATACCATCTCACCCCAGCATTACTGGCATGAATCAATAAAACAGGAAATAACAAATGTTGAAGAGGCTGCGGGGAGATCGGAACTCTTATACATTGCTGGTGGGAATGCAAAATGATACAACCATTTTGGAAAATGATATGGCACTTCCTTAGAAAGCTAGAAATAGAAATACCATATGATCCAGGAATCCCACTCCTAGGAATATATCCTAGAGAAATGAGTTGTCACACAAATAGATCTATGTACACCCATGTTCACAATAGCGTTGTTCACAATAGCAAACAGATGGAAACAACCTAGATGCCTATCAACAAATGAATGGATAAACAAACTATGGTACATACACACGATGGAGTATATACGCAATGGTAAAGAACAACAATGAATTTGTGAAGCATCTCTTAACATGAATGCATCTGGAGGACATTATGCTGAGTGAAATAAGTCAATCACAAAAGGGCAAATATTGCATGAGACCGCCACTCATGAAAGGTTTACATACAAAAAGAAACAATATTTGATGGTTACAAGGGAGAGGAGGGGTGGGGATTGGAAAATACTTAATAGACAAAAGATAATCAGTAACTTTTATGAAGGGTAAGACAGTACACAATACTGGGGAAGCCAGCACAACCTGTACAAGGCAAGGCCATGGTGGCTCCATAGACACATCCAAACTCCCTGAGGGGCCGAATTGCTTGGCTGGGTGCTGGGGGACCATGGTCTCAGGGAACATCTAGTTCAATTGGCATAACATAGTGTATAAAGAAAACGTTCCACATTCTACTTTGGTGAGTAGCGTCTGGGGTCTTAAAAGCTTGTGAGCGGCCATATAGGATACTCCACTGGTCTCAACCCTTCAGGAGCAAGAAAGAATGAAGAAAACTAAACACACAAGGGAAAGATTAGTCCAAAGGACTAATGGACTACATCTACCACGGCCTCCACCAGACTGAGTCCAATACAACTAGACAGTGCCTAGCCACCACCACTGACTGCTCTGACAAGAATCACAATAGAGGGTCCTAGACAGAGATGGAGAAAAATGTAGCACAAAATTCTAGCTCAAAAAAGAAAGGCCAGAGTTGGTGGCGTGACAGAGACTGGAGAAACCCTCAGAATATGTCCCCCGTTCACCCTTTCAGCTCAGTAATGAGACCACTCCTGATGTTCACCCTTCTTCTAAAGATTGAACAGGCCCATGGATAAAAACAAGACTAAAGGGGCACACCAGTACTGGGGCAGGAAGTGGAAGGTAGGCTGGAACAGGAAAGCTGATGATAGGGAACCCAGGGTTGAGAAGGTAGAGTGCTGCAATGTCGTGGGATTGTTAACCAGTGTCATGCAACAATGTGTGTACTAACTGGTATGAAACGAGTTTGTTCCGTAAATCTTCATCTAAATTTCAATTTAAAAAAAGAAACCAAAGGACATATTGTGTTGGGCAAATCTACTGCAAAAGACTTCTTTAAAATTTTAAAAATTAAAAATGTCATATTGAGGACTAAGATGTGCCTGACCCAAGCCATGGTATTTTCAATGACCTCATATGCATGTGAAAGCTTGACAATGAATAACGGAAATTGAAAAAGAATTGATGCCTTTGAATTATGGTGTTGGTGAAGAATATTGAATATACATTGGACTGCCAGAAGAATGAACAAATCTTTCTTGGAAGAAGTACAGCCAGAAGGCTCCTTAGAAGCGAGGATGGCAAGACTTGATTTCACACACTTAGAACATGTTATCAGGAGGGACCAGTCCCTGGAGATGGACATCATGCTTGGTAAAGTAAAGGGTTAGTGAAAAACAGGAAGACCCTCAAAGAGATGGATTGACACAGTGGCTTCAACAATGAGCCTAAGTGTAACAACGATTATGAGAGTGACATAGGACCAGGCAATATTTCATTCTGTTGTACATAGGATTGTTATGAGTCGGAAATGACCTTAGCAATTGATGCAGAAAACGCATTTGACAAAGTCCAACATCCATTCATGATAAAAACTCTCAGCAAAATAGGGTAGAAAGAAAATTCCTCAACATAACAAAGGGCATTTATACAAAGCCAATGGCCAACATCATCCTAGATGGAGAGAGTCTGAAAGCTTTCCCCTTGAGAACAGGAACCAGACAGGGATGTCCTTTATCACCACTCTTATTCCACATTGTGCTGGAGGTCCTAGCCAGAGCATGTAGGCCAGATAAAGAGATAAAGGGCATTCAAACTGATAATGAAGAAGTAAACGTATCTCTATTTGCAGAACCATAAAGAATCCTCAAGAAAACTACTGAAACTAATAGAAGAGTTGAGCAGAGTATCAGGATACAAGATAAACATACAAAAATCAGTTGGATTCCTCTACACCAACAAAGAGAAAGTCAAAGAAGTCACCAAAACAATATCATTTACAATAGGCCCCAAGAAGATAAAATACTTAGGAATAGATCTAACCAGAGAGGAAAAAGACCTATACAAAGAAAACTACAAGATACTACTGCAAGAAACCAAAAGAGATCTACATAAGGAGAAAAACTTACCTTGCTCATAGACAGGAACACTCAACATTTTAAAAATGTCTATGCTGCCCAAAGCAATCTATAGATACAATGCAAGCCCAATCAAATTCCAATGACACATTTTAATGAGATGGAGAAAAAAATCACCAACTTCATATAGAAGGGAAAGGTCCTGGATAACTAAAGCACTACTGAAGAAGAAGAAGAACGTGGGAAGCCTCGTACTGTCTGATTTAAGAACCTATTATACTGCCACAGTAGTCAAAACACCCTGGTACTGGTACAACAACAGATATATAGACCAAGGGAACAGAACTGAGAATCCAGACATAAATCCATCCACATATGAGCAGTTGATATTTGACAAAGGCCCCAAAACAGTTAAATGGGGGAAAAGACAGTCTTTTTAACAAATGGTGCTGGCACAACTGGATGTCCATCTGCAGAAAAATGAAACAAGACCCGTACCTCACACCATGCACAAAAACTAACTCAAAATGGATCAAAGACCTAAATATAAAATCTAAAATGGTAAAGACCGTTGGAGAAAAAATAGGGACAATGCTAGCACTAATACATGGCATAAACAGTATACAAAACATTACTAACAATGCACAAACAACAGAAGAGAAATTAGATAACTGGGAGCTCCTAAAAATCAAATGCTTATTCCCATCCAAAGACTTCACCACAAGAGTAAGAACACAACCTAAAGACTGGGAAAGAGTTTTTGGCTACAACAAATTCAACTGATGTCTGATCTCTAAAATCTACATGATACTGCAAAAACTCAACAACAAAAAGACAAATAACCCAATTAAAAAATGGGCAAAGGATACGAACAGGCACTTCACCAAAGAAAACTTTGAAGCTGCTAACAGATACATGAGGAAATGCTCACGAATATTAGCCATTAGAGAAATGCAAATAAAAACCAAAATGAGATACCTTCTCTCCCCAACAAGGCTGGTACTAATCAAAAAAACAGAACATAACCCAAAAAACGAAACTTAATAAATATTGGAGAGGTTGTGGAGAGACTGGAACACTTAATACACTTTTGGTGGGAATGTGAAATGGTACAACCACTTTGGAAATCAATTTGGCTCTTCCTTAAAAAGCTAGAAATAGAACTACTCTAGGATCCAGCAATCTCACCCCTTGGAATATATCCTAGAGAAATAAGAGCCTTCACATGAACAGATATATATGGACACCCATTTTTTTTTTTATGTTCATTGCAGCACTGTTTACAATGGCAAAAAGATGGAAGCAACCAAGGTGCCCATCATGGATGAATGGACAAATAAACTATAGTATTTTCATATAATGGAATATTATACAATGATTAAGAACAACGATGACTCCATGAAAAATCTCATAACGTGGAGGAATTTGGAAGGCAACATGCTAAGTGAAATTAGTTGCAAAAGGGCAAATATTGTATGAGACCACTATTATAAGAACTCAAGAAATAGTTTAAACAGAGAAGAAAATTAATGATATGGTACAGGAAATTACAGTTTCACATAGCTGTTTCATTGTACTCCCCAGAAGCAGATTGGAATTCATGTGATTGCCTGTATTTTAACTATTTCTGTTATAAATAAATACCCACATCGTGAATACTATTACAAACAATTTTGAATGTACAGTATACTGTTTTATATTCAAAAGCTGTTTTAGGTATCTTCTTTCCCTATCATAAACACTTTTGAGAGAGAAATTACACTTTTTCACCCATTTTGTCCCTGTAAAATGTTATTTATTGACAAGTTGTGATATTTAGAATAACAACAACGCATACGGAAACTTATAATTCACACACATAACAAACTCATTTCTAGCTTCCAAACCCCCAGGAAAGCATTGTCTCTCCCACTATGTAGCTGATAAAACTGACATTGGATGGGACGAAGCGGTTTGGCCAATGTCATGCAAGAAAATAGATAAATCTGAGACCTTTCAAGCCTTTGACTTTAAATTAAATGCTTTCTCAAGTGGGCCATACATATAACATAAATGCAAATAAATTTGATTGTCAATTGATTTTTCCACCATTCAAATTCATAGTTCCAATTGTTAAATGCATCCTCACCTGAACACCGCTCCTGGTTTTTGTCTCGTAGGGCAAGAGCTCTCTCTGTCAGTGTTTACAAAGAGCAGCAGTATTGGCCATTTCAGTGTCATAGCCAACAGAAAGCATGAAAAGCACCTTTCTACTAATCCACTGACATTTCATTGTACATAAGTTATCTGGTGTTTTCTTTGACTTTAACTCCAAGTGACTACCACCCATCTGTCAGTTTGTTGTACCACGGTGGTTTACATGTTACTATAATACTGGAAGCTGTGCCACCGCTATGTCAAATACTAGCAGAGTCATCCGTGGTGGACAGGTTTCAGCAAGCTTCCAGACTTAGACAGACTGAGAAGAAAGGTCTGGCAATCTAACTCCTAAAATTAGCCAGTGAAAACCTTATGGATAACAGCAGAAAGTTGTCCAACTCACTTACTTTGGACACATCATAAGCAGGGGTCCATCACTGGAGGAGGACATCATGTTTGATAAAGTAGAGGGCCAGCAAGTGCTAGCAGGTCCCTTGATGAGTTGGATTGGCATAACAGCCACAAGATGGACTCTAACATGCTGGCAATTGTGAGGATGGTGCCAGACCTCGCTATGCTTTGTTCTGTTGTACGTAAAATAAGGTCACCATGATTTGGACTAGACTCAACAGTAGCTAATAACAACCCCAATTTGGATACCCAGAAGTCTAATATAAGGCCACATCACTAAGAGTTTTGCAGTGTCCCTGGCATTAAACATAAATATCATATCTGTTTATGCGTTACACAGGCAAGAGGAGATTCAAGAAAGAGACCATAAGCATACTGGCACACATAAAAAAACAGATCAAAATTGACTTTTTATACTCCCAATGAAGTCAAATGACTAGCTTTTCGGTGCATTGAATTTTTATTCAACGAGTCTTCTCTTACTCATTCAGTCATTTATTAAAGAACTGTTGTGTTCTTGCTCCTCTCCAGAATGCAGGTTTTCTGTCAAAGTCTGACTCTGCCAAGCACACACCTATGTGTGTGGGCTGGCCTATGGCAATGGCAAACCCGAGACTGAGCTCAGAGGCACCCAGGAATGACACTGGTATGAATGATAGCAATAATGATAGCAGACACTCTGGAATCCAAAACTCCAAATGGTGCTATTGAGGAGGTACTTTCTTTAAGACATAGAGGGAATACGGACAGGTGGTTGGAAGCATAGCCAGGGGGTGCTAGGAGAATGGTCAGTGGTCTGGGAGCATAGCCCAAGAAGAGAGACTTCTGGCTCTATCACTTTAACCTTAGACAAGTGACTGAACTTTAATAGGCCAAAGTTTTCTGTCCTATAAAATTAATATGAAGATAACAGTACTTAATTTTTTGGGCTATGGTCAGATTTTAATGAGTTAATTTTTGTAAAGTCCAAAGAAGAGTTTAGGCTCATAGAAATTGCCTTACAAGTGAAAATCACAAAAAATAGACAATAAAAAATAATAATAACAAAAAGGTTTATACAAGATGGTCTATTAATCATCTGCAACCGGTCACTTAATATTCAGTTGGTTAAAATAAATACTTGTCAAGCACTTACTCAATACAGAGAACTTAGCTAAGTCCTCTTCTTCAAAGACTGTATAAAGCATTTTGGAGAAACAGGAGGAACATAGATAACTACATGCCGCAGAATGGGAATACAACCCTTCACAGAGTTAGGCCCAACACCAGGATCAGAGACTTCTCCTAGCAGGTGTCATTTTTTACAGAGTGGAAGGAAGGATGGTATTTCCACTGAAGCCATCAGGCCTTCAGTGGCTTGGCTGGAGATGATACCTCCCCCCGGCCAGCACCTATAAGTCAAGACTTCTCTCTACTCCTAAAATGCAGATTCCTTCTCCTGATTAGGTAAGCCATGAAACTTTCGGTCTGATTATGTCCGGTGTATGAACTGGGGTGACATTTTTGTCTAACCTGCATGTGCCCAAACTATCCATTACTCTAAAATCATGGTTAAATCAGGATAAATCCATACCAGTTACTTTGTGATACACTGGTCTTCTGATGACTCAACAATTATGTATTCAGTCAAATGTATTATTCACATTTCCCATGAATTATTTCATTTAATCCTCACAACAACCCTATGAGAAAGGCCTGTTATTATCTCCAATTTGTATATGAGGAAACAGAAGCTTAGGAGCTGTTGTAACCTGACCACAGTCACACAGGAAGTAAAAGGTGAGTGTGGGTTCAAACCTACCCTTATTCAACCATACCACAGAACAGAGGTGTGACTTTTTCTCCCTGATGAATTTCAGCTCTGCCCTCTGAGACCTTAGCTAGTTATCTCTCAGGGATGGCTTGAGCCAGTGTACTCCCAGAAAAGTCCACGTCTAACTCAGGTGACAGTCCTGTAATTAATCTCTGCTTCATCGTTTTTTTTTTTTTTTTCATCGTACTATCAGAGACACCATTGGTCTGAGGTAGCTTGCAGTGTCAACTTCATCAAGATCATCAGCAGTAAGATTTATTCACTACATGTAGAGCTTATTGTCTCACTAGATGAACTACAGCATAAAAAGGGAAATGTAGGGAATCAGAATCCTTAAGCGATAGCAATAGCTGAACTCACACAGGATGGTAAGGTAACCCAGCACTGGAGAAAGAAGCCCATTGTTCCTAAACTCGTGCACAGAGACAGAAGACTTGGGAAAAAATCTCAATGTTCTATATTCAGTCCTGTTGTTGTTATTGTTGTTGTGTGCCATCGAGTCAATTCAAACTCTTTTTTTTTTTAATTGTGCTTTAGATGAAGGTTTGCAGAGCAAACTAGTTTCTCATCAGTACACACATCGTTCTATGACATTGGTTAACAACCACAAGACATGTCAAGACTCTCCCTTCTCAAAACTGGGTTCCCTATTACCAGCTTTCCTGTTCCCTCCTGCCTTCCAGTGCCTGCCCCAGGGCTGGTGTGCCTCTTTAGTCTTATTTTGTTCCATGGGCCTGTTCAATCTTTGGCTGGAGGGTGAAACTCAGGAGTGACTTCATTACTGACCTGAAAAGAAGTCTGCGGGGCCATACTCTCAGAGTGTCTTTGTCAGGCCAGCAAGTCTGGTCTTTCTTTTTGAGTTAGAATTTGGTTCTACATTTTTCTCTAACTTGGTCCAGGGCCTCTACTGTGATCCCTGTCACAGCAGTCAGTGGCGGTATCCAGGCACCATCTAGTTTTACTGGACTCAGTCTAGTGGAGGCTGTGGTAGATGTGGTCCATTAGTCCTTTGGACTAATCTTTCCTTTGTATCTTTAGTTTTTTTCATTCTTACTTGCTCCCAAAGGGGTGGAGTATCCTACATGGCCACTCACAGGCTTTTAATACCCTAGATGCTACTCACCAAAGTAGAATGTAGAACACATTCTTTATAAACTCTGTTATGCAAATTGAGCTAGAAGTTCCCTGAGACCATGGTCCCCAGAGCCCTCAGCTCAACAATTTGGTCCCTAAGGGAGTTTGGATGTGTCTATGGAGCTTTTTTTTTTTTTTTTTATGGAGCTACCATGACCTTGCCTTGTACAGGTTGTGCTGGTGTCCCCAGTATTGCGTACTGTCTTACCCTTCTCCAAAGTTTCCGCTTGTCTATTGCCTATTAAGTGTTTTTCCATCCCCACCCCTCTCTTCCCTCTTAACCGTCAAAGGTTTCTTTTTTCTTTTTTTTTTTTGTATATAAACCTTTTCATGAGTTTTTACAGTAATGGTCTCATACAATATTTGTCCTTTTTTGACTGACTTATTTCACTCAGCATAGTGCCCTCCGGATTCATCCATGTTAGGAAATGCTTTACAGATTCATCGTTGTTCTTTATCACTGCGTAATACTCCATTGTGTGTAAGTACCACAGTTTGTTTATCCATTCATCTGCTGATGGGCATCTACGTTGTTTCCATCTTTTTGCCATTGTGAACAGAGCTGCAATGAACATGGGCGTGAATATGCCTATTCGTGTGACAATTCATTTCTCTAGGATATATTCCTAAGAGTGGGATTCCTGGATCAGATGGTATTTCTAGCTTTCTAAAGAAGTGCCATATCATTTTCCAAAATAGTTGTATCATTTTGCATTCCCACCAGCAATGTATAAGAGTTCTGATCTCCCTGCAGCCTCTACATTTGTTATTTCCTGTTTTATTGATTCATGCCAGTAATGCTGGGGTGAGATGGTATCTCATTGTGGTTTTGATTTGCATTTCTCTAATGGCTAGAGATCATGAGCATTTCCTCATGTGTTTGTTGGCTGCTTGAATGTCTTCTGTGGCAAAGTGTCTGTTGATGTCCTTTGTCCATTTTTAATTGGATTATTTCTCTTCTTGTTGTAGAGGTGTTGGATTTTCTTGTTGACTTTAGAGATGAGATCTTTTTCTGATTTGTAATAGCCAAAATTTTTTACCCAGTCTGTAGGTTCTCTTAGGCTGGGTTCTATAGAGAAGCAAAACCAGTAAAGCTTATAAATATATAGAGAGAGATTTATATCAAGGAAAGCTCACACGATTGTAGGGGTTGGAATGTCCCAAGTCCTTGGATCAGGACAGAGGCCTTTCTCAATTCAGAGCTGCAGAAGTTAGTGAACCCAAGATGAGCAGGTCGGAGAGCAGAGCCCCTGCTCACAGGGTGTGACGGTCGAGGAATCCCCAAGGTCGGCAGGCAAGACCCCAAGATTTCTCCTGAGTCAAGTAGCTGCAGGGACTGGAGAACCCCAAAATAAGGCGGTCGGGGAACAGGTCTCTTGCTCACAGGCCATGAAGATCAACAAATCCCAAGCTGGACAGGTAAACTGCTAGCTCAAGTCCCAAGAACCAGAGGTCAGACAAGAGACAGCTGCTGGATTCAGAACAAGCTAACAACCTTTGCAAGGTGAACAGAAAGAAGTAGGAGTTGGAAGGTGGAGAGATGAAGGCAGAGGGGGTGGTGAGCCACCACAGGCCACAATCCCACCAGTACCACTCAGCAGATTCCATCATGGGAGTGATTGCAGATCACATTTCGACAGGGAAGTGACCACAACATTATACAACTGTCAAAACACTGAGAATCGTGGCTTAGCCAAGTTGACACACAATCTTAACCATCACAATGAGCATGAGTGTTTAATTTTTTCGATGATCCCAGTTATCTAGCTTATCCTCTGGAGAGTGTGTATTGTTGATTGTGGTTTGTATGCTATTAATGCCATGTATTAAGGCTTCTAGTGTTGATCCTATTTTTTCGTCTATAAACTATATGGTTTTTAACTTTTTATTAGGTCTTTGATCCATTTTGAGTTAGTTTTTGTATATGGCGAGAAGTATGGGTCCTGTTTTCATTTTTTTGCAGATGGATGTCCAGTTTTGCCAGCACCATTTGTTAAAAAGACTGTTTTTTCCCCGTTTGATGGACTTTGGGCCCTTTCAAAGATCAGGTGATGATAGGTGGATGGTTGTACCTCTGGATTCTCAATGTATCTATCCTCGTACCAGTGCCAGGCTGTTTTGACTACCTTAGCTGCATAGTAGGTTCTGGTGTTGTGGGAGTCCTCTTACTTTATTCTTTTTCAGTAGTGCTTTACTTATTTGGGACTTTCTCCCCTTCCATATAAACCCAGTACCTAGTGCCATCGAGTCGATTCCAACTCATAGCGACCCTATAGGACAGAGTAGAACTGCCCTATAGAGTTTCCAAGGAGCACCTGGTGGATTCAAACTGCTGATGCTTTGGTTAGCAGCGGTAGCACTTAACCACTGCACCTCCAGGATTTCCTTTCCATATAAAGTTAATGATAATTTTTTTCCATCTCTTTAAAGAATGTTGTTGGTATTTGGATCAGTATTGCATTGTATTTGTAAATCACTTTGGGTAGAATTGTCATTTTCACAATATTGAGTCTACCTATCCATGAGCATGGTATGTTTTTCCATTTTTGGTTTCTTTCAGTAGTGTTTTGTAGTTTTCTTTGTATAGGTCTTTTACATCCCTGGTTAGATTTATTCCCAAGTATTTTATTTTTTGAGGGGCTATTATAAATGGTATTGTTTTCCTGATTTCCTTTTCATCGTTCTCTTTATTATTGTATAGGAGTCCAACTGATTTTTGTATGTTTATCTTGTATCGTGCTATTCTGCTGAAACTTTCTATTAGTTCCAGTGGTTTTCTTGTGGAGTCTTTTGGGTTTTCTATGTATAGTATATCATCCACAAATGGGGACAGTTTAACTTCTTCATTACCATTTTGGGTGCCCTCGATTTCTGTTTCTTGCCTTATTGCTCTAGCTAGGACTTCCAACACAATGTTAAATAGGAGTGATGATAAAGGGCATTCTTCTCTTGTTCCTGTTCTCAAGGGGAATGTTTTCAGCCTCTCTCCATTAAGAATGATGTTGGCCATTGGTTTTGCATAGATGCCCTTTATTACGTTGAGAAATTTCCCTTCTATACCTATTTTGTTGAGAGTTTTTATCAGGAATGGGTGTTGGACTTTGTCAAATACCTTTTCTGTGTTGGTTGAGATGATCATGTGATTCTTTTCTTTCCTTTTATTTATGTGGTGGATTACGTTGATTGAGTTTCTAATGTTGAATCATTGTCGCATACCTAGTATGAATCCTACTTGATTGTGGTGTATTATTTTCTTGATATGATGCTGAATTCTCTTGGCTAGAATGTTGTTGAGAATTTTCGCATCTATATTCTTGAGAGACATTTGTCTGTAATTTTCTTTTTTGTGTGTCTTTGCCTGGTTTTGGTGTCACTGTTATGCTGGCTTCATAGAATGAATTCAGAAGCACCACTTCCTTTCTATGTTCTGAAATAGATTGAGTATTGGTGATGTAAGCTCTTCTCTGAATGTTTGGTAGAATTCTCCAGTATAGCCATTTGCGCCAGGGCTTTTGTTGTTGTTGTTGTTGCGAGTTTTTTTATGACCTTTTCATTCTTTTCTCTTGTTATGGGTGTGTTCAGATTTTCAACATCACTTTGTGTTACTTTGGATAGGTATTGTGTTTCTAGAAATTTGTCCATTTCCTCTAGGTTTTCAAATTTGTTGTATAGTTTTTCGTAATACTCTGTTATGATCTTTTTTATTTCAGTTGGGTCTCTTGTAATGTCCCCCATTCCATTTCTTATTTGGGTTATTTGTGTCTTCTCCTGTTTTTCTTTTGTCAGTGTGGCCAGTGGTTTGTCAATTTTGTTGATCCTTTCAAAGAATAAACTATCGGTTTTGTTGATTATTTCTATTGTTTTCCTATTTTCTATTTCATTTTTTTCTGATCTGATCTTTACTATTTCCTTTCTTCCAGTGGCTATGGGCTTCTTTAGCTGTTCTCTTTCTATTTATTCAAGTTGTGTGGCTAGTGTTTTAATTTTGTCACTTTCTTGTTTTTTGGTGAGTGCACCTAGTGCTATAAATCAGCCTCTGAGGACTGCCTTTGCTGTGTCCCAGAGGTTTTTGTATGATGTCTTTTCATTCTCTTTTGATTCTCAGAATTTTTTGATACCACCTCTGATTTCTTCTATTACTCAGTGATTTTTAAGTAGGGTGTTACTCAGTTTCCTTGTAATTGATATTTTATTCTTTACTCTTCCTGTTGTTAATTTCTATTTTGATGGCATTGTGGTCAGAGAAGACACTTTGTATTATCTCATTGTTTTGGATTTTGTTGAGGGTTGCTCTGTGGCCTAAGATGTGGTCTATTCTGGGGAACCTTCCCTGGGCTTTGGAAAAAAGTGTGTACTTTGCAGCTGTTGGGTGGAGTGGTCTATATATGTCCATGAGGTCAAGTTGGCTGAATGTGCTCTTTAGCTCTTCTGTATCTTTGTTGAGTTTCTTTCTGGATGTTCTTTCCTTTACTGAGAATGGTGTGTTAAAGTCTCCTACTATTATTGGGGAACTGTTAATTTCTCTTTTCAGTACTGCCAGAGTATGTTTTATGTATTTTGGAGCCCTGTCATTGGGTGTGTAGATGTTTATTATGGTTCAGTCTTCATGGTGGATCATCCCGTCTTTGTCTTTTATGGTGGATTTTGTTTTAAAGTGTTTTTTATCTGAGGTTAGTATTGCCACTCTTGCTCTTTTTTGAAAGTTATTTGCTTGATATATTATTTTTCCATCCTTTGATTTTTAATAAATTTACATCCTTGTTTCTATGGGTGTCTCTTGTAGACAGCATATTGGGGATCTTGTTTTTGTATCCATTCTGTCACTCTCTTTTTACGGGTGCATTTATGCCATGTACATTCAGTGTAATTATTGATAGGTGTGAGTTTATTGCTGTCATTTTGTACTTTTGTATGTGTGTGTGTGGTGCTGACATTTTGTTCCCCTTACCTTCCTGTGCTAAATATTTTTGTTTCTGGATTTTTTTTCCAATTCTTTTGTTTTTGTAAATTTTGTTTTTATTGAGACTTTATGTATTTCTTCTTTATTTTGATCAGTAGGTTTGTTAACTTTGTTTATGGTTACCTTGAAATTTACCCTTATCTTCCTAGGTTTAAACCAGTCTATTATTACTTGGTATTGCCTTTCCTTCCTCTCCATTAGAAAGTTCTATACCTACACTGTTTATTCCCTCTTTCATTGTTCTGACACTGTTGTCATTCACAGATTAACCTCTCTGGTTCCCTGATGCAATTCTTTTTGGTTTTGGATTGTCCTTGAGAGTTCATTTCCTATGTTGGTATCTGGCTGGTATAATCTTGCGTCCTAGATTCAGGCTGTGGTCTGATGTTGTTTGTTCTCAGACTGAAGGACTCCCTTTAATAATTCTTGTAAGTTTGGTTTGGTTTTTACATATTCCCTTTATTTGTGTTTATCTGGATATGTCCTAATTTCACCATCATATTTGAATGAAAGTTTTGCAGGATATAGTATTCGTGGTTGGCAAAGTTTTTCTTTCAAGGTTTTATATATGTCATCCCATTGCCTTCTTGCTTGCATGGTTTCTGCCGAATAATCAGAGCTTAGTCTTATTGTTTCTCCTCTGTATGTGACTTTTTGTTTTTCTCAATCTGCTCACAGGATTTTTTCTTCGTCTTTGGGTTTAGCGATTTTTATTATGATATGCCTTGGTGTTTTTCTTTTGGGATCTATGCTATATGGCTTCACTGAGCTTCTTGGATTGTCAGCTTTTCATCATTTACAATATTAGGGAAGTTTTCTGTCAGCAATTCTTCAACGATCCTCTCTGTGTTTTCCATTTTCTTTCCTTTTTCTGGAACTCTGGTCACTCGTAAATTTTTGCTTTTGATTGTATCCCACAAAATTTTCAGGGTTTCTTCATTTTTCTTAGTTCTTTTTTCTGATTTTTCCTCAGAGTTGTATCCAAGTGTTTGTCTTCGATTTCACTGATCCTATTTTCCATCATTTCACACCTGCTCTTCAGCCCTTCTATGACACTGTCCATTTCTGAAATCTTATGGTTTATCTTTTGGATTTCTACTTGTTGTTTCTGTATGATTCCTAGTTGTGAATTTATTTTGGCATTTTATTCCTGTGTTATTTTCCTGAACGCTTCCATTTTTTGGTCTGTATTTTGCATTAATTTCTCTGCCTTTTTCATAAATTTGTCTATTTTTTGTCATTTTTGTCTGCTTTTTGCTTAAACTCTTGGAAAGCTCTGAATATTAGAGTTGTGAACTCTCTGTCAGGTAGTACTAGTGCCTTCTCTTCCACTGGAAAGCCATCTGGTGTTTTATTTTGGATGCCTACTGGAATCATCCTGTCCTTTTTTTTTTTCTGTTTTGATATTGGCTGCTGTCTTTGAGAAATTTAGTAGTTATTTTCTTCATTTATTGATTGTACATTTGTTTCTTTCTGGCATTTTGTTTAATTTGGTTTTGTGTGAGCAGACAGGCTGTGTGTTCTTTGTTGGTTGCTTGTCTGTAGTCATTTTACTTTTCACCTCCTTGTCCAATGGGTAGGGCCAGTCACTCAGCTATGGTGCAGCAAGGCATGTCCAGCTGAAGGGGAGGGTTTGGGATGGGTTGTTTCTAGCACGTACTAAGGCTACCAGGGTGGTCCAGGAACCAGAGCTGGGTAGGTTCTGGTAAGTCGTGCCTGTGCTGCTCGGGGGTGTGATATTTAGTGTATGGTGCAGGTAGGCAGGAAAGAGGGGGGAAGTTGTGGCATGTGGAGCTAATATGGGTATGGGAAAGAAGAGATAAAAACAGGAGCCAAAACAAACAAAGAAAGGGAAAAAAAAGAGAGTGCTAAGGGAGCTTGCTGTTGGAGTGAGAGATGAGAAAGCGATAAATGGAGAAGAGGAAAAAAGGGGAAAAAGAAAAAAGATAACCAGATAAAAATTTGGGGGAAAAAAAAACACCCCAAGGAGTCCTACCAGTGCAGATGTGAAGACCAGGGAAGTGGCTCCCAGGCTGCACAATATAGCCTGGCTGGGGGGTATAGTTGTCACACAGCACCAAGCATTCAGAAGATAGGGGAAAAAAAGGTAAGTGTAGACAGATGAGAACTGAAAAATAAAGAAAGACAGAAAAGGAAAAAGAGAGAAGAAAAAAAAGAAGAAAAGAGAGGAATGCCCCAGGGTTTCTGCCTATGTGGCTGCACATATTGGGGGAGTGGCTCCTAAGCCGTGCAGTGCAAGCCAGCTAGAAGGGGCTCTCAAGTGTGAAAACAGAAAGGAAACAAACGAACAAAGCAAAACAAAACAAGCAGAAAAAAAAGCCCCAGGGATCCCACCAATGTCATGTCACGGGCTAAAGGAGTGGATCTCCAGCGAAGCGGGGCCTCATAGCTAGGCTGTAACTTTTATGGGAGCAGATAGCCAGGTCTTTTCTCTTGTTGACCTTTCAGTTAGCAGCTGAGCACTTATCCATTGCACCGCCAAGAACTCCTATATATTCAGTAATATCCTCGAAATGCCTTAGAAACAAGCTGCCACATCTATGTTAGCAATATCATAGAAAGTTGAGAGAATGCATGAGAACTAAATGAATGGTCAGATCCCAGGGACAGATTATATTTCATAGTTATATAGATCATCTGTATTACACACACACACATACACAGAGTTTATGATGGTGCTTAGATAATCAGCTACTGGTCAGTAACTAGTAGTCAGGTGGGGCAAAAAAGTTAAGCTAATCACTATAAACATAGATTTAAATCCTTGTTTACCCAAGATGTGATTTAAAGAAATCTTCGGTGTTTTCTAGGCTTTAGAAGTAAGTTCTAGTCAAGCCAAGCTTCAAAAAACAAAAGAATCTTAGATTGTTCTATAAGCATCAGATAGATTTGAAATATTCACTACAGATTTAAATTCAACAATTCATGCTCAAATTCATGCTTGAGTTTGTCAATTCAGCACATGCTTATGAAGACTTATAATGGGCCAGGTCAGAACTGCATAGAGTTCTCTCCCCACTTGTTCTCATGAGTGAACTGAGCTCATTTGCTCACCTTGACACTATGCAGACATGTCTGAAAATCACATTTTCAATTCTTTGAACTCAGAAATTGCAGTGTGTGATCACCACATCCAGGGCTGGAAAACTCATTTGTACTGACCACCTCCATTCCATCCAAGGGTATGAACACTCCTTGCCGAGTTGCTGTAAGACCTTAGCTGTTTACAGAGGATGGAGGTTAAAGGGTTGGGAACAGTGGCCAACATGGCCCTGGGAATTTCAGTGGACACTGCCAGTATGTGAAGAGTTTCTTGGGAGTGAAATATCTAAGTAAGCAGCAGGTGCGTATGATCAAAGTGGTTTACCTCAGGTTTTCTCAGCTCAGAACCCACAGTCTCTGGTCCTTTCTTCCCCTCACTCTGTCTGGATACATAGACCTCTCTTGTACTCTTGTTTGTCTCACCACTCACTTGCTCCATAACTATTTATTGAGTGGCTACTGTGTCACCTTCTAGGCATGGAGGATACAGTGGTGAAAAACTTGTTTGCCTTTGTGGAACCTACATTATTATGGGAGAGAACAGTAATAGGCAAATGAATATGCAAATTAAGGTTTCATGTGATTTAAGACAGAGATAAAGAGTGTAAAGGAATGTAAAACAAGGGAGAGTTCATGAAGAAAGCTGATGGTATACTTTGGATAGAGTGGTCAGGCAAGGACTCTAAAGGAGTGCCAGTCAAGAGATGGAGGAATGAAGTGATCTCTTCCTCCACACCCGCTACCTGTGACTCTCCAACACCTTCCACTTCCAGCCTCTTCTCAGATTTCCCTCTTATACTTCCTTATCTCACCTTCTCTTCACCTTAACATCTTTCTACATTAATTGGCAGTAATAGGAAACTAAAGTATTTATTTTCACTCACTGAATAATTTTTGTGCTTCTTAAAATTTATTTTAAAAACAAGACAATTGGAATTTGTTATTTACACTATAAAGGCAAACCAGTTAAAATATCACTGTACGAAAAAGAAAGCTTTAATAGTGTTTTTGAGCTTTTTATTTATTCTTCAGTGTTCCCCCCCCCCCCCCCGCCGACAATTGGTTATTTCTATAAGGCAGATTTTTTTTTTTCTTTCCAGGGAAAGCTAGCTCCATGTCAATTACAAAAACATAAAGAATCTGACAAAATCACATCAAATAGAAAATTTATGATTTCATTTAGAATTTCAAGAAAAAAATAACACCTTCAATAATCCCTTGTCAGATACTGAAAGTCCTTATATCTAACTCAGCATTTCCAAAGTAATGTTCCATTAGACATAAGAGATCATCAGGGAGTGTTAACGAGTGTGGCAGAAAAACAAGCTCTACATGAAACAATAGAGAATTCTGGGTTAAAAATTTAAAGTTTTTTTTTTTAAAGGCCAGGTTTTTCAGTCTTGAATATGGTAATAAATACCTGCAAGAGTAAGATAGAGTAAGCAACATTTCACAAACCCATTTCAAAATATCTTGCAGAATGCCCTCTGGGATATTCCTGTGCAACTTAACTCCTCCGGTGCAATCAGAGAAACAGCTAACAGTTGAATATTTCATACTGTATCTGTCATATCCACCACATAGGTAAAGACAAAATGATCATAATTTTATGTTTGGTGTCATGTTAATAAAATATACAGAATATTGAATGACCAATTTACTGTTTTCACTGTGATTTTTTTTTTATTATTGTATTTTAGATGGAGGTTTACAGAACAAACTACCTTCTCATTAAACAGTTACTACACATATCATTTTTTGACATTATACAACACTCTCCTTTCTCGAACTTGGGTTCCCTATTATCAGTCTTCCTGTCCCTCCTGCCTTCTAGTCCTTGGCCCTGGGCTAGTGTGTCCTTTTAGTCTTGTTTTGCTTTATGGGCCTGCCTACCCTTTGGCTGAGGGGTGAAACCCAAGAGTGACTTCATTACTGAGTTAAAAGCGAGTCCGGGGGCCAAGCTCTTGGAGTTTCTCCAGTGTCCATAAGGCCAGTAAGTCTGGTCTTTTTTTGTGTGTGTGAGTTGGAATTTTGGTCTACTTCTTTCTCCAGCTCTGTCTGGGACACTCTATTGTGATTCCTGTCAGTGCAGTTGGTGGTGATAGCCGGGCACCATCTAGTTGTACTAGACTCAGTCTGGTGGAGGCTGTGCTAGTTGTGGTCCATTAGTTCTTTGGACTAATCTTTCCCTTGTGCCTTTAGTTTTCTTCATTCTCCCTTGCTCCCAGTGGGATGAGACCACTATAGCATCTTAGATGGCCTCTCACAAACTTTTAAGATCCCAGATGCTACTCGCCAAATCAGAATGTAGGACATTTTCTTTATAAAGTATGTTATTCCAACTGAGCTAGATGTTCCCCAGGACCATGGTCCCCACAGCCCTCAGCCTAATAATTCTGTCCCTTGGGGAGTTTGGGTGTGTGTATGGAACTTATGTGACCTTGCCTTGTATAAGTTGTGCTGGCTTCCCCAGTATTGTGTTCTGTCATAGACTGTCATACACTTCACCAAAGTTACCACTTATCTACTGTCTGTTTAGTATTTTTCCATCCCCATCATTTCCCTCCCTTGTAAACATCAAAGATTTTTTATTTTTGTGCCTAAATCTTTTCATGTGTTTTTATAGTAGTTGTCTCATACAATATTTGTACCTTCGTGATTGACTTATTTCACTTGGTATAATGCCCTCCAGATTCATCCATGTTGTGAGATGTTCTGCAGATTCATCACTGTTTTTATGGTTGTGTAGTACTCCATGGGAAACCCTGGTGGCGTTGTGGTCAACAACTATGGCTGATAACCAAAAGGTCAGCAGTTTGAATTCACCAGGCGCTCCTTGGAAACTCTATGGGGCAGTTCTACTCTGTCCTATAGGGTCACTATGAGTCAGAACCAACTCGATGGCAACGCATTTGGTTTTTTGTTTTTTGTTTAGTACCCCATCGTGTGTACTTACCATAGTTTGTTTATCCATTCATCTGTTGATGGACATCTAGGTTTTTTCCGTCTTTTTGCTACTGTGAGCAGTGCTGCAATGAATAGGGGTGTACATATCTCTATTCATGTGATGGTTCTTATTTCTTTAGGATATATTCCTAGGAGTGGAATTGCTGAATCACATGATACTTCTAATTCTAGCTTTCTAAGGAAGTGCCATATCATTTTCCAAAATGGTCATTCCATTTTGCATTCCCACCAGCAGTACATAAGAGTTCCAATCTCCCCTCAGCCTCTCTAACATTTGTTATTATCTGCTTTTTTGACTCTTGCCAGTAATGCTAGGGTGAGATGATGTTTCACTGTGGTTTAATTGCTAGTGATCCTGAGAATTTCCTTATGTGTTTGTTAGCCACTTGCATGTCTTCTTTTGCTCATTTTTTAATTGGATTATTTGTCTTTTTGTTGTAGAGGTGTTGGATTTTCCTGCAGGTTTTAGAGATTAGACCTTTGTTGGATTTGTCATAGGCCAAAATTTTTTCCCAGTCTGTAGGTTCTGTTTTTACTCTTTTGGTGAAGTCTTTTGATGAGTTTAAGTGTTTAATTTTTAGAAGATCCCAGTTATCTAGCTTATCTTCTGGAGTTTGTGTGTTGTTAGTTACGGTTTATATCCTGTTAATGCCATATATTAGGTCCACTAGCATCGATTGTATTTTTTCTTCTATGATCTTTATAGTTTTGGGTTTTATATTTAGACCTTTGATCCATTTTGAATTAGTCTTTGTGTATGTTGTGTGGTAAGTGTCCTGTTTCATTTTTATGCAGATGGACATCCAGTTTTGCCAGCACCATTTGTTAAAAAGACTAGCTTTTCCCCATTTGATGGGCTTTGGGCCCTTGTTGAAAATCAGGTGACTGTAGGTGGATGGATTTACATCTGGGTTCTCAATTCTGTTCCATTGGTCAATGTATGTGTCATTGCACCAGGCTGTTTTAACTACTACACCTGATAGTAGGTTCTGCAGTCAGGTAGTGCAAATTCTGCTTTTTTCTTCTTCTTCAATAATGCTTTACTTATCTGGGGCCTCTTCCCCTTTCCTCTGTGGTTTTTCATCACTGCAATGTACAATTGTACTATCGGTTGCAAATTCTGATGAATCATATTTCTTAAAAGACACAGTAACAAACACAATGAGGGCATTGGTGGTTCAGTGGTAGAATTCTCACCCTCCATGCAGAAAACCCAGATTTCATTCCCAGCCAAGGTACCTCATGCACAGCCACTACCCTTCTTTCAGTGGAGGCTTTGTGTTGCTATGATGCTGAACAAGTTTTAGCAGAGCTTCTAGACATAGACGGGCTAAGAATAAAGGCTTGGTGATCTTATTTCAAAAATTAGCAAATTAAAACTCTATAGTTCAAAGCTATCCAATCAAAACTGATCATGGGGATGGTGCAGGACCTGACAGGGTTTTGTTCCCTTGTGCATGGCGTCACCATAAGTCAAAGGCTGACTCAGTGGCAGTAAGCTACAACAACAGATTAAGAAATTCCTATTAAGGCTCTGCAAATTAATTTCTTCTTGATTCAACATTAAGATCCTTCTTTGGCCATAACTCTTTCTCCTAAGTTATGTTTGCCTTATCCATAAGGAGATGGCAAAAGAATAAAAATGAGAAAGTGGGGCAAAGTCCGTGGACAGTCAGATGCTTCTGGTGTTCTCTCTTACAACAAAGACCAAAAAAAAAAAAGTGAATCAGTTATATATATAGTTATATAGTTGTTATAGTTATAGTTGTTATTGTTATAGTTGTTATAGTTATAGTTACAGTTATAGTTGTAGTTATAGTTGTTAAAGTTATAGTTGTTAGTTATAGTTTAGTTATAGTTGTTATAGTTATAGTTAGTTATAGTTATAGTTGTTATAGTTATATATATATATAAAATAAGCTAAGAGCCCTGAACATCAAAGACAAAGAAATTGGACTGAGCAGAAGGGGGAGAGAGAGACAGTTCAAAAGCAGCAAAGAGTTGCCAGACCTGACTCAGAGGGAACCAGAACCTTACAGGCCTGATCCCCTGACACGACCACAGCTGGGCTGGCAGTAGCATTCAGGACGTGTTTGTTAAAGCAGGTGAGAGCAAGCAGCACAGAATCTGCTCACATCTCCAGAATCAGAAAAGGACAATGCTCTCAGCAAAAGTACTTACATCCAATTTACCACATGGACCAAAAAGCACCGCTTTAGAAATAACTCTTTCCCATTTATCTGATCCCACCTCCCTCTGCTCCAGCCCCTGAGCTGGCTTCAGTTGTGGTCACTTTCCCTAGGCCTGAGATAGGCCTTGCTGCACCCCCTGAGCCATTCTCCCTGCCTTGAGAGAAGGAAAAAAATAACAAATGAGGAAAAATAATCTGCCCACTACTCTAAGCTGGGAAATCACCGTAGAAGCACCTATTTTGCCTGGGCACAGGTATAAGCAATCCACAGACATTGAATGCTTTTCACACCTATGAGGACCTATGTGGGTGCATTTCAGCAGCTTAGGCCCTCCTTGGAACTGTGCAATGGTATATGTGCCTGAGGTCTGACTTCAGTGTTTCAGCTATATGCTGGATAAGTGTGTATTTGACATTTGACACCACTCTGCCTATTAAGGAGGGTTCTTCACTACCCACATTAGGGGCCTGAGGACTGGTGGCTCAACCCATGCCACCAAGCCACACACAACAGGGGTTCAAGGATGAGTGGTGACTCCCAGTCCTTGCAACCAAAAGGACTGGGTGCCCATGGTCCAGCATCAGAGCCCACCCACCTGTGCACTGCAGGGAACAGTAACACAGTTTTCTCACAGACACTTGGAGGACACTTGGCAGCCCCCTGCCATCCTCAGAGAGTGACCCCCTGCTGCAGCTAGATATAAGTGCCTTCACCAAACACCCTTACTCATCTAAGACTGTAGAGGAGATCCTGTACTACACACTCAGTGACTGAATACCTGGACACATGACCTGAATCCATACAAGAAAAGTAGATGGACTCCTGGGCTCACATACCTGGTAACATTTCTAGCCATCTGGTGACAGGATGTTAGGGCTTCAATGTGCCAGTAATCAAACTAACTCATTTGAGCAGCCTCTTTGGGCATATCAAAACAAAATAAGGCAAGAAGCTAGGACACAGTAAGCAAACATAAAACAAATTAATGCAATAACTTATAGATGCCTGGGAGAAAACAGTCAATAACGAATCACTTAAAGAAGCAGACTATGACGGCTTCAACAAGCTGCCAAAACAAAGAATCAAGGAATCTTCCAGATACAAATATATTCCTGGACTAACCAGAGGTAAAATACGAAAGATTAATATACAGAACTCTTCAAGAGATCAGGAAGGAGACGAGGCAAAACGCAGAACAAGCCAAGGAACACGCAGATAAAGCAGTCAAGAAAATTTAAAAGGTTATTCAAGAGTATAATAATAAATTTAATAGGCTGCAAAAATCCATATAGAGACAGCAAAGAAAAATTCAGAAGATTAACAATGAAATTTCAGAATTAGACAAATCAATAGAAAGTCAGAGGACCAGAACTGAGGAAATGGAAGGCAGTGAGATTGAACATAAAACACTTTGCACCAATACATTTGAAAAAAATCAGATAAAAGAATTTAAAAAAAATGAAGAAACCGCAAGAAACTTCCGGGACTCTAGAAATAACCTACGAGAGATTGGAATACCAGAACAGGGAGGGAGAACAGAAAATACAGAGAGAATTATTGAAGATTTGTTGGCAGAAAACTTCTCTGATATCATGAAAAACGAAAAGATATCTATCCGAGATTCTCATTGAAACCCAAAAGAGGTAGATCCCAAAAGAAAGTCACCAAGACATATTATAATCAAACTTGCCAAAACCAAAGATAGAGAATTTTAAGACCAGCTAGGGTTAAACAAAAAGTCACCTACAAAGGAGAGTCAATAAGAATAAGCTTGGACTACTCAGCAGAAACCATGCAGGCAAGAATGCAATAGGATGACATATATAAAGACTTGAAGGAAAAAATTGCCAACCAAGAACAATATATAGAGCAAACTGTTTCTCAGATATGAAGGCAAAATTAGGACATTTCCAGATAAACAGAAGTTTAGGGAATTTCCAAACACCAAACCAAAACTACAAGAAATATTAAAGGGATTCCTCTGGTTAGAAAATCAATAACATCACATATCAACCCAAGACTAAAACACAGGACAGGGCAACCAAATATCATCCCAGATAGGGAAATCACAAAAATAAATCAAGATTAAAAATGCTCAAAACAGGGAATCAGAGATGGCATTATGTAAAAGATGACGACATTAAATCAACAGAGTGACCAGAAAATGCAGTCATAGATCTTTCATATGGAGAGGAAATCAAGGCAATATAAAGAGATAAAAGTTTGGTTTAAACTTAGAAAAATAAATATAAAGGTAACTATAAAGGAGGCTAACAATGGTACACATCAAAATAAAATACAAGAAAAATGTAAAGACTCAGCAAAAGCAATGAAAAAGAGGAAAAGACAATATATGAAGAAAAACTACTCAGCACAAAAAATTAAGTGGAAAAAAGGAACTGTCAACAACACACACACACACAAAAGACATCATAACAGCACTAAACTCATACCTATCAATAATTATGCCAAATATAAACAGACTAAATGCACCAATAAAGAGTCAAAGAGTGGCAGAATGGATAAAAAGCGTGATCCATCTATATGCTGCCTCAAAGAGACACTCCTTAGACTTAAAGACACAAACAAGCTAAAACTCAAAGGATGGGGGAAAAAAATCAAGCAAACAACAATCAAAAAAGAGCAGGAATGGCAATATTAATTTCTGACAACATAGACTTTAAAGTTAAATCCACCAAAAAGGATGAGGAAGGACACTATATAATGATTAAAAGGACAATACACCAGGACGATATAACCATATTAAATATTTACACACCCAATGACAGGGCTTCAAGATACATAAATCAAACTCTAACAGCATTGAAAAGTGAGACAGACAGCTCAACAATAATGGTAGGAGGCCAACACACCACTTTCGGTGAAGGATAGAACACCCAGAAAGAAGCTCAGTAAAGACAAGGATGATCTAAATTCCACAATAAACCAACTTGACCTCATACACACATACAGAACACTCCACCCAACAGCATCCAAGTATACTTTCTTTTCCAAAGCACATGGAAAATTCTCCAGAATAGACCATATATTAGATCATAAAGCCACTCTTAACAGAATCTGAAACATTGAAATATTACAAAGCATCTTCTCTGACCATAAAGCCATAAAAGTAGGAATCAATAACAGAAAAAACAGGGAAAATAAATCAAATACTCGGAAACTGAACAACACTCTGCTCAAAACGACTGGGTTATAGAGGAAATTAACAGCAGAATAAAGAAATTCAAAGAATCCAATGAGAATGAAACCAATTCCTACAAGAACCTATGGGATACAGAAAACGCAGTGCTCAGAGGTCAATTTATAGCAATAAAGGCACACATCCAAAAAGAAGAAAGGGCCAAAATCAAAGAATTCTCCCCACAATTTGAACATATAGAAAGAGAGCAGCAAAGGAAATACTTGGACACCAGAAGAAAGCAAATAATAAAAATTGGAGCATAATTAAATAAAGTAGGTGACAAAAACAATTGAAAGAGTTAACAAGACCAAAATGTGGTTTTTTGAAAAGATCGACAAAATCAATAAACCACAGGCCAAACTGACAAAATAAAAACAGGAGAGGAAGCAAATAACCCGAATAAGAAATAAGATGGGAGATATCACAACAGACCCAACTGAAATGAAAAGAATCATATCAGATTACTATGAAAAATTGCACTCTAACAAATTTGAAAACCTATAGAAAATGGACAAATTTTTGGAAACTCACTATGTATCTAAACTAACACAAACAGAGGTAGAACAACTAAATAAACCTATAAAAAAAAGAGAAAAAAACTCTGGCCCTGACAGTTTCACTGGAGAATTTCACCAAACTTCCAGTGAAGAGTGAACACCACCACTACTGAAGATATTTCTGAGCATAGAAAAAGATGGAATACTCCCAAACTTATTCTGTGAAGCCAGCATATCCCTGATACTAAAAACAGGTAAACACACTACAAAAAAGAAAATTACAGACCTTTATTTCTCATGAACTTAGATCCAAAAATCCTCAACAAATTTCTAGCCAATACAATTGAACAACATATCAAAAAAAAATAATGCACCATGACCAACTGAGATTCATACCAGGCACTGGGTTCTGGCATGCAAGGATGGTAAAACTTTAGAAAAACAATCAATGTAATCCATCATATAAATAAAACAAAAGACAAGAACCACATGATCTTATCAATTGATGCAGAAAAGGTATTTAACAGAGTCCAACACACATTCATGAAAAAACTCTCAGAAAAATAGGAATAGAAGGAAAATTCCTCAACATAATTTATTTATACAAAGCCAACTGCCAACATCATCTTAAATGGAGAGTCTGAAAGGATTCCCCTTGAGAACGGGAACCAGACAAGCATGCCCTTTATCACCACTCTTATTCAACATTCTGCTGGAAGTACTAGCCATAGCAATTAGGCTAGATAAAGAAATAAAACTGCATCTAAATTGGTAAGGAAGAAGTAAAAGTACCTCTATTTGCATATGACATGATCTTATACACAGAAAGCCCTAAAGAATCCACAAGAAAACTGGTGAAATTAACAGAACAGTTCAGCAGAATGTCAGGATACAAGATATACATAAAATCAGTTTGATTCCTCTACGCCAGCAAAGAGAACATTGAAGAGGAAATCACCAAATCAATACCATTTACAGTAGCCCCAAAAGATAAAATACTTAGGAATAAATCTAACCCGAGACATTAAAGACCTATACAAAGAAAACTACAAGACACTACTGTAAGAAACCAAAAGAGACCTACATTGGTGGAAAAACATACCTTGCTCATGGATAGGATGACTCAACTTCATGAAAATATCTATTCTACCCAAAACAATCTATAGATACAATGCAATCCCCATCCAAATCCCAATGACATTTTTAATGAGATGGAGAAACAAATTACCTACTTCATATGGAATATGAAGAAGCCCCAGATAGGTAAAGCATTACTATAAAAGATGAACAAAGTGGGAGGCCTCACACTACCTGATTTTAGAAACTATTATACTGCCACAGTAGTCTAAACAGCCTGGTACCGGTACAACAACAGATACATAGACCAATAGAACAGAATTGAGAATCCATACATAAATCCATCCACATATGAGCAGCTGATATTTGACAAAAGCCCAAAGTCTGTTAAATGGTGAAAAGACAGTCACTTTAACAAATGGTGCTGGCAGGATCGTATATCCATCTGCAAAAAAATGAAACAAGACCCATACATAACACCATGCACAAAAGCTAACTCAAAATGGATCAAAGACCTAAATGTAAAATCTAAAACTATAAAGATCATTGAAGAAAAAAATAGGGACAATGCTAGGAGCCCTAAAACATGGCATAAACAGTATACAAAACGTTACTAACAATGTGCAAACACCAGAAGAGTAACTAGATAACTGGGAGCTCCTAAAATTCAAGCACTTATGGTCATGCAAAGACTTCACCAAGAGAGTAAAAGACTACCTATAGACTGGGAAAAAGTTTTTGGCTGCAAGAAATCCAATCAGCAGCTGATCTCTAAAATCTACATGACACTGCAAAAACTCAACAAAAAGACAAATAACCCAATTAAAAAATGGGCAAAGGGTATGAATAGGCACTTCACAAAAGAAGACATTCAGGTGGCTAACAGATGTATGAGGAAATGCTCACGATCATTAACCATCAGAGAAATGCAAATAAAAATTACAATAAGATACCATCTCACTCCAACAAGGCTGACATTAATCAAAAAAAAAAAAAAACCACAAAATAATAAATGTTGGAGAGGTTGTGGAGAGACTGGAACACTTATATACTGTTGGTGGGAATGTAAAATGGTACAACCACCTTGGAAATCCATTTGGTGCTTCTTTAGAAAGCTACCATATGATCCAGAAATCCCACTCCTTAGAATATATCCTGGAGAAACAAGAGCCTTCACACGAACAGATATATGCACACCCATGTTCACTGCAGCACTGTTTACAATAGCAAAAAGATGGAAACAACAAGGTGCCCATCAATGGATGAATAGATAAATAAATTATGGTATCTTCACGTTTTTTTTCACATAATCGAATACTATGCAACGATTAAGAACAATGAAGAATTCATGAAAAATCCCAGAACATAGAGGAATCTGGAAGGCATTTTGCTGAGTGAAATTAGTCAGTTGCAAAAGGACAAATATTGTATGAAACCACTATCATAAGAACTCAAGAAAAAGTTTAAACACAGAAGAAAGTATTCCTTGATGCTTATGAAGGCAAATAGGAAGGGAGGGAGAGGCGTAATCACTAATTAGATAACAGACAAGAACTATTTTAGGTGAAGGGAAAGACAACACACAATACAGGGAAAATCACCACAACTGGACTAAACCAAAAGCAAAGAAGTTTCCTGAATACAATCAAATGCTTTGAGGGACGGAGCAGCAGGGATGGGGGTCTTGGGACATGGTTTCAGGGGACATATAGGTCAGTTGACATAACAAAATATATTAAGAAAACCTTCTGCATCGCACTTTGATGAGTGGTGTCTATAGCCTTAAATGTTAGCAAGTGGCCATCCAAGATACATCAATGACTCTCAACCCACCTGGAGCAAAGCAGAATGAAGAATACCAAAGACACAAGGAAAAACATAAGCCTGAGAGACAGAAAGGGCCACATAAACCAGAGACTCCATCAGCCTGAAACTGGAAGAACTAGGTGGTACCTGGCTACCACCGATGACTGTCCTGACAGGAAACTGAACAGAGAATTCTTGATAGAGAAGGAGAACAGTGGGATACAGACTTCAATTCTCATAAAAAGAACACACTTAATGGTCTGACTGAGACGGAGGGACCCTGGCATTCATAGCCCCCAAATCCTCTGCTAGCCCAAGACTAGAACCATTCCGAAGCCACCTTTTCAGGCAGGGATTGGACTAAACGATGAAACAGAGAATGATACCGATGAGAAGTGAGCTTCTTGGCTCCAGTAGACACATGAGACTATGTGGGTAAGTCCTGCATGGAGTTGAGATGAGAAGGTAGAGGGGGACGGGAGTTGGTTGAATGGACACAGGGAATATGGGGTGGAGAGGAGGAGTGTGTTGTCATATTGGGGGAGAGCAGCTAGGGTTACACAGCAAAGTGTATATAAGTTTTTGTATGAGAGACTGACTTGAATTGTAAACTTTCACTTAAAACACAATTAATTAAAAAAAAAAAAAGACAAGAATAAAGCCAACATTTCATATGAGGTGGTACAGAATGTTACAGATGAATTTCCTCTAATGGGTCTATTTCTTTCATGGAAAAAAGTAATATGCTAGAGACAGGGATAGAGAAAAAATCAAGCAGCTTTTGTAGGAATAATTAGTCATAAGTTGATGTCTACTTACTCAAAAACTAAGACTGGAATTTCCAAATTCTCATATTCCCCTAATTAATCTACATTGACTGATATATCAAGTGGACCATAAGAGCCAGTCCACGTCACTTTCAAAGCATTTTTGGCCAGGCTCAGTGATTAAGGTAAAATCTCCCACTCACAGCTGATCATGCCACCTGCTTAGTCATCTGTGAGTCCCCCAAGGATTAATCAAGAATGTGAATCCAGAAGCAAGAAATATGCCAAGTTTATAGGTCCCATCAGTGTTTGTGTGTTAGTATCCTTATTCATATTGGCGCATGTGTGGATTCTCTATGATTTTCACACTTACAAGATGCAGGTGTAACTAAAATTTACAGTTGTCATTCATGGAATGATACAACATTGTGCCAAGCAATTCAGTTTAATGGTTACCAAACAAATAACCTCAGTTTCTGTTGGTTACCTTGCAGGTGTATTGTTAATTTTGTTAAATAACAAAGGATTGCAAACCAAGAATCTTTCAAAATATATTTTGATAAATTTGGAATCATTCAGTAAATATTAGAATTTCAGAAATTGATTCACATTAGTGATGCATTAAACAGGAAAAGAAGGATATCTAACTCTAGGTATTTTTCTCTGATGATCCTCTAGACCCAACCAGAAGATTGAGACATGAGGCAAGGAAATGAATCCACCACCACAGATTTCATTCTCCTAGGTCTCTTCTCTGACTCTTAGCATCCTGGCTTTGTTGTTGCCATTGTCCTCCCGATTTTCGTGGTGGCCATCCCTGTAAACATCATCCTGGCTTTGCAGATCTGGGGTGATGTTCACCTCCACACACCCACGTACTTCCTGCTCAACCTACTCTTCCTCATGGAGCTGACACGCATCTCCACCACTGACCACAAGATGGCCACCAACTTTTTCTCAGAACAGAGATATCTTCCACGTTGGCTGTGGAGTCCAAATCTTTCTTTACTTAATGCTAGGAGTGGCTGAGTGCGTTCGCCTGCCCCTCATGGCCTTAGACTGCTACTTGGCCATCTGTAGCTCCCTGAGATACCCAGACTTCATGTGTGCAAATTGCAGCTAGCTCATGGGCTGGGGGTGCTGTTGTCTCCCTAATGCACACAATTTATGCCATATACTTTTTGACCTGTGGCTCCAGGAAAATTCACGTTTTTTTTTTTTTTGTGTGAAGTCATAGCCCTTCTGAAACTCTCTTGTGAGGACACTTCCACCTATTAGAAGGTATTATTAGTGTCAGGCATCATTTTCCTTCTTATTCCTTTTGGATTCATCCTGACCTCCTACACCCTCCACCCTCATCTTTCTTACTGTCCTAACCTTCACTGAACTCCCCTGAGGGCAAGAACAAAGCTCTGGCCACTTGCTCCTCCTACTTTAGTAAGCTACTTTGATCCACCCATGCTTATATACATGACCCCTGGTTCCTCCCTCCCCCAGAGGTGGACAAGCATCTCTTTGTGTTTGATGTTCTCATCACTCCGGGGTTGAACTCCCTTATCTACAGCCTGAGGAACAAGGAAGTGATAGAGGCTCTGAGGAAGGTGCTAGGGAGAAGGCTGATGGTTAAACTGGAAAGATGATACCACTTTTGCTTAAAATACCTAGATTCTGTATTGTTCTCCCACTGAATGCTAGTGCTACTATGAAAAAATAAACTTTGGACTTCAATTTCTCAACCACATTACAGAAATGATAATCCTCTTTTCTTTCCAACTTTCTAATAACGTGAAGGTTACTACAAAGGGGGGAGATGGAAATAAATATCAAACTCTGGATGTCCTTGGAGAAGCTCCTATTTAAGTGTTATGCAAATCAATCCATCATAAGATAAATATCCAGTTTCCTGGGCACCATCCTATATGTCATGACTCAAACTCTTTTGGGAAGAGGCCTAACCCCAAAAAACACACATGAATTTTTACAAGCTTTATGTGTTTTGGAAACCCTGGTTGCATAGTAGTTAAGTGCTATGGCTGCTAACCAAAGGGTTGGCAGTTCAAATCTGCCAGGTGCTCCTTGGAAACTTTGTGGGGCAGTTCTACGCTGTCCTATAGGGTCACTATGAGTTGGAATCAACTCGACGGCACTGAGTTGGTTTTTTTTTTTTTTTTTTATGCGTTTTAAGATAGCCTACTGGAAAATATGATCCAATGCACCCTTCCAACCCCAAATCCTACAGTCACCTTTGGTATACTCTGTACTGTAGCCATAGGGGCTTTTTCAGCTTTCTACATTTCAGATGATTTTATGAGTCACTTGTTTATTCCCTTCAGCCTGAATAACCTCTACCACTTATGTCCACCTATTGAAATGCTATCTCCATGAAACTCTTTCCAAACTCTCACTCACAAGTAACTTGTAAGCAACTTGGTCTACAAGAATCTTAGTCATCTTTAAATGTTCCATAGATTTTTTTTTTGTACTTAACAGCCTCTCCATAAATGTTTGTTGAATTCAAATGACTTCAGTTCTATTCATATTACTTTACTTAAGAACAGAAATTTGATCTCTTAGTGTTCTCACTCGCTAAATCCAGGATTCATTGGAACAGAACTAACGTCTAGGTTAGTGTGAAACCCAACTCTGACTCAGTTTTCTTCAGTTTGGACAGACTATGAAAGTAACTTGACCATGATATCTTTGTGTATTTTAGTGTTTATTACACAACATAAAACATAGTTGTACATCTAGCATACATTACCAACTGTTTACTTTGCATTTTATTGATTATTTAAATGTTAACATATGATCAATGTAAGGTGTTTATTAAATGAAGTGTTGAACAATCTGACAATGGTGCTACTATATCGTAGGCCTAAACGAAAACAGCAGAACATTTGGTAACAGAGAATGGAGTTAATAAAATTTGGGACAGAATCAAGAAATAAGAAGTCCCTCCAGAAAAATAATCCACATAAAGGAGCATTAGTATTCACAGCCCAGGTTGCAAGATCTTGGTTATGCATTTGACCTCAACTTCTTATGTTAGGAGTAGATAAATTCTAAATGTCTCTACTTTGCATTACCACTCTCTATATTTAGATTATCTCACATAGTAAATTTTACCTCTCAATCCTACACAACATGAACCTTCTGATTTACTTTCAAGTTATGGATAACATTGCGAAGAATGAGAATTCCAGAACACTTAATTGTACAAAGAGACAATTGTTGAAACAGAACAAGGGGATATTGACTGGTTTAAATCAGGAAAGGTGTGTGTCACAGTTGTATCCTTTCACCGTATTTGTTCAATCTGATCAGATAATCCAAGAAGCTGGACTATATGAAAAAGAACTTGGCAACGGGATTGGCCGAAGATTCATTAACAACCTATGATATGCAGATGCCACAACCTTGCTTGCTGAAAGTAAAGAGGACTTGAAGCACTTACTGTCTTAGTTATCTAGTGCTGCTATAACAAAAATATGACAAGTAGATAGCTTCAACAAAGAGAAATTTATTCTCTCACAGTCTAGTAGTAGGCTAGGAGTCCAAATTCAGGGTGTCAGCTCCAGGGAAAGGCTTTCTCTCTCTGTCGGCTCTGGGGGAAGGTCCTTGTCCTCAATCTTCCCCTGGTTTAGGTGCTTCTCCGTGCAGGGACCCCGGGCCCAAAGGACGCACTTTGCTCCCTGTGGCACTGCTTTCTTGGTGGTAAAATGTCCCCACTCTCTGCTTGCTTCCCATTCCTTTTATCTCTTGTAAGATAAAAGGTGGTGCAGGCCACACTCCAGGGAAACTCCCTTTACATTGGATCAGGGATGTGACCTTAGTGACGATGTTACAATCCCACCCTGATCCTCTTTAACATAAAATTACAGTGACGAAATGGAGGACAACCACACAATACCAGGAATCATGGCTTAACCAAGTTGACACATATTTTGGGGGGACACAATTCAATCCATGACACTAATAAAGATCAAAGATCACAGCCTTCAGTATGGATTACATCTCAACATAAAGAAATAAATCCTCACAAGTGGACCAACAAGCAAAATCGTGATAAATAGAGAAAATATTGAAGTTGTCAAGGATTTCATTTTACTTGAATCCACAATCAACACCCGTGGAAGCAACAGTTAAGAAATCAATAGATGCATTGCATTGGACAAATCTGCTGCAAAAGAACTCTTTAAAGTGTTAAAAAGCAGAGATGTCACTTTAAGGACAAAAGTATCCTGACCCAAGACATGGTATTTTCAATCACCTCATATGCATGCAAAAGCTGGGCTTCAAATAAGAAAGACTAAAGAAGAATTGATGCCTTTGAATTATGGTGTTGGTGAAGAACACTAAATATACCTTGAACTGCCAGAAGAATGAACAAGCAAGAATTTAAAGGGAGGGTGGCGAGACTTTGTCTCATATATTTTGGACATGTTATTAGGAGGGACAAGTTCCTAGAGAAGGATATCCTACTTGGTAAAGTAGAAGGTCAGCATAAAAGAGAAAGATCCTCGATGAGGTGGATTGACACTGTGGCTGCAACAATGGGCTCAAACATAACGATGATTGTGAGGATGACGTAGGACTAGGCAGTGTTTCATTCAGTTGTACATAGGGTCACTGTGAATTGGAACTGACTTGGTGGCATCTAACAACAACAATAACAAAATATACATGAATATTATATATATCATACATATATGTCATATATATATTTACCATACACTATAAAGAGAGAACACGATTTCTTTTCAGTAACACAGAGAATATATACAAAACATATTAAGACAACAGGAAACCTTAATAAATGCCAAAGGATAAATATCATACAGATTATGTTCTTCAACCGTAATATAATAAAATTGGAAATTAAAAATAAAAGGATACCTTGAATATAGACATTGAAAGACATATTACCAAATAATCCCTAGGTTACCTGTAAATCCTAAAGGATATTTAGAATTGAATGATTAGGAAAATACACATGTCAAAATTTGTGAGATTTAGTTAAAATAGTACTTGAGGGAAACATAGCTTTAAATACATGTATCAGGAAACAAGAAAGGCTAAAAATAAATGAGATAAATACTCAACATAAAAAATTAGGAAAAGGCAAGAAAATATATCAAAAGAGAAGGAAATAAAGACTAAGGCAAAAATTAATGAAATGGAGAACAAAAAAAATTTTTAAGATCGAGCCAAAAATTAATTCTTTGAAAAGATTAATAAGTAGAAAGATTTATAGCAAAAATTATCATTAGAAAGGGAGAAAAATTACATTTAATTGAATTTAAACTAGAAGGGATTTAAGAGATGAAAGACCTTAAAAATAATGATTGATATGAATAGATAGGCACTACCCAGTAAAAAACCCAGTGCCGTTGAGTCGATCCCGACACTAGCACATATGAAAACATGGATGATTAAATGTATAAATTCCTAGAAAATATAAATTAGTACTGAAGTCCCAGTCAAAGAACGTCCTTGCTTCAATCCAGACCCAGGTGGTTTTCCACATAAGTTCTCTCAAACTTTCAAGGAACAGTTCATTTCCTCTTATATCAGTTGTTCCAGAAGATAGTATAGGGAAAAACTTGTGATTTATCTAGTTTAGAGGACTCTCGCCTGGGTAATCTAATTCTGATTGTATGGGATCTCTAGAAATTGTAGATAACTGATAGCAATGCAAAATATTTTTTGTTTACACACATGTAAATTCCATCCTGTCCAATAGATGTTCAATTCACTTCCCTCCTCTGCTGTGGAAGAAACCAGTTTGCCTCCGTTTACATATTAGATTTTATTACTCCAGATTTATAAATTTGTCTCTTTTTCAATTTCTCCTTTGTACTCCTTTGTATCCGGCACCAATTTCCTCATATATGAGTTAGAAAAAAAACTTCTAGTATATGTTAATTTTTATACCTATATGAGTATCATGATTTTACCTTTTCTTGAAAATTAGCTTTTAACAACACTTCACTGACCCCAGATGGTACGTTCCTATGGGTTCACTCAGCCTTATATCTAACACTCAGGCTGGAGAATCAAGGCAAAGAAAACTTCAAAAGACTGAGCCAATGCCACTGGGATTTAAGCCTGTTTCTGGAGCATCTAGGGATTTAAAACCTGCTTCTCCAGTCCCCAAAGGTGATTGCAATTACCTGATAGCCAAATTGAAGAGTATTTTTTTTTTTTCTTTGCAAGCCCTGAACCAATGGGGATACCAAGCTAACAACCATTATTGAGCATCTATGTGGGTAAAGTCTTTGTGCAAAAGTGCTCAGGTCTCCTCCAGCATGGAGGGCACTCACCTGGGGGACCTGTCTGTTTATTTTCATACTGTCAATATCCTGAGAGCAGCAGATTAAATCCTCAGGGAAGGGGAATCACAGTGTTTCCCAACATTGCCTACACATTAGAGCCAGGGTGAGGAGAGTGGTTAAAATCCTTTTTTTTTAATTGTGCTTTAAGTGAAAGTTTACAGCTGAAGTTAGTTCCTCACACAAAATTTATACACACATTGCTGTGTGACCCTAGTTTCTCTCCCTAACAGCATACTCCTCCATTCCATCCCAGATTTCCAGTGTCCATTCAATCAGCTCCTGTACATTTCTGCCTTCTCATCTCACCACCAGGCAGGAGCTGCCCATTTAGTCTCATGTATTTTTTTTTTTTATCTACTTCAGCTAAGAAGCACACTCTTCATGAATATCATTTTATGTCTTATAGTCCAGTCTATATACAAGGTGTATATAAATAAACTGTTATGCCAATTGACCTAGATGCTCCCTGAAACCATGGTCCCCAGACCCCAGTCCCTGCTACTCTGTCCCTTGAAGTGTTTGGTTGTATTCAGGAAACTTTTAGTTTTTGGTTTAGTACAGTCGTGCTGACTTCCCCTGTATGGTGTGTTGTTCTTCCCTTCACCTAAGATAATTCTTGTCTACTGTCTAGTTCGTGAATACCCCTCTCCCTCCCTCACCACCCTTATAATCACCAAAGAACGTTTTCTTCCGTGTTTAATTAAACTTTTGTTGACTTCTTATAATAGTGGTCTCATGCAATATTTGTCCTTTTACTGCTGATTAATTTCACTCATTCCCATGTGTCTGCCAGTCTGTAGTACTGTGGGGGCTTGCCTGTTGCTGTGATGCCAGAAGCTACGCCACCAGTATTCAAATACTGGCAGGGTCACTCATGGCAGACAGGTTTCAACTGAGCTTCCAGACTAAGACAGACTAGAAAGAAGGGCCCGGCAGTCTACTTCTGAAAAGCATTAGCCAGTGAAAACCTTATGAATAGCAGTGGAACATTGTCTGATATAGTGCCAGAAGATGAGCCCTCTACGTTGGAAGACGCTCAAAATACGACTGGAGAACAGCGGCTTCCTCAAAGTAGAATTGACCTTAATGGTATGGACATTCATTTGCTGATGTGACATGACTCAAAATGAGAAGAAACAACTGCAAACATCCATTAATAATTGGAACGTGGAAGGTACAAAGTATGAATCTAGGAAAATTGGAAATTGTCAAAAATGAAGTCGAACATATAAACATCAATATCCTGGGCATTATTGAGCTGAAATGGACTGGCATTGGCTAATGTGAAGAGGACAATTATATGGTCCACTATGCCGGGAATGACAATTGAAGAGGAATGACTTTGCATTTATTATCAAAAAGAATATTTCAAGATCTATCCTGAAGTACAATGCTGCCAGTGATAGGATAATATCCATGCACCTGCAAGGAAGACCAGTTAATACAACTATTATTCAAATTTATGCACCAAACACTAAGGCCACAAATGAAGAAACTGAAGATTTTTACCAGCTTGTGCAGTCAGAAATTAATCAAACATGCAATCAAGATTCACTGATAATTACTGGTGATTAGATTGCGAAAGTTGGAAACAAGGAAGAAAGTTTGGTAGTTGGACAATATGGCCTTGATGATAGAAACAATGCTGGAGATAACACAATAGAATTTTGCAAGACCAACAGCTACTTCATTGCAAATACCTTTTATCACCAAAACAAACAGCGACTATACATGTGGACATTGCCTAATGGAATACACAGGATTCAAATCGACATCTGTGGGAAGAGATGATGGAAAGGCTCAATATCTCAGTAAGAACAAGGCCGGGGCTGACTGCAGAACAGATCCTCAATTGCTCATATGCAAGTTCAAGTAGAAACTGAAGAAAATTAGAGTAAGTCCATGAGAGCCAAAGTGTGACCTTGAGTATATCCCACCTGAATTTAGAGGACATCTCAAGAATAGATTTGATGCATTGAACACTGATGACAGAAGACTAGATGAGTTGTGGAATGACTTCAAGGACATTATCCATGAACAAAGCAACAGGTTATTAAAAAGACAAGAAAGAAAGAAAAGACCAAAATGGATGTCAAGAGAGACTCTGAAATTTGCTTTTGAATGTCAAGTAGCTAAAGCAAAAGGAAGAAATGATGAAGTAAAAGAGCTGAACAGAAGATTTCAAAGGGCAGCTCAAGAAGACAAAATATTATAATGGAATGTGCAAAGACCTGGAGATGGGAAACCAAAAGGGAAGGAACATGCTCAGCATTTCTCAAGCTTAAAGAACTGAAGAAAAAATTCAAGCCTCAAGTTGTAATAGTGAAGGATTCCATGGGGAAAATATTAAACAACTCAGGAAGCATCAAAAGAAGATGGAAGGAATACACAAAGTCGTTATACCAACAAGAATTGGTTGATGTTCAACCATTTCAAAAGGTAGCATATGATCAGGAACAAATGGTACTGAAGGAAGAAGTCCAAACTGCATTGAAGGCATTGAGGGAAAAACAAGGCTCCAGGAATTAACGGAATATCAATAGAGATGTTTCCACGAATGGATGAGGCGCTGGAAGCGCTCACTCCTTTATGCCAAGAAATTTAGAAGACAGCTACCTGGTCAACTGATTGGAGGAGATCCATATTTATGCCTATTCCAAAGAAAGGTGACCCACGAGAATGCAGAAATTATCAAACGATACTATTAATATCACATGCAAGTAAGATTGTTCAAAAAGAGCTGTAGCAGAGTACTGACAGGGAACTACCAGAAATTCAGGCTGGATTCAGAAGAGGATGTGGAACCAGGGATATCATTGCTGATGTCAGATGGATCCTGGCTGAAAGCAGAGAACACAAAAAAGATGTTTACCTGTGTTTTATTGACTATGCAAAGGCATTCAACTGTAGGGATCATAACAAATTATGGATAACATTGCGAAGAATGGGAATTCCAGAACACGTAATTGTGCTCACAAGGAAGCTATACATAGATCAAGAGGCAGTCGTTTGAACAGGACAAGGTGGTACTGCATGGTTTAAAGTCAGGAAAGGTGTGCGTCAGGGTTGTGTCCTTTCACCATACCTATTTAATCTGTATGCTGAGAAAATAATCCAAGAAGCTGGACCGTATGAAGAAGAATGGGGCATCAGGATTGGAGGAATATTCATTAACAACCTGTATTATGCAGATGACGCTACCTCGCTTGCTGAATGTGAAGAGGACTTGAAGCACTTACTGATGAAGATCAAACACCACAGCCTTCAGTATGGGAACGCCTCAACATAACAAAAACAAAAATTCTCACAACTTGACCAATAAGCAACATCATGATAAACGGAGAAAAGATTGAAGTTGTCAAGGGTTTCATTTTACTTGGATCCACAATCAGTCAAGAAATCAAAAGATACATTGCATTGGGCAAATCTGCTACGAAAGCCCTCTTTAAGTGTTGAAAAGCAAATATGTCACCTTGAAGACTAAGATGCACCTAAGCCAAGCCATGGTATTTTCAATTGCATCATATGCATATGAAACCTGGACAATGAATAAGGAAGACTGAAGAAGAATTGACACCTTTGAATTGTGGTGTTGTTGAAGAATATTGAATATACCGTGGATTGCCAAAAGAACGAACAAATCTTTCTTGAAAGAAGTACAGCCAGAATGCTCCTTAGAAGCAAAGATGGCGAGACTTTGTCTTACATACTTTGGACATGTTATCAGGATGGATCAGGCCCTGGAGAAAGACATCATGTTTGGTAAAGTAAAGGGTTATCAATGAAGAGGAAGACTCTCAAAGAAATGGATTGACACAGTGGCTGCAACAATGGGCTCAGGCATAACAATGACTGTGAGCATGGCGCAAGACCAGGCAGTGTTTCATTCTGTAGTACATAGGGTCACTATGAATCAGAACTGACTATAAGGCACCTAACACAACAACAACAATTTCACTCAGCATAAGGCCTTCCAGATTCATTTATGTTATGAGATGTTTCTCAGATTCATTGCTGTTCTTTATAATTGTGTAGTATTCCACTGTGTGAATATAATTTGTTTATCCATTCATCTGTTGATGGGCACCTAGGTTGTTTCCATCTTTTTGCTATTGTGAACAGCACTGCAATGAACATAAACCCAGTGCCCAGTGCTGTCGAGTCGACTCATAGCAACCCTGTAAGACAGAGTAGTACTGCCCCATAGAGTTTCCAAGGAGCGCCTGGCGGATTCAAACTGCCGACCCTTTGGTTAGCAGCGGTAGCACTTAACAATGAACATAGCAATGAACATAGGTGTTCAATGAACATATATCTATTTGTGTGAGGACTCTTATTACTCTAGGATATATTCCAAGGAGTGGGATTGCTGCATTCTATGGTACTTCTATTTCTAGCTTTATAAGGAAGCACCAAATTGATTTCCAAAGTGATTGTACCATTTTACATTCCCACCAGCAGTGTATAAGTGTTCCAGTCTCTTGACAGTCTCTGCAACATATATTATTTCGTGTTTTTTGGATTAATGCCAGCCTCGTTGGGATGAGATGGTATCTCATTGTAGTTTTGATTTGCATTTCTCTAATGGCTAACGATGGTGAGCATTTCCTCACGTATCTGTTAGCCACCTGAAAGTCGTTTTTGGTGAAGTGCCTGTTCATATCCTTTGCCCATTTTTTAATTGGGTTATTTGTCTTCTTCTTGTTGAAGTTTTGGGGTATCTTGTAGATTGTAGACATTAGACCCTGATCAGATATATCATAGCCAAAATTTTTTTCCTAGTCTTTAGTTTGTCTCTTGGTGAAGTCTTTTGATGAGCATAGGTGTTTGATTTTTAGGAGCTCCCAGTTATCTACTTCCTCTTCTGGTATTTGTGCATTGTTAGTTCTGTTTTGTATTCTGTTTATGCCATGTATCAGGGCTCCTAGCATTGTCCCTATTTTTTCTTCCATGATCTTTATCATTTTAGATTTTATATTTAGGTATATGATTCATTTTGAGTTAGTTTTTGTGCATTGTGTGAGGTATGGGTCTTGTTTCATTTTTTCTGCACACGAATATTCAGTTATGCCAGCACCATTTGTAATCTCTTTTCCCCACTTAACAGACTTTGGGATTTTGTCAAATATCAGCTGCTCATAGGTGGATGAATTTAAGTCTGGAGTATCAATTCTGTTCCATTGATTTATGCATCTGGGGTTGTACCAGTACCAGGCTGTTTTGACTACCGTGGCAGTATAATAGGTTCTAAAATCAGGTAGCGTGAGGCCTTCCACTTTGTTCTCCTTCTTCAGTAGAGAGTGGTTAAAATCTTGATGACAAGGCCACAACATCCAGGACCAATGAAGTTAGATTATTCCTATGTGCAGCCAGGGTTGAGAGCCATTGCTAGGAGCCCCATGAACAACTGCCACTAACTGGTGGATTAAGGAAACTGTTAATCAACGTTTCCCAAACTTGTCTAATGTAAGGGTCACCTGAGTTTTGCTAAAATCACACATTCCTAGTGCGTTCCTGATGTTTCAGAGTCAGGAGCTCTAGAATCCATATGTTTGTCCCAAGCCCTCGTTGTTCCTACAGTTGGACAAGTTGAGGAGACAATGATCCAAAAAGACACCACAGGAGTTGTTGTTAGGTGCCATCAAGTCAGTTCTGACTCATAGAGACCCTATGTATAACAGAAGTAAACACTACCGGGTCCCTCTCGATCCTCAGGATCGTTGTTATGCTTCCGTCCATTGTTGCAATCACTGTGTCAATTCATCTGGCTGAGAGCCTTCCTATTTTTCACTGTCCTCTACTTTACCAAGGATGATGTACTTCTCCAGGGACTGGTCCCTCCTGATAACATGTCCAAAGTCTCAACACTCTAGCTTCAAGGAGGAACATTCTGGCTGTACTTCTTCCAAGAGAGATTTGTTCTTTCTTCAAGCATCCATGGTACCGTGAAAGGATACATCCTTCATGCACAGTGCCACTCTTGATTTTAAACCATGCAGCATCCCCTTGTTCTGTTCAAACTACTGCCTCTTGGCGTATGTAGCGGTTCCTCATGAGCACGATTAAGTGTTCTGGAATTCTCACTCTTCGCAATGTTATCCATTATTTGTTATGAACCACACAGTCAAATGCCTTTGCACAGCCAAAAAAATACAGGTAAACATCTTTCTGGTACTCTCTGCTTTAAGCCAGGACCCATCTGGCATCAGCAATGGCATCTTTTTTTCTTTGTCCTCTTCTGAATCTGGCTTGGCTTTCTGGCAGTTCCCTGTTGATGTATTGCTGCAATCACTTATGAATGACGCTTAGCAAAATTTTAATTATGTGTTATATAATGATATTGTTTGATAATTTCTGCATTCTGTTGGATCACTTTTCTTCAGAATAGTCATAAATATTGATCTCTTCCAGTCTGTTGTCCTGGTAGTTGTCTCCCAAATATCTTGGCACAGAGGTATTAATTGGTATTTGATTAATTTCTGGAGCCTTGTTTTCTCCAATGTTTTCAGTGAAGCTTGGCCTTCTTCCTGAGTAACATCTGTTCTTGATCATATTCTACCTCCCCAAATGATTGAATGTTGACCTATTATTTTTGTTACAGTAACTTTTTTTTTTTTTAACTTTACTGGGTTTTTAACTCTGTGTAATATTGCAACTTGAGGCCCAAATTTTCTCTTCTGTTCATTCAGCTTGAGAAATTCCAAACATATTTTTCACTTTTGTTTTCTAACTCAAGGTCTTTGCACATTTTATTATACTGTTTTACTTTGTCTCCTTAGCCGTCTTTGAAATCTTCTGTTCACTCTCTTACTTCCTCATTTCTTTTGCTTTAGCTAATCAATGTTCAAGACAAAGTTTCATAGTCTCTTCTGATATCCATTTTGTCTTTTCTCTCTTGCCTGTCTTTTTAATGACCTCTTCCTTTCTTCATGGGTGATATCCTTGATGTCATTCCACAGCTTGTCTGGTCTTCAGTCATTAGTGTTCAATGTCAAATCTATTCTAGAAATTGCCTCTAAATTCGGGTGGGGTATACTCAAGGTCATACTTTGGCTCTCCTGGACTTGTTCTAATTTTCTTCAGCTTCAACTTGAACTTGCATATGATCAACTGATGGTCTGTTCCAAAGTTGGCTCCTGCCATTTTTCTGACTGACGATATTGAGCTCTTTCATCATCTCTTTCAAAAGATATAGTCATTTTGATTCCTGTCTATTCCATCTGGCGAGGACCAAGTGTATAGTTGCCGTTTATGTTGGTGAAAAATGGTATTTCAATGAAGAAGTCATTAGTCTTGCAAAATTCTATCATGTGGTCCCCAGCATCATTTCTATAACTAAGGCCATATTTTACAACTACTGTTCCTTCTTTGTTTCCAACTTTATCATTCCAAACACCAGTAATTATCAAAGTATTTTGATTGCATGTTTGATCGATTCAAAACTGCAGAATTTGGTAAAAAAATCTTCAGCTTCCTCATCTTTGGCTTTAATGGTTGTTGTATAAATTTGAATAATAGTCTTCTTTGTAGATTTATGGGTATTATCCTATCACTGACAGCATTGTACTTCAGGCTAGATCTTGAAATGTTCTTTTTTTGACAATGAATTCAACACTATTCCTCTTCAATTTGTCATTCTTGGCATAGTATATGATATGATTGTCTAATTCAAAATGGCCAATACCAGTCCATTTCAGCTCGCTAATACCCAGGATATCAATGTTTGTGAGTTCCATGTCATTTTTGACAATTTCCAATTTTCCTGGATTCATATTTCATACGTTCCACATTCCTGTTAATAGTGGATGTTTGCACCTGTTTCTTCTCAATTTCAATTGCACCATATCCGCAAATGAATCTTGCAAAAGCTTGACTCCATCCACGTCATTAAGGTCAACTCGACCTTGAGGAGGCAGCTGTTCCCCAGTTGTCTTTTCAGTGCTTTCAAACTGAGGGGCTTATATTTTGGCACTATATCAGACAGTGTTCACCTGCTATTCATAAGGTTTTTCTAGCTAATTCTTTTCAGAAGTAGACTGCTGGGTCCTTCTTCATAGTCTGTCTTAGTCTGGAAGCTCCTTTGAAACTTGTCCATCATGGGTGGCCCTGCTATTTGAAATACCGTGACATAGCTTAAAGCATCATAGGAACACACAAGCCATCACAGTATGACAAACTGTCAAATGTGTGTCATAGCCAAAACAAAGGATGAAACAATATCTTTCCACTAATCTACTGACTCTTTTTGTTTTTAAGTTAAGTGGTGATTTTCCTGATTCTAATTCCAAGTTACCACCATCTCTCTGCCAATTTGTTGTACCATGGTGGCTTGCATGCCACTGTGATGCTGGAAGCTATGCCACTGGTACGTCAAAACAAGTAGGGTCGGAAGCAGAGGCGGGCCAAGATTGTGAACTAGTCAGAAGCTTCTGCTGATCCCTCTTAAAACAAAGACCTGAAAAAAACAAGTGAATTGATTACATAAATGAAAAACTAGGAACCCTGAGAATCAAAGGCAAAATTAAGGAATCAGTCTGAGCAACAGGGGAGGGAGAGGTGGTACAGAAGTAGTGATGAGTTGCCAAGCCCACACAGAGCCTCAGCTTTGATTTCTTGGGCCATTCTTTAGTACAACGGTGGCAGGGCTTATGGTAGTTTCCTGAGACACAGCAGCTTCAGCAAAAGAAGGCAAGCAGAGTGGCACACCCCAACCCTGTGGCATGTCTACAGAGGGGATGGCTGTGGCATTTAGAAAGTGGCTGCGTCAGCAAATGAAGGCAACTGAAGTGCTGGCACCCTGACCTCCTGGTGTGACAGCTGTGGGACTAGCTGTGGAGTTTAGGACACAGCCGCTTCAGTGAAAGAAGGCAAGCATGAGACACAGCCCTAACCCCCTCAGCGGGGACCCAGCCAGCCCACACAGGCTACACACGCCTCTGGAATCTGAGATAAAACAGCACTTTCAACACAAGATAAGTGATTTTGTCTAATTTACCATGCACAGATCTAATAGCTCCTTCTTTTGAAAGAACTCTCTCCTATCTATCTGATCTCTCCCCTCTCTGCCCCACCAGCTTCATTAACAGTTGATTTCTCTGGGCCTGAAATAGAACCTGCTGCACTCCCTGAGCCATTCTTCTGGCCTGGGAGAAGGAACAAATTAACTAATGGGGGAAAAATACTTTGCTGACTGCCCTAATTGGGAAGCTCAGAACAGAAGCAGCTCCAGTCCAGGAATAAGTGATCCACAAACTTTGGCTTTCACCCCTACATGGATCCAGGTTGCTATATATTGCAGGGCAAATCTGTTTGTGGTCTGACTGTAACTGCTTCAGCTGCACAGTGAAGAGGCAGGTTTCGGAGGTCTGATACCACTCTGCTAATTAAACAGGGCCTTCAAACACCCACGAAAGGGACCCGAGGGCTGGAGTCTCCATCCACGCCACCTAGCCACCCACAAAAGGGGTCCAAGGATAGTGGTGCCTACCAGTCCTTACAAGTATAAGCATTAGATACCTCAGGTACAGCTGCAGAGCCCACCCACCACAGTGGTCTAGAGAAGAGAGACTCTCCTTCCTCACTGACACTTGGGGGAAGGCTGTCAGCCTCCAGCATTCCTCAGAGTGTGACCACTTGCCACTACCAGAAACCACTGCATACACCCATCACCACTGCGCCTCTAAGACAGTAGGTGAGAACGTACACCACACACTAGATGACAGACAATTAGGACACCTGAGCTAAATCTATATAAGAATAGTGAATGGACTTCTAGGCTCGTATACCTGGTAACAGCTCTAGCCACCAGGTAACAGGACACAAGTACTTCAAAGGCTCCAAAAATCAATTTAACTCACTCTAGTAGCCTATCTGGGTATATCAAAACAAAACAAAGCAAGAAACTACGACACAGTGAGCAAACATAAAAAAAATTAATACAATAACTTATAGATGGCTTGGAGAAAACAGACATTACCAAATCACATAAAGAAGCAGAATGTGATTGCTTCAACAAACTCCCAAAACAGAGAATCAAGGACTTTCCAAGATGAAGATGTATTCTTGGAATTACCAGATGTAGAATACAAACAATTAATATACAGAACTCTTCAAGACATCAGGAATGAGATCAGGCAACACACAGAAAAAAACAAGGAACACACAGATAAAGCAGTTGAAGAAATTAAAAAGAGTGTTCAAGAACATAGTGCAGTAATAAACTGCAAGAATTCTTAGAGAGAAAGCATTCAGAAATTCAGAAGTTTAACAATAAAATTACAGAATTAGACAACTCAACAGAAAGTCACAGGAGCAGAATTAAGGAACTGGAAAGCAGAAGTGGTGAAATGGAAGATAAAGCACTTGGCACCAATATATTTGAAGAAAAATCAGATAATGGAATTTAAAAAAATGAAGAAACCCTAAGACTCATGTGGGACTCTATCAAGAAGAATAACTTTCAAGTGATTGGAATATCAGAACAGGGAGGGATAACAGAAAATACAGAGAGAATTGTTGAAGATTTGTTGGCAGAAAGCTTCCCTGATATCATGAAAGATGAAAGGATATCTACCCAAGATGTTCATTGAACCCCATAGAAGGTAGATCCCCCCAAAAGTCACTAAGACATATTATCTCCAAACTTGCCAAAACCAAAGATAAAGAGAAAATTTTAAGAGCAGCCAGGGATAAGTTAAAAGTCACCTACAAAGGAGAACCAATAAGTTTGGACCACTGGGCAGAAACCATGCAGGCAAGAAGGCAACAGGATGACATATACAGAGCACTGAAGGAGAAAAATTGCCAACCAAGAGCCATATATCCAGCAACACTGTCTTTCAAATATGAAGGTGAAATTAAGACATTTACAGATAAACAGAAGCTTAGGGAATTTGCAAAAACCAAACCAAAGCTACGAGAAATTCTAAAGGAAATTCTCTGGTTAGAAAATCAATAATATCAGATATCAACACAACACTAGAACACAGAATACAGCAACCAGATATCAACTCAGATAGGGAAATCACAAAAATAAATTAAGATTTTAAGAAAAAGCTCCAAACAGGGAATCAGTGATGTCATTATGTAAAAGACGACAATAATCAATAAACAAAAAAACCAAACCCAGTGCCGTGGAGTCAATTCTGACTCGTAGCATCCCTATAAAGAGGGACTAAATAAAGTAGGCATAGATCTTCCATATGGAGAGGAAACCAAGATGATACAAGGAGATACAAGGTAAGCTTAAACTTAAAAAAATAAGGTTAAATATTAAGGTGACCACAAAGAAGACAAAATCCTACACCTCAAAATAAAAAACAAGATAAACATAAAGATTCAGCAAAAACGAATCCAACTACAATGAAAAATAGGAACACACAGTTTACAAAGAAAAGCTTCTCAGCACAAAAAAGTAAGTGGAAAAATGAAACTGTGAACAACACAAAAAAAGGCAACAAAACAACAACACTAAACTCACACCTATCTATAATCATGCTGAATGTAAATTGCCTATATGCACCAATAAAGAGAGAGTTAAAAAAAAAATATGATCTGGCTCTGTACTGCCTACAAGAGACACACCTTAGACTTAAATAAACAAACACACTAAAATCAATGGAAGGAAAAAAATATATCAAGCAAACAACAATCAAAAAGGAGCAGGCGTGGCTATACTAATTTCTGCAAAACAGACTGCAAACTTAAATCTACCACAAAGGATAAGGAAGAACACTATATAATGATTAAGGGAACAATATACCAGGATGATAATACCATATTAAATATTTATGCGCTTCAACACAGGGCTTCAATATACATAAAACAAACTCTAACAACATTGAAAAGTGAGATAGACAGTTCCACAATAATAGTAGGAGACTTCAACACACCACTTTCCGTAAGAGCCAGAACACCCAGAAAGAAGCTCAATAAAGACACAGAAGAGATAAATGCCACAATTATCCAACTTGACCTCACACACATACACAGAACACCCCACCCAACAGCATCCAAGCATACTTTCTTTTCCAATGCATGTGGAACATTCTCTAGAATAGACAACATATTAAGCCATAAAGCAAGCCTTAACATAATCCAAAACATCAAAATATTACAAAGCATCTTCTCTGACCATAAAGATATAAAGCTAGAAGTCAAATACAGAAATATCAGGGAAAAGAAATCAAACATATGGAAACTGAACAACACTTTGCTCAAAAATGATTGAATTATAGAACAAAGTAAGGACAGAATGAAGAAATTCATAGAATCCAACAAGAATGAAAACGCTTCCTATCAGAACATTTGGGACACAGTGAAAGCAGTGCTCAAAGGTCAAATTATATTAATAAATGCACAGATACAAAAAGAAGAAAGGGCCAAAATCAAAAAATTATGCTTACAACTTGAACAAATAGAAAGAGAGTAATAAAAAAAAATCCTTAGTCAAAAGAAGAAAGCAAATAATAAAAATTAGAGCAAAATTAAACGAAATAAAAAACAAAAAAACAATTGACAGAGTTAACAAGACCAACAGCTGGCTCTCTGAAAAGATAAACAAAATCAGTAAAACACCGGTCAGACTGACAAAAGAAAAACAGGAGCAAAGCATATAACACAAATAAGAAATGACATGGGCAATATTACAACAGACTCAACTGAAATTAAAAGAATCATAACAGAATACTATGAAAAATTGTACTCTAACAAATTTGAAAACCCAGAGAAAACTGACAAATCTCTAGAAACACACTACCTACCTAAACTAACACAGAGACAGAACAACTAAATAAACCCATAACAAAAGAAGAGATTGAAAAAGTAACCAAAAAACTGCCAACAAAGAAAAGCCCTGGCCCTGACGGGTTCACTGGAGAATTCTACCAAACCTTCAGAGAAGAGTTAACACCACTGCTACTAAAGGTATTTCAGAGTGTAGAAAAGGATGGACTACTCTCAAACTCATTCCATGAAACCAGCATAACCTTGATACTAAAATCAGGTAAAGGCTCCACTAAAAAAGAAAATTACAGACCAATATTCCTTATGAAATTAGATGCAAAAATCCTCAACAAAATTCTAGGCAATAGAATTCAAAAACATATCAAAAAATAATTCACCATGACCAAGTGGGATTCCTACCAGCTATGCAGGGATGGTTCAACATTAGAAAAACAATCAATGTAAGCCATCACAAAAATAAAAGACAAGAACGGTATGGTCTTACCAATTGATGCAGAAAAAGGCATTTGACAAAGTCCAACACCCATTCATGATAAAAACTCTCAGCAAATAGGAATAGAAGGAAAATTTCTCAACATTTTTTTTTTTTTTATACAAAGCCAACAGCCAACATAATCCTAAACAGAGAGAGACTGAAACCATTCTCCTTGAGAACAGGAACCAGACAAGGATGCTCTTTATCACAACTCTTCTTCAACATTGTGCTGGAGGTCCAAGCCAGAGCTATAACACTAGATTAAAGAAATAAAGGGCACAGAAATTGGCAAAGAAGAAGTAAAAGTATCTCTGTTTGCAGATAACATAACCTTTTACACAGAAAAACCTAAAGAATCCTTAAGAAAACTACTGAAGCTAATAGAGTTCAGCAGAGTATCAGGATACAAGGTAAACATACATAAATCAGTTGGATTCCTTTCCATCAACAAAGAGAGAGACGAAGAGGAAATCACCAAATCAATACCATTTACAATAGCCTCTAAGAAGATAAAGTACTTAGGAATAAACCTAACCAGAGACGTAAAAGACCTATACAAAGACACTACTGCAAGAAACCAAAAGAGACCTACATAAGTGGAAAAACATACTTTGCTCGTGGATTGGAAGACAACATTGTACAAATGTCTATTCTGCCCAAAGCGATCCTGATCCAAATACCAGTGATGTTTTTTAATGACATGGAGAAACAAATCACCAACTGCAAATGGAAGGGAAAGAGGCCCTGGATAAGAAAAGCATTACTGAAAAAAGAAGAACAAAGTGGGAGGCCTCACACTACCTGATCTTAGAAAATATTATGCCTCCACAGTAGTAAAAACAGCATGGTACTGGTACAAGAACAGATACATGGACCAATGGAACAAAATTGACAATCCAGACATAAATGCATCCACATAGGATATTTGACAAAGGCCCAAAGTCTGTTAAATAGGGAAAAGACAGTCTGTTTAGCAAATGGTGCTGGCATAACTGGATATCCATCCGCAAAAAAATGAAACAGGACCCATATCTTACACCATGCATAAAAACAAACTCAAAATGGATCAAAGACCTGAATGTAAAATCTAAAATGATAAAGTTCACTGAAGGAAAAATAGGAACCATGCTAGGAACCCTAACACATGACATAAACAGTATACGAAACATTACTAGAACTGCACAAACAGCAAAAGAGAAATTAGATAACTGGGAGCTCCTAAAAGTCAAACACCTATCCTCATCCAAAGACTTCACCAAAAGAGTAAAAAGATTACCTACAGACTGGTAAAAAGTTTTTAGCTTTGACATCTCCAATCGGCGGCTGATCTCTAAAATCTACATGTTACTGCAAAAACTCAACTACAAAAAGACAAATAACCCAATTAAAAAATGGGCAAAGGATATGAACAAGCACTTCACTAAAGAAGACATTCAGGTAGCAAACAGATACATGAGGAAATGTTCATGATCATCAGCCATTAGAGAATTGCAAAATCAAAACTACAATGAGATTCCATCTCACTCCAACAAGGCTGGCATTAATCCAAAAAACACAAAACAGTAAATGTTGGAGAGGTTGTGGAGAGGCTGGAACACTTGTACACCGCTGGTGGGAATGTAAAATGGTACAACCACTTTGGAAATCAATTTGGCACTTCCTTAAAAAGTTAGAAATAGAACTACCATAGGATCCAGCAATCCTACCCCTTGGAATATATCCTAGAGAAGTAAGAGTCGTCACACAGATATATGATCACCCATGTTCATTGCAGCACTGTTTACAATAGCAAAAAGATGGAAACAACATCCAATCAACAGATGAATGGGTAAATAAATTATGGTATATTCACACAGTGGAATACTATGCATCGATAAAGAACAATGATGCATCTGTGAAACATTTCATAACATGGAGGAATCTGGAAGGCATTATGCTGAGTGAAATTAATCAGTTGCAAAAGGACAAATATTGTATGAGACCACTATTATAAGAACACAAGAAATAGTTTAAACAGAGAAGAAAATATTCTTTGATGGTTACGAGGCAGGGAGGGAGAGAGGGATGGAGAGAAGGATTCACTAATTAGATATAAAAAAAAAAAATTAGATATAGACAAGAACTAATTTAGGTGAAGGGAAGGACAACACACAATACAGGAGAGGTCAGCACAACTGGACTATACCGAAAGCAAAGGAGTTTCATGAATAAACCGAACACTTCGAAGGCCAGCATAGCAAGGGCAGGGATTTGGGGATCATGCTTTCAGGGGACATCTAGGTCAATTGGCACAATAAAAACTACTAAGAAAACATTCTGCATCCCATTTTGGAGAGTGGCACCTGGAGTCTTAAACGCTAGCAAGTGGCCATCTAAAATGCAACAATTGGTCTCAAACGACATGGAGCAAAGGAAAATGAAGAGCTCCAAAGATACAAGGTAAGTATGAGCCCAAGAGAGGCAGAGCCAAGATGGCAGAATAGACAGAAGCTTCTGGCGAGCCCTCTTTACAACAAAGACCCCCCCCAAAAAGTGAAACGAGTATATTTATGACAAGCTAGGAACTCTGAACATCAAAGGCAAGCTTAGAAAATGAACTGAGGGGTCAGAGGAGGAAGAGACAGTTCAGAAGCGGAGGGGAGTTATCAGATCGGAATCGCGGGAGCCCTCAGACACCATTCCCCAGTGCTGCAGGGGTGGGCTGGTACTAGTGTACAGCCTCAGTTTCCTCAGGGAGAAGCAGCCAGCCACACAGCCTACTCACACCTCTGGAACCAGAGAAGAACGGCGCTCTCAGCAAAAGCTAAGTACATGCGTATATTTTACCACGTCTCGCCTCCCACTCTCAAGCTGGCTTCAGAGGCTGTTCATTTCTGTGGACCTGAGATAGGCCCTCTTGAGCACCTAGAGCTATCCTCCTGGCTTTGGAAAAGGGATAAACTTGCAATTAGGGAAAAAGATAATTTGACACCTCCGCTAACTGGGGGAGCTCAGGACAGAAGTGGCTCCTGTCCAGGCATAAGCGGTCCATGGACTTTGAGTACCTTTCCCCTCTGCATAGATCTGTGTGGGCCTATTTCAGGAGAATAAGCTCTTGTTGTCAAACTCCAACCATTTCAGCTGTGCAGCGGAGAGGTGGGTGTTTGATGTTTGACATTGCTTTCCCTATTAAACAGGGTCCTCACCTACCCACATCAGGGGCCTAAGGCATGGTAGCTCCACTGAGATCATCCACCACTGGCAACAGGGGTCCAAGGATAACTGGTACCTACCAGTTCTTACAAGCAAAAACATTGGGTGCCAATGGTCCATCTGCAGAAACCAACCACCTGTACACTCTAAGGAACAGGGACACACTTTCTTCAGAGACATGTGGGGAACGATTCTCAGCCCCCTGCCTTTTTCAGAGTGTGACCCATTGCTGCAACCAGATACCAGTACCTACACCAATCACCCCTGCCCCTCTAAGACTGTAGGACAGAGCCTGTACCACATACTTGCTGATCAGCTACCTGGATGCCTGAGCTGAATTCATACAAGAAAAGTGAATGGACTCCTAGACTGATATACCTGATAATAGCTCTAGCCATCTGGAAACAGGACATCAGAGCTCCAAAGGTGAAAATAATCAAGCTGGCTCACTCAAGCAACCCCTTTGGGCATATCAAAATTAAACAAAGGCAGACGCTACAACACAGTAAGCAAACATAAAATAAAATAGTACAATAACTTATAGATGGCTCTGAGACAAGAGTCAATATTAAGTCATGTAAAGAAACAGGCTAGGATCGCCTCAACAAGCTCTCAAAACAAAGAACCCAGGGATCTTCTAAATGAAAGTGCATTTCTGGAATTACCAGAGGCAGAATACAAAAGATTAATATACAGAACCCTTCAAGATATCAGGAAGGAAATGAGGCAATATGCAGAACAAGTCAAGGAACACACAGATAAAGCAATTGAAGACATTAAAATGATTATTCAGAAACATAATGAAAAATTTAATAAGCTGAAAAAATCCATAGATAGACAGCAATCACAAATTCAGAAGATTAACAATAAAATTATAGAAGTAGACAATTCAACAGAAAGTCAGAGAAGCAGATTTGAGCAAGTGGAAGGCAGAATCTCTGAACTTGAAGATAAAGCACTTGGCACTAATATATTTGAAGAAAAATATAAAAAAAAGAATTTAAAAAAACAAACAAACCTTAAGAGTCATGTGGGACTCTATCAAGAGAAATAACCTACGAGTGATTGGAGTACCAGAACAGGGAGCGATATCAGAAAATACAGAGAGATTTGTTGAAGATTCGTTGGCAGAAAACTTCCCTGATATTGTGAAAGATGAGAAGATATCTATCCAGGATGCTCATAGAAATCCACATAAGGTAGATATTAAAAGAAAGTGACCAAGACATACTATAATCAAGGTTGCCAAAACCAAAGACAAAGAGAGAATTTTAAGAGCAGCTACGGAGAAACGAAAAATCACCTACGAAGGAAAGCCAATACCATGCAGGCAAGAAGGCAATGAGATGACTTATATAAAAAATTAAAAAGAAAAAATTCGCCAGCCAAGAATCATATATCCAGCAAAAGTGTCTCTCAAATATGAAGGTGGAATTAGGAATTTCCAGATAAAAAAAAAGTTTAGGAATTCATAAAAAACAAAACCAAAACTACAAGAAATGCTAAAAGGAATTTTTTGGTTAGAAAGTCAATAACATCAGGTATCAAACCAAGACTAGAACACTAGGCGGAGCAATCAGAAGTCAGCCCCAACAGGGAAATCACAAAAATAAATCAAGATAAAAAAATCGCTCAAAACAGGGAAATAGCAATGTAATTGCGTAAAAGAAGACAACATTAAAACAACAAAGAGGGACTAGAAAATGTAGTCATAGATCTTTCCTAAGGAGAGGAAGACAACGTGATACAAAGAAATAAAAGTTAGGTTTAAATTTCAAAAAATAGGTGTAAATAATAAGGTAACCACCAAGGAAACAAACTATCCTACACATCAAAATAAAATACAAGAAAAAAACAGTCAGCAGAAACAAGATCAACAACAACAAATATGAGGAAAGGAAAATATATAAAAATAATCTACTCAGCACATAAAATTAAGTGGGAAAAAGAAACTGTCAACAACTCACAAAAAAAGACATCAAAATGATAGCACTAAATTCATACCTATCCATAATTATGCTGAATATAAATAGACTAAATGCACCAATAAAGAGACAGAGAGTGGCAGAATGGATTAAAAAACAAGATCCATCTATATGCAGCCTACAAGAGACACACCTTAGACTTAGAAACACAAACAAAATAGAAAACAAAGGATGGAAAAAATATATCAAGCAAACAACAATCAAAAAAGAGCAAGAGTGGCTATATTAATTTCTGACAAAATAGACTTTAAAGTTAAATCCATCATAAAGGAGAACGAAGGAAACTGTATAATGATTAAAGGGACAATATACCAAGAAGATATAACTATATTAAATATTTATGCACCCAGTGACAGGGCTGCAAGATATATAAAACAAACTCTAACAGCATCGAAAAGTGAGATGGACAGCTTCACAATTGTAGCAGGAAACTTCAACACACCACTTTCAGCGAAGGACAGGACATCCAGAAAGAAGCTAAATGAAGACATGAAAGATGTAAATGCCACAATCAACAAAATTGACCTCTCAGACATATACAGAACACTCCACCCAACGGCAACCAAGTATACTTTCTTTTCTAGTGCACATGGAACATTCTCTAAAATAGATCACATATTAGATCATAAAGTAAGCCTTAGCAGAATCCAAAACATTGAAATATTACAAAGCATCTTCTCTCAACATAAGGCCATAAAAGTAGAAATCAGTAACAGAAAAAGCAGGGAAAAGAAATCAAACACTTGGAAACTGACCAATACCTTGCTCAAAAAAGACTGGGCTATAGAAGACATTAAGAATGGAATAAAGAAATTCATAGAACCCAATGGGAAGGAAAACACTTCCTATCAGAAACTTTGGGATACAGCAAAACAGTACTCAGAGGTCAATTCATATCAATAAATGCACAGATACAAAAACAAGAAAGGGCCAAAATCAAAGAATTATCCCTGCGACTTGAACAAATACAAAGAGAACATCAAAAGGAACCCGCAGGTACCAGAAGAAAACAAATAATAAAAATTAGAGCTGAACTAAATGAAATAGAAAACAGAAAAACAATTGAAGGAATTAACAAGACCAAAAACTGGCTCTTTGAAAAAATCAGAAAAACTGATAAACCATTTGCCAAACAGAAAAAAGAAATACAGGGGAGGAAACAAATAACATGAATAAGAAATGAGATGGGCGATATTACAACAGACCCAACTGAAATTAAAAGAACCATATCAGATTACTATGAAAAATTGTACTCTAACAAATTTGAAAACCTCGAAGAAATAGATGAATTCCTAGAAACACACTACCTACCTAAACTGACACAAACAGAGGTGGAGCAACTAAATACACCCATAACAAAAGAAGAGATTGAAAAGGTAATCAAAAAACTCCCTCCCCTAGGGAAAAAAAAAAAAAAAAAAAAACCCTGGTCTGAACGGTTTCACTGCAGAGTTCTATCAAACTTTCAGAGAAGAGTCAATTTCAGAGCATAGAAAAGGGCAGAGTACTTCCGAACTCATTCTATGAAGCCACCATATCCCTGATACCAAAACCAGGTAAAGACACCACAAAAAAAAAAAAAAGAAAGAAAGAAAATTACAGACCTATATCCCTCATGAACACAGATGCAAAAATCATCAAAAAAAAATTCTAGCAAATAAAATTAAAAAATATATCAAAAAAATAATTCACCATGACCAAGTGGGATTCCTACCAGGTATGCAGGGATGGTCCAACATTACAAAAATAATTAATGAAACACATCATATAAATAAAACAGAAGACAAGAATCACACGATTTTATCAATTGATGCGGAAAAGGCATTTGACAAGGTTCAACACCCATTCCTGATAAAAACGCTCAGTGAAATAGGAATAGAAGGAAAATTCCTCAACATAATAAAGGGCATTTATACAAAGCCAAAGCCAACATCATTCTAAATGAAGAGAACATGAAAGCCTTCCCCTTGAGACTGGGAACCAGACAAGAATGCCCTTTATCACCACTCTTCCTCAACATTGTGCTGGAGGTCCTAGCCAGAGTAATTAGGCAAGATAAAGAAATAAAAGGCATCCAGACTGGCAAGGAAGAAGTAAAAGTTATCTCTATTTGCAGACTACATGATCTTGTACACAGAAAACCCTAAGGAATCCTCCAAAAAACTACTGAAACTAATGGAAGAGTTCAGCAGAGTATCGGGATACAAGATAAACATACAAAAATCAGTTGCATTCCTCTACACCAACAAAAAGAACATCAAAGGGGAAATCACCAAATCAATACCATTTACAGTAGCCCCCAAGAAGATAAAATACTTAGGAATAAATCTTACCAGAGATGTAAAAGACTAATAAAAAGAAAACTGCAAAACACTTCTGCAAGAAAACAAAAGAAACCTACTAAATAAGTGGAAAAACATACCTTGCTCATGGATAGGAAGACATAACATTATAAAAATGTCTGTTCTACCAAAAGCGATCTATACATTTAGAGCAATTCTGATCCAAATTCCAACGACATTTTTTAATGAAATGGAGAAACAAATCACTAACTTCTTATGGAAGGGGAAGAGGCCCCAGATAAGTAAAGCATTACTGAAAAAGAAGAACAAAGTGGGAGACCTTATTCTACCTGAACTTAGAACGTATTATAGCACCAAAGTAGTCGAAACAGCCTGGTACTGGTACAACAACAGATACATAGACCAATGGAAGAGAATTGAGAATCCGGACATAAACCCATCCACATACGAGCAGTTGATATTTGATAAAGGCCCCAAAACAGTTAAATGGGGAAAAGACAGTCTTTTGATCAAATGGTGCTGGCATAACTGGATATCCATCTGCAAAAAAATGAATCAAGACCCATACCTCACTCCATGCACAAAAACGAGCTCAAAATGGATCAAAGACCTAAACATAAAATCTAAAACGATAAAGATCATGGGAGAAAAAATTGGGACAATGTTAGGAGCCCTAATACGTAGCATAAACAGTATACAAAACATTACTAACAATGCAAAAGAAAAACTAGATAACTGGGAGCTCAGAGCTCCTACAAATCAAACACCTCTGCTCATCCAAAGACTTCACCAAAAGAGTAAAAAGATTACCTACAGACTGGGAAAAAGTTTTTAGCTATGACATTTCCGATCAGCGCCTGATCTCTAAAATCTACATGATACTGCAAAAACTCAACTACAAAAAACAAATAACCCAATTAAAAAACGGGCAAGAGATATGAACAGACACTTCACTAAAGAAGACATTCAGGTAGCTAACAGGTACATGAGGAAATGCTCTCGATCATTAGCCATTAGAGAAATGCAAATCAAAACTGCAACGAGATTCCATCTCACTCCAACAAGGCTGGCATTAATCCAAAAAACATGAAACAATAAATGTTGGAGAGGTTGTGGAGAGATTGGAACACTTATACACTGCTAGCGGAAATGTAAAATGATTCAATCACTTTGGAAATCAATTCGGCTCCTCCTTAAAAAGTTAGAAATAGAACTACCATAGGATCCAGCAATCCCACTCCATGGAATATATCCTAGAGAAATAAGAGCCTTTACATGAACACATATATACACACCCATGTTCATTGCAGCACTGTTTACAATAGCAAAAAATGGAAGCAACCAAGGTGCCCATCAATGGATGAATGGATAAATAAATTATGGTATATTCACACAGTGGAATACTATGCATCGATAAAGAACAATGATGAATCTGTGAAACATTTCATAATATGGAGGAACCTGGAAGGCATTGTGCTGAGTGAAATTAGTCAGTTGCAAAAGGACAAATATTGTATGAGAACACTATTATAAGTACTCGAGAAATAGTTTAAACAGAGAAGAAAATATTCTTTGATGGTTACAAGAAGGGGGGGAGGGAGAGAGTGTGGAAGAGGGGTATTCACCAATTAGATCGTAGATAAGAACTACTTTGGACGACCAGAAAGACAACACACAATACAGGGGAGGTCAGCACAACTGGACTAAACCAAAAGCAAAGATGTTTCCTGAATAAACTGAATGCTTCGAAGGCCAGCGTAGCAGGGGCAGGGGTCTGGGGACCATGGTTTCAGGGGACATCTAAGTCAATTGGCATAATAAAATCTATTAAGAGAACATTCTGCATCCCATTTTGGGGAGTGGCATCTGGGGTCTTAAATGCCAGCAAGCGGCCATCTAAGATGCATCATTTGGTCTCAACCCACCTGGATCAAAGGAGAATGAAGAACACGAAGGACACAAGGTAATTACCAGCCCAAGAGACAGAAAGGGACACGTGAACCAGAGACTACATCAGCCTGAGACCAGAAGAACTAGATGGTGCCCGGCTATAATCGATGACTGCCCTTACAGGGAACACAACAGAGAACCCCTGAGGGAGCATATCTGTGGGATGCAGACCTCAAATTCTCGTGAAAAGACCAGACTTAATGGTCTGACTGAAACTAGAAGGACCCCAGAGGTCATGGCCCCCAGACCTTCTGTTGGCCCATGACAGGAACCATTCCCGAAGCCAACTCTTCAGACATGGATTGGACTGAACGATGGGTTGGAGAGGGTTGGTGGTAAGGAATGAGCTTCTTGGATCAGGTGGACACTTGAGACTATGTTGGCATCTCCTGCCTAGAGGGGAGATGAGAGGGTAGAGGGGGTTAGAAGCTGGCAAAACTGACACAAAAAGAGAGAGTGGAGGGATGGAGCAGGCTGTCTCATTAGGGGGAGAGCAATTGGGAGTAGGCAGCAAGATGTATATAAGTTTTTGTGAGAGAGACTGACTTGATTTGTAAACTTTCACTTAAAGCACAATAAAAATTAAAAAAAAAAAAAAAGAATAGAAATACCATACCATCCAGTAATCCCACTCCTAGGAATATACCCTAGAGAAATAAGAGCTACCACACAAATAGACATGCATACCTGTGTTCATTTCAGCATTATTCCCAATAGCAAAAAATGGAAACAACCTAAGTAGCTGTCAACAGATGAATGGATAAACAAATTATGATATGTACACACAATAGAATACTACACAACATGGAAATATCACACAACATGGATGAATATCACACAACAGATGAATCTGGAAATATCACACAACATGGATAAATCTGGAAATATCACACAATGTGGATGAATCTGGAAATATCACACAACATGAATGAATCTGGGGGGCATTATGCTAAGTGCAATAAGTAAATAAATAAGTCAAATATTGTATGAGACCACTATTATAAAAACCCAAGAAAACGTTTACACAGACAAAAACAATCTTTGACAGTTATGAGGGAGGGAAGGGGTAGGAAAGGAAAATTACTTACTAGATAGCACAAGTGTTAACTTAGGTGAAGGGAAAGACAACACGAAATACAGGGGAAGTCAGCAAAACTTGACCAAGGCAAAGTCATGGAAGCTTACTGTTGTTATTGTTGTTATTAGTTACCGTCAAGATGGTTACAACTGATAGTGACCCTATGTGCAACAGAACAAAGCATCGCTCAGTCCTGTGCCATCCCCACAATTGTTATGCATGAGCTCATTGTGGCACCCTCTGAGTCAATCCAACATCTTGAGGGTCTGCCTCTTTTTCACTGACCCTCTACTTTCCAAGCATGATGCCCTTCTCCAGGGACTGGTCCCTCCTCATAATATGTCCAAAATATGTGAGATGAAGTCTCACCAGCCTTGCTTCTAAGGATCATTCTGGTTGTGCTTCTTCCAAGAAAGATTTGTTTGTTCTCTTGGAGGTACACGATATATGTAGTCAATATTCTTCACCAAAACCATAATTCAAAGGCATTATTCTTCTATGGTCTTCCTTATTAATTGTCCAACTTTCACATGCATATGAGGCAATTGAAAATACCATGGCTTGGGTCAGGTGCACCTTAGTCTTCAACGTAACGTCTTTCTTTTTAACAGTTCAAAGTGGTCTCTTGCGGTAGATTTGCCCAATGCAATGCATCCTTTGACTTCTTGGCTGCTGCTTCCACGAGTGTTGATTGTGGATCCAAGTAAAGTGAAATCCTTGAAAACAATCTTTTCTCCATGTATCCTGATGTTGCTCATTGGTCCAGTTGTGAGGATTTTCATTTTCTTTCTGTTGAGGTGTAATCTATACTGAAGGCTGTGGTCTTTGACCTTCATCAGTAAGTGCTTCAAGTCCTCTTCACTTTCAGCAAGCAAGGTTTTGTCATCTGCATAATGCAGGTTGTTAATGAGTCTTCCTCCGATCCTGATGCCACATTCTTCTTCATATAGTCCAGTTTTTGGATTATTTGCTCAGCATACAGATTGAATAGGTATGGAGAAAGGACATAACCCTGACCCACACATTTCCTGACTTTAAGCCACTCAGTATCCCCTTGTTCTGTCTGAACAACTGCCTCTTTATCTATATAGAGGTTCCTCATAACCATAATTAAGTGTTCTGGAATTCCCATTCTTCACAATGCTATCCACAATTCGTTATGATGCACACAGTCAAGCGCCTTTGCATAGTCAATAAAACACAGGTAAACATATTTCTTGTATTCTCTACTTTCAGCCAGGATCCATCTGACATCAGCAATGATATCTCTGATTCCATGTCCACTTCTGAATCTGGCTTGAATTTCTGGTAGTTCCCTGTCAATGTACTGCTGCAGTCACTTTTTAATGATCTTCAGCAAAATTTTACCTGTGTATAATATTAATGATATTGTTCAATAATTTCTACATTTTCTTGAATCACCTTTCTTTGGAATAGGCATAAATATGGATCTCTTCCAGTTGGTTGCCTAGGTAGCTGTCTTCCAAATTTCTTGGCATAGACAAGTGAGCACTTCCAGCACTGCATCCATTTGTTGAAATGTCTCAATTCGTGTTCTATCAATTTCTGGAGCCTTGTTTTTGATCAATGCAGCTTGGACCTCTTCCTTCAATACCATAATCTTCTGATCATATGCTACCTTCTGAAATGTTTGAACATCGACCAATTCTTTTTGGTATAGTGACTCTGTGTATTCCTTCCATCTTGTTTTGATGCTTTCTGCATCATTTAACATTTTACCTGTAGAATCCAACATTGCAACTCGAGTCTTGAATTTTTTCTTCAGTTCATTCAGCTTCAGAAATGCTAAACATGTTCCTCCCTTTTGATTTTCTAACTCACTATAATACTTCACTTTGTCTTCTCGAACCACCCTTTGAAATGTATTTAGCTCTTTTACTTCATCATTTCTTCCATTTGCTTTACCTACTGTACATTCAAGAGCAAGTTTCAGAGTCTCTTCTGACATCAGTTTTGGTCTTTTCTTTCTTTCCTGTCTTTTTAATGACCTCTTGCTTTCTTCATGCATTATGTCCTTAACATCATTCCACAACCCATCTGGTCTTTGGTCGTTAGTTTTTAGTGCACTGGCTTAGGCTGGGTTCTCTAGAGATGTAAAACCATTAAGTCATATAAATACATATATAGAGAGACAGAGTTGTATAAAGGAATAGCTCACACAGTTGTAGAGGCTGGGACATCCCAAATCCATGGGTCAGGAGAGATGCTTCACCAGACTCACGAAGCCACAGGGGCTGGTGAACCCAATATCGGCAGATCAGAGAGCAGGGCTCCTGGCAGGCAAAGCCCCAGGTAAGCTGCTAGTTCAGGCCCCAAGAACCTGAGGTCAGAAAAACAGGAACTAGCTACAGGATACAGCACAACCAAAAACCCCCAAGCCTTGCCACAATGTTTGCTTATATTCGATGTAGGCCACATGCCCAAGGAAACTCCCTTTTGACTGATTGGCTACTCACAGCAGATCCCATTATGGGGCTGATTACATATCACATTTCAACAGGGAAGTAATCACAACATTATATGACCAGCAAAACACTGAGAATCATGGCCCAGCCAAGCCGACACACAATCTTAACCACATCGCATGCATCAACTCTATTCTTGAGGCGACCTCTAAATTCAGATCATACTTTGGCTCTCATGGACTTGTTCTTATCTTCTTCAACTTGAGCTTGAACTTGCATATGAGCAATTGATGGTCTGTTCCGAAGTTGGACCCTGGCCTTGTTCTGACTAATGATATTGTACTTTTTCATTGTCTCTTTCCACAGATGTAATCAATTTGATTCCTGTGTATTCCATCTGGTGAGGTCCACATGTATAGTTGCCATTTATGTTGTTGAAAAAATGTATCTGCAATAAAGAAGTCAATGGTCTTGCAAAATTCTGTTACACAATCTCCAGCATCATTTCTATCACCAATGCCATATTTCTAACTACCGATCCTTCTTTGTTTCCAACTTTCACATTCCAATCACCAGTAATTATCAATGCATCCTGATTGCATGTTTGATCAATCTTAGGCTGCAGAATTTGGTAAAAATCTTCAATTTCTTCATCTTTGGCCTTAGCGGTTGGGGGGTAAATTTGAATAATAGTTGTATTAACTGGTCTTCCTTGTAGGCATATGGATATTATCCTATTGCTGACAGTGTTTAACTTCAGGATAGATCTTGAAATGTTCTTTTTGAGAATGAATGCAATGCAATTTCTCTTCAAGTTGTCATTCCCAGCAAAGTAGGCCATATGATTGTCTGATTCAAAATGGCCAATACCAGTCCATTTCAGCTCACTAATGCCTAGGATACTGATCTTTACATGTTTTATTTCATTGTTGACAATTTCCAATTTTCCTAGATTCACACTTCACACATTTCTCATTCTGATTATTAATGGGTGATTTCAGCTGTTTCTTCTCATTTTGAGTCATGCCACATCAGCAAACGAAGGTCCTGAAAGCTTGGTTTCATCCACATTGTTAAGGGTGACTCTACTTTGAGGAGGCAGCTCTTCCCCAGTCATATTTTGAGTGCCTTCCAACCTGAGGGGCCCATCTTCTGGCACTATATCAGACAAATGTTCCACTGCTATTCATACAGTTTTTACTGGCCAGTTTTTTCAGAAGTACATTGTCAGATCCTTCTTCCTAGCATGTCTTAGTGTGGAAGCTCTGCTGAAACGTATCTACCATGGGTGAGCCTCTTAGCATTTGAATACTGGTGGCATAGTTTCCAGCATCACAGCAACACACAAGCAACCACAGTACAACAAACTGACAGACACGTGGGGAGGAGCTTCCTAGATACATCCAAACACCTTGAGGGTCAAAGTTACTGGGGGTGAGGGCTGGAGGCCTTGGTCTTGGGGTACATCTAGGTCAAATTGGCATACCATAGTTCATAAAGAAAATGTTCTACATCCAACTTTGGTGAGTAGTGTCTGGGGTCTTAAAGGCTTATAAGCAGCCATCTGAAATACATTTATTGGCCCCTTTCCATTTGGAGCAAAGGAGAATGAAGAAAACCAAAGACACAAGGAAAATATTAGTCCAAAGGACAAATGGACTATATGAACCACAGCCTTCACCAGCCTGAGCCCAGAAGAACTACATGGTGTCCAGGTACCACTACCTACAGCTCTGACAGTGATCACAATAGAGAGTCCTGGGCAGAGCAGGAGAAAAATGTAGAACAAGATGAAAATACACAAAAAAGACCAGACTTGCTAGTCTTGCAGAGACTGGAGGAACCCCCAAGACTATACCCCCAGATACCCTGCTAACTCTGAACTGAATCCATTCCCCAAAGTCCACCTTTCAACCAAAATTTAGACAGGTCTATAAGACAAAAATTAATACATGTCAGGAATGTTCTTCTTAGTTCAATCAAGTCTATGAGACCAAATGGGCAACACCTGCCCAAAATCAAAGACAAGAAGGCAGGAAGGGACATGAAACCTGGAAGAGTTGACATGGAGAACCCAGGATGTAAAGAGAAAGGAGAAGAGTGCTGACACATTGTGGGGATTGCAACCAATGCCACAAAAGAATTTGTGTATAAATTTTTGAATGAGAAACCAATTTCACTGCAAACTTTCACCTAAAGCACAATAAAATTTTTAATTAAGAATTATGATAAATGCATGTTTTTGATCACAAAATATATAAAGATGAAACTTGTGACAGAACTTAAATGTGGATGGGATTGAGCTTTTTGGAGCAAAGTTTTCATATACTATTTAAGTTAAAGGGATAGCAATTCAAATTAGAATCATTATAAATTTAGAAAGTTAAATAGAATTCCCATGGTAACCACAAAGAAAATACCTTTAAAAATATACGTAAAAAGGAAGGAGAAATGAATTAGAAGAGTTCACTACAAAAAATTAACTAAACACAAAAGAAGGCAGTAATGAAGGAAACGATGGACAAATCAATTATGAAACACTCAACATATAGCAAAATGGCAAAAATTAGTCTTTCCTTAAGTAATTGCATTAAATGTGCATGGATTAAACTCTCCAATCAAAAGGCAATGATTAACAGAATGAATTTTTTTTAATGACCCATTATATCCTGTCTACAAGATATTCACTTTGATCTAAAAACATAAGTAAGTTAAATGTGAAAGAGGTATCCCATGCAAATAGTAACCAATAGAGAGCTGGGGTAGCTATATTAATATCAGGCAAATATACTTTAAGTCAAAAACTGTTACGAGAAATAAATAAGGTGTCATGGCCCCCAGACCTGCTGGCCCAGGACAGGAACCATTCCCAAAGCCAACTCTTTAGACATGGATTGGACTGGACAATGGGTTGGAGAGGGATGCTGGTGAGGAGTGAGCTTCTTGGATCAGGTGGACACTTGAGACTATGTTGGCATCTCCTGCCTAGAGGGGAGATGAGAGGGTAGAGGGGGTTAGAAGCTGGTGAAATGGGCACGGAAAGAGAGAGTGGAGGGAGGAAGCAGGCTGTCTCATTAGGGGGAGAGTAATTGGGAGTATGCAGCAAGGTGTATATGGGTTTTTGTGTGAGAGGCTGACTTGATTTGTAAACTTTCACTTGAAGCACAATAAAAATTTTTTTAAAAAGTAAGACCACTATATATTGATAAAAGGGTCTGTTCATCAAGAATATATAACAGTTATAAAAACATTCATATCCAATAACAGAGCCTTAAAACATATAAAGCAAAGATATACAGAATTGAATTGAGAAACAGTCCTACAGTATTGGATGAAGACTTCAATACACCACTTTTAATAACAGATAGAACATCTAGACAGAAGGTTAACAAGGAAATAGAGGACTGAAGAACACTATAAAACAACTAAATAAAACAGACATATATAGAACACTCCACCCAACAACAGCAGAATTAATGTTCTTCTCAAATGCACATAGAGCATTGTCCAGGGTAGACCACAAATTACATTGTACTAAATTTTAAAAGTTGAAATCATCCAAAGCATATTCTATCACTATAAGATTAAGGTAGAAATCATCCATAGAAGTAAAACTGGAAAATTCACAAATATGTGGAAATTAAACACTGCACAATTAAACAACCAATGAAATCAAATAGGAAATTAGAAAACAGTTAGAGATGAATAAAAATGAAAGCACTACATACAAAAACTTATGGGATGCAGTGAAGACAATGAATTTATAGGTGTAAACATGCCATTAAAAACGAAGAAAGTTCTCAAATCAATAGCCTAAGTCTTGATGAACTAGAAAAAGAAGAGCAAACTATTACCTAAGCTAGCAGATGAAAGAAAATTATATAGTTAGAATGGAAAAATAGAAAACAGAAAAACAGTAGAGAGAGTCAACAAAAGCAGAAGTTTATTCTTTGAAAAGATCAATATAATGGACAATTTTTACCTAGAATGACAAAAGAGAAGATGCAAATAACTAAAACCAAATGTAAAAGTGGGAACATTACTACTGACCCTACAGAGATAAAAAAGGATTATAAAAGACTATTATGAACAATTGTATGCCAACAAATTAGATAATTTGATGAGTTCCTTTATGTGGCTTTTTGCCTTGGTTCTATGGAAAAACAGCTTGATAGGTTTTTCCCCTAAGCCCTGAGGAGTGGGTACCTTTGCCCTAGTTCTTTGGAGAAACAACTTGGGGGACATCCCGGCGTGCTTTCTACCCCAGATGGTTTGTTACTTTTCCCCACGGGAGAGTTGGTCCCTGTCAGCAGAAGACATTAACTCTCTGGTCTTTTGTACAAGATCTAAGTTGACTGACATCTCATGGGTAACTGAGGATTAGTTGACCTCTGGTCTGGTGAGGGAGGCCCTGCCTTGTAACTGATGAGGACTGGGATATATAAATGGTTGAAAAACAGGTTTTGGAGGCCTCCTAGTTGGCAGGAGATGGGAGGGGAGCATGTCTTTTGGGACATGGAGGCCCTTCACAGGCCTGGTTTAAAAAAAAAAAAATGCTGCAGTTGAGAAAGCTTCTGGGTAAGAGAAGGGCTGTTTAACTGAAAACGCTGCAGCTGAGAGAGATACTAGCTGAGAAGTGGGCTGGCAGAGAAGAAGAGCCATGTGGGAACTGAGCAGTTCTGAAGCTGCTACACTGGCTGTGAGCTGATCCAGTTAATGATGGAGAGGCTGAAAGCAGGGAGGCCAATTGCAGAGAGGCCTGAGGGCAGAGAGGTCCAACGGTAGTGAGCAGCTGAGAGAGCTGAGCAAGCTGCAACACCGGCTGTGAATTAGCTGCAGAGAGGCTGACAACAAGGAGGCTAACAGTAGAGAGGTCTGATGGCACAGAGGCATGATAGCAGAGGGCAGCTGAGACTCTGAGCTATGCCGGTTAGTGGAGAGGCCTGATGACACAGAGCAGCTGAGAGAGCTTTCTTGATTGGAAGCTGTCCTGCATGAAGAAGGGAGGGATGTGCCCTCCACTTTGGGAGAGCCTTTCAGACCTTGCATGTGTGCTTCCTGATCCTGATAGCAAGTGGTTCTTGTTACTTTCAACTTGATCCTGATCTTGAGTTGTAGCCTGTTACTTCCTAATAAATCACATAACTCTGAGTATGATCTGTGAGTTCTGAGTGCAACCCACGAGGAGGGACACTATGCTCCAAAATAAGTGCTTGAGTTTTCTAATACATACACACAGAAACCTGGGGAACATGTGTGGGAATGGCTATTATGGGTGTGGGGTAATGGTACAAGGAACAAAGTTAGATCAGTCTGGGTTTATTGGTAGGGGCCCACTAAGCACAGATTCTTCATTCACTGTTTCAGCACAAGAGGTTAGGAAAGGATCAAATAGTTTATTTAACTGGTTCACTGAAGCATGGATTACTTGGTGGCCTACACTAAATCAAGTTGAAGTACCAGACCAGCCTTAGTATCCTGTAGAAGAAGGTATCCAAAAAAAAAAAAAGCTTAGGGAAATTGACATGTTAGAGTGAATTTATTAGGTTAGACCCACAGACCCACACACAGAGTGCTCGGGGACACACCTTTTACCACAACTCTGAGTAACACATTTGTGACGGGAGCCCCAGCATCCTTGAAGACTGCTGTAATTGCTATTTTATGAGTCAGATTTGACAGTGGAAACTGCCCTAACTGAATTAAGACACCTAACTACAATGACTGGACCCCGTGGTGGTAGGAGCCAAATGGTGGCAGTCAATTGACAAAGACAAGGTGGGTGTGATCACCATAATGGACAGTGGAGTCAAAGCAGTAATCAGAATAGTCTGATTTGCATGCACTTATGGCATTGGCTAATTAGTCATGGTGTCCCTAGGAGTGAAATAGATGGGAAGTCTACTAAATATTTACTTAATATGTACAAATAGATGAACTCCAGGTCAGGTGAACACCAGTCTAACTCAAATAACCAAAGTATAGAGTCACAGCCACTCAATTAATTCCCACACTTGAGTAAGTTTACAGACCCACAACCCCTGAATGAAGGGAAGGCCAGGTCTCCTTGAGGAAGGACTTCATTACGCTGCCAAAAATTTACACTGTTTGTCTTTCTCCCAGCCTTCCCCAAAGGGATTCACGGCCTTTTCACTGGGGAAAAGAAAATAATCAGACTTCAGGGGGATTACTGGATACAGGCTCTGAAATGACACTAATTCCAGGGGACCCAAAATGTCACTGTGGCCCACCAATCAGAGTGGGGGTGTATGGAGGTCAAGTTATTAAGACAGTCTTAACTCAAGTTCGTCTCAGAGTGGGTCCAGTGAGTCCCCAAATACATCCTGTAGTGATTACCCTAGTTCCAGAATATATAATTGGAATATCTCAGTAACTGGCAGAACCCCCATATTAGTCTCTGACAAGTGAAGTAAGAACTAGTATGGAAGGAAAAAAAAAAATGTGGAAGACATTAGAACTGCCCCTACCTAGGAATATAGTAAGCCAAAAGCAATACCACTTTCCCGGAGGGACTTCAGAGATTACTGCCACCACTGACGACTTAAAGGATGCAGGGGTGGTGATTCCCAGCACATGGCCATTCAATTCACCTACTTGGCCTGTGCAAAAAACAAATGGATCTTGGAGAATGAAAACGTATTATTGTAAACTTAACCAGGTGGTGACTCCAATTTCAGCTGCTGTTCCAGATGTGGTTTCATTGCTTGAGCAAACTAATATATCTCCTGGTACCTGTTATGCAGCTATTGATCCACCTAATACTTTTTTCTCCATACCTGTTTTGAAGAACCACCAGAAGGTTGCCTTCAGCAAGCAAGGCCATCAATACACATTCACTGTCCTACTTTAGAGATATTATCAGCTCTCCAGTCCTATGTCATAATTTAGTTAGCAGGAAATTTGACTTTTCCGTTCCACGTCACGCTGATTCATTACATTGATTACATTATGCTAATTGGACATATTAAGGAAGAAGTGTCAATGACTCTGGACTTATTGGTACATTTTTGTGCTGGAGGGTGGGAAATTAATGCAACAAAAATTCAGACGCCTTCCACCTCAGTGAAATTTCTAGGGGTCCAGTGGTGTGGGGCATGTCGAGATATTCCTTCTAACTTGAAGGATAAGTTATTGCATCTGGCCCCTCCCACAACTAAAAAGGAGGCACAATGCCTAATGGGCCTCTTTGAATTTTGGAGGCAATATATCCCTCATTTGGGTGTGCTACTCAGGACTATTTATCAAGTTACTAGAAAAACTTCTAGTTTTTGAGCGTGACCCAGAACAAGAGAAGGCTCTGCAACAGGTTCAGACTATTGTGCAAGCAGCAGCGCCACTTGGTCCATATGATCCAGCTGATCAGATGTTGAAGAGTCTGTGGCAGATCGAGATGCTGTTTGGAGTCTTGACAGGCCGCTCTTTGTGAATCACAGCACGGACCCTTAGGATTCTGGAGCAAAGCCCTGCCATCCTCTACAGATAACTACTCTCCTTTTTAGAAAAACAGCTTTTGGCTTGTTACTGAGCCTTAGTAGAGACTGAAGGCTTAACCATGGGCCACAAAATAACCATGTGGCCTGAGCTGCCCATCATGAACTAGGTGTTCTTCCCCCCATAAAACCGCAAAGTAGGACATGCACAGCAGCACTTCATCATTAAATGGAAGTGGTATATATGAGGTCTGGCCCAAGTAGGACCTGAAGACACAAGCAAGTTGCATGAGGAAGTAGCCCAAATGCCCATGGTCTCCACTCCTGTCACATTACCTTCAATCTTCCAGTTTGCACCTACTGCTATGGCTTCATGAGGCGTTCCTTATGATCAGTCGACTGAGGAAGAGAAAACTCGTGCCGGGTTTACAGACAGTTCTGCATGATATGCAGGCACCACTCATAAGTGGACAGTGGCAGCAATGCAGCCCCTTTCTGGGACCTCTGTGAAGTACAGAGGTGAAGGGAAATCCTTGCAATGGGCAGAACTTCAAGCAGTGAACCTAGGTGTTCACTTTGCTTGGAAGATGAAACAGCTAAACGTGCTATTATATACTGATTCATGGGCTATGGCCAATGGTTTGGCTGGACTTTCAGGGACTTGGAAGGAATATGATTGGAAAATTGGAGACAAGGAGGTATGAAGAAGAGGTACATGGATAGACCTTTCTGAATGGGCCAAAGAAGTGAAAATATTTGTGTCTCATGTGAACGCTCACCAAAGGGTGATCTCAGCAGAAGAGGATTTTCACAATCAAGAGAATAGGATTATGCATTCTGTGGAAACCACTCATTCTCTTTCCCTAGCCACTCCTGTCATTGCGCAATGGGCTCATAAACAAAGTGGCCATGATAGCACGGATGGAGGTTATTACACGGACTCAGCAACATGGATTTCCACTCACCAAGGCCGACTTGGCTACAGCCACTGTGGAGTGCCCAATCTGCCAGCAGCAGAGATCAACACTGAATTCCCAATATGGCACCATTCTTCAAGGTGACCAGCCAGCAACCTGATGGCAGGTTGTTACATTGGACTGCTTCCATTATGGAAAGGGCAGCATTTTGTTCTTACTGGAATAGACACTCTGGATATGGATTTGCCTTCCCTACACCCAATGCTTCTGCCAAAACTACCATCTGTGGTCTTACAGAATTCCTTATCTACCATTGTCTTAGTTATCTAGTGCTGAGACAACAGAAATATCACAAGTGGATGGCTTTAACAAAGAGAAATTTATTCTTTCACAGTTTAGTAGGCTTCAAGTCCAAATTCAGGGCATCAGCTCTAGTGGAAGGCTTTCTTTCTGTGTTGACTCTGGGGGAAGGTCCTTGTCATCAATCTTCCCTCATCAAGGACCTTCTCAGCACAAGGACCCTGGGGCCAAAGGACACTCTATTCTCCTGGCTCTTGTTTCTTGGTGGTATGAGGTCCCCATGTCTCTCTGCTCATTTCTCTCTTTTATATCTCAACAGAGACTGACTCAAGACAAAATCCAACCTTGTATATTGAGTCTTGCCTCATTAACATAATTGCTGCTAATCCTATCTCATTAGCATCATACAGATAGAATTTACAACACATAGGAAAATCACATCAGAAGACAATGAGGTGAACAATTGCACAATACTGGGAATCATGGCCTAGCCAAGTTGACAGATATTTTGGGGGGGGATGCAATTTAATCCATGACAACCATTATGGTATCCCACACAGCATCACCTCAGAATAAGGGACTCATTTCACAGCAAATGAAGTATGGCAATGGGCCCATGCTTACGGAATTCACTGATCTTACCATGCTCCCCATTACCCTGAAGCAGCTGGCTTGATAGGATGGAATGGCCTTCTACATAATCATGGCACCAGCTAGATGGAAATACCTTGCAGGGTTGGGGCAATGTTTTCCAGGAGGCTGTATATGCTCTAAACCAGCATCCAGTATATGGTGCCATTTTTCCCATAGCCAGGATTCATGGCTCCAGGAATTAAAGGTGGAAATGGGAGTGGCACCACTCACCATTATCCCTAGTGACCCACTAGTAAAATTTTTGCATCCCGTCCCTGCGACCCTATGGTCTAGAGGTCTTAGTTCCAAAGGGAGGGATGCTCCCAACTGAAGGCACAACACTGATTCCATTGAACTGGAAGTTAAGATTGCCACCCGGTCACTTACGGCTCCTTATGCCTCTGGATTAACAGGCAAAGGGAGTTACCATATTGGCCCATGTGATTGATCCTGATTGCCAAGAGGAAATCAGATGGATATTACATAATAGAGATAAAGAAGAGTATGTCTGGAGTACAGGAGATCCCTTAGGACATCTCTTAGTACTACCATACCCTGTGTTAAAGTCGATGGAAAACTACAGCGACCCAATCCCAACATGACCACTAATGACCCAGATCCTTCAGGAATGTAGATTTTGGTCACCCCACCAGGCAACGAACCATGACCAGCTGTGATGCTTGCTGAAAGTAAAGAGAACGCGGAATGGGTGGTGGAAGGTAGTTCTAAAAACCAGTTAGAACCAGGTAACCAGTTGTAGAAACGAGAGGACTATAACCCTTATGTTTCTTCCTTGCATGTATGCATCAAATATTTTTGTTTTATTCACTTAAAAAACCCAAGATGTAAACAGGGCTAGTGCATTTTCAGTTGTAAGGGTGTTAGTTGTATCATGTTAGGTGCAAGTATGACTGTAATTGTCTTTATTCAGAGATAATGTGTGGTTTAAGGAGATGTGCACAGGTGCCAAGCTGACAAGGGGTAGACTGTGATGGTTAAGATGGCGTTGACTTGGTTGGGCCATGTTTCGCATTGGTTTGGCAGTTATGATGTAGTTTGGCAGTTATGTAATGATATCATCACCTCCATGAGATCTGCTATGAGGAGTCAATCAGTTGAATGGGAGTTTCCTTGAGGGTGTGGCCTTCATCCAATATATATGGACTTCTTGGCAAAGCTCACTGGCTTTTGCTCTGCTCTGGATGCTGGTACTGCATGACTTTATCACCTCTCCCATCCACAGTAACATCTATAATCAAAGCATATGATGAAAAAAAATTACCTAATAATTGCTTTTCTTCACATTTTATTGTCACCAAAGTGGAATCTCTTACATATCTTCGCTGTTCATTTGTTTTTCATCTTCCCTCATTTGTCTTTTTATATATTGTAATGGATTGAATTCTGTCCCCAGAAAAAATATGTTGAAGTTCTTACCCCATGTACCTGTGAATGTGAACCTGTTCTGAAATAGTTTTTCTTTCATTATATTAATGAGGTCATATTGTAATAAGGTGGGTCCTAAACCTAATCCCTTCTAAGTCATATTTTATAAGGGGGAATAGGAGCCCTGGTGTTGCAGTGCTTAAGTGATAGGCTGATAACTGAAAGGCTGAAAGTTGGAACCCTCCAACCACTCCGAGGCAGAAAGATGCAGCAGTCTGTTTCTGTAAAGATTTATAGCCCTGGAAATGCTATAGGACAGTTCTACTCTGTCCTATAGGGTCATTATGAGTCAGAATTCAACTTGACAGGAATGGGTTTGGGTGCCGATTTTACAGACACAGAGACACATACAAAAGGGAAAGACATCATGTGAGGGTCCATCTATAAGCCAGGGAACACCAGGAAATGCCCAAGTTTCAGAAGCTGAATGAGACAAGGAAGGACCTTCCCCTAGAGCTGACACAGAAAGTACAAAGCCTTGCCAACATCCTGAATTCAGTCTTGTAGCCTCCAAAACTGTGAGACAACAAGTTTCTGCTTTTTTAGTATATAAATTTAGTAAATAAAGCCACCCACTTGTATTTTTGTTATGGCAGCAGTAGGAAACTAAGACATTTTTCTCTTCTGTTTGTGCTTATCTTTACTCATTGAGGAGATTTTTTTAATACATTTTCTTAATTTCTTTGCATATTAATTTTTTTGATGATGAATGTAAATTTTACAATTTTACAGTCAAATCTATTGATGTGTTCCTTTTTTATTGATGCTGCTGTAGAAAGTTCTTTCCCAGACAGAGGAAAGATAAATATTCAACATGCTCTCTTAGGTTTCTGATATGATTTTTTACACGTATTACTTTTATTCTTCTGGAATATATTCCACTAGGTTTTCCAACATAAAAATATTTTCCACTGTTTCAATACTTTCCCCCTATGTTCAGGAATTTTTAAAGGTGGAAGTTAAATCAGTGGGAAAATATATAAAACTTTTAATAAATGATGCCATCCATCCTTTCGGGAAGAAAAATAGATTCCTACCTGATGCTATTCCTAAAAATGGATTCCATATCCAAAACCAAAAACAAAACCATTTGCTGATTCTGACTCATAGCAACCCTACAGGACAAAGAACAACTGCCCCATAGAGTTTCCAAGGAGCAGCTGGTGGATTCAAACTGCTGACCTTTTGGTTAACAGCCAAGCTCTTAACCACTGCGCCACCTGGGCTCTGGATTCCACATGGATGTACCTATATTGGAAAAATATTTTTTTAAGAAAATATGAACTCTGCCAACTCTAGCCCTATGGATAAATACAAAGCAGATTATCTCTGGGCAATATGGCAGCCTTGAACTAATATGAAATAAATATGATCAAGAAACCCATTATTGTATTGACACAATATTTATATACTATTGTCTGTATCTTGGATGATGGCATGCAATGGTAAGAACCTTTTTGCTATTCATGCTAGTTTTTCTAAAGTTTTGGGTTATGTCTGATTTTCCTTACTAGGACTCAGCTATACCACAAAACAAGATTTTTATTTGAATAAAAAGGGGGCCATAAATTGAAATAAATATCAGCATAAAATAGACTTCCACACATCTGAGATTCCTAATATAAATAATATTCATTTATATTACATGGAGGCATAATAGAAAGAATAAAAAAGATAATTACAATAGTAATGGAGAGAGAATATAAAACTAATGCATCAGAGATTCAAGTTTTTTTTTTTCCCAACCCTAAAGTAAAACAGAAGTGCTCCAACTATTATACATAATTAGTTGTAAACACTTCACTAAAAACCAAAATAACCCACTGAGCATGTATCAGGAAACCCTTCAGTGTCCCTTCCAGCCAGCCCTGGAGTGTGGCTCCTCTGCCCTAGCACCCCTCCCCTGGCATCACCTGATGTGGTACTCCCGAAAGCACTTGGCATGGACACCCTTCTGGCACTTCTCGCACCGGGTGTTGGTCTGAGAGTGGCAGAGGGCACACCGGGTCCTCTTGTCCTGGTGGATAATCCAGTGGCCGATCATATCAAAGCGGCTCTCAGTTTCCAACCGCCGGCTCCGCCTTCCTTGGGATGATGCGTCAGCGTTGCTCTCTAGATACACACAGGCAACATATCTCCGGAAGGCAAGGAGGTCCACCTGGGCATCTTCGCAGCAGATCCTGTGCAGCTGCCATGCATTGTTGAGGGCAGCATCAATGATGTAGCCAATGAAGCTTGAGTACCACTTCATGCCCCGGATCTTCACCTTGTACTTGGCAATGTTCTGGTCCATGCGCCCAACACCCCCCACCTTCTCCTGGTACAGCCTCACCAGAGATGGCTGGTGAACCTGGGTCCGCATCTTGGCAGCCCCCGAATAACGATTCGTGAGCCTCACAGGCTCTATGCCCACTGCATTAGAGCAGATGTTGACCACGTTGCTGTCATGCCAGCGGCACACAATGATCTCCTCACTCTCATCAACCTTGTAATCAAACGAACCCCTCTTCATCTTTTTCAGCTCTCTGGGATCTTTGAGGGGACATCTCTCGGTCCTGTACTCACAGACAGTTCCTGTGGCCTTCACTCCCTTTTTCCTCAAAATGGACATCAGTTTGACACTTGTGAAAACCTTGTCAAAAAATATATGGTATGGCAGACAGCCTCGCTCCTGAAGTGCGTCCACAAATTTTATCACCATACTACCTCCTAAATCCAAACCTTTGTCTGGCTTGGTGAACAGTGTGCCCTGTGAAGGCTCAAACCACACTAAATAGCCTCTGCTGGTCGTCCCACACCAGATCTTGTAACCAAGTCGGATAGGCTTTCCTGTGTGCAGTTGCTTGGATCCCCGGTGCCCAAAGTATTCACACATGGACTCGCCAAAGCTGTAAAACTCTTCCAAAGGTGCATGCTTCTGGAAATTGCAGTTCATCCGGATAATGAGAGGCCTGACCTTGGCAAACCTATCACTTTCATTAAGTTCATTGTTATCTGCAAAATGCAAGTATGAGAAAATCAGTTCAAATCTGTCCCTTCTGATTGCATCAGCCACAAGGTGGTGATGTGAATCAGGAGATGTTTCCCAAAACATCCTTCTCCTTGGATAGGAGATATACCCACTTAAAATCAAAATGCCCAAAACACACTTCAATTCCTGGGCTGTGAGACCCAGGTTAACATTTTTTTGCCGAGCATAACGATTGGTTTCATTAACAATGAAATTAATTGTTGCTTCATCAAAAAATAATTCAAACAGGCCTACAGGACTCAGTTCCTGACTTTTGAGAAACTCAATATGAGGATCTGATGCTGTCCAACTGCCAAAGTTGGGTCGGAGATCTCTTTTGGTCCAAACCCGCTGAGGTTCGACTATGGTTTTCTGCCTCTTCTTTGCTGGCTGCAGATCCAGGTCATCATTATCCTCCCCAGTACCAGAGTCCTCAGACACGACAGTGGCGTGCAGCATGCTCCCCGGCAGGTGAGTACCACGCCGGCTGTCTTCATCACCTGAGTCCTCATCAGTGAAGTCCCCTGCAGCATTCTCGGGCGGCGAGATGAAAATCTCTTCCCTGTCATTGCTAGACTCTTCTTCCTCCAGAGCATTCAGAACCTCGAGCAGCTTAGCAGACTTTACCTTTGAGCGGACACCTCTCCTGACAACAGCACATCTGCAACAAGAGGAAACAGAATCAGAGAGGCAAAGGCAGCCGTCTCTGCACCAGGCAGGGAAACCAATTCCTCAGAAAAAAGCAGCACGAAAGCACCAGCCAGTGAGGAGTGTGCACGCATTGGAAGACAGCTTGAGCAACATCCCAGATCTGGCACCAGTGGGCACAGATACCAGATGAAGCAATTTTCCAGATAAACACAGATTACTCTTGTAACTGTGGGAATATTTTAATGATGGAGTCACTGTAAACAGGCATTATATACTTCCATTTCTTTTTAAGGAGTCCCTGGGTGGTGCAAGTGGTTAACGTGCTTAGCTGCTAACCAAAAGGTCGGTGGTTCAAGTTCACCCAGAGGGGCCCTAGAAGAAAGATCTGGCAATCTACTTCTGAAAAATTAGCCACTGAAAACCCTATGGAGCACAGTTCCATTCTCACACATATGACATCACCATGAGGCAGAGTCAACTCAATTGCAATATTTGCTGGTTAACTGGTTTTCTTCTTAAATAAAGTGTTCTAAAAAGACAACAGGAGTCCCTGGGTGGGGCAAATGGTTAAGTGCTCAATTACTAGCCAAAAAATTGGTGGTTCGAACCCACCCAGAGGCACCCCAGAAGACAGGTCTGGCGATCTGCTTCCGAAAGTCCACATCCTTGAAAACCCTATATAGCAGTTCTACTCTGTACACATGCAGTCACCGTGAGCCAGAACTGACACAACAGCAATGAACAAAAAAAGATGATCTCCTCTAGTGATAAATCCAGTTGCCACTACCTCACCACAGATAAGAGTAACGGCCAACAGGAAGCCCTGGGCACTGGAGTAACCACTCTACTGCTGTCCCTTTACTCAGTGGCCCAGGAGATTTGCTTTCATGCTTCTGTCTTACCTATCTCTTTCCTTTCTCTTATTCCTTTGACAACTATGTTTCCCTCCCTTCCCAAGTTCTCAAATTCTACCTAAACTCTCACTATTCAAATTCAGGGGCTGAAGAGATTCAGACAGATTTTTAGATGGCTCCCGCAATATCTGGTATCTCACTACCCGCTAACTGCAATTCAGAAGCCAAATAGATTTGAAAAACATGGAAACCCCTGTTATTCAAACTCTCGACCTCTGAACATAAGAACCAAATGTATGGCGAGAGAGATTTGTATTTCACAAGCACCTACCATGAATGGGCCAACTCCATTCCCAGCCTACACAGTACTTAGTTCTAATTGCAGGAGACAGACAACAGATCAGTACACAAGTAAAGATACAGGACAATGTCAGGTAGCGATGAATGCCATCCTGGATAGGGAACGGAGTGCAGCTGGGGGTGCTATTTCAGACAGGATGGTCAGGGAAAGCCTCACCAAGAGGAGGCAGACAGCTAGAGGCACAGATCCCTGGGGCTGAGGGTCTTGACATCTGAGTAGGAGCCAGGAGGCCAGAGAGACTGCAGACGCAGTGAACACAGACATGACAGTGAGGGGAGGAGATCCAAGCAGACATGTCAGGGTCTAGGGCCCGTGGGAGGAGATAAGCAGGGCAGTGAGGTGGTCAGGTCCAGTTTGTAAACAGATCACTCTACTATGAACACCCTGGCTGCTGCTTTGTGCCCACTCCTGGGCCCCAACCTCTAGAAGAAAAGACCCTCCTGCCCAGAGGAAAGACACAGGCTTTATGACATACTGCATCACCGCAGACCCTGCCCACAGACTTTGGAATTGAGGTGACAGTACAGATTCACTCAAGCATCACATGCTGGGTGCTGCAGTGCTGGAGGGCTGATCTCTGGGAACGTTATTCATAAAGCTCTGCATGAGGCAGTAACAGAAATCAGCCTGCAAGGGAGGCTGGACCTCAGACTGAAACAGCGTACTTGGATGACAAGCCCTAGTCATCTTCCCGTCCTCCCAGGACCCAGTCTCATCCAGTACCAATATGTCTCTCGAGCCAGGGTCTCTGCCAGTCTCACCAGCCTACAGACCTTACAAACACCTTCTGCACACGGCTATTCATACATTGCGCATGGAAAAAGCCTGTAGGGATCAAGGAAGCACCAAAAGCAACCATATGTGGTCTTGAAAGACGAAGAAAAGTAAATTACATTTTTTAGGTCAAGTGTAGATGCTGGTGCTACATGGCCACTCCTGCACCAAACACACCTCCCTGTCTGCCTCGACTTTTCTCCCTTCTCCTTTTTTCTCTCCTCTCTCTTCCCTCTGTGCTTCCTGGACAACCACTGCTCAGTGAGGCCACCAAGATTCAGGACTAAAAATATCATCAACTTAGCTTTTTAAAAACATAGAGGAATAAATACTTCCAGAAAGTATTTCATAGAATAGGAGTCTTACCTTGAGGTTGAAGCCATGATGAACTGGGAAGACTAAGTTGTCTTTACTCACAAAGTCTAAGAATCTGTAAGACAATGAAAGTCAATCTTAAAAATTTATATCTTAATAAGCAAGGGAAGAGGGACTTCTTACCATTTAAGGAAGACAAAAATCTCCAACTTAAGATCTCCTTATTTTACTTTTTATTTATTTAACAACAACACTAACTTCCATTTGTCTCTGAGGGCCTGGAAATGACCTACCTTTGGGAGCTTGGTTAGGTCAGAGGTAGCAATGCCAATCAGAGGAAAATGCATAGATCATCTCAGGAAATGTTGCCGGGTCGATTGGCTAGCCAGAATGGAAAAGACAAAGTGCCTCCATCTCACACCTCACACCAAAATACAGTCTAGACCAGAATTTCTCATCTTGAGGACTACTGACATTTGGGACCAGCGAGTTGTTTGCTAAGTGGGGAGGTGGGAGGATGGAGGAAAGCTGTCCTGTGCACTGTAGGATGTTGAGCAGCATCCCTGGGTGTTGAGCAACCCGCTAGATGCCAGTAGCAACCCTTCCCCAACTGTGGCAACCAAGAATGTCTACATATTGACAGATGACCTTTGGGGGCAACTCCCTCTACCCCACCGAGAACCACTACCCTAAGGGACTACTGCATATGTATACTAGGAAACATGAAGAATGCCCCCTGTAGCACCATTTATTTACAGTAGTAAAAAACAAGAGACAGCCCAAACAGTCATCAATAGAACGGATGGGATGGAAAACACTGGAGAGAATGGATGAGAACGTCCACGGATGTACCTCAAAAATACACTGAGCAAACAAAGAAGTCACAGAATACTTTCCATATGATTTCATTTTACAAGGACCAAAAAGTTAAGCAAAACTAAATGATATATTGTCTGGAGATACACACATATTACATGGTAAAACTACAAAACACAGGGAAATGACTAAGACAAACTTACAGACAGTGGTTACCACTGAGGAGAAAAGATGCAATTGGGACAGACACACAGAGGGCCACCAAGGTTTTGATAAGGTTCTATTTCTTAAACTAGGTGGGATATTCAAAGTTGTTCCATTATCCTTTAAATTGTTTCTATGCATTTCATATATTTTTGCATACATACTTCACACGCACAGGCAAATGGGCACTTGCAAAGGAACATGGGAGTAAACACTATTGAGTTGGCCCAATCAGGGCCCCATGGCAGCAGGGAAGACTGCTGCTCTGCAGTGACAAGCGAGTGGCAGGCAGCTTTCCTTTCTGGGTTTCCAGAGCACAGACATCTTGTACGGCTAGAGGAAGAAAATCAGAACACAGTAATGAGTCCCTCATGAAAAATCTCAGAAGCCTTATGGAATCATTTAACTGAATTTTCTCAAAGCCCGGCCAGCTCACATCCCAGCTTATCCATTCAGCACCTCTGATCACCCACCTCCTCCTCTGGGCTACTTGGTATCACGCTTCACTTGACAAAAGCTTTTCACCTGACCAGACTACAACCTTCCAGTCCCACAGGCCCTTGGTTAATACAGGTTATTTGAGAAGACATTTCTGGGGCTTCCACCTCCCCTTCTTTCTGACCTTCCTCAGGCACTCACACAGGCTGGATGCAGGCAGATACCAGGTGACTGAGGTGTGGGAGAAAGACCGCGGTCTTTCAATATCCCCTGTTCACAAGTCTACAGCTCAGTAAGGATGTAGGCTATGGAGCCAGAGTCATAAACCGTGTGACTCTGGGTAAGTCACTTTCCTTCTCTGAGACCTTGTTTCATGGCAACTACCCTCATAGAGTTATTGTGAGGTTAACAAGAGTTACTGTGTGAAAGTACTCACAACAGGGCCTGACCCTACAAGTACATGCTATCGTTTCAGATCCACAACCCCTTACCCTCAAATCCAAAGGTCAAATACGCTCTGAATACTGAAAGTTTTTTCAAAGTGTGAAACACAGTTTTTTGGCAGCAAAAACCTGAGCTTAACTGATCTGAGGCTCTTTATAATGCTCATTAATGCCATTCACTCTAGATATCCACACATTTTGCTACACAATACTGTTTCACTAATTACTTTAATAGAATTCAAACATACTGACTTCTTACCTGCATCAGGCCCAGGTTTGGCTCGGAAAGCATGACTCCTGAAACTACTCTACAGTCACTCTGCCCTTCAGCAGCTCATCACTTTTTCCTGGGCTGTGCCCTAGTCTGGCTCTTGTCCACTCACCAACAGCCAATGACAGCCCCTAATTGGTCGTTTGAACACCAACCCGTCATCACAGCCTTCTGAGAATCTCCCAGTGTCACAATCCAACCAGACTCCAGAATAAGGTCAAGGCCAGTCACAGCCTGATCCCCAGCTCCTCTCCCACCATTTTGTCCTTGTTTCAGGCCATCTTGTTCCCCGAAATATCCTTCTCCACCCATCAACACTTTCTCTACCACAGTTTTACTGGTCAGGCAGAAATGACCCCTTTGCAAGCTGACCCCACTGCATGCTCCCTCAATGGCAGGGCTGGTGCAGGACTTACCCATCTTTGTACCCCCAGAAGCTAGCGTGGATCCTGGCACACAGTAGGGACTCAGTCCATGCTTGCTGAACTGAACTACTCATGTGGCAGAGCATATTGCCACACTCCAGGGCACCCCACCCACCTCATCCTGCAGCAGGCCTTCATAATCATTGCCACTTTTTTTGCTTTGAGACAGCTATTTAGAAAAGAACCAGGAACTCTTGATATATGATTGATCTTAACCAAAGGCATACTCCTTAGAATTCTCTGACACCCTGCAGAAGAAATGCCTGTCAGTAAACAGTCTAATACAGTGGACTTAACAAGGATGGAAGGGGGTAACTAGGCAGGAAGAACGGAAGAAACTCACTGTTCCCTTTCAGTGGTTCTTGGGCCAGGCTTCCTATGCCCTCCACTCTGTTACACATGGTCCCTCCATCCTTCTTGCCATACCTAGCAGGACCCACAGAGGAATGGGACTTGGGTAACCAGGGTCCCTATGTGGCAAAGCAAACTTACAATGCAAAGAATGTCTAGACAGAGGCTGTTGGTCAGGCATATTATATACCTCACAACTTCTTCATTCAGCAAAAATCTCAAGTTCTACTAAACGCCAGGCATAGTGTATAAAATCACAACTACAACAGGGCTACCTAACAGAGAAGGTCAAAGAGATTAGAACCTGTAATACAGGACCTGGACCTGGTCATGGTGGTGAGACAGCGCTTTCCTGAGGAAGGGATGACTGGGCAGGTATTTGCAGGAGGAATCTGCTGGGTAAGCAGGGAACAGCATCCCACACAACAGGAACAGCACCCAAAGGGGAAGTAAAGCCAATCAAGCCAGAGTAGGAAACATAAGACAGAGAGAGTTGAAGATGAGTCTAGACCAGCCATGCAGGGCCTTGAAGGCCACATTAAGGAGATCTGTCTTTAACCTAAGAGCAATGGAAAATCCACAAAGTCTATAGGCAGAGTGGATATAATCAGATTTGTATTTTAATAGGTTTTTTTCCGGCTGCAGTGGCTAAATGAGGACACTAAATCAACTGCAGTAAAACCATGGATTGACTTGGGGGTGGGGCAGGGTGAGTCAGAGAGCCCTCCTCAAGTTCAGGTCCGCATAGCTGGGGTGCCACTCATGGAGGCAGGGAGCACTAGAAGGAAGGCAGGGAGGCAGGTGAGCACAGGCTGGGTTTTAGATTTACTGAGACAGACCCACAAGAGGCATCATGCAGGCAACAAGCTCTGTGGGTCTGGGACAGAGAAATGGCCCCAGCTGGAGTCATAAACTGGTGGATTTTCATAGGATCTGTGGTGACCAAACCCACAAGAGATCACCCAGGGAGGAGGCCCAGACTGAGAAGAAAAGATGGCCTTCAAAAAGGATAGAAAGGGATTGCCTGGGAGGTAGGAGGAGAATCTCCAGAAAGCTGGTGGCTAAGGGGCAGACCCAGTCATGCAGTAGTGTGGTCAACCGTGCCAAAGCCTCTCATCCTAACCCAGCTGGATGTTCAAAACTGGCCCTGGCCCCCAGGGAATATAAACCACCAACATCCATTGCCCTCAAGTCGATTCTGACTCATAGAGACCCTATAGGACAGGGTAGAAATGCCCCATAGGGTTTCCAAGGTGGATTCAAACCGCCGACCTTTTGGTTAGCAGCTGAGCTCTTAACCAATGGGCTCACAGGACTCCAGTGAAGACAGGGCGTCTTTGTGATGGGAGCTCCCTGGGCAGGCTTTGAGACTGAGGTACACTCTGAAGGGTCAGGTGCTTACTTAAGATAGGACAACTAAATACAATTAAATCATGAACTGCATCTTGCTCCACAAAAAATGAAATGGGTGGGGCAAGTAGAGAAATGAGTAAAGTCTGCAGATAAAGACTATTTTATTACTGGTAATGTCTTGATTTTGTTATTGTACTTTGGTCAGATGTTACCATTTGGGAAATCTGAGTAAAGGATAGACGGGAATTCACTGTACTAGTTTTGCAACTTCTTTTAATTCTGAAATTATTTCAAAATTAAAAGATAAAACATTTAAAAAATTTCTCAAAGCTGAGCCAGTTGCAAAAATATCGAGTGAAAAGGGAAACAAAGACCCTTTACAACCTCAGAGATTCCCAAAATAAGGCAGATGCAACAGAAAAGGTCCCACCGAGCACCACCTCTGCAGAGCGCGACCCCTCGCCCATTCCGCCCCGCAGCAGGAGCGTACCCGTGCGGCTATCAAAATGCTGCGTCCCCATAGTCCGGGTCACGATCGCCTGGCCGGCCCAGGCCCGACCCTCCCCGTCAGGCGTGACGGTCCTCTGCCACGACCGGAGAGCAGAAGAGGTCTGGGGCAGACCGCCTGCGAGCAGCATCATGGCCGAGCGCCTCGGGCGCCGTTGGGAAAACGCAACATCAGGGCCTGCCGCTTCTGCATCCAAACCTGGGCCCCGCCCGCGGCGCGAGCAGAACTACGCCTACCTGCGGGGCCGGAGCCGCGCCGGGCCACGCCAGATGCCAAAGGCAGCGCCAAACCCTCAACGCCTTGCCAGCGCGGGTGGCGGACGTCGCGGCCGCCCAGCGTCCGACACCAGAGCGTTGCTGCTCCCTGGACACGCCCCCGGTGCCTGGTCACGCCCCCGGCACGACTCTGGCGGCCCCAGTCTAGCGGAGGCCTGGGAGGGGCGGCTAGGGACCATCGAGACGTCAGGGCGTCCGCGGCGCCTAGAGAACCCGGAAATGTCCTAGGGCGGGCGGGGGACGAGGAGGACAGAAATGTCTCCTACCCTAATGGGTACGCTGCCTTCTGCTGTTTCTTCTCACCGTCCCCCTCTCCGCCGTATTCGACTATACAATTGGCTTGCTCCTGCTCACGAGGACAGGAGGCCTTATTTTCTTCTATACCCACTGCGGTATTTCTTATGTGCTTTTCACCATCACCTGGAAACTTGATAGAAATGTAAATCTTGGAGGACAATCAGCCTGTAGTTTACAAGCGCTGGAGGTGATGATGCCAGCTAGGGTTTGAAAACCACTGCTGTATATAACAGGGTTTCTCAACCGTGGCGCTACAGATATTTTGACTAGATAATTCTTTGTTGTTGGAGACTGTCCTGTGCATTGTAGGTAGGAGTTGCCAGTTAAAATACAGGGCACCCAGTTTTGTTTAAACTTCAGATAAACAACGTCTTTAATCTAGATGATTCACATTTAATTAGGAGTCATATTTTATCTGGCTACTTGTATTTTTATTTGCTAGATCTGGCAACCCTAATTGTAGGGTATTTACCAGCAACCCAGGGCTCTACCCACTAGGAGCCAGTAGCACACCACATACCTCCACCCCCTCCCTCAGCTGTGATGAAAATGTCTGCAGACAAGTCCCTTGGAGAGCAAAGTTGTCCCATATTCCCTTACCTCCTGCCCCTTGGGGTGAACCACTGCTCTATAAGGTCTTTGTCCCACTGAACCCAACAGCCCATTGGATATATATACAGTGTATGTTTCACAGAAAAGGGCTGAGTGTTTCCCCTGGAAGGCTTTGTCTAAATAAAAATTTCTGGGACCAAATGATGTTCAACATGCAAAAGGGGGGCCAAGTAGGGAGGTATTTGCTTCACAATGGCACTTCCCCACAAAGGTTTTGTTGAGACAGGCAGTCTCAGAGCTCAGCACTTCTAGGAGACATCTGCTCTGGCTTATCCTCCTATACCAAGCAGAATAGGTCGCACGTTCCCTGAAATAGTCCTTAATATAACCACAGAATGGCCAAAGCAGGCTTTCAATGCCATCTTATATACATGTATAAGTATATTTAAGTATCATTCCTCTGGGTGGAGACTTACCATACTAATGAAGGAAAATCGACGTCTTCCTCCATCACAGGGAATTGAACCCTCGTCTAGAGAAAATGCATGGTCATCCCCAAGCTCTAGATGCCTGAACAAAGGTCAATCCTGAATATTTATGATAAATTTGTATTTCCTTGCCTGCTATCTGTAAAAGCCCGCCTCCCCCAAGCTGCCTGCAAACAGTCTTGGAGGCAGCACCCCAACTGTTTCTTGTGCAACAAAATAAAGGCGACTTTCTAATCTCCCACCTCGGCCTCTTGTTTATTGGTTGTAAGGAGTCATGCAAAGCAGAACCTGGGGTTTCTACCCAGCAACATTGTGGTCACTGAAAAAGCGTATTTCAAAACACCTGGGTCAGGGAAAGAAAGAAAAAAAAATTATTCCCGTTTGAGGTGGGAATTTTGTGAGATCCTGGAGCTAAGGGCACGTTCCATTCAAGTTGTCATTATTCAAGCCACGTATATACGTTGAAGCCTTGGGCACCAGATATAGCACTGAATAAAAAGTTCTTGTTCTCCTGGAACTCACATTTCAGTGGGTGAAGAACTCAAGAAACAAATAGTATACAATGTGACAAAAGGTGATAAGTGCTATAAAGAAAAATAAAGCAAGTTGAGGAGATAGAAGTTAAGCCCCCGAAGTATGAGGGAGATACTATTTTAGATAAGGTAGGAATAGTGCCTCCTAGTTTGATTGGATGATGCAGTGTTTAAAGCGCTCATCTGCTAACCCAAAGGCAGGTGGTTCGAACTTACACTGTATGGGAAAGATGTGGCAGTCTGCTTCCGCAAAAATTTACAGTCTTGGAAAACCTATGGGGCAGTTCTATTCTGTCTTATAGTGTTGCTATGAGTTAGAATTGACTAAAAGGCAGTGGTTTGGCTTTGTTTCAGTTAGCTTGCTTAGTTTCCCAGGGAATCCCCGGAAAATGTAAAGGGTTGGTTAACGTGCTCGGCTGCTAACCAAAAGGCTGGAGGTCTGAGTCCACTCAGAGGAACCTCAGAAGGAAGGTATCTTCTAAAATATCAGCCATTGAAACCCCTATGGAGGAGAGTTCTACTCTCACAAACATGGGATCACCACGAGTCAAGTCTTTTTTATTTGTTTGTTCATTTGTTTCATTGTAGAGAAAAAGTTGAATGTTGTTTCAAGTTAAAACAGAGTGTTTAAAACAATTACAACTGGGGAACTACATAGTCCATTGAAAACGGAACCAGGTAGTCCTGGGGCAATTTCATTTTATAAGTATTTTTATGGGGTAAAAAGAGGAACCAAAGCATAGGGAGGGCAATTACAGGAAAATCAATGAATATTCTAGTAATCACATCTGACTGTTACTGATTATTAATAGTATAGTTAGTGAGTGATTACAGATGGTTTCACAGGATTCTTACATCATGGTCACAAGATGCTTAAATGTATTTTCTTTGTCTATCTTGCAAAAACATGCTATTGGCAACAGCACCCAGACAGCACTCTTCCTGAATAAGTATATTTTGAGGGGTGCAGGCAATCACTTGTTTAAGACCCCTCGGGGCATATGGTTTCACATCCTGGTATTAACCACTGAGGGAAAACATTTTTCTCAAAAAGCATAGCTATTAGTCTAGAAATCCAGATTAAAATTAGACAGCATGGTAAACATACTATGCCTCTGTCTCCCTGACTACACTGAAAGTTGTCTTTTCCTGAGACACTTCCCTCTTTTTGATCAAAAATTTCACAGAGCATCTTTTGATCATTGATGAATCGAGTAGTCTCTCTCACATGGACATGCTTGCTACTACTGTTTAATGGCTGCTTGAATTATCAAACAGTTAAGACCTTGGACACCACACCGTACTTGTGACCGAGCACTACCAAGTGTTTTCCTATTACCTTGACATAGCGGAATTCTCCTCTTCAGGCCAGGCTGGCCTCAGGTCACTTACAAAGGTGTAACTTGTCTTCTCCAAGGTTTTCCCTAACTTCACCATGCTTTAGAGGTAGACGCTCTGTTGGGCTTCAAAAGGGGGAGGGAAAGAGGTGATAGTGTCAGGTACAATGGATCAGAGGCACAAGGGCTGAAACTTTATTTTTTCAATCCCCCAGGCAGGGTTGCATCAAGGCCATCACTACCTGAATGGTTTCTATATACATTTTCACGGGCATCATGTTAGTGCTAAGAGATCAAAACACTAGAAGTTAATTTTATGTAACATTTAACAGTATCTATTATGATGACAATGACCATTAAAATCATAATTCCAGTGAACAAAATTATCTCCAAAAGTGGTATTTATAAAAAGAGGTCTGGGTTCATAAGGAAAAAACCAAAATGTCAAAACAGGGTTTTACCCTAAAATTGAAATTTGATAATGGTGAAAAGTAAAGTTTGATAATAAAAAGGAAACTAACAATTTTAACAGCTCATATCTGAAATATCCAATCCATCTAGGAATGTTAAGCAATAGGTAAAACATCATGGAACATAAGACAAATAGTTGATTTGTTCAGTTAATAATAAGCAAATGCACTAAAAAAAAATAAAAATAAAAGTTAATAAAAAGCAAATGCACTAGGCAGCGTTAACTTCTATTATTTACATGGGAAAAACATATCGAAACATGGAATAACTTGAAGTTTATGGAATAGAGCGATTAAAAACAATATAGTAAATAAAATAAATAGGAGAACAAATAAATTAGTATAGGTAAATTTCATCTATGAGTTCAATTTAAATATATATATATATTTTTTTTTTAGTTTACTCGGTCCCAAGTAGCTAATTTTGGTTCCATGTTAATTGTGGATCAGCCGCAGTCTGTGAACCTATCACCTTCTACATAAGAGTCCTGGAAATTGTGATTGAGTCTAGTCACAGTCCTTTTCATAAGTCTAATGTAGTCCATCTTTTTGTTGAGACATTTGGGTCAAATATCTTAAGCAAATTAGCAAAGTAAAAATCTATCTGTAGATGACAACACTTAATATGGGCATGGTTAATTTATAATAATAATAATTCTTGAAAGTGAAAGACTTGGTAGGAATTATAAAAGTAATGTAAAGCCAAAAGTCAATTAAAAAACTACCTCTAAACATAATGTTTACCCTTTTTTTCAAAGAGCTTCAGATATAATACATAATAATCTTGAGACATAATACCACATAATTCGGGATATACCAAGAATATGCCAAGATTATCAAGTCTCTAAATACCTGAATAATAGTAAAAAAACAAAAAAAAGTATGGGTGTCTTAGTTATCTAGTGCTGCTACAACAGAAATACCACAAGCGGATGGCTTTAGCAAAGATAAATTTATTCTCTAGCAACCAAGAAGCCCAAATTCATGGTATCAGCTCCAGCTTTCTCTCTCGGCCAGCTCTGGAGGAAGGTCCTTATCATCAATCTTCGCATGGACTAGGAGCTTCTCTGCACAGGAACCCTGGGTCCGAAGGACTTGTTCAGTTCCCTGCATTGCTTTCTTAGTGATATGAGGTCCCCCTGTCTCTCTGCTCACTTCTCTCTTTTATGTCTCAAAAGAGATTGACTTAAGACAACATCTAATCTTGTAAATCTCATCAGTATAACTGCTGTTAGTCCATCTCATTAACATCATAGTGATAGGATTTATAACATATAGGAAAATCACGTCAGATGAAAAAATAGCAGACAATCACATGATACTGGGAATCATGGCCCAGTCAAGTTGATACACATATTTCTGGCAGACACAATTCAATCCACGACAATGGGTAAATAATGTGAATTCACTAATCAAATCACTGGCTTTGAGGATGATAGATTAAAAAAAAAAATTGCTACTAAGCAATTGAAATAATAAAATTATGACATAATATGTTTGTAATTTAGTATCAAGCATATATTACTAATGTATAAATTCTAACTTAAAGAAAATTTGGTATTTTTCTTGATATGATAACATGTTTCATATAATTCATAACTATTAAATAAATCCTTTGGGCTTTTTATGAAGTTTTAAAGTTGTCAAAAGTTTATCACAGATTTTCAAGAAACAATACTTATTTAAATCAAAGATTTTAAAGATAAAAACTTTAGTCTCTTCAAAACTATGAGACTTTATTTTCACTTAGGAACTTTAATTTAATGAGGTTGAACTTGTCTTTGAGGCAGATTGCATAAAGAATAAGATTAACCTCTTAGGAACTAAGGAAAATCTTATTTTAATCTAAAGAAATTCCAATCTTTGTTTTATGTCATTTGACATTGAAAGCTCTTAAAATTTTTATGAATTAACCTACTAAACCTTAAATTATAATAAGAACTTTAACAATTTAAATAAATTTCTTTTCTAGTTGCTTATTGTTAAAAAAGTAAAACATTTTTAATTAACAAAATGAATTTATTTTCATCATTTTCTGAAAACACTGAGACCTTTTAATTTTATAAGTGCTTATTTTCATTAAACCAATTAGAAACATCATAACTTAAATTCAACAATACTATCTAAAGGTAGAAAACTATTACCTTCTCTTTTGTATGTTTCATAGAATTTGGTAAAGAGAGGTTTTGTGAAGAGATAGTTTGGAATAACTTAAAGGCCTGGTTGTACCAATCAACAAACCAATACACTTTTAAATAGACTACTCTGCAGCCACTGTAGGCCCAACTCACGGCTTTTACTACAAGATAAAACTTAGACATAAGACAAAAATTACATAAATTGATACTATTATTTGTTGAAAAGAAAGAAGTACGTTATAAATTTCATGAAATTAATCAAGGTAAATCTGGAAAACAAAAAACATTCATTGATAAACATATTTACCAATAAGCAACTAGGTAGACTGAGTTTTAGGGGGAAAAATGGAGAAAAAAGATCTGCATACAGCAGACAACTTCCTATTCTTAAATGTTATAAATTTTTCTTCAAACTGGGGATGGCAATTTAATCTAGATCATTTATTTCCTCCTTTTCATGGGGGTTAAATAACTTAGGCCACTTATGAAACTATTTTGAGAGACCATGGGCGTTTGGAGGATAGAAGGAATTGTCTCTAATTAATGACTATCCTTTTTGTAGTTTTAATACTATTAAAAGAAAGGTCTCTGTTAATTCTCTGGTGGTTGGTTATGCTGACAGTTGCTGGCCTCCTCTTAGTGGTAGAGACTTGAATTTCTTCCTGTTCTCTCCTTTTAGTTTAAAATATATTCTTTTAAGATGACCTGGTTTTTTACAATAAAAGCAAAGAATATATTTGCAGTCTAAAAGATGGGTGGGTTGTATTTGAAGCTGTTAGAGTTGTAAAGCTATAAGCTTATCTGATTGTATTTGTGAGATTTTGGGTTAAATTGTCCCTTTTGTTTGTTTTTTAATTTATAACAATCCTTATTTCTAACACCCAATTTCCTTGTAATAGCATTAAGTACCAGGAAGAAAAAGATTAGGTAGAAATTCATTTCCTCAAAGTGATTACTAAAGTTCTAAGTTATTTCCAAACACACTCAGTTGGTAGCGTTTAGAATAGTTAACAACTAAGTATATTAAAAAGCAATTCAAAACAACAACCCTAAAGACCTTAGCCTTGAAAACAGTTTTTAGTGATACAGTTTTGACGGCTTAGTAGTTCAGAATCAAGTTTACAGAAAGAGAAATTATCTCTGAAGGGGCAGAAAGAGGAACTTCCTACAAAGAAAGCAGAAGGAGGAAGTACCTGTAAACAACAAAAAGAGGAACTATTATTAGGGAGACAGAAAGAGCAGTTGTAGAGTTCTAACAAGTGAAAACAAATATAATCTTAATGTTTTTTAAAAGTTCTAAAATGCTCGTTAAAACTATTGAAGGCTCAAGCTTGTTTACAGTTTAGGACTTTCAGGTTCATCAATCCTAGCTGATACTGGCAATAATCCAACCATTATTTAATCAACCAAACCAACCAACTAATTAACATCTAATACATTAATCAATGAATAAATCAATGAATTAATAATCAACAGTACGCTTATGAATCAGATCAAACATGAAATCAGGGTAGATAATTACTGGTGATTGGAATGTGAAAGTTGAAAAAAAAGAAGGATCAATGGTTGGAAAATATGGCCTTGATGATAGAATGATGCTGGAGATTGCATGACAGAATTTTGCAAGACCAACTTCTTCATTGCAAATACCTTTTTCCACCAACAAAAACAGTGACTATACACATGGATCTCGCCAAGTGGAATACACAGGAATCAAATCAACTACATTTGTGGAAAGAGACAATGGAAAAGCTCAATATCATCAGTCAGAACAAGGCCAGGGGCCAACTGCAGAACAGACCATCAATTGCTCATATGCAAGTTCAAGTTGAAGCTGAAGAAAATTAGGACAAGTTCACAAGATCCAAAGTACCACCTTGAATATATCCTACCTGAATTTAGAGACCATCTCAAGAATAGATTTGACACGTTGAACACTGTCATGGATTGAATTGTGTCCCACAGAAATACATATCAGTTTGGCTGGGCCATAATTCCCAGTATTGTGTGGTTGTTCTCCATTTTGTGATTGATATGATTTTCCTATGTATCGTAAAGCCTAATCTCTGCCTGTGATTAATGAGGCAGGATTGGGTTATGTTGAAGAAGATTAGGGTGGGATGTAAAACACTTTCTGAGATCACATCCCTGATTTAATGTAAGGGTAGTTTCCCTGGGGCGTGGCCTGCACAATCTTTTATCTCATAAGAGATAAAAGGAAAGGATGCGAGCAGAGAGTTAGGGACCTCATACCACCAAGAAAGCAGCACCAGAAGCAGAGCGTGTCCTTTGGACCTGAGGTCCCTGCACCTTAGAAGTTCCTCAGCCAGAGGGAGATGGATGACAAGGACCTTCTTCCAGAGCCGACAGAGACAGAAAGCCCTCCCCTGGGGCTGACTCCCTGAATTCGGACTTCTAGACTACTAAAAACCAAACCAAATCTATTGCCATTGAGTCAATTCTGACCCATAGAGACCCCACATAACAGAATAGAACTGCCCCATAGAGTTTCCAAGGAGCACCTGGTAGATTCACACTGCAGACCTTTTGGTTAGCAGCCCTAGCTCTTAACCACTATGGTATAAGGGTTTCCTATAGACAACTAGACTGTGAGAAAATAAATTTCTCTTTGTTAAAGCCATCCACTTGCGGAATTTCTGTTATAGCAACACTAGATAACTAAGACAAACACTAATGACCAAAGACCAGGCAAGTTGTGGAACGACATCAGGGACATCATACATGAAGAAAGCAAGAGGTCATTAAAAAGACAGGAAAGAAACAGAAGACTCAAGTAGATGTTACAAGAGACTCTGAAACTTGCCCTTGAACGTAGAATAGCTAAAGCAAATGGAAGAAATGATGACGTAAAAGAGCTAAACAGAAGATTTCAAAGGGTGCTCCAGAAGACAAAGTATTATAACGAAATGTGCAAAGACCTGGGTTAGAAAACCAAAAGAGAAGAACCAGCCCAGCATTTCTCAAGCTGAAAGAACTGAAGAAAAAAATTCAAGCCTCAAGTTACATTACTGAAGGATCCTAAGGGGAAAATATTAAACAATGCATCAAAAGAAGGTGGAAGGAATACACACAGTCACTATACCAAAAAAAACTGGTCAACATTCAACCATTTCAGGAGGTAGTATATAATCAGGAAATGATGGTACTAAAGTAAGAGGTCCAAGCTGCACTGAAGGCATTGGTGAAAAACAGTCCTACAAGAATTGATATGCTCACTCATCTATGCCAAGAAATTAAGAAGACGGCTACTTGACCAACCGAATGGACAAGATCCATATTCCAAAGAAAGGTGATCCAAGCAAGCATGGATATTATCAAAAAATATCATTAATATCACACACAAGTAAAATTTTGCTGAAGATCATTCAAAAGCAGTTGTAACAGTAGTACATCAACAGGGAACTGCCAGAAATTCAAGCTGCATTCAGAAGAAGACACAGAACCAGGGATATCATTGCTGATGTCAGATGGATCCTGGCTGAAAGCAGAGAATACTAGAAATATGTTTACCTGTGTTTTATCGACTATGTAGAGGCATTCAACTCTGTGGATCATAAGAAATTATGAATAACATTGTGAAGAAGGGGAATTCTAGAACACTTAATCATGCTCATGAGGAACCTGTACATAGACGAAGTGGCAGTCGTTCAAACAGAACAAGGGGATACTCTGTGGTTTAAAGTCTGGAAAAGTGTGTGTCAGGGTTGTATCTTTTCACAATACTTATTCAGTCTGTATACTGAGTAAATAATCCAAGAAACTGGACTATATGAGGAAGAATGTGGCATCAGGATTGGAGGAAGACTCATTGACAACCTGCATTATGCAGATGACACAATCTTGCTTGCTGAAAGTGAAGAGTACCTGAAGCACTTACTGATGAAGATCAAAGACCACAGTCTTCAGTATGGATTACACCTCAACATAAAGAAAACAAAAATCCCCACAACTGGACCAATAAGCAACATCATGATAAATGGAGAAAAGATTGAAGTTGTCTAGGATTTCATTTTCCTTGGATCTCAAATTAACACCCATGGAAGCAGCAGTCAAGAAATCAAACGACATATTGCACTGGGCAAATCTGCTGCAGAAAGACCTCTTTAACATGTAAAAAAGTAAAGATGTCACCTTGAACACTAAGGTGTGCCTGACCTAAGCCAGGGTGTTTTCAATCGCCTCATATACATTCAAAAGCTGGACAATGAACAAGGAAGACAGAAAAATTGACGCCTTTGAATTACGGTGTTGGCAAAGAATATTCAGCATACCACGGACTGCCAAAAGAATGAACAAATCTGTCTTGGAAGAAGTACAGCCAGGATGCTCCTTAGAAGCAAGGATGGTAAGACCATGTCTCACATACTTTGGACATGTTATTAGGAGGGATCAATTCCTGGAGAAGGACATCATGCTTGGTAAAGTGGAGGGTCAGTGAAAAAGTAGAAGACCCTCAATGAGATGGATTGACACAGTGGCTGCAACAATGGACTCAAGCATAACAAAAATTGTGAGAATGGTGCAGGACTGGGCAGTGTTTCATTCTGTTGTACACAGGGTAGCTGATCCAACAGCACCTAACAATAACAACAATGGCTTGTGGGGTCTGAGATTCTACAAACTTAAAAACTCTCAGGATAAACAACATTTGATTTCTGTTCCTAATGAAAACCAGATTTATACAAGTAAAATTTGGGGACGTCTCCCTGCACCAAAAAGAAAAAAAAAGATGGAACAATCATAAATTCTAGGAGAATTCAAATGCAACATTTCAAAATTCAATCTGAAAGGCTACTCACCCATTTGCCGTTTTTTTAGATGACTTCTTGAAGGTTCTTAATTATGTTAAAACTTGATCTTAGAGATTGAAAAGGTACATAAAAAATTTTGTGTATTTAGAGAAATGAAAGTAAATTTTTAGCAAGTGATGTCAAAAGAAGAAGAAGGATTCAGTTACAGAATTTGAATAGAAGAGCTTAGTTCAAGACTTGTAATAGCCTTTGGAAATTTACCCCAGCAGCTATGATAGCTCTCAAGGTTTTTTGCTTTGTTTTCTGTTTTTTTTTGCTAGAAAAACAGATGTTAAGGTCTCTGGCAGTTTCTGGCCAGAATAGAAAAATTATATACACTTAAAAAAGCAGAAGTTAAAAGAATGTTCAGGTTTTCAATTGCGAAAATTCAGACATTAACTCTGAAATCTCAGGCTTTAGATTTTAAAAAGTTCTTATATATTCGGTTCACATTAAGCTACTTAAATGAATTCTGGAACCTAATTTAAGTTGACATATTATAAAATAATAAAAACTTTACCCAGAATGAATTCATATTAAAGTCTTCAAAGTAGCTATTAGAAGCCTAGGCATGCTAAGTGGTTTCCCCAAGACATGAAAGACCTCCTTATGAGAAAAAAAAAAAAAACAACTGCAACTGCTATCACAGCTTGTGAGATAAGACACACAAAAACTTAAACACAAAATGAGACAAAAAAATTACAATTCTCTAAGGCTATCTCAAATAACATATAAGACAACATATGAGACATTATTTTTTAACTTAATTTATTTTGCCAGTTAGAGGCCTAGACTCTTATTTTAAATGTATTAATCTTTTTAATTGGAAAGTACTTTAAAATGGTCAAAACGTTTGAGGAAACAAAAATGGTGCACCACAGTTTAAAAGAAAACTTAGGTTACTCTCAGATAATTTCATGCCAGAATAATAGTGCTGATCTAAAAATTAAAATTCAGTAACAAACTGTTCAAACTGATTTTAATTTTGAGGCTTTTAGATCCTAATTCACTGTACAGAAAACTCTAAATTCCCCTTAATGAGAGCATACCATGGCTAATGGTACTCTCTATCCTCACTAAGATGGCAACTACACGTGTGAAAACCACTCCGGAGACTTTTCATAGAAAAAACACCTGAGGAAATCTTAATGGCTGTTTAGAGAAAAACACAGCAAGTTCACACAGCCTGAACCAAGCAACACCTCATCAAAATGCTCTTGAGCGAACCAAAAGTAGAGATGAAAGATCATTAACAAACCTCAGAGGACTTCTACAGAGGTCCTTGGTCCAAGAGGTGTTACCTGGAGGCAACTCCCAAGAGCTGGGAAAGAGGAGTGAGCATACAAAGGGCTCATATATGGGCCAATATTTCACAGTGTCCTCCTGGAGTCATTTAGCAGGCAAATTACCTTTGGATCTCACATCACTGACACCAAAATGTTGTAGAGAAAAACCTGAACGTTGCTTCTAGTTAAAACAGAGAAATTTGTTAACAGTTTAAAACAGTTGCAATTGGGGAACTACATAGTTCATTAAAAATGGAACCAGGTAGTCCTGGGGCAGTTTCATTATGTAAATATTTTTATGGGGCAAAAAAAGAAACCAAATCATAGGGAGGGCAATTACAGGAAAATCAGTGAGTATTATAACAATTGTACTCTGATTGTTACTGATTATTAATAGTATAGGTGGTGCTTACAGATAGTTTCACAGGATGCTTAAGTCACAAAATGCCTACGTGTATTTTCTTTGTCTATCTTGCAAAAATTTCTTGTTGGCAACAGCACCCAGACAGCAGTCTTCCTGAGTATGTGTATTTTGACGGGTGCAGACAGTCACTTGTTTAAGACCCCTCGGGGGATAGGGTTTCACATTCTGGTTTTGACAACCAAGGAAAAACATGTTTTTTTCTCAAAAAACATAGCTGTTAGTCTAGAAATCCAGATTAAAATTAGATAGCATGGAAAGCATATTATGCTTCTGTCTCAATGACTGCACTGGAAGTTTTCCTTTCCTGAGACAGTTTTGTTTGTTTGTCTGTTGTTGTTCCTAGAACCTACATCTCATTCATTTGTCAGACAAATCTGGACTTAGATAGGAAGAGGCTTTATTCAGAAAGTAAGACTATTGTAATAAGACAAACACTCCAATCTCAGATATCTGCAAGGTCTCAAGAGTTAGGCAAAAAGCGTTTTTCTTTCACAGAAACCAGAGTAAACAAGGCTAGAAAGAAGGGATATGACGAAATGGGAGAAAAGGGTGACATCATAACATAACAAATCACAGCAGGTTTGTAAAAATGGCATGGGGGTGTTGTCTGAACTCCCCTAACTTCACAACAGAGAAGGAGACTCCAGATCAACAGCCCAAGGCTGATTCCTATGAGCAGAGGTCAGACATTGCCTCCTGTCTATGCCATCTTTACCAGTTCTGACACCAATCATCCCTCCCACTGCACTCTCTACTTCTCTGCTGGGTTTGATAATTCATTGTAATGGCCACACAGAACTCACAGACAATACTTAGGATTATGGGGTTTATTAGGGAAGTAACAGGTTACAATTCAGGCTCAGGAACACTCAGGATACAGTTCTAACATCAAGACAGCCCCTTTTCAGCTGCGCTGACAGGTACGCCTTTGCCTGGCCCTCAACCTCTGCCCTGATCTGGCAGGTGTTACAAAGTTGTTTTAGCTCTGCCAGTAAGTGCCCAGAGGCACCCTACTCTGCCAACAAGCCTCCTGCTCAAAGGTACTCATGTTTCTCTCTCTGAGGGCCGGGAAGCCCACCATGACACCTCCTGCTGTTGTTTCTCTGCCATCGCTTCTTGAGCACTCTCTCCCTCTCTCTCTGTGTCTGTCTCCCGATTCCAAAAGCTTCTCAGCACAGGGATCCTGGGTCCAAAGGACACGCTCCCAGCTCCTGGCTATTCTTTGATGGTGGTGGGATTCTCTTCTGCTCTGGAGTTGGCTCTCTTCTAAGGCAAATCTAATTCCCTTGGTGGGCCACAATTACCTCATTTGCACTGTTTCACCCAATCAAGACCCTGGCAAGAAAGGCCACAGAAAAGCGATTCATTACACAGTAATGTTTTACCCTGAAGCCAGCCTATTCTCAGGAGGGACTATTAAGGAAGGGCTTTATGCTGGCCCAGGTTGAGGGTGGACTAAAATTTAGGAACCTGGGTGAAGGAGAGAAGCTTAACAAAAATTTGGTTAACACCATTTTGTTTTGATTCATCAGTGGGGACAAAGAGTTCAGCTAATCATTTATGAGCCAACGAAGGGAATTTGGAGGATTTGTGTCTGGCCTTGTCATAGGTAAACAAAGAACATCCGTGAGCATTATCTAAGTCACATGGGCAGGAGTGGTTATTAGCAATAAGCTCTTTGTTGTTTCCCAGCAGCACAGGCCTCAGGTAAAATTCAACATTGTTACAGCCATTCACATCCATGCATCTGTCAGTTTGTCATACTGTGGTGGCTTGCATGTTGCTGTGATGCTGGAAGCTATGCCACCAGTATTTCAAATACCAGCAGGGTCATCCATAGCGGACAGGTTTCAGAGGAGCTTCCAGACTAAGAAAGACTGGGAAGAAGGGCCTGATGATCTACTTCTGAAAAAATTAGCCGGTGAAAACCTTATGAATAGTAGCAGAACAGTATCTGGTATAGTCCCCAAAGACGAATCCCTCAGGTTGGAAGGCACCCAAAATATGAATGGGGGAGAACTGCCTCCTCAAAGTAGAATCAACCTTAATGACATGGATCGACTAAAGCTTTTGGCACCTTCATTTGCTGATGTGGCATGACTCAAAATGAGAAGAAACTGCTGCAAACATCCATTAATAATCAAAACACAGACTATACAAAGTATGAATCTAGAAAAATTGGAAGTTCTCAAAAATGAAATGGACTACATAAAGATCGATATCCAAGGAATCAAATCAACTACATCTATGGAAAGAGACAATGGAAAAGCTCAATACCATCAGTCAAAACAAGGCCAGGGGCCAACTGCAAAATAGAATTGTGAGAGAATGGCCCCTGGACACCCTTACAGCTCAGTAATGAAGTCACTTCTGAGGTTCACCCTTCAGCCAAAGATTAGACAGGCACATTAAAAAAAAAAAAAAAAAAGAGAGAGAGGGAGACTAAATGGGCACTCCAGCCCAGGGACAAGGACAAGAAGGCAGGAGGGGAAGGGAACGTTGGTAATAGGGAACCCAAGGTCGAGAAGGGGAGGGTGTTGACATGTTGGGCTGGCAACCAATGTCACAAAACAATATGTGTATTAACTGTTTAGTGAGAAACTAGTTTGCTCTGTAAACCTTCATCTAAAGTACAATTTTAAAGAAAGACAGTATGCAACTGGGGAAGTCAGTACAACTTGACAAAGGCAAAGGCATAGAAGCTTCACAGACACATTGAAACATCCTGAGGAACCAGGTCAAGGTTGAGGGCTGGGGACCATGGTCTCGGGTACATCTAGCTCAATTAGCATAACATAGTTTATAAAGTGTTCTGCATCCAACTGTGGTGAGTAAAGTCTAGGGTCTTACAACCCTCCGAGCAGTCATATAAGATACATCTACTGGTCCCATTCCAGCTGCAACAAAGGAAAATGAAGAAAACCAAAGACACAAGGGAAACATTAGTCCAAAGGACTAATGGACCACAACCACCACAACCTCCACCAGACTGAGCCCAGCACAACTAGATGGTTCCCAGCTACCACTACCGACTGCTCTGACAGGAATCACAATAAAGGGTTCTGAACAGAGTGGGAGAAAAATGTAGAACAAAATTCAAATTCACACACACACACACACACACACAAAAAGACCAGACTTGCTTATCTGACAGAGTGGAGAAACCCTAAGAGTATAGCCCCTGGACACCCTTTTAGCTCAGTACTAAAGTCACTCCTGAGGTTCACCCTTCAACCAAAGGTTAGACAGGTCTATAGGGCAAACAACAACACACATGAGAGCATACTTCATAGTTCAGTCATGTATTTGAAACTAAATGGACCCACCAGCCCAAAAGCAAACAGAAGGCAAGAAGGGACAGGAAAGATGGACGAATGGAAACAAGGAACCTGGAATGGACAAGGCAAGAGTGTTGACACATCATAGGATTGGCAACCAGTGTCACAAAACAATTTTTGTATTAAACTGCTCAATGAAAACCTAATTTCCTCTGTAAACTTTTACCTAAACCACAATTTAAAAAAGAAAAAAAAAAAACTAACAACATATTGCACTGAGCAAATCTGCTGCAAAAGACCTCTTTAAAGTGTTGATAAGTAAAGATGTCACGTTGAGGACTAAGGTGTATCTGACCCAAGCCGTGGTATTTTCAGTCATCTCATATGCATGCAAAAGCTGGACAATGAATAAGGAAGACCAAAGAAGAATTGGTGCCTTTGAATTATGGTGTTGGTGAAGAATATTGAATACACCATGGACTGCCAGAAAAACAAACAAATCTGTCTTGGAAGAAGTACAGCCAGAGTGCTTCTTGGAAGCCAGAATGGCGAGACTTCATCTTAAGTACTTTGGACATATTATCAGAAGGAATCTGTCCCATAGAAGGACATTATATTTGGTGATTGCTGATTTCTAGAAGCTCGCTTGTTAAGAAATGATACTGGAGGTGATATGCATGTTGAGGTTCAATTAAGAATTTAACGTCCAGTTAAATGAATATTTCTTTTGTAAGGATTAGCACAAAGCTGGTCTCTATGAGGTAGATGTTAAAGATGTCCCAAATGTCCAGCTTCTCCATATTGCTGTACCACTCCATCTTCTCTAATATCAATTACTCCATTTCTCCTCAGTACTCTCCTTCCTGTCTTTGGGTTCCATAATTCACTGCAACATCTCACAGAACTCATTAACTTTATCAAGGAAATGGCTCAGGTGCTTGTGGAGGCTAGCAAGTTCCAAATCCATGGGTCTGTTGTAGGCTTCTCCTGACTCATGCAGCCACAGGGACCTATATACCCAAACTGGCATGCCAGACTACAAGGCTGCTGGCTCACGAAACTGCTGAAGCTGGCAAGACAATAGGCTGCTGGCCCATGGGGCTATGGCAGCTGGCAAATCCCAGAATCAGCAGGTTAGACGGTAGGCTACTAACTCAAATTCCAAGAACCAGAGGTCAGACAGTGACTAGCCAGATGCAGGATGTAGATGCAGAGAGAGAGAGCCCCTCCAGAACACCCACATATACCTTGCATGCAGGCCACATCCCGGGGAAGAGTGTAACTTGAGTAAGGGTGGGACTCGAGTCATGCCCTCATGCAACGCTGTTAACACAGGTTGTTATTAACATTATGTTGTTATGTGTTGTTGTTAGGTGCCATGGAGTCCGTTCTGACTCATAGCGACTCGATGCACAACAGAATGAAACACTGCCCAGTCCTGCATCATCTTCACAATCACTGTTATGCTTGAACCCATCATTGCAGCCACTGTTTCAACTCATCTCATAGAGTGTCTTCCTCTTTTTCACTGACCCACTACTTTACCAAGCATGAAGTCCTTCTCCAGGGACTGGTCCTTCCTGATAACATGTCCAGAGTACTTAAGAAGAAGTCACACCATCCTCGCTTCCAAGAGCACTCTAGCTGTTCGTTCTTCTGGCAGCCCATGGTTATTCAATATTCTTCACCAACACCACAATTCAAAGGCATCAATTCTTCTCTGGTCTTCCTTGTTCATTGTCCAGTTTTTGCATGCATGTGAGGCGATTGAAAACACCATTGCTTGAGCCAAGTACTCCTTAGCCTTCAAAGTGACATCTTTGCTTTTCAACACTTTGAAGAAGTCTTTTGCGGCAGATTTGCCCAATGCAATATGTCTTTTCATTTCTTTTTCTGCTTGCATGGATGTTGATTGTGGATCCAAGTAAAATGAAATCCTTGACAACTTCAATCTTTTCTCTGTTTATCATGATGTTGTTTATTAGTCCAGTTGTGAGGATTTTTGCTTTCTTTATACTGAAGTGCAATCCATACTGAAGGCTGCTGTCTTTGATCTTCATCAGTAAGTGTTTCAAGTCCTCTTTATTTTCTGCAAGCAAAGTTGTAAAAAAATGGCTTGGGGGTGGGGTCTGACCTCCTCTGTCTTCACAAGGGAGAACAAGAATCAAGACCAACAGCCCAAGGCTGATTCCTAAGAGGCAGAGGTCAGACATGTCTCCTCTCTCCACAATCTTTACCAATTCTGACACCACCGTCCCTCCCACAGCATTAGCTACTTATTTACTGGGTTCAGTAATTCACTGCAACAGCCACACAGAACTCACAGACAATACTTAGGATTATGGGGTTTATTAGGGAAGTAACAGGTTACAATTCAGGCTCAGAAACACTCAGAATACAGTTCTTCCATCAGGACAGCCTCTTTTCAGCTGTCCTTCCAGGCACACCTCTCCCTGGCCTTCAGCTTCTGCCCTGCTCAGGCAAGGGTTACAAAGTTCCTTTAGCTCTGCCAGCAAGTGCCCAGAGGCACTCTACTCTGCCAGCAAGCCTCCTACCCAAAGGCGCTCAGCTCTCTTGCTCTACGGGCCAAGAAGCCCAACAAGCTGTCTCTTGCCGTCATTTCAATGCCATCACTTCTTGATAGCCCTCTCTCTCTCTGCCTCCTGGTTCCAAGAGCTTCTTCGTTCAGGAATCCTGGGCCCAAGGGATACGCTCTCCACTCTTGGCTGTTCTCCCTTGGTAGTGGTGGGAACCTCTCTCTCTCCTGCCTCTGGAATGGTTCATATCAAGCCCATCAGTATGACAAAAACTGACCAATCCCTTTGGTTTGCCACAGTTAACATATTTGCACAGTCCTGCCCAATCACCTGTGTAGGTGTTACAAACTATGGCAAGAAAGGCCACACAAAAGCGTTAAGTGATATGTCATCTACATATCACAGGTTGTTAATGGGTCTTCCTCCAATCCTGATGGGTGGTTTTTCTTCCTGTAGTCCAACTTCTCTGATTATTTGCTCAGTATGCAGACTGAATAAATATGGGGAAAGGATACAACCTTGACACACATCTTTCCTGACTTTAGACCATGTAGTATTCCCTTCTATTGTTCGAACACTGCCTCTTGGTCTATATATACAGGTTCCTCATGAGCACAGTGTTCTGAAATTCCTATTCATTCAATGTCATCCATAATTTGTTATGATCCACCTGGCTGACGGCCTTTGCATAGTCAATAAAGCACAAGTAAGCATCTTTATGGTATTCTCTGCTTTCAGACAATAGTTATCTGACATCAGCAATGATATCCCTCATTCCCCATCCTCTTCTGAATCAGGTTCGAATATCTGGCAGTTTCCTGTCAAGGTACTGCTGCTGAGCAGCTTTAAATGATCTTCAGCAAAATTTTATTTGTGTGCTATGTTAACGACTTTGTACGATAATTTCTGTGTTCTGTTCGATCACTTTTCTTTGGAATGGGAACAAATATAGATCTCTTCCAGCCAGTTGGCCAGGTAGCTGTCTTCCTAATTTCTTGGCATAAATGAATGAGCACCTCCAGTGTTGCATTAGTTTGTTGAAATATCTCAATTGGTATTCCATCAATTCCTGAAGTCCTGTTTTTTGCCAGGGCCTTCAGTGCAGCTTTGACTTCTTCCTTCAGTACCATCGGTTCCTAATCATACGCTACCTTCTGAAAAGGTTGAACGATGACCAATTCTTTTTGGTATAGTGACTCTGCATTCCTTACATCTTCTTTTGATGCTTCCTGTGTCATTCAATATTTTTCCTGTGGAAACTTTCAATATTGCAACTCAAAGCTTGGACATTTTTCTTCAGTCTTTCAGCTTGAGAAATGCCTGGCGTGTTCTTCCCTTTTGGTTTTCTAACCCCAGGTCTTTGCACATTTCACTATAATACTTTATCTTCTTGAGCTGCCCTTTGAAATCTTCTGTTCAGCTCTTTTACTTTATCATTTCTTGCATTAATTTTAGCTACTTGAAGTTCAAGAGCAAGTTTCAAACTGTCTTCTGACATCCATTTGGATCTTTTCTTTCTTTCTTGCCTTTTTATGTACCTTTTGCTTTCTTCATTTATGATACCCTGGATGTCATTCCACAACTCCTGTAGTATTCGGTCATTAGTGTACAATGCATCAAATCTATTCTTGAGATGGTCTCTAAATTCAGGTGGGATATACTCAAAGTCATATTTTGGCTTTCATATACTTGCTCTAATTTTCTTCAGCTTTGACTTGGACTGGCGTATGAGCAATTGGTGGTTTCTTCTGCAGTTGGCCCCTGGCTTTGTTCTGAAGAATAATATTGAGCTTCTCCATCGTCTCTTCCCACAAATGTAGTTGGTTTCATTCCTGCGTATTCCATCTAGTGAGGTCCATGTGTATAGTGGCCATTTACGTTGTTGAAAAAAGTATTTGCAATGAAGAAGTCATTGGTCTTGCAAAATTCTGTTCTCTGGCATTGTTTCTACCACCAAGGCCATATTTTCCAACTATTAATCCTTCTTCTTTGTTTCCATCTTTGACTTTCCGACCACCAGGAATTATTAATGCATCTTAATTGCATGTTTGATCAATTTCAGATGCAGAAATTGGTAGAGTCTTCAATTTCCTCGTCATTGGTTTTAGTGGTTGATTTGTAAATTTGAATAATAGTCATATTAACTGATCTTTCTTCTTGTTGATGTTGTCGTTGTTAGGTGCTGTTGAGTCAATTCTGACTCATAGCAACCCTATGTACAACAGAATGAAACACTGCCCAGTCCTGCCCCATCCTCACAATCTGTGTTATGCTTGCCCCCTTTAATGAAGACATTGCATCAGTCCATCTCATTGAGGGTCTTCCTCTTTTTCACTGACCCTCTACCAAGCATGATTGCCTTCTTCAGGAACTAATCCCCCCTGAAAACATGTCCACAGTATGTGAGACCTAGTCTCACCATCTTTGCATCTAAGGAGAATTCTAGTTGTGCTTCTTCCAAGACAAGTGTGTTCATTCTTTTGGTAGTCCATGTTATATTGAATATTCTTTGCCAAAACCATAATTCAAAGGCATCAATTCTTCTTCTGTCTTTCTTATTCATTGTGCAGCTTTCACGTGCATACAAGGCAATTGAAAATACCATGGCTTGAGTCAGGTGCACCTTAGTCTTCAAGGTGACATCTTTGCTATTCAACACTTTAAAGAGGTCTTTTGCAGCAGCTTTGCCCAATGCAAATTTGCCCAAAGCAGCATTTGACTGCTGCTTCCATTGGTGTTGGTTATGGATCCAAGTAAAATGAAATCCTTGACAACTTCAATCTTTTCTCAGTTTATCATGATGTTGCTTATTAGTCCAGTTGTGAGGATTTTTGTTTTCTTTATGTTGAGGTGTAATCTATACTGAAGGCTGTGGTCTTTGATCTTCTTCAGTAAGTGCTTCAAGCCCTCTTCACTTTCAGCAAGCAAGGTTTTGTCATCTGAATATGTATGATAATAGATAACATGAACATGCAAAATTAAACATGTACAGTACTAATACATGTATGAATGGGGAAAGGTACTGAAGGTACAACATACAGAGGGGTAGACTATTCTTTTTTTTCATGTATTCACTACTGATAAAGCACATAAAAATAGTTTAAATGAAACTGATTTTTTAGTATATACCCCTTATACTAAAAATTTATTCATTGCTTATCTGAAATTCAGATTTAACTGGGTATCCTGTATTTTGTCTGGCAAAGATACAGACAACCTATGGCATATAGCCCCCTTGTTGTTTCTGTAAGTTTCAGTGAGTTGATGCCAACTCATGGTGACCCCATGTGTGCAGAGTAGACTGCTCCATATGGTTTTCAAGGCTGTGATCTTTCGAAGCGGATCACCAGGCTTGTCTTCCAATGCACCTCTGGGTGTGTTCAAACCACCAACCTTTTGGCTAGTAGTCCAGTGCTTAGCTTCTTGTACCACCCAGGGACTCCAGTATAGTCCCCTTACCTTCAGCCAAAGTCATGAAGGAAGTGAGGTATCTATCTGGCTGCTGTGTTGAGAATAGACAGAGAGGCATGGCAGATGTGAAGGGAGGAGGCAATAAGATAGGAAGCTACTGTGATACCCAGACAAGAGAGGAAAGTGGATAGGATCAGGGTAGTAGTGACAGTGGTGACAAGTGGTGCAATTCGGAATATAGTTTGAAAATAGAGTTGATGGAATTTACTGATGTGAGTGTAAGAAAGGAAGCAAGGATGACACCTGGTTTTTGGTGTGAGCAGCTGGAGCATAGAGGCATTATAAACTCAGACAGGGAAGATGGAGCAGAAGGAGCAGGTTGGGGGTGGAGGACATCAGGAGTTCAGATTGATGTCTTCTGTGCAAGATGCCTATGAGACACGCAGCAGAGCCATCAATCTGGGAGGGGATCTCAGCTAGAGAGATAAATTTGGAAGTGGCCAATTATGAATGGTATTTAAAGCCATAAACCTGGGTGAAATCACCAGCTATGAGGGTAAGTGGATTGGGGAGCAAGTGGGAGTGTGCCCATTCGGGCCTCCCCTCATCAGCAGGAGGAACTGTGGGACAGTGTGCGTGACCTTGGATCCAAAGCTAGTCTCTGTTCCTATGGATTTGCCGGTGAGATCCAGACTGCCCAGTTGGAGAGGATAAGGTTTCAGCCTCATGGTCATGGCTCGAGACTCCCTGGCAGTTCAGACAAATCTCTGTAAATGAGCATGAAGTTCTGCATTCAACTCAAGTTTCTGGTTTGTTGTTGTTAGTTACCATGTAGTTGGCAATCTAATGTATAACAGAATGAAATGTTATCAGGGTTGTGCCATCTTCATGATCATTTGTATGTTTGAGTCCATTGTCTTGGCTATTGTTTCAATCCATCTCATAGGATTTCTCTTATTTTTGCTGGTCCTCTACCAAATATAATATCTTTTTCTAGAAACTGGTCTTTCCTGACAATGTGTCCAAAGGAAGCAAGACAAAGTCTTGCCATCCTTGCTTCTAAGGAAAGATAAAACAGAAGCTTCTGCTTGAACCCTTCCTGAAATGTATTGATCTGCTTACAGTACAGTGACCACCACTAAGTGGCTCTTGGATTGTTTATTTTCAATAGTGCAAAGCCCCTTTCATTGCCCTGAACTTGGTCCTGCCCAACAGAAGCCAGGTTGCCATAGCTGCTGTTCCCTCAGCCCCAAGTAAGCCCATTTTCCTAACCTTGGACTCCCCTATCCCCAGAGGTTCAGCAGAAAAGCATTTTTCAACTGTGGGTTCCAGTTAGTGGTGTTCTGAAAAAGCAAGCCTTGGCTTTTTTTCTTCTAGTCCACTATGGGCAGAGAGGAGCCTTTCCCCACCCTCTTCCCTACCCTCCTGTCTCTCCCTCAGCTTCTTTATCAAGGTCAGTTCCCTTTAGTCACAGGTCTTCACAGACTATTCAAACAACTTCGCTTCCTTGAGAATCAAACCACTCTTCACACCTTTTCCCTCGTGGTGCCTATATGTGCTGAATCAAGCTGGCAGTGTGGCCTCCACCCTCATGGGGGTCACTCACCACCAAAGAGGAGGCCTAACACTTTGTGGGCAGGACTGGTCTCCATGGGATCAGAGCAGATGGCAGCCATAGTCACAACTCCCTGGCTTCTTTCCGTGTTAAGTTTCCAAACATGGGGCTCTCAAAGGGCTTAGGAGTTGTCATTTTGTTGGTCATCTCCTAGAAAAGTACAATTTAATTGTAAAGACTTGGGTTACAAAGGGTTGGAATTTTCTTCAAAAACTTTTTCTTCAAGAGATAATGTAATTTCGAGCAGTTTTACAAAAAAAACTGCAGAAATACAGAGTGTTCTCATATATCCTTTATCCTACCTTTCACAGTTTTCCCTATTATTAACATTTTCATTAGTGTAGAACATTTGTTATAATTGATGAACCAATACATTGATAGTTTATTATTATCTGGAGTCCATAAAGTACATCAGAGTTCACTTTTTGTATTGTACATTACTATGAATGTTGACAAATACATTAATGTCATGTGCCCACAATTACAGTATCATACAGAAGAGTGTCACTGCTCTAAAAATGTCCAGATTTTTTTACTATTTATGTAGTAGCCCTGGAGGTGCAGTGGTTAAGAGTTTGGCTGCTAACCAAAAAGGTTGACAGTTCGAATTCTCCAGCTGCTCCTTGGAAGCCTTATGGGGCAGTTCTACTCTGTCCTATAAGGTCACTATGAGTCGCAATCAACTCGATGGCAATGAGTTTGTCTTTTGTTTTTTGTTTATAGTTAAAGCAAATGGTTAAGTGCTGGACTACTAACCAAAAGGTTGGCAGTTCAAACCCATCCAGAAGTAAGGCCTGGAGATTTGCTTCCAAAAGTTCACAGCCTTGAAAACCCAATAGAGCAGTTCTCTTCTGTACACATGGTATTGCCATGAATCAAAATTGACCCAATGGCAACTAACAACAGCAACAGTGGGTAAAAACATTTTTATCTTAAACCATCCTCTTCTGGCTCTCCATCAAAGTACACATTTCTTATTAAGCAAAAGAGTGGCAAATCACTGAATCAGTCATTCTCAAAAGTTACATGGGTAAAACAAAAGGGCAACCCATATTCCATGCTCCAGTGAGACACTGAATGAACAAATGGACAATGACCAGACCATATATAAAAATAGAACTCTGACCCACTGTCAGCAGCATCCAGCCCAGGAAGTCAACCACTATCTGCATCCAGTTAGCAATACCTATGACAGTGAGCCCCAAATGGCCAGGACTTGATTAATAACTGACCACTTCCTTAGTTTTTCTCCCTGATTCCAACTTAGGACCAACCAAAGATGCCAATCACATAAGATGCTCCGCTTCTAGTAAACCTCCCTCCAGTTTCTTTCCTACATCCTCCAGTCAGGGCATACCTGAAGCCTTCCCTTTTTGCCACTATAAATAGCTTTTCCCTTCGCCTGCCTTCCTTTGAGTTTCTGCCAAATAAAAGTGAACGTGACTGACTCTCTTGCTATAGTAAAAAAAAGCTGTGAATAAATAGTCTTTGTTCTTATCTGGGTGTTCCACACTAAAAAAAAAGTGCTGTTGAGTTGATTCTGACTTATAGCGACCCCATAGGATAGAGTAGAACTGCCCCACAGGGTTTTCAAGGAGCAACCGGAGGATTTGAACTGCCAACTCTTTGGTTAGCAGACGAGCTCTTAACCACTGCACCACCAGGGCTCCATTCCACACTAGTCTAAATTAAATTACAGATTTTTTCAGAAATGCCTGCATCATAGCTAATCTACACAGTCCTCATCCAAGCCTTCCCTCCCTCTGGTCAGACCTAAGCACTATTCTCTTTCTGCTATTGCTAAGCACTACTCTCTTAGGCTAGTTGACTGTGGACATTGTTTTTCCACCCTTCTTAGGGTCATTAAATCAGTATAGTAGGCAAGGCCCACTACTTTTTTAAATGAAATAGAAGACGAGACAAAATCTCAGAGCATCACCAAAAAACCACTTGTCAACAAATCAGCTCTGACTCAGGTCAACTCCATGTGTATCAGAATAGTTGTGCTCCACAGAGTCCAGAAAAATCAGTGATTGATTTTTCAGAAGTAGATCATCAGGCTTTTTTTCCAAGGTACTTCTGGGTAGACTTGAACTGCCAACCTTCGGGTTAGTAGCTGAGAGCGTAACTGTTTACACCACCCAGAAGAACCCTAAGCATCACACCCTGGAGATAAATTCTGTTTGGACAAACTTTGTTTCTGTTATGTGACTATTTGTGTCTGTGAGTGTAAAGGTGGGGTGGAGGGACTGAATCCTTTCATTAAATGGACTACTGCAGTAGCCCTACAGCTAGTAAGGGCAGTGTATTATGTGATGAAGCACCAGACTCGGAGCCAGGTGGCTTGGAATTGAATCCCAGTCCTGGCCCTTACTAGCTATGTGACCCTGGGCAAGTTTCTTACTCTCATTTGGTCTTAATGTTTTCATCTAAAAAATGTAAACATAATAATAGCACCTGCCTTATAAAGTTGTTGTAAGAATTAAATGAAAAAAAGAAAACATCAAATGTAAAACATTTAGTACAGTGTCTGGTCAAGTTATTGTTGTTAGCTGCCATCAGGTTCGCTCCTGACTCATGGTGACCTCACGCACAATGGAATTAAACGCTGCCCAGTCCTGTGCCATTCCCACGATCAGTAGCATATCAGGCCATTGTGACCCAAATCATTGGCTCATTTTCAAATGTGGACAGCCAGACCTTTCTTCCTAGTCTATCTTAGTCTGAAAGCTTCACTGAAACCTATTCAGCATCATAGCAACACAAAAACCACCACCAACAGATGGGTGGTATCTGTGTATGAGGCGCATTGTTAAAAAAAAAAAAAAAAACTAGAATTCTGCTGCTGAACCACCACTACTACCCTTTCCTGGCTAAGTAAGGGGTATATATTATGCTACTTTTATCATTCCTGTTAATGTTTTTATAATCCTGGGTCACAGTCAAAAGTGTTTGAGAAATACTAGATTAGAGCATAGGATTAAGGAAGCCAGAGTCAGTGCCTACCTTAAAGCCAGCCATATTCTTTAGTCTCAGTCTCACCAGTGCATGTCCCTGAACAAGGGATAGGAGGTTCCACACAGCCCATGCCCTAGCAAGGGGATATTCCCTTGGGGTACAAATCTACCCAATAACATGTTAGTAGATAATAGACACGTCTTCTTGATGCAAAGGAAGCGCTTCACCCATCCTAGAACATTCAGCTTGTTGTGGTGTATTTTGCCCCATCATCTTCTAACTGAAAATATGTCTTTGATAATCAAGGTTGATATCATCAGTAACAAGACATTTGGACTTCTATATATAAGCCCTGATAGGATTCATTGAGCTGGGCACATCACTGCTATGGGGTTCTTGCCAAAAAATGCATAACCTCAATTTAATCATGAGAAAACAGCCAGCAAACCTCAAACATGAGAAAACAGCCAGCAAACCTCAAACATGAGAAAACAGCCAGCAAACCTCAAACATGAGAAAACAGCCAGCAAACCTCAAATGGGGGACATTCAACAAGATAACTGAGCAGTACTCGTAAAAAGGGTCAAGGTCGTAAAAGACTGAGGGTATTTCACAAAAAAAAAAAATTTTTTTTTTTTTTTTATATCACAGTGGACTAAAAAGGTATGACAATCAAATGCAATGTGGAATTTTGAATTAGATCTGGAGAAAAAATGGGTGGAATAGGAATAAGGTCTGTCATTTAGTTAATTGTACTGTATCCATGTTAATTTCCTGCTTTTGATATTTGTACTAAGACTATATAAAATGTTAACATTAGGAAAAGCTGGTGAAGGGTATACAAGAACTCTCTGTACTGTCACTTTTCTGAAAGTCTAAAGTTTTTTTTTTCAAAATAAAAAGCAAACACGTGCATGTGTATGTGTGTTTCCGTATTTGTGTTTATGTGTGTGTGTGTGTGTGTGAATGCTCTATCTTGAGTTAATCTGCTGCCATGCCTCCAGAAAGCCACAGAGTTTTACACCACAGAGTTTTACACTCTTTAGATTTTCTGATTAGTTTGCTCTTTGAAAAAGTGCAGTCCTTCCATTATAAATCCTCTGTTGACTGCTTTCATTACTACAGAAAAGGGAACTTTTTTTTTGGCCTTTAAGTTTCCTATTGAACCCTCCAGAGCACTGGTTAATGAGGACTTATTACGGCACACTGTAAGGCCCCTGCCAACACTCCCCACCTCCAGTCAGAGTGTCCATTCGTTTGTAAAGTGCTTTCTCCCCAAGCACAGGAAGCAAGTGGCAAGAGGCCAGATAGGCTTTCAGGGAGGTGGGCATTTTTTAACTCCGTAATTACACTTTTCCAACTGGAAGCCGGATCCTTCCACCCCCATCTCCTACCCGCAGTGTCTAATCAGGCGTTATTTTCCCTTCTCAGATGTGCTATATGTTCAATACACAAGCCTGTATAATTTGAATTCAGACAACAAATGTTTCAGGTGATCGCTAAAGGAGCCCTGAAAGTGGTGAATGCCTTAGTGTTAAATCAGCAATCACACTTATTTCCCAGCACAAAAAAACAAGAGAGTAATTAATCCTGTAGGTGAGAACTCACAGAAGCAATGACATTAGGACTGGAATGGATAACAGTGTTTCTATTAATGGGTGTATACTCAAAGTTCAAGCAGGTGATACTGGTAATGTTAATTCATAAGTGCATATTATGGATAACTCTATACTCTGTCTTCATTATAACAAAATGTGAGCATTCCTGAAGGAATCTGGCACTTGGCAGCAGCAGCCAGCTCTGTTTTCATCATTTTTTCATTTTGGAGTCTGAGCAAGTTGGTGTAAACTGGAGGTAATCTCAGCAAGGCCTTTGGGGACATTTTTTTTTTTTTTTTTGCACGAAATATTTTAAGAGCGATTACTTGAGTGTACTCCTTGTACTTTGAAGCACTCAATCAGGATAGGAAAGCATGCTTGAAGGAGATTGATTTTAAAACTAAAACTAAGAGCAAAACCTTGATGGAAGACTTGACATGAACGTCTGAAAAGTGTTCATCAAACAATAACTTCATATAAGGAAGAAATTACGTTCTAATAGCAAATTTGATATATAAGCAAGTCTCAAGCACTGCATGTGTTTATTTAGTGACTTCTATTTGTACATGCAGAGTCCCTGGGTGGTACAAATGGTTAATGGGTGCTTTGGAAGAAAGGCCTAGCAATCTATTTCTGAAAGATTACATCTATTGAAAACCCTATGGAACACAATTCTACTCTGATACACATGGGGTTGCCATGAATCAGAATCAACTGGATGGCAATTTGTTTTTGTTTTCTGTTTTTCTTAACTTATTTGTGTAGGGGCAGTAACTCAGTGGTAGAATTCTTCCTTTCCATGAGGGAGACCTGAGTTTGATTCACAGTTCCTGGCCAATGCACCTCATGTGGAGCCACCTGTCAGTGGAGGCTTGCATGTTGCTATGATGCTGAATAGGCTTCACTGGAGCTTCCAGTCTAAGGCAGAGTAGGAAGAAAGGCCTGACAATCTACTTTTGAAAATCTGCCAGTGAAAACTCTGTGGATTACAATGCTTTAATCCTACTCAGTCTGAAACCAACCACGTAGATGGTGTATTAAAGGGCAGCATTTTGTTCCGTTGTGCATGGGGTTACCACGAGTCAGCCCAACAAGTAACAACATCTTTATGTGTACTAAAACCTAAACCCATTACCACTGAGACAGTTCCAACTCATAACGATCCTATAGGACAGACTAGAACTGCCCCGGAGGGTTTCTAAGGAGCAGGTGGTGGATTTGAACCACAGACCTTTTGGTTAGCAGCCAAGCCCTTAACCATTACTATGCCACCAGGGCTCTTTTTTATGTGTAACAGGATATTAAAATGGTACTCTTTTTGCTTTATTTTGAATTGAGTCACTGTCTTAGTCATCCAGTGCTGCTATAAAAGAAATACCACAAGTGGATAGCTTTCACAAACAGAAGTTTATTCTCTCACAGTCCAGTAGGCTAGAAGTCCAAATTTAGGGTGTCAGCTCCAGGGAAAGGCCTTCTTTGTCAGCTTTGATGGAAGAGTCTTGTCATTAATCTTCCCCTGGACTAGGAGCTTCTCCATGCAGGAACCCTGGGTCCAAAGGATGCGTTCTGCTCCCCATGCTGCTTTATTTTTTTTTTTTAATTAACTTTTATTAAGCTTCAAGTGAACATTTACAAATCCAATCAGTCTGTCACATATAAGTTTACATACATCTCACTCCCTACTCCCACTTGCTCTCCCCCTCTTGAGTCAGCCCTTTCAGTCTCTCCTTTCTTGACAATTTTGCCGTCTTCCCTCTCTCTCTATCTTCCCATCCCCCCTCCAGTCAAGAGTTGCCAACACACTCTCCAGTGTCCACCTGATTTAATTAGCTCTCTCTTCATCAGCATCTCTCTCCCCCGCCACTGACCAGTCCCTTTCATGTCTGATGAGTTGTCTTCGGTGATGGTTCCTGTCCTGTGCCAACAGAAGGTCTGGGGAGCATTGCCACCGGCATTCCTCTAGTCACAGTCAGACCATTAGGTATGGTCTTTTTATGAGAATTTGGGGTCTGCATCCCACTGATCTCACTGATCTCCTGCTCCCTCAGGGGTTCTCTATCGTGCTCCCTGTCAGGGCAGTCATCAATTGTGGCCTGGCACCAACTAGTTCTTCTGGTCTCAGGATGATGTAGGTCTCTGGTTCATGTGGCCCTTTCTGTCTCTTGGGCTCTTAGTTGTCGTGTGACCTTGGTGTTCTTCATTTTCCTTTGCTCCAGGTGGGTTGACACCAATTGATGCATCTTAGATGGCCGCTTGTTAGCATTTAAGACCCCAGACGCCACATTTCAAAGTGGGATGCAGAATGTTTTCATAATAGAATTATTTTGCCAATTGACTTAGAAGTCCCCTCAAACCATGTTCCCCAGACCCCAGCCCCTGCTCCACTGACCTTTGAAGCATTCATTTTATCCCGGAAACCTCTTTGCTTTTAGTCCAGTCCAATTGGGCTGACCTTCCTTGTATTGAGTGTTGTCTTTCCCCTCACCCAAAGCAGTTCTTATCTACTGATTGATCAATAAAAAACCCTCTCCCTCCCTCCCCTCCTCGTAACCACAAAAGTATGTGTTCTTCTCAATTTTTTCTATTTCTCAAGATCTTATAATAGTGGTCTTATACAATATTTGTCCTTTTGCCTCTGACTCATTTCGCTCAGCATAATGCCTTCCAGATTCCTCCATGTTATGAAGTGTTTCAGAGATTCGTCACTGTTCTTTATCGATGTGTAGTATTCCATTGTGTGAATATACCACAATTTATTTACCCATTCATCCATTGACGGACACCTTGGTTGCTTCCAGCTTTTTGCTATTGTAAACAGAGCTGCAATAAACATGAGTGTGCATATATCTGTTAGTGTGAAGGCTCTTATTTCTCTAGGGTATATTCCGAGGAGTGGGATTTCTGGGTTGTATGGTAGTTCTATTTCTAACTGTTTAAGATAACGCCAGATGGATTTCCAAAGTGGTTGTACCATTTCACATTCCCACCAGCAGTGTATGAGAGTTCCAATCTCTCCGCAGCCTCTCCAGCATTTATTATTTTGTGTTTTTTGCATTAATGCCAGTCTAGTTGGTGTGAGATGGAATCGCATAGTAGTTTTAATTTGCATTTCTCTAATGGCTAATGATCGGGAGCATTTTCTCATGTATCTGTCCATGCTGCTTTCTTGGTGGTATGAGGTCCCCACTCTTTGCTTGCTTCCCTTCCCATTTATCCCTTGTGATAAATGGTGGTGCAGGGAGCAGAGCCAAGATGGCGGAATAGACAGACGCTTCCGTAGAGCCTTCTTTACAACAAAGACCCAAAAAAACAAGTGAAAGGAGTATATTTGTGACAAGCTGGGAGCCCTGAGCATCAAAGGCAAGCTTAGACAATGAACTGAGGGGCAGGGGAAGGAAGAGACCGTTCAGAAGTGGAGAGGAGTTGCCAGAACCGAATCGCGGGGAGCCCTCAGGCACCATTCCTGGAGTGGCTGCGGCAGCGGCAGCAGCATTGGCAGGCTGGTCCTAGCGTTCAGCCGCAGTTTCCCCAGGGAGAAGCAGCCAGCCACACAGCCCACTCACACCTCCAGAACCTGAGCAGAAGGGCGCTCTCGGCAAAAGCTAAGTACTTGCAGATATTTTACCGCGCCTGCCCCACCCCCAACCCAGCTTCAATGCCTGAATCCCTAGGCCTGAGATAGACCCTGGTGAGCACCTGGAGCCGTCCTCCCGGCCTTGGGGAAGGAAAAAATTTCCAACTGGGGGGAAAAGATAATTTGCTAGCTCCATTAACTGGGGGAGCTCAGGACAGAAGCAGCTCCTGTCCAAGCATAAACCGTCCATGGCCCTTGAGCACCTTTCCCTTCTGCATGGACCTGTGTGGGCCTATTTTGGGATAATAGGCCCTTCTTGGCAAACTCCAACCACTTCAGCTGTGCAATGGAGAGGTGGGTGTTTGACGTTTGACATTGCTTTGCCTATTAAACAAGGTCCTCACCTACCCACAACAGGGACCTAAGGATTGGTGGCTCCACTTGGGTTGCCCAGCCACCTGCGACAGGGGCCCAGGGATAACTGGTACCTCTGAGTCCTTACAACAAAATCTTTGGGTGCCCATGGTCCCTCTGCAGATCCCATCCACCAGCATGCTCTAGGGAACAGAGATGCGTTTTCCTCAGAGACACTTGGGGGTCAGTTCTCAGCCCCCTGCCTTGTTCAGAGTGTGACCCCCTGCTGCAATCAGATACGAGTATATATGCCAATCACCCCTGCCCCTCTAAGACTGTAGGACAGAGCCTATACCACACACTTGATATCAGCTACCTGGAAACTTGAGCTGAATTCATACAAGAAAACTGAATGGACTCCTAGACTGATATACCTGATAACAGCTCTAGCCAGCTGGGGACAGGACACCAGAGATCCAAAGGTGAAAATCATCAAGCTAGCTCACTCAAGCAACCCATAGGGGTATACCAAAACAAAACAAAGCAAGCAGCTACAACACGGTAAGTAAGCATAAACTAATACAATAACTTATAGATGGCTCGGAGACAACAGTCAATATCAAGTCACATAAAGAAACAGGCCATGATCACCTCAACAGGCTCTCAAAACAAAGAATCCGGGATCTTTCAGATGAAAGTGCATTCCTGGAATTACCAGATGCAGAATACAAAAGTTTAATATACAGTACCCTTCAAGACATCAGGAAGGAAATGAGGCAGTACACAGAACAAGCCAAGGAACACACAGATAAAGCATCTGAAGAAATCAGAAAGATTTATTCAGGAACATAATGAAAAGTTTAATAAGCTGGAAAAATCCAAAGACAGACAGCCATCAGAAATTTAGAAGATTAACAATAAAATTACAGAATTAGATAACTCAATAGAAAGTCAGAGGAGCAGATTTGAGCAAGTAGAAGCTAGAATTTCTGAACTCAAAGATAAATCACTTGGGACTAATATATTTGAAGAAAAATCAGATAAAAGAATTTTAAAAAATGAAGAAAACTTAAGAATCATGTGGGACTCTATCAAGAGAAATAACCTATGAGTGACTGGAGTACCGGAACAGGGAGGGTTAGCAGAAAATACAGAGAAAATTGTTGAGGATTTGTTGGCAGAAAACTTCCCTGATATTGTGAAAGGTGAGAAGATATCTATCCAAGATGCTCATCAAACTCCACATAAGGTAGATCTTAAAAGAAAGTCACCAGGACATATTATAATGAAGCTTGCCAAAACCAAAGATAAGGAGACAATTATAAGAGCAGCGAAGGATAAAAGAAAAGTCTCCTACGAGGGAGAGCCAATAAGAGTAAGCTCGGACTACTCGGCAGAAACCATGCAGGCAAGAAGGCAATGGGATGACATATTTAAAAAATTGAAGGAAAAAAATTGCCTGCCAAGAATCATTAATCCATCAAAACTGTCTCTTAAATATGAAGCTGAAATTAAGACATTTCCAGATAAACACAAGTTGAGGGAATTCATAAAAACCAAACCTAAACTACAAGAAATACTAAAGGGAGTTCTCTGGTTAGAAAATCAATAATATCAGGTACCAACCTAAGACTAGAACACTGGGCAGAGCAACCAGAAGTCAACCCAGACAGGGAAATCCAAAAAAAAAAAAAGCAACATTAAAAAAAAGCCCAACACAGGGTAACGGCAATGTTATTATATAAAAGAAGACAACATTAAAATAATAAAGAGGGACTAAGAAATGTAATCATACACCTTCCATATGGAGAGGAAGATATGGCAATACAAAGAAATAAAAAGTAGTTATAAATTTAGAAAAATTTAGGGTAAATAATAAGGTAACCACAAAGGAGACAAACTATCCTACTTATCAAAATAAAATACAAGGAAAAATACAGACTCAGCAGAACCAAAATCAACAACAACAAATATGAGGAAAGGGCAATACATAAAGAAAATCTACTCAGCACATAAAATCAAGTAGGAAAAGGAAACTGTCAACAACACACAAAAAAAGACATCAAAATGATAGCACTAAATTCATACCTATCCATAAGTACCCTGAATGTAAATGGATTAAATGCACCAATTAAGAGACAGAGAGTGGCAAAATGGATTAAAAAACAAGATCCGTCTATACGCTGCCTACAAGAGACACACCTTAGACTTAGAGACACAAACAACTAAAACTCAAAGGATGGAAAAAAAATATATCAAGCAAACAACGATCAAAAAAGAGCAGGAGTGGCAATATTAATTTCTGACAAAATAGACTTTAAAGTTAAATCCATCAGAAAGGATAAGGAAGGACAGTATATAATGATTAAAGGGACAATACACCAAGAAGATATAACCATATTAAATATTTATGCACCCAATGACAGGGCTGCAAGATACATAAAACAAACTCTATCAGCATTGAAAAGTGAGATAGACAGCTCCACAATAAGAGTAGGAGACTTCAACACACCACTTTCGGTGAAGGACAGGACATCCAGAAAGAAGCTCAATAAAGACACAGAAGATCTAAATGCCACAATCAACTAACTTGACCTCGTAGACATAAACAGAACACTCCACCCAACAGCAACCAACTATACTTTCTTTTCTAGTGCACACGGAACATTGTCTAGTAGACCACATATTAGGTCATAAACCAAGCCTTAGCAGAATCCAAAACATTGAAATATTACAAAGCATCTTCTCTCAACATAAGGCCATAAAAGTGGAAATCAATAACAGAAAAAGCAGGGAAAATAAATCAAACACTTGGATACTGAACAATACCCTGCTCAAAAAAGACTGGATTATAGAAGACATTAAGGATGGAATAAAGAAATTCAGAGAATCCAATAAGAATGAAAACACTTCCTATCAGAATCTTTGGAACACAGCAAAAGTGGTGCTCAGAGGCCAATTTATATCAATAAATGCACACATTCAAAAAGAAGAAAGGGCCAAAATCAAAGAACTATCCCTACAACTTGAACAAATAGAGAGCAACAAAAGAAACCCACAGGCACCAGAAGAAAAATCATAAAAATTGGAGCAGAACTAAATGAAATAGAAAACAGAAAAACTATTGAAAGAATTAACAAGACCAAAAGTTGTTTTTTTGACAAACTCAACAAAATTGATGAACCTTTGGCCAAACTGACAAAAGAAAAACATGAGAGGAAGCAAATAACCCAAATCAGAAGTGAGATGGGCGATATTACAACAGACCCAACTGAAATTAAAAGAATCATATCAGATTACTATGAAAAACTATACTCAAAAAAATTTGAAAACCTAGAAGAAATGGATGAATTCCTAGAAACACACTACCTACGTAAACTAACACAAACAGAGGTAGAACAACTAAATAGACCCATAACAAAAGAAGAGATTGAAAAGGTAATCAAAAAACTCCCATCAAAAATAAGCCCTGGCCTGGATGGCTTCACTGCAGAGTTCTACCAAACTCTCAGAGAAGAGTTAACACCACTACTACTAAAGGTATTTCAGAGCATAGAAAAGGATGGAATACTACCAAACTCATTCTATGAAGCCACCATATCCCTGATACAAAAACCAGGTAGAATACCACAAGAAAAGAAAATTATGGACCTATATCCCTCATGAATGTAGATACAAAAATCCTCAACAAAATTCTAGCCAATAGAATTCTCCAACATATCAAAAAAATAATTCACCATGACCAAGTGGGATTCATACCAGGTATTCATGCAGGGATGGTTCAACATTAGAAAAACAATTAATGTAATCCACCACATAAATAAAACAAAAGACAAGAATCACATGATTTTATCAATTGATGAAGAAAAGGCATTTGACAAAGTACAACACCAGTTCATGATAAAAACGCTCAGCAAAATAGGAATAGAAGGAAAATTTCTCAACATACTGAAGGGCATTTATACAAAGCCAATGGCCAACATCACCCTAAATGGAGAGAGCCTGAAAACATTCCTAATGAGATCGGGAACCAGGCAAGGATGCCCTTGATCACCACTCTTATTCAACATTGTGCTGGAGGTCCTAGCCAGAGCAATTAGACTAGATAAAGAAATAAAGGGCATCCAGATTGGCAAGGAAGAAGTAAAAGTATCTCTATTTGCAGACGACATGATCTTACACACAGACAACCCTGAGGAATCCTCCAGAAAACTACCGCAACGAATAGTTCAGCAGAGTATCGGGATACAAGATAAACATACAAAAATCAGTTGTATTCCTCTACAGCAACAAAAAGAACATCGAAGAGGAAATCACCAAATCAATGCCATTTACAGTAGCCCCTAAGAAGATAAAATACTTAGGAATAAATCTTACCAGAGATGTAAAAGACTTATACAAAGAAAACTACCGTATGCTTCTGCAAGAAACCAAACGAGACATAAGTGGAAGAACATACCTTGCTCATGGATAGGAAGACTTAACATTATAAAAATGTCTATTCTACCAAAAGCGATCTATACATTTAATGCAATTCCAATACAAATCCCAACAACATTCTTTAATGAGATGGAGAAACAAATCACCAGTTTCATATGGAAGGGAAAGAGGCCCCAGATAAATAAGACATTACTGAAAAAGAACAAAGTAGGAGGCCTTACTTTACCTGATTTTAGAACCTATTATACTTCCACAGTGGTCAAAACAGCCTGGTACTGGTACAACAACAGATGCATGGACCAATGGAACAGAATTGAGAATCCAGACATAAATCCATCCACATATGAGCAGCTGATATTTGGCGAAGGCCCCAAAACAGGTAAATGGGGAAAAGACAGTCTTTTGAACAAATGGTGCTGGCATAACTGGATATCCATCTGCAAAAAAATGAAACAAGACCCATACCTCACTCCATGCACAAAAACGAACTCAAAATGGATCTAAGACCTAAATATAAAATCTAAAACGATAAAGATCATAGAAGAAAAAGTAGGGACAATGTTAGGAGCCCTAATACATGGCATAAACAGTATAGAAAACATTATAAAAAACGTAGAAGAAAAACTAGGTAACTGGGAGCTCCTAAAAATCAAACACTTATGCTCATCCAAAGACTTCACCAAAAGAGTAAAAAGATTACCTACAGACTGGGAAAAGGTTTCTGGGCCTGATCTCTAAAATCTACATAATACTGCAAAAACTCAACTGCAAAAAGACAAATAACCCAATTAAAAAATGGGCAAAAGATATGAATAGACACTTCACTAAAGAAGACATTCAGGTAGCTAACAGATATGTGAGGAAATGTCCACGATCGTTGGCCATTAGAGAAATGCAGATCAAAGCTACAATGAGATTTCATCTCACTCCAACAAGGCTGGCATTAATCCAAAAAACACAAAATAATAAATGTTGGAGAGGCTGTGGAGAGATTGGAACACTTCTACACTGCTGGTGGGAATGTAAAATGGTACAACCACTTTGGAAATCGATTTGGTGCTTCCTTAAACAGTTAGAAATAGAACTACCATACGATCCAGCAGTCCCACTCCTTGGAATATATCCTAGAGAAATAAGAGCCTTCGCACGAACAGATATATGCACACCCATGTTTATTGCAGCACTGTTTACAACAGAAAAACATGGAAGCAACCAAGGTGCCCATCAATGGATGAATGGATAAATAAATTATGGTATATTCACACAATGGAATACTATGCATCAACAAAGAACAGTGAGGAATCTGTGAAACATTTCATAACATGGAGGAACCTGGAAGGCATTATGCTGAGTGAAATTAGTCAGTTGCAAAAGGACAAATTTTGTATAAGACCACTATTATAAGAACTTGAGAAATAGTTAAAACTGAGAAGAAAACATTCTTCTGTGGTTGCGAGAGAGGGGAGGAAAGGAGGGTGGGAGAGGGGTATTCACTAATTAGACAGTAGATAAGAACTACTTTAGGTGAAGGGGAAGACAGCACACACTACAGGGGAGGTCAGCACAATCTGACTAAACCAAAAGCAAAGATGTTTCCTGAATAAACTGAATGCTTCGAAGGCCAGCATAGCAGGGCCAGGGGTCTGGGGACCATGGTTTCAGGGGACATCTAAGTCAATTGGCATAATAAAATCTATTAAGAAAACATTCTGCATCCCACTTTGGAGAGTGGCATCTGGGGTCTTAAACGCTAGCAAGCAGCCATCTAAGATGCATCAATTGGTCTCAACCCACCTGTATCAAAGGAGAATGAAGAACACCAAGGACACAAGGTGAATACAAGCCCAAGAGACAGAAAGGGCCACATGAACCAGTGACTACATCGTCCTGAGACCAGAAGGACTAGATGGTGCCTGGCTACAACCAATGACTGCCCTAACAGGGAACACAACAGAGAACCCCTGAGGGAGCAGGAGAGCAGTGGGATCCAGACCCCAAATTCTCATAAGACCAGTATTAATGGTCTGACTGAGACTGGAAGACCCCAGTGCTCACGGCCCCCAGACCTTCTGTTGGCCCAGGACAGGAACCATTCCCAAAGCCAACTCTTCAGACATGGATTGGACTGGACAATGGGTTGGAGAGGTATACTGGTGAGGAGTGAGCTTCTTGGATCAGGTGGACACTTGAGACTATGTTGGCATCTCCTGCCTGGAGGGGAGATGAGAGGGTGGAGGGGGTTAGAAGCTGGCGAAAAGGACACGAAAAGAGAGAGTGGAGGGAGAAAGCAGGCTGTCTCATTAAGGGGAGAGTAATTGGGAGTGTGTAGCAAGGTGTATATGGGTTTTTGTGTGAGAGACCGACTTGATTTATAAGCTTTCACTTAAAGCATGATAAAAATTATTATAAAAAAAAAAGAAAGAAAGGTGGTGCAGGCCACAGTCCAGGAAAACTCCTTTTACATTGGATCAGGGATGCAACCTTAGAAAGGGTGTTATAATCCCACCCTAATCCTCTCTAACATAAAATTATAATCACAAAATGGAGGACAGCCACACAATACTGGGAATTATGGCCTAACCTGGTTGACACATATTTTTGGGTGACACAATTCAATCCATGACAGTTACCTATCATAGAAATGTCAGATACCAAACTGAGTGTAAGGCAGATCTCTGGCAGCAAAGGTTGGGAAACCAATTCCCTGACTCTTCTCTTTTATCGTCAGGTTTAAATATAAAAAGATCACAATAGGCATGGAGGTGGTAGGATTAACGAGATTGTCAATCTGTTTTGCCCCCTGGGAGTCCCACTCCCCTGGACTTCCAAGCAAGGGGAGGGGAGTTGTCATCATTATCCCCAATCCTAATGCAAAGGGACTTTCGTTTCTGAACTGAGATTAGGATTGGTAATTAAAATAATCACGGGTTTTATATCAGATACTGTATTAGATTTCTATTGCTACTGTAACAAATAAGCACATATTTAGTGGTTTAGAACAACACAAAATTGCTACCATACAGCTCTATTGGTCAGAATTTTGACACAGGTCTCTCTGGACAACGTGTTGGTAGGACTGTGTTCATTCTCGAGGTTCTAGGGCAGATTTGTTTCTTCGCCTTTTCCAACTTCTAGAGGCCACTCACATTTCTTGGCTTGTGCCTTTCTTTGTCCACCTTCAAAGACAGGAATGGCCCTCTAGTTCTTCTCACATCACATGACTCTGGCCTGCTCTTCTGCCTCTTTTCTCACATTTAAGGACCCTGTGATTGCATTGGAAACCCTCGTGGCGTAGTGGTTAAGAGATACAGCTGCTAACAAAGAGATCAGCAGTTTGAATCCACCAGGTGCTCTTTGGAAACTCTACAGGGTTACTCTGAGTCAGAATCGACTGGACGGCAGTGGGTTTGGGGGGGTGTGTGTGTGTGTGTGATTACATTGGGCCTTCCCACATAACCCAGGATCATCTTCCCATTTTAAGGTCATCTGATTAGCAACCTCGATTCCGTCTGCAACCTTAATTCTTCTTTGCTTCGTAAGTAACATATTCACAGATTCCAGGGATTAGGCATGGACATCTTTCAGGAACCATGATTCTGCCCATCACAGGTACTTGTAAGTGAGCACAAATGTTCTGGGACCTCTCCAAGGTTTCAAGGTTTCATCCAGGAGTAAGGGTGGACTATCCCCGTAAACACATTTCTAAGTCGGAATCAACTCAATGGCAACTGGTCTTATGGGAGATACAGGGAGCTCTGGAAACCCCATGTAGTGGTTAAGTGGTATGGCTGCTAACCAAAAGGTCACCAGTTCGAATCGGCCAGGCGCTCCTTGGGAACTCTATGGGGAAGTTCTACTCTGTTCTATAAGGTCACTATGAGTCAGAATCGACTCAACGGCAGTGGGTTTTTTGGTTTTTATAGGGAGCTCTAGTGGTGCAGTGGTTAAGCACTCACCTGCTAACCGAAAGGTGGGTCGTTCAAACCCATCAGCCTCTCTGTGGAAGAAAGATGTGGCAGTCTGCTTCCATAAAGATTACAGCCTTGGAAACCCTACAGGGTTTCCTATACTGTTCCTATACTGTTGCAATAAGTTGGAATCAACTTGATGGCAATGGGGTTTACAATATATAAAATTGTGTCAACTTTTTCACAAATGTTGATGGATCATTACACTGTTTCCAAAAAGGGGAAAAAATCAGAAAAACAATCTTTAGTCTTGGGCAGCTCGCATTCAATGCAGGGAAGCCATTAGTGAATAATACATGAATAAGGACTATAAGTCTTAAATTGTGTAGCAGAGGCTGTAGGCTATAGATGTGATTCAGAAATGGGGATGGATAAGTCAGGCCTCATAATTACAGAAGATGGTCTTGTAAATTTTGATGGAATAGCTTTTTCAGGTCATAAATATAATAAATGTCCATTGTATTAAAAAAAAATTCAGTAATGAGGTCACTCCTGAGGTTCACCCTTCAGCCAAAGATTGAACAGGCCTATGGAACAAAACAAGACTAAAGGGGTGCACCGGCCCTGGAGCAGGAGGGAACAGGAAAGCTGGTAACAGGGAACCCAGGGTTGAGAAGGGAGAGTGTTGACATGTCATGGGGTTGTTAACCAATGTCATAGAAAAATATGCCTACTAACTGTTTGGTGAGAAACTAGTTTGTTCTCTAAACCTTCATCTAAAGTACAATTAAAAAAAAAAAGAAATTATATATTAAAAAAAATTCAGGTAAGGAAGAAAGCTGTGAAGGAGACAGTCACCTTACTGGCCCCTCTAGCAGGCATCTGCCTACCCCCAACCCCCAGGTAGTCAGTGTTGACATTTCAGCAAGTATCTGACCAGAGTTTTCCTGTACATTAACACACACCACAGAGGGGGGCCAAGATGGCTGACTAGGTAGGTGCTACCTCGGATCCCTCTTGCAACAAAGACTCGGAAAAACAAGTGAATCGATCACATACATGACAATCTACGAACCCTGAACAACAAACACAGATTTAAAGAGTTGACCTGAGTGACAGACAGAGAACGAACAACTAAGGGGAAGCAGCGATTGTTTTTGGAGCCTGGAGCCAGCGTCCCAGTCAGGTAACCTTGGCGCCGGGCTTAGGACTGGGCGCATGGGAGCTGAACACGACATCTGTGATGGTGCAAACACGGGGCACAGCCCTACCCCCCTGAACTGACCCCAGAAGGGGGCCCAGCTGGTCTGTGCAGGCGGCGTGGCGATGCGGCTGGTGGGAGGAGAAGTCCTTGGGAGGCAGTGACTGGTTTTGGAGCCGGGAATGCAGCGTCCCAGCCGGGGAACCTTGGCGCCAGGCTTTGGACTGAGCACAGGGGAGCTGAATACAGCATCCGGTCACAGCGCAAACACAGGGCGCAGCCCTACTCCCCTGAACTAACCCTGGGAGGGGGCCCAGCTGGTCCGCGGGGGCAGCGCAGGGACGCGGCTGGCCGGACGAGAAGTCCCCGGGAGGCAGCGACTGATTTTGGAGCCGGGAGTGCAGCATCCCAGCAGGGGAACCTTGACACTGACCTTTGGACTGGCAGCAGAGGATCTGACCACAGCTTCAGCGGGCCAGACCCTCGGGAACAATCTCCACACAGCCATCACACGTAGGCGACACGCCCCTCGGGAATCTCAGATAAAATAGTCATCCCAAGCATGATAAGCAACTTTGGCTATATTCTGGGGTGCTGTTTTTTTTTACTTTCTCCTGTTTTTCTGAACCCTCCCCTCCCCTTCCCAGGCGGCTTCGTTAACATTGGAATTTCCTGAGCCAGAGGGAGAACGGCTCCAGCTCCGAAGCTTTGCTTTTCCCTTTTTTTTTTTTTTTTTTGGTCTTTTCCTAACCCATTCTTCCGGCCTGAGAGAAGCAACCACAAAAAACTCAGGGACCAAAAATCCTTCCCTAATTGGACTAAAAACACAGAACCAGCTCCAGCCAAGCATATGTGATCCACATCTCAGGCTTTCATCCTTACAGGGAACAAGATGGCTGTTATAATGCAAAGGCAGTTCTGATAGGGATCTGACTGCATTTTTTTAAGCGGATTTACTGGAAAAACAAGTTTCCCAGGTCTGATATCTCTGCTTATTCAACAGAGCCCTCACTGACCCACAACAGGGAACTGAGGGCTGAAGCTCCCCCCCGACCACCTAGCCTCTTGCCTTAGGGTTCTAAGGAGAGTGACACCTACCAATCAGTAGAGGTACTTGCATTGGGGGCCTAAGGTACAGCTGCAGAGCCCTCCCACCAAGGTGCTATAGGAATAGAGACACACCTACCTCACTGACACTTGGGGGAAGCCTGTCAGCATCCTGCCCCCCCCCCGGAGTGTGAACCCCAGCTGCTAATAGAATCTGGTGCACACAACTATCACCACTACTTCTCGAGGTGGATAGGTGTTAGGGTGCAGCACACACTGGATGGCCCAAAATCAGATTCTACTCAAGAATAGTGAATAGACTCAGGCATATATATCTGGCAACAGCCCAAACCAGCTGGTAATAGGTCATAAGTAAGTCAAGGGCTACAACAAACAAGACAGCACAATCTAGTAGCCCATCTACGTATATTGAAAGAAAACAAAACAAGATAAGACTCAGTGAGCAAATGTAGAATAAATCACTACTATATCTTAGTGATGGCTCGGAGACAGCAGTCGATATCAAACCACATAAAGAAGCAGACCATGACTGCTTCTACAACCCCCCAAACTAAAGAATCAAAATCTTTCCCAAATGAAGATACAATCCTGGAATTATCAGATACAGAATATAAAAAACTAATTTACAGAATGCTTCAAGACATCAGGGATGACCTCAGAAATGAAATAAGGCAAACTGCAGAAAAAGCCAAGGAACGCACTGATAAAACAGTTGAAGAACTCAAAAAGATTATTCAAGAACATAGTGGAAAAATTAATAAGTTGCAAGAATCCATAGAGAGACAGCATGCAGAAATCCAAAAGATTAACAATAAAATTACAAAATTAGACAATGCAATAGAAGTCAGAGGAGCAGACTCGAGCAATTAGAATGCAGAGTGGGAAATCTGGAGGACCAGGAATTAACACCAACATAGCTGAAAAAAAATCAGATAAAAGAATTTAAAAAAATGAAGAAACCCTAAGAATCATGTGGGACTCTATCAAGAAGGATAATTTGCGTGTGATTGGAGTCCCAGAACAGGGAGAGAGGACAGAAAACACAGAGAAAATAGTTGAAGATCTGCTGACAGAAAACTTCCCTGACATCATGAAAGACGAAAGGATATCTATCCAAGATGCTCATCGAACCCCATTTAAGATTGATCCAAAAAGAAAAACACCAAGACATATTATCATCAAACTTGCCAAAACCAAAGATAAACAGAAAATTTTAAAAGCAGCCAGGGATAAAAGAAAGGTCTCTTTCAAGGGAGAATCAATAAGAATAAGTTCAGACTACTCAGCAGAACCCATGCAGGCAAGAAGACAATGGGATGACATATACAGAGCACTGAAGGAGAAAAACTGCCAGCCAAGGATCATAGACCCAGCAAAACTCTCTCTGAAATATGAAGGTGAAATTAAGATATTTACAGATAAACACAAGCTTAGAGAATTTGCAAAAACCAAACCAAAGCTACAAGAAATACTAAAGGAAATTGTTTGGTCAGAAAACCAATAATATCAGATACCAGCACAACACAAGGTCACAGAACAGAACATCCTGATATTAACTCAAATAGGGAAATCACAAAAACAAATTAAGATTAATTAAAAACACACACCACATATGCATATATTTGAAACAAAAATGTGGTTATGGTCATACTATCACATTATGACTGTTGTTTTATTTTTGTTTTCACTTAATATATCATTAACTTCTGTTTATGTCAATAAGTTTAACTTTATACGGTATCATCATTTGTAATGACCAAAGAATACTTTATTATCTCTATTTGCAATTATTCATTTAACAAATCCCCCAATGGGTGAATTAGAAATTGCATTTACATGCTGTGATGATTAGTTTCTGTGTCACCTTTGGCTAGACCAGTGCTGTGAAGGTATTTTGTAAATGTGGCTAACACCCACAGTCAGTTGACATTAAGTAAAGGAGATTATCCTCAATAATGTGGGTGAACCTCATCAATCAGTTGGAAGGCCCTAGGATCAAAACTGAAGTTTCCCAGAGAAGAAGAAACTGCTTCAAGACTGCAACGTCACCTGCTGCAGAGCTTCCAGCCTGCCCTACTAATTTTGGACTTGCCAGCCCCTACAATCTTGTAAACAAATTCCATAAAATAGATTTCTTCATATCCTCATTATCACAGATTCTATGTTTGCTAATTTACCTACTTATAATTTACAATTATTTACTATTATTTATTTGCAACCCCCAAATCAATACCCATGGCACTTTTGAGGTCACTCATGGATATGTGTAGAGTGGTGAATAATTTGAGTCACCCAACTCGCACATTGAGGTCAACTAAGATGACTCTATGCCTTCTTATTCCAGTTCTCGTACCATAAACAAGTGTCCACTCCACATCTTAGTGTCACATTTTAGTGTTTTTTATGCTATTGATATCACTGTTTAAAATACGCCTGAAGTATAATGCTGAAGTGCTATGTACTATGCCTAAGATCAAGAATACTTCCACCTCCCTCAAGGAGAAAATCCGCCTGTAGAATAAGCTTCAGCCAGGTATGAGAGTGCTGTTGGTCCTCAGTTCAATGTTAATAAGTCAACACATTATCTGATAAGCTCCAATTGTTGTTGTTGTTAGGTGCTGTGGAGATTTGACTCCTAGTGACCCTGTATGACAGGGTAGAACTGCCCCCAAAGGGTTTTCTAAGACTATCTCCTGTGGAGCTGCTGGATGGGTTAGAACTTTCGGTTAGCAGCCAGGCTCTTAACCGTTACACTATCTTCTCCACCAGGGCTCCTTAAGATCCAGTTACTTGCCCCCAATACAATTTATGATTAAACTTGCTTAAATTTACATTCACAGACTTTGTTTAATCTGTTGCTCTAAAGTATTCAAAGGTAATGATACTGTTTCCTGCTACTGTTGTTTTTGTTAGGTGCCATTGAGGCAGTTCCTACACATAGCAACCCTGTGTACCACAGAACGAAACACTACCCAGTCCTTCCCCATGCTCACAATCATTGTTATGCTTGAGCCCATTGTTGCAGCCACTGTTTCAATCCATCTCGTTGAGGGTCTTCCTCTTTTCCGCTGACCCTGTACTTTACCAAGCATGATGTCCTTCTCCATGGACTGATCCCTCCTGACAACATACCCAAAGCATGTAAGATGAAGTCTTGTCATCCTTGCTTCTAAGGAGCATTCTGGTTGTACTTCTTCCAAGATAGATTGTTCATTCTTTTGGCAGTCCATGGTATATTCAGTATTCTTCGCTAACACCACAATTCAAAGGCGTCAATTCTTCTTCAGTCTTCCTTCTTCACTGCCGAGCTTTCACATGCATAATGATGCGATTGAAAATACCGTGGCTTGGTTCAGGCGCACCTTAGTCTTCAAGGTGCCATCTTTGCTTTTCAAAACTTTAAAGAGAGCATACTCCTTTACAGCACTTAAATTATTATTTCCTGACAATAAATCCCTAGAAGTGTAATTACTGAGTAGGAAGGAATGTGTTGTTTAAGAGCTTTTACATATATTACCAATTGCCCTCCAGAAAAGTTATGCCAATTTATTTTTTAAACTCCTTAAGCTTTATTTTTACAAACTTTGCAAATCTGATAGTCTTAAAATGCTATGTCATTTTAATTTAATCTACAACTAGTACAGTCAGAGTTTTTTGTTTTCTTTCCTTCTTTGCATTTAAAATTTTAGACCAGAGGGTTCTGGGAAGATGGTGGTGGTCACAACATTTCCTCAACAGATCAATACATAACCTTGTTTTATGTACATTTCTGTTTAATGACACCTTATGTCTTTTGCTTCTTCCTTAAATTTGCATATTCTAGATTCTAAACACACTCTAGTAAAACTGTTGGACTTGAAAGAAAAAGAAAATAAATCATTTGGGCATCTAAGCAAAAACAGCAAGTGACTTGTAAGAGAAATAAATCAGATTATCAGATTTTGAACAACAATGCTTCATGCCAAAAGAAAACAGAGTAACATATTTAAGACACTCAAAGAAAAAAAAATGTGCGTCAATGATTTTTATGTCCAGTGAATCTGATTTAAGTTTGTGGCAAAAGGGAATAGACAAATTGTTATCATCATGTTATTAGCAAAAACTCAAGGACTATTGTCCCCATGAGCCTTTCCTGATGTATCTGCAAGAAAATGAACTTTCAGGTAAACAAAATAACAAGAGACATTAACTTAAAGAATGCTGATGATCATTAGTTACTTTTAGAATTAATACTAAGTGAAGGTTCAAAGGAAGAGTGTACGGTTTTTAATGGCTATATGCCTGACCATGTACATACAGCACAAGCATTTTAAAAATGGGGAGAGAATGGAGAGAACAAATGCAAAAAAAAGGAAACAAATTTTTTTAACCTTTCAATAATCGCATTGTAGACGGTAGTATTAGTATTGTTTTTGCTGGAATTGTTGTATGCATAACACAGGAAAACCAAATGAATAATAATGACATGTGCTAATTCTGTTATTCCCTGTGCCTTTGAGAACCAGGATTCTCAGTGTGAAAGACAGGAGATGAAGATGTAATGTAGTAAAGGTTTAGGTTAAAACTTGTGGTCCTGAATTTGATTTGGAACTATCAGTATGAACTCATTAGCTATTTAATCTGTATGTAGATATAGATACACAGATAATTTTTTTCCTAGTTCTGTCCACTAAAAAGTCTCAGAAAAAATAATTAAGTCAGTAACATCGAGCATTCCTAGTGCCCAGAACACACTATGATTTTGAAATATCATTTCCCTGTAAAACAAACCAGGGATACTGGAGAAATATACAGGTCTGACCCAAGAAATACACAAGATAAGCCTGGAATCGCTTGTCATACCAGATAGCCAGGAAGCTAGCAGGGCTACTAGGATCATATCTAAGGGCTCAGGAGCCAACTTGAGAGGGCTCCCATTAACTGGAGATGGGACAATTTAGTTACCGCAAATCACGGATTCTAGCTGCCTGCCTGCTGCAAAGCCAATACTGAGACAGGCGGTAAGCAGCAAGACGGCTTCGTTGAATACCGTGTTCGAGAGACAAAGGGTTCTGCAAATTCTATCTGCCCCAAAAGGGCTAACTGGAGGGTTTTATTAGGGAGAGGGTCAGGGTTTAGAGATTTCCAGGAATGTTGATTGTTCTTTGAGGTGGACATAATGACGAAGTTACCTATTGTTGATGTCTAGCAGGTCTCTTATCGCCATCCTGGTTTCGGTCACAAGATTGATCCGGGTTTTGCTCAATTATCTTGGGTCCTGATGGTATTGCTCATTGTCTTGTCCTCTGGTTTAATCAACAACAAAAATCTTGATTACCTTGTTTTTCTACAAAGGAACAATCGTGAGACAGATTCCAGAGCAAGTAATCGATATTTTCAAAGACTAAAGATTTAATCACAACTTATACAGCTAAACAAGAAAATACATTCTCTTATTTTGATGCTGAAACACTAAAGAAAATGTATATTCTCTACTTCAATTTGAATTTCAGTAAAGATAATAATAACAATGCATTAAAACCCATCATGTGTGCTTAAAACCATGAGTTCATAATGATACCAAAAAAAAGTTATTGGCTACATTTGGAGAATCATATGGAACAAATTTATTACTTTGAAAACTGGTAAATAAATGGGAAAAACCAGGCATTTACCCTGCCTTTTCTGTGTGATTTATATCCAGTGCAATCAAATAGCAGGTAAGGAAAAATGTTCCTTTATAAAAGTATTCCCACTAATAAATATAAACAATAAATTTAAAATATCATATTTTATAACCTCCAATAAATTAATGGATTTAGCATTGAGCATCAACAGCTGCTAATATTGCAAAAAGACAAATTAGGCATGATATACCTCCTAGAAGGAACACACCACCACCACCCGTATTCTTGCCAAAGGGATTGAAACTGAGTCTGATCAAGCCTCTGAATACCTCTCCAAAGACAGAGAAGCAGACTAACTGGCACCATGAATATGCAAACGGCAGCAGCCAGAATATGAGAAACTACAAATCAAATGACCAGGTTGTTTAAAGGAAAAATGAAAAGGGGAAAAAAGATGGAGGGGGAAGCTGTAAATTAAAAGAGACTTAAATATATATATCTCAAATCATACTAACTAGCAGAGATGTGAAGGGGGGGCAAAGGCAGGCACTTGCCCCCTGGCACTAGTCCAAGGGTTCCCCAGAGGAGGCATGGAAGACATTCCTAGGCCTCACAAATACGAAAGGTGCCTGACTGAGGCAGCTGAACAAAATGGGGGAAGACATTTCTGCTGACGCCTCGCTGCTATCAACTCTATACATCTTGAAATTGGGGGGTGAGGGGCACAACTTAGAGACTGCCCTGGGTACTCATTACCCTCACTATGCCTTTGCTATCTAGGGATGCACACCTGGATGATAAAACTATAACAAAATCCAGAAATGATTATTAATAAAGTTTGGTTGGAGGTTACTGTGGTGGGGGAGGTAAGTGTGGCTGAGGTAGGGTTTGTGGAGGAGTTGCTGGGTTCCTAACTATTTTCTTTCCTGGGTGTTGGAGCCTCATAAAAAATGCATTAAGCCATATATTTGTTTTATGAGGGGTGACGCCTCATACAAATGCATCAAGCCATACATTTGTTTTCTGTATCTGTGCTATCTTTTATAATAAAAGAGATTTCAAAACTTTAATCCTTCCAGAATTAATTTTGGGGTTTGGTGTGTGGTGGCAACTAACTTTCTTTCCCAAATGGTTAGGGGACTTCCAGATTTAATGAGAGGCAAAAACGCAAGTGGCAACTAGTATCATATTTTACAAGAATAATGTGCAAGTTGTGTTTTTGCATAACGCACAACCCCCATGTTATTTTCGTAAGCACGGCTATACCAATATTTTTTATGTATTGCTGACTTCAATTTCAGTTTTATTTTCTATCCAACGGGTTTAAGTCTTCATCTTGGTGCCTGTTGACACAGAGGTTTCCTTCTCAGCAGTAGATCATCACCAGCCTACCCTTGAGTTTCTAAGGCAGCTTCTCTCCTGGGAGGATTCTTTCCATGGTCTGCAAACTGCTTTCTCCAATGCAGTAAAGAAATCACTTTTCTGCCCACAAGCAGCCCAGCTGTCTGACTAGCTGGCCAGCTGCCCCTGCTCAAGCCCTTTGAATTTCCCACCCTCGTGGATGCCGCGGGATGAGCGTGAGAACAAGGGCACAGAGGGGTCATGCAACCCTTGTTCAGAGGAGGTGGGTCTGACTGATGGCCCTGAGGGCCTCGAGGAGCTGGGGCAGCACACACCTGCACCCATGCTGTTCTGCCATGTGACTTCACATAGAGCTCTGTACCTCAGGACCTGGGCGTGTTGGGCAACAGATACCCGCCCACGGAGTACCAGTGCATGCTAGGGCTGCAGCCCTCTGGCCTTCTTCTCTGCCTCATACCTGTTCGTAGATTAGCTGCAAGCAACTCCACCACTCTTAGGTCCGGTCACTAAACTATCCGAGGGAACAGTTTCAATTGTTTATTTCCAATCACTGGGTACTACCATACTCAACCCATGACTTCTGGACCACGGCTTATACCTTTATTACATAAATATGATCAAAAGTAACATTTTCAGAGTATTGAACAAGGGTAAATGAGACCAAAATTCATTTCTGAAAATGCCACCACAGTATATGCATGGGCGGGCTGTGCCAGAATTTTTTTTTTTACATAATTTCATCATTTCCGAGTGTTATGTGTGTGAGGCATTATTTACGTGGGTGCACTATTTTCTAAAAAATGTGCTACAGTGTATATACACAAATACACCAGGATTTATTTTCTTAAGACAATGGCCAATATGTAGGACAAATCTTCCTTATTTAGGCTTTAAAAGTCAGGACAAATGGGTGCATGCCCAACAGAAATGAGTACATATGTCTACCAAAAGGCAAGTACTAGAATGTTCTTAGCAGCTGTATTCTCAAAATCCCAAAATTGGACACAACCCAAATGCTCATCAACAATGAATCAGGTAAGTAAATTGTGGCGTACTATGTGTAATCAAACCGAACGCGCCTACTACATCAACACCATGGATGAACCCCACAGACAGTGTGGAGCAAATACAGCTATGTGGTGCCGTTTAAATGAAGTTCATGAATAGGCCATACTAGCTGTATTTAATATATACCTCAATTTTCAAAGTAAACTGCAAGTGGAAAAAGTAGTCAATTTTGACTCCCCAGAAAACAGAACGCCATTGCAAAAAGTTAAGTGTGAGAGAGTCATGTTGCCAATTGAGCAGAAGGCAGGTAGTGTAGAAATGAGCCTGGACCCCACGGCCATCCGAGGCCTGGGATGAGGCAGTGAGGCTCTGGGAGGGAGAGTTTGGCCATTGTTCTCCATGGTTTAAGTGGGTTAACAGGACTGAGCTGCACTGTGAACAGCTGGAAAGAGACCTGAACAATCATCTTGTCCAGGGTTTCCAAACCCAGTGCTCTAAGGTACAAACATTCCTTAGTAGAAGCACAAGGAGTGAGGAAGAAGGGTTCAAGGGTCCCAAAGAGGACCCAGTACAAGCCCTCTGTGCTACCTAGAAGGGGCCACTGGACACACAGTGTTAAAATGTCCCTCTGCCATCTGAGGCCTGGAGATGAGGAGCACAGAGCTGGGCCAGGCTTTTGGGAGGCTGAAGATACAAATGGACAATGGCCAGACCTTACATAAAAATAGAACTTGAACCCACTATCTGCAGCATCCAGCCAAGGAAGTCAACCATAGACTCTATAGCAATTGGCCCCAAAACAGGCAAGGTTTGATCAATAACTGCCAGCTTTCTTGATTTTTGCCCCCACTTCCTACTTAGGACCAAATGGAGAAAGACAAATATGCTCCCCTAACTGATCACATAGGATGCCCTTCGCCTCCAGTTTCCCCTTGCCAACCTCCAATCAGGGCACATCCGAAGCCTTCCCTTTTTTCCACTGTAAAGCTTTCCCACTCCCCTGCCTGCCTTTGAATCCCTGCCCAATGCAAGTGATGTTGGTTGACTCCTTCGCTATACAAAAGCTCTGAATAACTAGCCTCTGATTGTTCTCATTTGGGTGGTCTTCATTCATCTCCACACCTTGTCCGGCCATAAAAAAAAAATGAGAGAAGCTGCAGAAGGTCCCAGAAAGCATGTGCAGAGTGGCTGGAAGACCTGCAGCTCTGGTTTCTGGTGCTGGAGACTCATGATGAAGCAGGTTGGTGTCAATGTCTATACTCTCCTACTTTCTACCTTTTATGGTTCTTTCCCCTTTCCTGGCCCTCTGCTTCCCCAATGCCTTCTTGCCACAGAACCAACGCAATCCCAGAGACTCCGTGACCGACAGTCACTCACCCTGAAGTGTTAGTTTTCCCAAGTCATGCTGGCAGTTCTAAGCTTTTTCCTGCCAGATTGTCGAAGGGTGAATTTGACATCTTTTAAATGGATTTCTGGTAGGAAAGAACAAAAGTATTGGACATTTGGGGACAACACACCTGCTTGTCTCATGAAATCGTGGTGCACCCTTGTTACCACTGGTCTGGAAAGAACCCCAGTGAGCGGCCCCTCTCCCTCACACACACCTACTTGGACTAGGAGCCAGAACGACACACAGAATGGCCAGAAGCCCGGGCTCCAGCCATTTCTAACTGTATGTGGCATAATCAGGTTACCTTGCTTTCCTCATCTGTAAAATGGGGCAATAAGATTTGTACTGTTAAATGAATTACAATATGTAAAGTGCAGAATCTGGCTCAGAATGTGAGCTCAACCACTGTTATTATTCTCCCTTGGGACAGTGTCTTTCTGCAGAGGGCCCAGGTTCTCTTGCTTCTTACACAGCTGTCCACAGGTTCTGCCCTTCCCTGAGCCCTGTCAGACTCTGCCCTCTTCTCTGCCCTCCTCCACCCTTCCTGGTTCACACCCGCCCAGCACACACACCCTCCCACCCATTCTGGACAGCTCAAGCCTGCCAATATCTCTTCTGCCCTCCTAGCCCCCCAGCCTACCAAGGAAGAGGACAATGGGCTTAACCATGAGTGAGGATTGGAGGGATAAGCGGCTTAGCACAGGGGAACTGGGAGGAAAGAGCCTCCCCTTCAGAAGGGTGAAAACTGGGAGCTTTGTTCCCTTGGAGTGATTCAGATTGGCAACCCAGAAACTCTACACATACAAACAATAGTTGTTAAATAAACACATGCAGCGCTCAAGACTTGCTTATATATCAAATTTGCTATTAGAACATAATTTCTTCCTTATACAAAGTCATTGCTCAATGAAAACTGTTCAGAAGTTCAGTTCATGTCAAGTCTTCCATCAGGGTTTTGCTCTTAGCTTTAGTTTGAAATCAGTCTCTTCCAAGCATGCTTTCCTATTCTGTATGTGAGTCCCTGAGTGGCTCAGTTAAGCGGTCTGCTACTACCTGAAAGGTTGGCAGTTTGAAGTCACCCAGAGGTGTCTCTGAAGACAAGCCTGGTGATCTAATTTCAAAAGGTCACAGCCTTGAGAACTCTATAGAACAGTTCTACTCTGGACACATGGGGTTACCAGGAGTCGGAATTGATTCAATGGCAACTAACAACAATGTGTACTTCAGGAGTCCCCGGGTTGTGAAAGCTGTTAACACATTCAGCTGCTAACCCAGAGGTGCCGGAAAGGAAAGGCCTGGCAATCTACTTCCAAAATGGCATTCATTGAAAACACTATGGAGCAGAGTTCTACTCTAATACACACAGGGTCACCGCGAGTCAGGGTCAACTGGACAGCAACTGGTTTTCTTTTATGTAGTAGTAAAACTGAATGCAGTAAAACAGAACATTCATCTTGAGTTGGTTTCTGCTTTTATCAAGCCCACTTTATACACAGTGTTTGACCATGGAACACTTCAAATTTTACTTACTGGCAATGGCAGACTTTTAGACTCATAGGAATTAGTTCCCAGCTCTCCAAAATATCCATCCACTTTGAATCCACAGACTGGTTTTGTAGACCAGCTGTTTGGCAATTACATAGGCTGCTCGTGTCTGAAAGATACAACATTTTTAGATATTCTAAAGCACATTAGGTGACGTAAGTCAACCTCCCTTTCCCAAGAAAGTGGTTTTTTTTTTTTGAGTTCTGAAGCAGTCTTTTTTTTTTTTTAATTTTTATTGTGCTTTAAGTGAAGGTTTACAAATCAAGTCAGTCTCTCACACAAAAACTTATGTACACCTTGCTACATACTCCCAATTGCTCTCCCCCTAATGAGACAGCCCACTTCCTCCCTCCACTCTCTCTTTTCGTGTCCATTTTGCCAGCTTCTAACCCCTTCTACCCTCTCATCTCCCCTCCAGGCAGGAGAAGCCAACATAGTCTCAAGTGTCCACCTGATCCAAGAAGCTCACTCCTCACCAGCATCCCTCTCCAACCCATTGTCCAGTCCAATCCCTGTCTGAAGAGTTGGCTTCGGGAATGGTTCCTGTCCTGGGTCAACAGAAAGTCTGGGGGCCATGACCACCAGGGTCCTTCTAGTCTTAGTCAGACCATTAAGTCTGGTCTTTCTATGAGAGTTTGGGGTCTGGATCCCATGGCTCTCCTGCTCCCTCAGGGTTCTCTGTTATGTTCCCTGTCAGGGCAGTCATCGGTTATAGACGGGCACCATCTAGTTCTTCTTGTCGCAGGTTGATGTAGTCTCTGGTTTATGTGGCCCTTTCTGTCTCTTGGGCTCATAATTACCTTGTGTCCTTGGTGTTCTTCATTATCCTTTGGTCCAGGTGGGTTGAGACCAATTGATGCATCTTAGATGGCCGCTTGCTAGTGTTTAAGACCCCAGACGCCACTCTCCGAAGTGGGATGCAGTATGTTTTCTTAATAGATTTTATTATGCCAATTGACTTAGATGTCCCCTGAATCCATGGTCCCCAAATCTCCACCCCTGGTACACTGGCCTTTGAAGCATTCAGTTTATTCAGGAAACTTCTTTGCTTTTGGTTTAGTCCAGTTGTGCTGACCTCTCCTGTATTGTGTGTTGTCTTTCCCATCACCTAAAGTAGTTCTTATCTACGATCTAATTGGTGAATACCTCTCTCCCACGCTCTCTCCCTCCCCCCCTTCTCATAACCATCAAAGAATATTTTCTTCTCTGTTTAAACTATTTCTTGAGTACTTATAATAGTGGTCTTCTACAATATTTGTCCTTTTGCAACTGACTAATTTCACTCAGCATAATGCCTTCCAGATTCATCCATGTTATGAAATGTTTCACAGATTTCTCACTGTTCTTTATCGATGCATAGTATTCCATTGTGTGAATATACCATAATTTATTTATCCATTCATCCATTGATGGGCACCTTGGTTGCTTCCATCTTTTTGCTATTGTAAACAGTGCTGCAATGAACATGGGTGTGCATATATCTGTTCATGTAAAGGCTCTTATTTCTCCAGGATATATTCCAAGGGGTGGGATTGCTGGATCATATGATATTTTTACTTCTAGCTTTTTAAGGAAGTGCCATATCAATTTCCAAAGTGGTTGTACCATTTTACATTCCCACCAGCAGTGTATAAGTGTTCCAATCTCTTGTCATTTTTTTTTTAATTGTATTTTTTTTCTGTTTTTGTTGCAACTTGCATATAGCATGGAATAACTCAGGCATAGTCAGTTCATCCTTTCAGCCCCTTCAGTTGTGGAGAAACAGCATATAAATTTCTGTTTTACTTTAGTCCTTTTTTCCACTCTCATCCTCATTGTGTTTCTAAATTAGAGGACATTCTTCTTGTCCCACACTTTGAAGAGGTAGCCTTATGTCAGGTGTGGTAAATATGTATGTAACATATTGTTTGCCTTTTCAACATTCTTCACATATACAATTCAGTGACATTAGTTATGTTTTCATGTTGTTCAACCATTAACATTATCTGTTCCCAGATTATTCCATCACCCTTAACAGAAATGCTCAGTGCCCCTATGCAATGAGTTCCCCCTCCACCCGCCTCCTTCCTGCCTCCGAACGACTAATAAACTTTGATCTCTATACGATTGCTGTCTTAGTTATCTAGTGCTGCTATAACGGAAGCACCACAAGTGGGTGGCTTTAACAAACAGGAATTTAGTTTCTCACACTTTAGGAGGCTAGAAGTCCAAATTCAGGGTACCGACTCTAGGGGAAGGCTTTGTCTCTCTGTCAGCTCTGGAGGAAGGCCCTTGTCTCTTTTGAGCTTGTGCTCCTGGGTGATCTTCATGAGCTTGGCATCCCTCTTCCCCCATCTCTGTTTGCTTAATCTGCTTATTTTATATTTTGCAAGAGATTGACTCAAGACATGCCCTACCTTAATCCTGCCTTATTAACATAAAAAAGACAACTCTGAGACTGTCTAGGCAATGGCCCTGCCCTCCAAATTCTAGGTGTTAGCCATGCTCTCTGGAGTCTGGATGGAGGCCCTTGGTCCAGGACTTCAACTCCACCTTCCAGGCCCACTGAGATGGCAACCCTGCCCCCTTTGCTTTGGGTGGTCCCGTTCTCCTCATCCATCTGAGTGATAACCTTAACCCCTCGACCTCAGCAGGCCCTGTCCTTCTAACCCTTGTGTATGACAATCCCAACCCCTCAGTTTGGGCAGCAGGTCCATTTCCCTGGCATACCTTAACAGCAGCCCCATAATCCAGAACCGAGTTGGCAAAGACCTCACTCTTTGAAACCTAGGAGGTTGTGGTTCCACTCTTTGAGATCCAGAAGACTTTGGCCCCCCCTCTTTGAAACTAAGAAGGCCTGCTTATCATGCTTCTTCCAACAGTTCTGCTGCTGTCCAAGCTACTTCAGGGATGGTCCTTTTCTTTTTTTGGAGGACAATAGATGTAGCTCCTTTGGCCTGTTTCCTGCCTGTAGAATTTCAAGAGGCAGACAGCTTTCTTTCCTTTTGTTCTTTCTCATCCCCATCAGTCTGAGCTGATAGGTTTTCTGCTGTGGTAGATGGTTAGATCCATAAGTCAGAGGTTTAATCTCTTTAACAAAAGAATGTGTAGTCGTGTCCTTGGTGAACATTCTAAGACATGTGTCCTTAGTTTGTACAACAGAATTTTCCAAATCTTTGAGTTCTGTTTTCATTTTGCACAGTTCATGTTTGACTCCATCTCTTTTCACATTTTACTATAAGCATCAGGGTGAAACCACGTGGCCCCTTTAAGATCCTGCTTAGAAATCTCATCAGCCAAATATCCACATTCATCACTTACAAGCTCTACTTTCAACCAGACACTTGAACATAATTCAGGCAAGTTCTTTGTCACCGCATAAAAAGCATTGCCCTTCCTCTATTATCCTATCACTTGCTCATCATTTTCTTTTAAAGCCTTACCAGAAGCACATTTAGTATCCACACTGCCAGCAACATTCTCTTGCTGGCACCATATGTATTCTCTAAAATGATAGAGACTTTCTGTACAGCTTTCCTCACTTCCTTCTGAGCCCAGTAGCCCAGGTAAGCAAATCACACTGCTTTTTAGAAGAGTTGTATACAAGATGTACAGGACATCTAGCTGGTAAGATATTTTCATTTTCTTTGGCAAGAAGTTTCTAGACCGAATGAAATTTGTCATAATTTACGTTTTCAATGCCTGCCCGATATGCAGATTAGCAAAATCTAGTTTGTAATTGGACAAGATATCAACAATCTTTCTTTTTTCCCCTAGTTTTATTAAAATCTTTGTAGAAATCAGGAAGATGATCTGAAACTCTATTTTTCAAATCAAAGTCCTTAAGGGATAAGGGAAACCCCTTTTTTTTTTTTTCTTTGCTGCCTTGATTCGAGGTACAACTTGATAGACTGTGAGAAGCATGATCATTGGCAAGGCTCAACAAAAGCAGCCCTGCACTGTAAGGACCAATGCATGTGTTACCAAAATTTCCCCTTTTGTTCACCTACAGGATGTTTACTTACAAGCTCCGAATCAGGAAACGTAACTGTATTCAGTTGCATGGATATTACACAATATGTATCTTAGTTCCTGTGGTATGCTCAAGCTAATTCAGCAGCCACGATTTTCAACTGAACAACAGTGTCTTTAAAACCAAAAAAAAGAAAAAAAACCACTGCCATTAAATCGATTCAGAGGAGAACTGCCCCACAGGGTTTCCAAGGTTGTAAATCACAGAAGACTGCCGCATCTCTCTCTTGTGAAGTAGCTGGTGGGTTTGAACTGCCAGCCTTTCAATTAGCAGCCAAGTGCTTTAACCACTGAGCCACCAGGGTTCCTAGGTGTGTTTAGGGAGACAAAAATAAAAACTTTTGATTAATTCAGAAGCACTCATTTGTCTCATCCCAGATTTGTGAGATTCAGTTTCCATATGTGCTTCGATTCACTTCTCCACCATGTCTAATCCCAAACTCTCAGCACATTGTGCAGGATGCTCTATTTTGTTTACTTACTGTCTCAGTCACCTAGTGCTGCTATAACAGAAATACCACAAGTGGATGGCTTTAACAAAAAGAAGTTTATTCTCTCACAGTCAAGTGAGCCACAAGTCCAAATTCAGGGCATCAGCTTCAGGGGAAGTCTTTCTCTCTCTCGGCTCTGAAGGAAGGTCCTTCTCTTTAGTCTGGGAGCATCTCAGCACAGGAACCTCAGGTCCAAAGGACGCGCTCCACTCCCAGCACAGTTTTCTTGGTGATATGAGGTCCCCAACTCTCTGCTTGCTTCCCTTTCGTTTTACCTCTTAAGAGATAAAGGGTGGTGCAGGCCACACCCTAGGGAAACTCCGTTTACATTGGATCAGGGATGTGACCTGGTAAGGTGTTAGAGTCCCACCCTAAACCTCTTTAACATAAAATTACAATCACAAAATGGAGGACAACCACAGAATACTGGGAATCATGGCCTAACCAAGATGGTTTACACATTTTTGGGGGAACATAATTCAATCCATGACACTTACCTCCCTAACCCAGGTGTGTAGGTTCTGGCATCTGTCATTAAAATAGCACAGTCATTTAGGCTTCTCTTTTGTTGATGTGTGGGTAGTGTCAGCATTGATATTGCAATTGTTCTCATTTTTATTATCTGAATTTTAGGAAACATGGTCACAATGTTTACAGTGTTAAAAAATTTAAATAACACCATCATAATGCAAAGTACAACTGTTAATTCACAGACAAGTTAAGATTAACTATAAACACTCAAGATTACAATGCACTTAAGTCACTCAGAGTGATGCAGCAATGGATGATTTATTATTGCAAGCCACAAATTCTGATTGTCAATATCAGTGCTCAGGGCAAAAAGCAGCAACAGAGACAGAAGCCTTAGAAGAAATAAGTGTTTTTAGAAGAAATACAACCAGAATATTTCTTAGAAGTGAGGATGGCACGACTTTGGCTTGCTTACTTCGGACATGTCATCAGGAAAGACCAATCACTAGAAAAGAACATCATGTTTGGTAAAGGAGAGAGTCAGTGAAAATGAGATGAGTGAGATGGATTGACACAATAGTGGCAACAATGGACACAAACATACCAATGATCATGGAAATGACACAGGATAGGGCAATATTTCTGTTATAAATAAGTCACGATGAGTCAGAGCTGACTCAACAGTGATTAACAGCAAGCAACTTCATGGATGTGGCAGCATGCTTGTCTGTTTTCCCAGACTTGCTTACTCTATAATATTTCCTCAGATTCAAGCAGACATTTGCTCCGGCAGCATGCTTGTCCGCTTCCCACTTTTGTCTTTTTGAATATATGCTGAATAAAACTCTCTTTTTGCTTTACCAAACTTTGTGATGTTTTTTCCCCACAACAGATGTAAAAGACCTATATGAAGAAAACTACAAGACACTACTACAAGAACACAAAAGAGACATACGTAAGTGGAAAAACATACCTTGCTCATGGATAGGAAGACTTAACATTGTAAAAGTGTCTTTTCTACTGAAAGCCATCTATGGATACAAGGTAATTCAGATCTAAATTCCAACAACATTTTTTAATGAGATGGAGAAAGAAATCACCAACTTCATATGGAAAGGAAAGAGGCCCCAGGTAAGTAAAGCATTATTGAAAAAGAAGAACAAAGTGGGAGGCCTCACACTACCTGATTTTAGAACATATTATACCACCACAGTAGTCAAAACAGCCTGGTACTGGTACAACAACAGATACATAGACCAATGGAACAGAATTGAGAATTCAAACGTAAATCCATCCATATATGAGCAGCTTATATTTGACAAAGGCCCAAAGTCAGTTAAATGGGAAAAAGTCTGTTTAACAAATGGTGCTGGCATAACTGGATATCCATCTGCAAAAAATGAAACAAGACCCATACATCACACCATGCACAAAAACTAACTAAAAATGGATCAAAGGCCTAAATATAAAATCTAAAATGATAAAGATCATGGAAGAAAAAATAGGGACAACGCCAGGAGCCCTAATAAATGGTATATAAAACATTATTAACAATGCAGAGAAGAAACTAGAGAACCGGTCAAAACTCACCCAGTGCCTAGCTCCAAAAAATCAAACACCTATGCTCATCCAAAGACTTCACCAAAAGAGTAAAAAAATTACCCTCGGACTGGTAAAAAGTTATTAGCTATGACATTTCTGATCAGTGCCTGATCTCTAAAATCTACATGATATTGCAAAAACTCAACTACAAAAAGACAAATAACCTAATTAAAAAATGGGCAAAGAATATGAACAGACACTTCACTAAAGAAGACTCAGGTAGCTAACAGATACATGAGGAAATGCTCACGATCATTAGCCGTTAGATAAATGCAAATCAAAACTACAATGAGATTCCATCTCACTCCAACAAGGCTGGCATTGATCCAAAATAATAAATGCTGGAGAGGTTGTGGAGAGACTGGAACACGTATACACTGCCAATGGGAATGTAAAATGGTACAACCACTTTGGAAATCGATTTGGCTCTTCCTTAAAAAGCTAGAAATAGAACTACCATTTGATCCAGCAATCCCACCCCTTGGAATATATCCTAGAGAAATAAGAGCCTTTACATGAACAGATATATGCACACCCATGTTCACTGCAGCACTGTTTACAATAGCAAAAAGATGGAAGCAACCAAGGTGCCCATCAATGGATGAATGGATAAATAAATTATGGTATATTCACACAATGGAATGCTGTTCATCTATAAAGAGCAATGATGAATCTGTGAAACATTTCATAACATAGAGGATTCTGGAAGGTATTATGCTGAGTGAAATTAGTCAGTTGCAAAAGGACAAATATTATATGAGACCACTACTATAAGAACTCGAAAAATAGTTTAAACAGGGAAGAAAATATTTGATGGTTATGAGAGTGGGGAGGGAGGGAGAGGGTTTTCACTAATTAGATAGTAGACAAGAGCTATTTTAGGTGAAGGGAAAGACAACACACAATACAGGAGAGGTCAGCACAACTGGACTAAACCAAGAGCAAAAGAAGTTTCCTGAATAAACTGAATGCTTCGAAGGCCAGCGTAGCAGGGGCAGGGGTTTGGGGACCAAGGTTTCAGGGGACATCTAAGTCAATTGGCATAATAAAATCTATTAAGAAAACATTCTGCATCCCACTTTGGAGAGTGGCGTCTGGGGTCTTAAACACTAGCAAGCGGCCATCTAAGATGCATCAATTGGTCTCAACCCACCTGGACCAAAGGATAATGAAGAACACCAAGGACACAAGGTAATTATGAGCCCAAGAGACAGAAAGGGCCACATAAACCAGAGACTACATCAACCTGAGACCAGAAGAACCAGATGGTGCCTGTCTACAACAGATGACTGCTCTGACAGGGAACATAACAGAGAACCCTTGAAGGAGCAGGAGAGCAGTGGGATGCAGACCTCAAATTCTCATGGAAAAACCAGACTTAATGGTTTAACTGAGTCTAGAAGAACCGTGGAGGTCATGGTTCCCAGACCTTCTGTTAGCCCAAGACAGGAACCATTCCCAAAGCCAACTCTTCAGACAGAGATTAGACTGGACTATGGGCTAGAAAATGACACTAGTGTAGAGTGAGTTTCTTGGATCAAGTAGACACATGAGACTATGTGGGCAGCTCCTGTCTAGAGAGGCGATGAGAGGGCAGAGAGGGTCAGAGGCTGGCTGAACGGACATGGAAATAGAGAGTAGAGGCAAGCAGTGTGCTGTCTCATTAGGGGGAGAGCAACTAGGATTATATAGCAAGGTGTATATAAATTTTTGTATGAGATACTTGATTTGTAAACTTTCACCTAAAGCACAATAAAAATTTTAAAAAAAAGTTTCAAATGTGTATCTTTTCTCTTGACTCATTTTTTCAACATCTGCCACTTGCTTCTTCCAGGACAGGTACCACGGTAAGTTCCTGACAGTTGGCAATGAATGCAAGCTTCAGCTTCAAACACCCGCACTCTGGTGGGTAAACCTAGAAGCTGACCACCAGCGGCCTTGCAGAGTGATGAATGTGTGACAGGCTATTCCTCAAGATACAGGCCCACATCTCAGATGCAGAAGTGGGGAAGGGTCCATCCAATGAATCACAAACCCCAGAAGTGCTGAAAACAGGCACCATACATATTCTTAAAGAATATATGTATACTTAGGATATATCACGCGTGAAATATTAGAATATTGTCAATAACTTTTGAACTTCTTTTATCATGACTCAGAATAAGAAATATATTTTACATCTTTACCTAGTACCCAGGACTGTCTATTGTTCTAACTATATACCTGTTACCTGATTAGGGTCCGTGCCCTGGAGCAGCTGAGCCAATGAACCATACTCCAAGTCAGAAGGAGTGAGAAAGTTTATTAAGGGGATGTATACATCACTGGGGATCTGACAGCAACACAGGCTGTCTCTATGGAACCCCGAAAAGCCATTTAAATTAGAGCTTATATAGGATTTTACAAGGGTTAGAAGTGCTTTTGCAGTCTGCAGATGGCATGGCCAGAGGAGTTACGCATTACAAGATAGTGACAAAAGACTCTTTATTAGACTAAAGATGTACATACCAGGTACCTGGGCTCTGATCTACCTGTGGGGCTTGTAAGTCACTGGTGGTGCAAAGGTTATTCGTATCAGTTTAAAACAAAGAACAAAGTCCTTAACATTAGGTCAAAACTAAGTCATTAACAGAGGTATGTGAAGGAGGTGGCAGGCAGAGGAATGAGAAGAACCTATAGGTACGTCCTGGCTGTTAGTTATGTCAAGCTCTCAGTCGCCCATTTTGAAAAACGAGAAAATATGCTGGAGAGTATTGGGGTCACACAGCCAAACTATAAACAAATGTTTCGTAAATATAAAATACTTAGTTTTTCTAAGGGTAATACACTCTAATATTTGCTATTGAATTAGGCTCCATTTTATTTCATTAAAAAAAAAATGTTGAATCATGACCCTTCTAACTGATTTCATAACCAACCAAAATGTTGCAATGTTTTAAAAACAATGAACTACTTTGTTGTTTTGATCTAAATTACTTTGCCAGGAGACAGTGAATCATCTATGTAGTTCCGCAACTAATGGATAAATCGAGCAATCACCTAGCTTATTAATTTTCTACCTTTTTATTTTTTTATCTTAGTATTTTAATTTTTTAAATATAATACATCTGCATGTTGTTTGTTAATGATATTTTTTAAATTTTTTATTAATTTTTATTGTGCTTTAAGTAAAAGTTTACAAATCAAGTCAGTCTCTCATACAAAAATTTATATACACCTTGCTTTATATTCCTAGTTGCTGTCCCCCTAACGAGACGGCACACTCCTCTCCACCCTGTACTCCCCATGTCCATTCAGCCAGCTTCTGCCCCGCTCGGCCCTCTCATCTCCCCTCCAGACAATAGCTGTCCACAAAGTCTCATGTATCTACTTCAGCCAAGAAGCTCACTCCTTACCAGGATCATTTTCTATTTTATATTCCAGTCTAATCCCTGTCTGAAGAGTTGACTTTGGGAATGGTTCCTCTCTTGGGCTAACAGAAGGTCTGGGGACTGTGAGCTCCGGGGTCCTTCTAGTCTCAGTCAGACCATTAAGTCTGGCCTTTTTAGGAGAACTTGAGGTCTGTGTCCCACTGTTTTCCTGCTCCATCAGGGATTCTCTGTTGTGTTCCCTGTCAGGACAGTTATCAGTTATAGCTGGGCACCATCTAGTACTTCTGGTCTCAGGCTGACAAGTCTCTGATATATGTGGCCCTTTCTGTCTCTTGGGCTCATAATTACCTTGTGTGTTTGGTGTCCTTCATTCTCCTTCGCTCCATGTGGGTTGAGACCCATTGAAGAATCTTACATGGCTGCTTGCTACTGTTTAAGACCCCAGACGCCACTCTCCAAAGTGGAATGTAGAATGTTTTCTTAATAGATTTTATTATGTCAATTGACTTAGATGTCCCCTGAAACCCTGGTCCCCAAACCCCCGCCCTTGCTACTCTGGCCTTTGAAGCATTCAGTTTATTCAGGAAGATTCTTTTGCTCTTGGTTTAGTCCAGTTGTGCTCACCTCTCCTGTGTTGTGTGTTGTCTTTCCCTTGACCTAAAATAGTTCTTGCTTACTATCTAATTAGTTAATACCACTTGTAACCATCATAAAGAATATTTTCTTCTCTGTTTAAACTGTTTCTTGAGTTCTTGTAATAGTGGTCTCATACAATATTTGTCCTTTTGCAGTTGACTAATTTCACTCAGCATAATGCCGACCAGATTTCTCCATGTTATGAAATGTTTCACGGATTCATCATTGTTATTTGTCAATACGTAGCATTCCATTGTGTGAATACACCATAATTTATTTATCCATTCATCTGTTGATGGGCACCTTGGTTGCTTCCATCTTTTTGCTATTGTAAACAGTGCTGCAGTGAACATGGGTGTGCATATATCTGTTCATGTAAAGGCTCTTATTTCTTTAGGATATATTTCAAGGAGTGGGATTGCTGGATCATATGGTAGTTCTATTTCTAGCTTTTTAAGGAATCGCCAAATCAATTTCCAAGTGGCTGTACTATTTTACATTCCCACTAGCAGTGTGTAAGTGTTCCAGTCTCTCCACAACCTCTCCAACATTTATCGTTTTGTGTTTTTTTGGATTAATGCCAGCCTCCTTGGAGTGAGATGGTCTCTCAGTGTAGTTTTCATTTGCATTTCTCTAAGGGGTAATGATCGTGAGCATTTCCCCATGTATCTGTTAGCTGCCTGAATGTCTTCTTTGGTGAAGTGCCAGCTCATATCCTTTGCCCATTTTTTAATTGGGTTATTTGTCTTTTCGCAGTTGAGTTTTTGCATATCATGTAGATTTTAGACAACAGATGCTAATTGGAAATGTCAGAGCTGAAAACTTTTTCCCAATCTGTACGGAATCTTTTTTTTTTAATAATTTTTATTGCGCTTTAAGTGAACGTTTACAAATCAAGTCAGTCTGTCACATATAAGCTTATCTACACCTTACTCCATACGCTCACTTACTCTCCCCCTAATGAGTCAGCCCGCTCCCTCCTTCCAGTCTCTCCTTTCATGACAATTTTGCCAGTTTCTAACCCTCTCTACCCTCCTATCTCCCCTCCAGACAGGGGTTGCCAACACAGTCTCAAGTGTCCACCTGATACAAGTAGCTCACTTTTCATCAGCATCTCTCTCCAACCCATTGTCCAGTCCCTTCCATGTCTGATGAGTTGTCTTTGGGAATGGTTCCTATCCTGGGCCAACAGAAGGTTTGGGGACCATGACCGTCGGGATTCCTCTAGTCTCAGTCAGACCATTTAAGTTTGATCTTTTTATGAGAATTTGGGGTCTGCATCCCACTGATCTCCTGCTCCCTCAGGGGTTCTCTGTTGTGCTCCCTGTCAGGGCAGTCATCGACTGTGGCTGAGTACCATCTAGTTCTTCTGGTCTCAGGATGATATAAGTCTCTGGTTCATGCGGCCCTTTCTGTTTCTTGGGCTCGTAGTTATCGTGTGACCTTGGTGTTCTTCATTCTCCTTTGATCCAGGTGGGCTGGGACAAATTGATGCATCTTAGATGGCCGCTTGTTAACATTTAAGACCCCAGACGCCACATTTCAAAGTGGGATGCAGAATGTTTTCCTAATAGAATTATTTTGCCAATTGACATAGAAGTCCCCTTAAGCCATAGTCCCCAAACCCCCACTCTCGCTCCGCTGACCTTTGAAGCATTCAGCTTATCCCAGAAACTTCTTTGCTTTTGGTCCAGTCCAGTTGAGCTGACCTTCCGTGTATTGAGTACTGTCCTTCCCTTCACCTAAAGTAGTTCTTATCTGCTAACTAATCAGTAAATAACCCTCTCCCACCCTCCCTCCCTCCCTCCCCACCTCCTAATCACAAAAGTATGTGTTCTTCTCAGTTTATACTATTTCTCAAGATCTTATAATAGTGGTCTTATACAATATTTGTCCTTTTGCCTCTGACTAATTTCACTCAGCATAATGCCTTCCAGTTTCCTCCATGTTATGAAATGTTTCACAGATTCCTCACTGTTCTTTATCGATGTGTAGTATTCCATTCATCCTTTGATGGACACCTTGGTTGCTTCCAGCTTTTTGCTATTGTAAACAGAGCTGCAATAAACATGGGTGTGCATATATCTGTTCGTGTGAAGGCTCTTATTTCTCTAGGGTATATTCCGAGGAGTGGGATTTCTGGGTTGTATGGTAGTTCTATTTCTAACTTTTTAAGAAAACGCCAGATAGATTTCCAAAGTGGTTGTACCATTTGACATTCCCACCAGCAGTGTATAAGAGTTCCAATCTCTCCGCAGCCTCTCCAACATTTATCAGTTTGTGTTTTTTGGATTAATGCCAGCCTTGTTGGAGTGAGATGGAATCTCATCGTGGTTTTAATTTGCATTTCTCTAATGGCTAATGATCGAGAGCATTTTCTCATGTATCTGTTAGCTGCCTAAATATCTTCTTTAGTGAAGTGCATGTTCGTATCCTTTGCCCACTTCTTGATTGGGTTGTTTGTCTTTTTGTGGTTGAGTTTTAACAGAATCATAAAGATTTTAGAGATCAGGCGCTGGTGGGAGATGCTTGCGCTGTCTCAGAAGCCACGGTTAGTTCCTCCGTTCCCAGTCCAAAGCCCAGAGCCAAGGTTCCCCAGTTGGGACGCCGCACTCCCAGCTCCAAAACCAGTCACTACCTCCCGGTGACTTCTCCTCCTGTCAGCTGCGTCGCTGTGCTGCCTGAGTGCACTGGCTAGGCTTCCCCCGAGGTCACTTCTTGGGGCTCGGGCTGCGACCCTTGTTTTTGCTGTCTCAGGATGCCGTGCTCAGCTTGCCTGCGCCCAGTCCAAAGACTGGGGCCAAGGTTTCCTGACTGGCATGCTGGCTCCAGGCTCTGAAAACAGTCGCTGCTTCCCCGTGGTTGTTCGTTCTCAGTCTCTGTCACTCAGGTCAACTCTTTATATCTGTGTTTGATGGTCAGGGTTCGTAGACTGCTATGCATGTGATTGGTTCACTTGTTTTTCCAAGTCTTTGTTGCAGGAGGGATCCGAGGTAGCTTCTACCTAGTCAGCCATCTTCTGTTTGTTAATGATATTTTACAATTGTCATTAACTCTGTGTGAGAGAGACAGACAGACAGACTTTCTCCTCATTTGTCTAACAGTTCTCTCTGGACTAGAGGATGAACTCAGTGGCTCCAGGGCACATGTGTGCAGGATCACCCCAATCCACATACAGACTCACAGGCCCCTCGTGTGTAATTACAAGACACCCACACAGTGCACCACAAACACACCCACCCACACTCTCACAGTTGGCATGCTGCACACACATGTCATGTCTCCCTTCATCATACAATATACAGGTAACCTCCAGCAACCCCTCTACTTACATTGCTCCAAAGCATATGAGGGGAGGAGGGATGCCTCTCCTTCACACCCTAGAGATGGCATCACCTGCCAATCTCCCTTCCCATAACCACATCCCCACCAAACCAATAGAGCTGCTGAATAAGAACAGGATTGGTCCCCTGAAGTGGACATCAGGAACTATATCTGCTGACTTCCTTGCTTGAGTGTCCTGGGAATTCCAGCAAGGCATGGGCCAAGCTGGAGCAACTGGTGTTCAAACTCCTTCAGGAGGGAACCCAGTTTGGAAAGACCACTCAGAAAAGGGAAGGCCCTAAACTGGCAAAAAAAAAAAAAAAAAAGAAGATTCCCATGACTTAAGTCCCTCTGTACTGAAGGCCCTGCAAATAAAAGCTACTCTGCTCCCTTGAATCCAATGAATATGTAGGGTTCTTCATTCAACAAATATTTATTGAGCACTTACAATGTGCCAAGCACTGGGATACAGCAGTAATCGGAACATACAGTCCTCATCAGGATTTACGTTTTGTGTAGGGGAAACATTATATAAACAAGTACATTATATGGTCCATTAGAAGGTGATCAGTACTGTGGAGAAAAATAAAGCAAGAGCGGGTAAGGGATGAGGGAGAATATGTGGTCATAGAAGGCATTACTGAGAAGTTGACATCTGAGCAAAGGCTTTAAAGAGGTGAGTGCCACAGGGATGTCTGGGGGAAGACCATTCCGTGAAAAGGGCCTGGGGCTGGAGCCTGCCTGGACTGTTGAGTGGCCCATATAAAACTTGGGTGTTTGAAGCTGAGGGCAGAAAGGGGAGAATAATAGGGAAGAGATTGGAGACTACCAGGGCCCACAGTCTGGAGAGTCTTTGGAGGGCACTGTAGCCCTCTGGAGCCAAAAGAGGACACATGGGAAATGATGAGCAGAAGGGGGCCGTGATCTGACTCTTTGAATAGGATCCCTCTGGCTGCCTGAGGCTTAAGCTCCATTCTGGCCATATTAGGGGAGTGAAACGATTTAAGGTATCTCTGAAGGACAGGAAGGGGGGTAGGGGTGGGGAACAAGCCTGAGGTGTGCCTGAGGAGACACGTGGACTGCAGTTCCCATGGGCTGTGAGTGATGACCCACAGAAGCCACAGGTAGGAATGTGGAGGTCAGGGCAGTCAACACCCAGAAGTCAGCAGGTAGGAAGGAGACAGCTGCTGCCAGAGAAGCCGGATGGATGCAAGTACAGGGGTCACAAACTTGGGATGTCTGGGGCACCCAGAGTCCCATATACACACCTCCACCGCTATACAAACCAAATAACCTCCAGGTATGACCTTTTCACCTAAAACTGCACTAACCCCAACGAAGTCTGTCCCTTTCTTTGTTTTATTTTTCTCCCTAGCACTTAGGACCATCTAACAAAGGATCTGTTTTCAGGTTTTATCTGGTCTGCCGTCAGACTGCCCATTCAATGGGGGCAGTGATGATGCTTATCTGTCTCATTCACCGCTGGGCAGTCAGGGCCTCTACACAGCAGGTATATAAGGAATATTTTTGAGTGACTCAATGAATGAAGGATTGAATGAATTGCTGAGTATTATCCAGTAGAGTGTTTACTGTATGTAAATATGAGCTACTAGAGGACAGAACTTTTGTCTTTTTTTTTTTTCAGTCATTTCATAAATACTTATTATGTGTCTACTCCATAATTTTCCTGATGTCTTTTTGGTATCCAATTTGCCATCTTATTCTCTCCATCCTTCCCTTCTCTCCTCCTCCCTCTTTTTTTTCTTCTTTTCTTCTTTCCATTCAATTGTACCTTGCTCCTGTTGTTGTTAGCTGCCATTGAGAATGGCCCCCAACTCATGGCAACCCCATGACTGAACAAAATGCTGCCCAGTCCTGTGTCATCCCCATGATCCATTGGAGGTCAGATCGTTGTAATCCATAGGGTTTTCGTTGGCTGATTTTTGGAGGTAGGTCACCAGGCCTTTCCTCCTAGTCCATCTTAGTCTAGAAGGTCTGCTGAAACCTGTTCAGCGTCATAGCAACATGCAAGCCTCCACTGACAGACTGGTGGTGCCTACGCATTAAGTGCATTGTGTAAAGATAAAAAAAAGAAAAAAAAAAGTTTTTCTAGAGGCAGTTACAATGACATAGAAACTGACTGTTGATTTGCTCAATCCTTAACTACACTGAAGGAATGAAGGATGAGGAAGAAAGGCTCAGGAAAGGTGTCAAGGCCACCTTCAGTCCTATTTCCAGCCCCACCAACCCCCTAAGACATGTAGTTTTCCTGGCTGTCAGAGGAGGTCAGCAGGGATGGAGAGATAGGGAATAACTGTTTTTAATAGCCTTGAAGACTGTGTGTCAACTTCATATCTTCTTCCACCCTGTTCTCTCCTCCCAGCACTTGTCCAGGTCCCTCCCTCAGCCAGAGGACAGGGACACCCCATCTCAACACTCAGACTGATATTATCTCCAGGGGAGAAGCTCCTGAGACCCAGGCTCCGGTCTGATGACCCCTCTCCCTCCCAAGGACAGAAGGAAGAGGATCTCAGGGCCAGGTGGACATGGCTGTGGCCCCACACCACTGGTCTGTGTGCTCTGTCTCTTCACAGTCTCTCTCCGAAGCAAACCCTGGCACTCCCTTTTGGGGGGGAGGGCCTTTGGGGGGAAATGGCGGCATGCCCTCATCCTCAGTGGTGATGGCGGTCTGGGAGGCAGCAGCCCCATTCCTAAAGAGGTGCGAGGAGTGATAGAAGGACTAGTTAGAGGGCAAGGGCCTGTCAGGGCAGTACAAGCCACCCATCCAATCACCATCTTCAGAAGGCTGCCTGTCCCCTGGATCTGGAGGCCAACCATAATCCCTCCCTCAAGGAAAGCGAGACCCCTTGTGTCCCCTCTCCCTCCCTCTCACTTCTCGAGCTCACTTCTGGGATCTGCAATCAATAATTTTGTTGATTTACTAATCCAAAGTGAAGCTTGAATGTCCATCAACAGATGCTTGTGGTATATCCATACAATGGAATATTATTCAGTCATGAAAAGAAATGAAGCTCTGGTACCTGCTACAACATCTTGCTAAGTGAAATAAGCCAGACAGAAGAGAACAAACATTGCATGATCCCATTTACATGAAACATTCAAAATAGGCAAATCCACAGAGAAAGCAGATTGGTGGTTGCGGGGGCCTGGGGGTAGATAACAATGGGGAGTTACTGCTTAATGGGTATTGAGTTTCAATTTGGGGTGATGAAAAGTTTTGGAACCAGTTGGCGGTGGGGGTTGCACACTGTTATGAATGTAATTAATGCCACTGAATTGTACACTTTAAAATGGTTAAAATGGTAAATCTTATGTATATTTTGCCACGATAAAAAAAAAATTTTTTTTAAAAGCCGAGTTTGAGACATACTTCCAGAAGTTACCCCATCCCTTCCCCTGTCCAGATATCCCTGTCCCAGTCCTCGCAAGGAAGGCAGATCTGCTGAAGAGCCAGAGAAGGCCACACAAGGGATTTCCACCAACGTTCTCTTCATCTTCCCACCACCAGGTGTGGTGGGTAGTGCTGATGAGGAAAATGAGAAGTGCTCACATACGTAAAGGGTCACACCAAGGAAGGGCAAACTGTTGATCAGAAGTCAAGCCAAAGTTAAACCACAGACTCCCGTGGGCCAACTTCCCCTCGGGGCCTGTGCTGCTTCCTCTCAGTCAGGCAACCACCTCCAGTTGCTGTACAGTCCATTCCGACTCATGGCGACCCTATGTGTGTCAGAGTAGAGCCGTGCTCCATAGGGTTTTCAGTGGCTAATTCTTTGGAATTAGATCACCAGGCCTCTCTTCCAAGGCATCTTTGGGTAGACCTGAACCTTCACCATGGCAACTTAGTACTTTAACTATTTGCACCACCCAGGGACTTCCAGTCAGGCAACAACTCTATCGAATTCAGCCTTCCTGCAGCTACAGGAGGAGAAGGCAGGCTTGGAGTTTAGGAATCTTCAGTTAGAACTGATACAAACTGAGGGGAACTCGGATTCCATAAATCATGGAGAGGATGAACAGGGTGCCTCTGAGAGAAGTTCTGGGGTTAAGTTCTGATGCCTGAGCACGAGCCTCGTGGCAAGGCGCCTCCACGCTCAGGGACACTCCCAGTCTCAGAGGTATGAGAGACTCTGAGTAGCACCCCTTCTGAGGGCCCAGCCACACCCAACCTTCCCTGGCCTTACAGAATGCTTCCCAGGACAGAGGCATACCCTAGCCTCAGACCACCTTGGATTCAGGGCACCACTACACATTGAAGAGACAATGTTTTCGAATCAATGGAGCCAAGATATGCTTCATTTAATAAGTGGGAAACCAGTGCTGAGTGTCGTGAGGAGGGGGAGTCGTTATCGACTACTCCAAATGATTTGTGTCTGCTCACAATGTTCTTTTTTAATTAGTAAGGACACAGGTTCTTGGCTACCCCAGACACCAGAGGCCTCAGTCACCAAAAGGGTAAGAGAGAGAAAGAGAGCAGGCAAGCTTAGGGCAAACAAACTCCAAAGTCTAAGGTCCAAAGTCCAGACACCTCTGTCACTCTTGACCATGTTGCCTCATTGGGCTCATGAGCACTATATCAGGCCTCTACTTCAGCAAGACTTTCATCAAGCTAGGGCCGCAGAGGGATCGACTTCCCTTCAGACTAAGTGGAGACCGGGTTGGCTCGAAGGCCAATCACCCTTACTTCAAAACTCAGCTGGTTCTGGGACCCAGGTCAATCAACCTCTCGCACAGGGGGTCCCCTGGCAGGTGAGGGGTCTCACACTGCCTCTCCACTGTCCGAAAGAGGGTGGCTCTGATATGCTCCGAGCAAAGCTGAGTCTTAGTATCTCTTCTTTTATACACTTTGGGGCTCTCTGAGCCCTTTTGGTTGGTGTTGATCAGTACTTGTTCACGACTTAGCTGGAGCTCTTTAAGCCTGTTTGGTTGATACTGATAAGTCCTTGTTTGTGACTTAGTTGGTCCTGGTTCTTCTGTTGATAAAGTTGTTTTTCTCCTCTAGGTTACATCATCTTTATCTCCTTTCTTCACATGTTGTTTACTTCTTCATTTGCTCTCAGCTAGCCTGGGCTCCATGCTGAGTATATTAGCTAATTTGTAGGCTGAAATAGAGGAAACCGTGGTGGCCTAGTGGTTAAGTGCTACGGCTGCTAAACAAAGGGTCAGAAGTTCCAATCCGCCAGAGGCTCCTTGGAAACTCTATGGGGCAGTTATACTCTATCCTATAGGGTCGCCATGAGTCGGAATCGATTCGACGGCACTGGGTTTGGTTTGGTTTGGAATGGAGCCCTTGGGAGATGCAAACAATGCACTTGGCTGCTGACGGAAAGGTTGGAAGTTCAAGTTCACCCAGAGGCACCTCTGAAGAAAGACCTGGTGATCTACTTAAGAAAAATGAGCCACTCAAAACCCTATGGAGCACAGTTCTACTCTGACACACATGGGCTCACCATGAGTTAGAATCGACTCAAGGGCAACTGGTTACCTGAAAACCAAAAAAAACAAACCTATTGCTGTGGTATCAATTCGACTCATAGAGGCTCTATAGGACAGAGTAGGACTGCCATATAGGGTTTCCAAGGAGCACCTGGTGGATTCAAACTGCCGACCTTTGGTTGGCAAACATAGCTCTTAACCACGAGGGTTTCCAGTTTCTGGAAAACAGTGTAGAATTCACTGATGTTTAATAGAAGCTCAAAGTATATGAGGACATAAGTCTTCCCATGTCAGGCCAGAAGGGGTCCAGAAATAGTAGGCAGAGGTACCCAGTGACATGACCATAGGCACCAGCAAGCACAGGGCACAGCCAGCCTACCACCAAGAAGGTCAAAAGGCAAGGTGTCCCCCTCACCCCTGCCAGCACCCCAACCCCCATGGTGCAGAAGGAGGTGAAGAGGGCAGGAGAGAGAGGGGCACTAGCAGAAGGTCTGAGGCACCACCACCCCAGGCCCTCTGCTGGTACTCCCTCATCCTTCTGGGGGTGTCCTTTAAGGCCGCCAAATTTCCCCTCCAAATGCAATAATTGGAGCAGGAAGATCATGTTCAAGGTAGGGAAATGAGCCATGCATGGGGCCACCCCAGACATGACGACAACAGAACATCCTGATCCACTGCCAGAAGAATTTGCTGGTTCACAGAGACGGAAGGAAGTAGAAATGAGGGCCTGTCCCCACCCTAAATCGTACATAGTCTCGCCAGGTTATGGATTGGCACATTCTCTTGCACCATGCTATCTATTGCCTCAAGAATGAGGACTTCTCCTGAGAGATCTCATGCTGAGGAAATGTGAATCAAGAACGAGCTTTAGTGCTAGCTTTGTTAACAACAACAAAAAAAAGTTAACCGCCCTTAAATCCCATTCCTCCTCTCCTCCGGCACTACAGCAGAATCAGCTTTTGTGGGGCCTTGCCCTGGACATTCAGCAGAGACCCAGAAGGAAGGGGGAAGCATGGCCATGGAGACTCTAGTTGTGGACACATAACCAAGGAGGATCCCCAGAGCCCAGTGAGCTCCAGGTCCTTGTCAGGGACTCAGTGCCTGGTCTACCTTCCCAAACGCTGACAGCTGGGCTCATGCCTGGCCATGGGGACATGTGTTCCATTGGCCTGTGACCTCACTGTTGGTCACAGCTCAGCCTTCTAGGATGAACTTGACATTGTGTGGGGCCTGGCAGACCCTGTATCTGACCTGTCCTCAAACCGGCCTGACACTACAGAAGGGGGTGTGTTCCCCTCCTGGCCTGATACCAGGTACCATTCCACCTGGTCCAGGAGCTTTCCTTGGGCATGTCTCCACTGGGGCTGACTTCAGCATGAGCTACCAGTCAGGGTGCCCAGCAAGAGAGGACAGTATGAGGGCTGGGGCAGGGTGGAGGCAGATCCCTGACACCTCTGTGATCCAAGGAAGAACCTACTGTAATAAGAAAGGAATGGTCCTGGAGTGGCTTCAAGGATGGCCTATCTCTCCTTTCCCTGAGAGTCAATACAGATGGAGGAGGACATGTCTTATGGGGCAGGCTCTGCATGTCCTCTGGGCCCTGGGTGTTGTTCCCCAAAAGGGTCAGTCATCTCCACAGGGAGTCTGAGATGGGCAGGGCTGAAGCTGTATAAGGTCAAGGTGTTTGCTTCTGATTTTATAGGTTTTCTGTTTTTCTCCAGGGTCCCTGTTCTCACTTCCCTCTCTCTCCTTCACATGCCCCACCCCACACTCTTACAGTTTGTTTGCTTGCTTTAGAGATTACTTTCTTTAATTTAATGGTATATTTCGGAAATCTGTCCCTATCTGTCATAGATGTTTCCTCTTGTTTTATTTATTTAACTTTGGTAAATATGTATGGACAATGGCATCATTAGGAGGGTGCAGGATGTGTGGCCTGTGCTGGGTGACACTGTCAGAGGGGGTGACACCAAAATGACTGTCTATAAAATATTTGTGCAGTTTTTGAGAAGGAAATTTATTACTTTTTATAAAAAATCCATGTAGATAGTTATGACAACAAAAATATTTTTCATAAGCCCAGCTTACATGTATCAATATACCTACAAGACTAAAACACTATTCTAATTTACTGTTTGAACCTTCTAATGCGCTTCGGTCAGAGCTGGAACTTTTACCCAATTACAGTGATGCTTCAGATCAAGAAATCTGCACCCGCTAGAAGCACACGCTGTTTTCATTGCTGCTGGTGTGTTTTTATAAAGAAAAAAAATTTTTTGTTGTTGTTTTTATAGTCCCCGATTTTGTCAAATTTTCTGGTGTTTTAGCTACAATATTGTGGAAATTAGTATTTGTGAACCTATATCGGTAACTTTTTTGAGAATGAAGTAGTAATTAAAGAAAAAGGAAAAAAATAAAAAAGGTTTCCACTCATTTACTAAAAATGTAACTAATAATGTTGTAATTCCACAGAGAAAGATTTAACTATTTTGTTGTTAGTATTCAGGTAATCTAAGAAATATTACATTTAAGCAATTTACGACTATATTTATCACATATTATTCTACGATTAGAATTTATAATAAACATTACTAAGGATTCTATATGGTCTGGTATGGAAGGAGGTCCATGGGGGGGTGGCACCAACCCTAGTGATGCCAGTTTTTTGGAACGTTTGCCATTTCAGCAATCTCCACATGTACAATTCAGTGACATTAATTACATCCATCATGTTATTCAACCATCACCCTTACCCATGCAGTTTTTGAGGTTCCATATTATGCTGGCAGTGGACAGCGACAGACTTCTCAACTGGAGGAGGAGAGTCAGTCATGATGTGGCTGGTGCCCCCACCCCAGGTGTGGCTGTGACTCTCTTTGACACCTGTGCCAAGGGCAGGGCAGGCCAGAGACGCCAGGAAAAGGGTGCCAGGGGAAAACCTCCTTCTGCGTGTGGGACATGGTGAGAAGGCTGGTCTCTGAGGGCAGCTCACACACCTGGAAGTCTAAGTGTGGAGGAGGGGCAGAAAAGGTGCAAAACCAGGAAGACATGTGTGGGAGGGAGTGACAGACCCCACAGGGCTGCTGGGCAGGCAGGGCACTTATGCCAGGAGTATGCTCCTTCTAACCCGTGGTTCCTCCCTGTCCTGCCCTTATTCCCTCCTCACCTCAGCCACCCTACCCCCACTCCCTAGTAAAGAAATTCAGCCCCGAGGGGGAACCATGGGGAACAATGCATCACCAATGAATGCTTTGCAGAGCAGCCCCTTCCCTGAACTCTCTGTCCCTCCAACCAGAGGGCATACAGAACAGGTGCCCCAGGACAGACTCCCCAGGACAGAATCCCAGCTACATGCCCTCTAATTTGCCAGGCCCTACCTTGGCTCTAGATCTGCAGCTCCTCCCTCACATCTGGATTGGAGTAGATTTGAGGCCAGGGTCCTGGAGGCTGAATGGCCCAGGTCCCCACCCGCCCCCCCCACCCCAGAGCTCTCCATCCACCAAGGCTAGAAGGGCTGGCAGCCCTACCCTACCCCATGTAAACAGTGCCCAGCATATGAACACAGCCTGTGACACACATGTGGCGGCCCCAGTCCCCACTTTCCAGGGGTAGCACCCACCTGCAGACAGGGGTTCTCTGGGCAGCCCAGCCCTGTCAGACCCACTCTGCTAGCCCACCACCTGGACCTCAGGTATGTGCCCGTGTGTGCCCCAGATTATGTGTGCACCTGTGTTGTTAGCTCATCAACACCAGGGGGTTGAGCCAGATATTGTTCAAGTTTCCTCTTGTCCTCTGACCCTAATAGAGCTCCTCCCAGAGGCTTGGCAGAGTGTGTTTTCTCTTGTGCATGCATGCAACTCCATCCTACCTTCATAGAAAGTCCCACTGCCTGAGTCTGGGCTTTCTAGTCCAGAAGCAGCAGTAATAACAGGACCTGCTTCCAGGGGTGTGGGTGGGGAGTGAAGGAAATAATCAGAGTTGGGTTAGGAAGAGTGAGGTCAAGTGCCTTGGGCACTGGCAACACAGGAACCAGCTGCCATTCAGGCAACTCTGACTCTGACTGCTACTCCGGCTCTGACTCCAACTCCATGCATAACGACCTCATGTGTGTCAGAGTAGAACTGTGCTCCACAGGATTTTAAACAGCTGATTTTTGGAAGTAGATTGTCTGGCCTTTCTTCCAAACACCTCAAACTTCCAACCTTTTGGCTAGCAGTCCAGCATGTTAATTGTTTATACCATCCAGAAACGCCAGCAGCACAGAAGAATCCCCTTAAAAAGACAAGTGCTCCCCAATAATGTGATGTTGGATTTTCTTTTAAACATCAAGGAAACTCAGAACTTTGTTGAATTTTCTTCTGTTAGAGTTTGGCAATGTTTTACTTAGAATTCCACCTGTCAGGGATTAGGGCTTCTAAAACCTTCATTGGGTCCTAGAAGCTACGCAGGCAGGCAGGGCTTGGCATGGGGGAGGCTCTCAGCAGATGTTACCTTGAGTCTCCATTGGTCTAATACCTGACCTCCTTCTTCACAGTCTCCCTTTTTCTCTGGGATCCATCATCCACTTTACCCCTTCAGGTCCTCCAGAGCCTTTTTCGTCATCGCACATAGTGTATAGTAATTTCATGTATTTTCTCTCTCCTCCACTATTGTCTCTCTCCTTTTTTTTTTTTCTTCACCTAGAAAAAAAGCAATTTTAATTTTAGCCCGTGGTTACATTTTTTGTTTTACACTTTATAATTGGTTTTAAATTTTTGTTGTCGTTGTTAGCTGCTGTTGAGTCCACTCCAATTCATGGCAACCTTATGTACAACAGAACAAAACATTGCCTGGTCCTGTGTCATCTTCTCAATCTCCTGCATGTTCAAGTCCGTCATTGTGGCCATTGTGCCAGCCCATCTTCACCAAGGGTCTCCCTCAACCTCTTAGGCCTTCTGCTTCACCAAACATGTCTTCTTCCAGCAGCTGATCCCTCCTGATGATGTGTCCAAAGCAAGCAATTCAGACAATGTTCTGTCCTGAGCCATAAGGTTTTCACTGGTTAATTTTCAGAAGTAAACTGTGACACCTTTCCTCCTGGTTTGTCTTAGCCTCGAAGCTCTGTTGAACCCTGTCCACCATGGGTGACCCTGCTGGTATTTAAAATACCGGTGGCATAGCTTCCAGCATCATAGCAACATGTAAGCCACCACAGTATGACAAATTGACAGAAAGGTGGTGGTTTAAATTTTTACTGAGGCATAATTTTCTTGTAGTACAGTACAGGAATCTTAAGTAGCTTAATGAAGCTTTGTCTTTGTAAATTTTTGTGACTATCACCCAGATTTTTATCACCCCAAAAAAGTTCTCTTTTGCCCATTTCTAGTCAACACCCACAAGAGATAATCCCTATGAGGACTTTTATCCCCATTGATTAGTTTTGCCTGTTCTTAAATATCATGTAAATGGAATAAGATAATATGTAAAACATTTCTTTCACTCAACACTATGTCTATATGATTCATCCATGTCTCCAAGGGCTGCTGTAACAAAGCACCACAAAATGGGTGGCTTATAAGAACAGAAATTTATGTCTCACAGTGCTGGAGTCCAAGTCAGTGTTGTTGGCCCAGTCATAATGTCTCCAAAGGCACTAGGGAAAGCTCTTTTCTTGTCTCTTCCAGCTTCTTGTCATCCCAGGCATTCTTCGGCTTGTAAATGCATTTGTCTGTCTGCCTCTTCTCTTCTTTTTTAAGGACACCATTCAGATTGGATTAGGACCCACCCTACTCTTTTATGACCTCATCTTAATTTAACTGATAATACCTTCAAAGTTCCCATTTCCAAACAAGATCACTTTCACAGGTATAGGATAAAGACCTCAACATATTTTTTTGGGAGGGGACACAACTCAATCCATAACATGATATATATCTGTAGTTTTATTTTATTTTATTTTTTGCTGGGTAGTATTGTATGAATATGCTTCCGTTTGCTTATTACATGGGTTTGAACAGGTTTCTCCACGTCTTTGGTGGGCACACCCACCAACAGTGTTTGGGAGTTCCAGTTGTTCCACATGCTCACCAGCACTTCCTCTTGTCCATTCTCATGGGTATGAAGAGGAATCCCATTGCAATTTTAATTTGCATTTCCCTGATGACTATAGGGTCGCTATGAGTTGGAATCAACTTGATGGCAATGGGTTTGGTTTTTTGGTTGACTGACTGATGCTTGTTCATGTGGCTATTAGCCATTTGCATATCCTATTGCAGTGTGAAAACTTCCTTTTGAAGTTCTTCAGAATAGGAGGATGGCTGGGCTTAACTCACACTTCTGGCTAGTGCTACGCCTATCTCCAAAGATCTCCAGCACTTTGAAGATCTGCCTTTTGGGGTCGCTGTGCAGATGAGAGGGATGGTTGAGTTGGGACACATTGCGGAAGGGATCAGAAAGGCCTGAAATCTCCCCCATCCCTTGAAACAGGATGCCAGCATCTCTGGTCCATGGCTGAAATCTACCAAGTCGAGGCGTCCTTACACACCCTAACATGCCTGGCCTAAATGCCTTTACTTCCATCTCCCAAACTAGTACCAGTTGGCAATGAGTGGATTCTGATTCATGGTGACTCCATTTGTGTCAGAGTAGAACTGTGCCCCATAGGGATTTCAAGGGTTGATTTTCAGAAGTAGATTGCCAGGCTTTTCTTCTGAGGCACCTGTGGGTGGACTCCAACCTCCTACCTTTTGGCTAGAAGCTGAGTGCGTTAAACATTTGTATTACTCAGGGACTCCACTCCCATCTCCAACCTCTACTTTCTACCCTAGTCCAATCACCTTCTTGTCTCCAGCTTAGCCTGCATGCCCCGCAGCCTCTACACTCCCCAAACCCTCACTGTGGCATGTGCTTCCCTGCAAAGGAGGGATAGAGGAAAGCCCCAAATGGGAGGGATACAGGAGAAGGGCAGGCCAGGGACTCCCAGTTTGCATATCTTATTGTAGTGTGAAAACTTCCTGTTGAAGTTTTGTGTGTTTTGTTACTAATGGATCACAGGCACCTGCGATTGAGCCTGGTCCATACTGGGTGTTCAGTAACTATGTACTGAATGAATAGATGATGAATGAATAAACAAATGGATAAGGTTCATCAGAATAGGAGGGCAGCTGGGCTCACCTCACACTTCTAGCTGGTGCTATGCCTGTCTCCAAAGATCTCCAGCACTTGAAGATCTGCCTTGAGTATTGTGCTGGAAGCATGTGCTGAGAGCAAAATGCCTTGAGAACAAAAAAATACATCAAGCAGCAGGAAGTGCTGGGCTCCAAGTTAAACCCGGGTAGACAAATCTCTCTGCTCTGAACGTCCTAAAGCACAGGATGAAGGAAAAATGGGGCCCTTTGGGGAAAGGGGAGAGTTTATGAGGGGCTGGGGGAATTAGGAGCCAAGGAGGGCTGGATGTTCTGCCCTGGAGGGGCATCAGGTTAGGTACCCACCTCAATGTTGGCTGTCATGGGTACATAGCCTCAGTACGTCATTTATGCATTCATTGACCAAGCATTCATTGAGCACCACTGCATACCAGGCACTCAACTGGACATCCTATAGTGAAGATTAAAAAAGGAAGTGCCCTGGTACCCTGCAGTTAACAGGCCAGCAGAACAGATAAGTGTGTTATCATTTAAAAGTAGAGTTTTACCTTAAATCAGAAATATCCCCTGAGGTCTTCTTAAAACCAAATAATAGTTTAGCCTAACTAGTAAAGAGTGTCTGCCTTGAGTACTGTGCTCTTTTAAGATGTATCTGTATGGGATCAAACTGACAACAGCAACTCCAAAGATTAAATAGGAACTTTAGAAGGTAGTGATTTTATATCAAGGTGGGAGGAACAACTGGGAAAAGGAAGGTGAGAATTGTTATACACCTTGAAGAATGTAATCATTGTCACTGAATTGTTCATGTAGAAATTGTTGAGTTGGTGTATGTTCTGCTGTGTATATTCTAAACAACAACAAAAATAAAATAAATTATATAAAAAGTGAAAAGAGTTTTAGTCGAGAGGTAGGCAAAGCATCCTAGAAGCTGTGAGTGGGCATTTACAGCAAGGAGCTTATGTTAGAACCATCCCTGGGCTGGTTGAGAGGCCCCAGGGGAAGGGAGGAGGAAGAACAGAGCTGACAGTTAACCCTGGACTGAGGACTCAGAGGAAAGGAGGACTCAAAAAGTACCTCAGAGTTTCTAGTCGAGAAAACCAGATGGGCAAGAGTACACTCAGTCCAGGTAGGGTGAGGCAAGGAGGGGCAGGTCTGGTTTCTTGGGGAACAGAACAGTATTGGACTTTATGTGCTTATCCCTAGGACCCCGGCCTCCCCCATCCAGAGGCCCTGGGTATAACTAAAGTGTTGGGAGCTGGGATGTTCAGAGGCCAGAGAAAGAAGAAGATAAGGCCCCTGACTCTGCCCTCATCTCTCAGACCAACCTCAGAGCCCCAAAGGGACCCACCTGTTGGAGCAAACACTCATTGAAGACCCAAGAACCATGATGAGCTTCTGTGAGTACCCAGAGGGGCCTGCATCCCTCATCCTCTGCTGCTCTGCCCCGGCCCTAGGGTGACCCTGCTTTCTAAACCAAAAATAGAAACTTACCATCTGACTTTGGTGGAGACACAGGGACAGAATTCCTTGAAGTTGAAAATCTGTGATGTGTGGGTTCATATCTATTCCTCATTCATTCATCCAACAAATTGTCAGTAATGGTCCACTATGGAACTGTGATGTTGGGGTATAAGCAGGGTGGACAAGGCAGACCCTTCTTGGCTTCAGAGAAGGCATCTGGGCTGCCAAATGATTCCTCCACCCTGGAGACAGGATTGATTATCTCAGCTGGGTAAATGGTGGGTGGTGGGTCACTCAAGGCTATGGTCTAGCGTTGATTTCACTTTGCAAATAGTAAATACCTGTTCGGCATCAAGTACAAAACCCCTTCTGGGTCTGTATTCTTCTCTGTAGAATAAAGAGGTTGTACTGGGATGTTTTGACAGCTTCTTCAGCTCAAGGGTGGTGCAAATGATCTGTACTCTACTACTAACATTAAGGTTGGTGGTTCTAACTTACCTAGTAGCGCTCTAGAAGAAAAGCCTGATGAACTGCTTCCATAAAGATTCCAGCCAAGAAAACAAACCTATGGAGCATTTCTATTTTATAACACATGAGGTCTCCATGAGTTGGAATCAACTGGATGGCAATAGGTTTGGTTTTTTATTTTTACAACTGAAAGATGCTGAGTTCTGCTTTGCGCTGCAGCCGGGGAGGAGCCCTCTGTCTTTGCCAGCTGGTTTGCTTAGGGCAGAGCAGCAGATGGGAAAGTCTGAGAAGCTCAGTGCAAACCTCCCCCCACTCCTGGGAAAACAGTTCAAAGCACATGTGTTTCTTGGAAGGTCCAGCCATGCACCTTCTGGTTTCTTTAAGGGCTGAACTAGAGGCTGGAATTGCTCATGAGCAGTACAGCACTGTGGTTAAAATTTGAACATCACACAGGCTGAGAAGGGCCAAGACTTACGACTTCAGGATGGGTCCAATTCTACTTTCTCACTTCAAGCAAGAGGGAAGGGGAAAACCCTCAACTGTTCTTGAAGACAGAAGAGGTGGAGAGAAGACTTTAGAGGGAGGGAAAAGACTAGATTCTGTACTGTGTGTGCTAGTGTATGTGTCTCTGTGCATCTTAGTTACCTAGTGCTGCCATAACAGAAATATCACAAACGAGTGGCCTTAAAAAACATACAGTTATTTTTCACAGTTCAGGGGGCTAAAAGCCTGAATTCAGGATGTGGCTCTAGAGGAAGGCCTTTCTTTGTCCATTTCTAAAAGACTGTAGTAGTCAACAATCCTTGGAGTTCCTAGGCTTGTAGTTGCATCTTCTGCGTGCGTCTGTCTTCATATGGTGTCTTCCCCTGTGTGTATCTCTGTGGCTATTCTGCTCTTTTTATAACTCAGAAGTGATTAGGTTTAGAACCCACCCTACTCTGGTGTGACTTCATTAGCATAACAAAAGAAAACTCCTGTTTCCAAATAGGGTCGTCTTTACAGGTATGGGGGTTAGGATATTCACATATATTTGGGAGGGACACAATTCAATCCATAACAGTATGTGCATGTAGTTAAAGGAATTAGAGATCCAGACACACAGGTTTTAAGCCTCTGCATCTTTTCAGAAAGAAGCTGGAAAAGCAGTGAGGCATTCAGGAGGGCGACTAGAGACAGGGCACAGGTGAAGTGGAGCACCAGAGAGTCACTGACCCCAAGCTGGAACTGATGATGTAATGCATAGAAAGGGGCATCTGTTCATATATCCTTCCTTCCCTCTGTCCTTCTATCTCTTCATCTATCGATCTACCCATTCATGTATTTGCCCATCCATCCATCCTTCCATTCATTTGTCTGTCCATCTGTCTATTCCTCTACCCCTTCATTCCACACAGTGTTGAGTGCTCACTGTGAACCGGGCTCTGAAGGGATTGATTTCTGGTTTGAAATGGAGAAGCAGGAGATTGACAATTGTTTTTCATGCTCCGTGCAAGAATTGAAGTAATTGCAGCAAACCGTTAAGGTGCTGAATGGAGTGGGGTGGGAAAGTGAGTGGTTATACCCAACAGAGAAAATACAGGAGGGATTATAAATGATTTGTTCCTCTATTTTTCCACTTTCTGTAATGCCACTGTCATGTCTTCATTGTAAATGAAGGGGGAAAAGTGGCTCAAGTTAAATTATACACTCACATATTACCTGTATGAATATACTTTTTTAAAGTTGAGCTGGGCCCGAACCAGCCCCTTTCAACTTCTACACCATGGGCAGAGACACGAGGGAAACGTGGTGATGGATATTAGCTTTAAAAAATGAGAAGAAAATAGTGATAACAAAAACAAAGACCTTTCAAAGGGTCCTATCAAGAAGGCTGTGAGAAATAGGACCAAAGAGGTATAACATGTCATTCCCTGTGAGCTGGGTTGGAAATGAACAAGAGGAGTGGGATGGAGCTCTGCCCAGAGGCAGCTGTTGGAAATGTAGGATCTCCATCTAGCACATTCTTTAACCTCCTTGAGCCTCAACTCTGTTTGGGAAATGAGGCTGTCCAGTTCTAACTAACTCAAGGGTGAAAGGTGGAAGAGCTGATGACTCCCTGGGGTTGGGGAAGTTTGTAGCCTGCCATGCATTTCTCTGATAACTGTTGGCATTATCAAATTATATCTTTATACTCTCCATCCTCAGCCAGGACCTTTCATGGCTGCAGGTCAGTTAGGGTCTTCTCACTGCAACAATCATCCTTCCAGTTGCCTTCTAGTTAACCATGACTCATGGCGACCCCATGTGTGTCAGAGTAGAACTGTGCTCCATAGGGTCTTCAATGGTTGTAATCTTCTGGAAGTAGATTTCAGGCCTTTCTTCTGAGTTAGCAGTTGAGAGCTTAACTGTTTGCACTACCAGGGACTCCAAAACAACCATAGAGATGTCTAGTCTATCAACCCTAAGGGGGAGAAATGAAGACACCCAATGTGATATCTCTCATTGGGCTGAAGGCCAGTGCTTGGGCAGGTGACCAGCCTGGAATGGCTCCCTGAATAGTGACTGTGAGAGGACTCTGAGGGAGTGGCACTAACACTCAGGGGAGCCCAAGGCTGGCAAGCCCCATGACTAAGGTGCCCTCAGGCAGGGGAGGAAGGTGATGCAAAGTGTGGGATATTGCATCACAAGGCCCAGTGACGCAACCTCTCCTCAGAAGGAGCTTTAAGACCATCCTGAGCTTCCTTGATTCCCCAGTCATTTGCCCAACTGCCATCTCCATAGCCATGTGCCCAAGGTGGTTGGCCCTCCTGCTCCTGTTCCTACTAAGCCCAGGCACCCAGGCCTTCTACAGAAAGCTCATCAAGTGCTTTGAGGACCCCCAATATGAAGAGCTGGTGCAGCTGGCAAGAGACGGGCTGGGGCAGACGGTGGAAATGAAGCGAGTAGTGGTGATTGGGGCAGGCATGGCTGGGCTTACTGCTGCCAAGATGCTGCAGGACGCAGGCCACCAGGTATGCTACGGGATGGGGGTTGGGGAGAGTAGGGTCAGCCCCAAGATGGAGGGGAGAGAAAGCTGAGTGGGGCAGGGGGTGGTATTAGGGATCTGGGCAGGTACAGAAGGGCTAGAAGAGCCAGGTAATCTGACAACTAGGTTCTAAATCCTATAACGAGAAGGAAACCTTGGGAAGGGCTATGGGGGCCGGGCCTGCAGGGAGAGAAGAGCAGAGTGTGGAGAGGACATGGCCAGCTTTGTTAAGTCCAGGAACTGACCATCTTTCTAGGTAACTGTCCTGGAGGCCTCAGGGCGTGTGGGTGGCCGAATAGAGACACACAGAGTGCCCGGGGCACAGTGGTATGTGGAACTGGGCGCCATGAGAATCCCTGCCAACCACAGGTAAGGGTTGGGACAGGTGAGGGATGGGTGAGGAAGTGGGGGTGGGTGGGCAGTTAGCATAGGAAGGTCAGAATCATAGACACTGCCTCTGGTTTTGGATCTGCCCTAACTCATAATGTGACTCCACGCCTATCCCTGAACACTTTTTTTTTTTTTCTCCGCAATCCCGCCTGCCTGGAAGACTATTTTAAGATCATGGATGATATTTGGAGTGAGAAAGCACTTTGAAAGGTCAAAAGTGGTCTGCTTTGTAAGGGATCATTGCAATGACTGACCAGAATAACGAAACATCTTTCTGCGGGGAAGGGTATCATTTCTGGGAATCAGAAGCTTGACCTGGGGTTCCCAGAGCTGGCGTGGAGCCTCTGCTGCTGTAAGGGGGACCCCACCTGGAGCACGGGACTGCTGATGTGGCCTCCATGGTGGAGAAGCCCAGGAGGATTCTCCCGTGGTGCCCTTCACTCTGCCTCCAGACAGACCCTAGAGTGGCTGCAGCCTGAAGGCTAGAGATTTCAGGCAAAGTGTCCTGTGGGTGATTAAATGGGGCTAGCGTGAAGGGGCAGCCTGGTGTGGTGTGATCAGAGAAATAGCCCAGGTTCCCTCCGGGCCCCCCACTACCGAGAGACCTCAGGCCGCATCTGTGGATCGAGGCCCAAGGGTAGTTCCAATGGCCCTGGTGAATCTTCAAGGGGCAGTGTGGTCCTCCTTGTCAACTCCTTGCTTACCGGGACTTGGGGAGTGAGCCCCAGGAGGGAGGGCTGACAGCTTCCTGTCCTGCCCCAGCAGTCCCCGGCTTCTCCTGCAGGCTCTCCCGTGAACTTGTCAGAAAGTTTGGGCTGAAACTCCGTGAGTTCTGCCACTCTGACCTCCGGACCTGGGTCCTGATCAATGGGGTGCGGCGGCGGACAGGAGAAGTGCAGGCCAACCCCCACCTGCTGGGCTACACAGTCAGAGCAGATGAGGAGGGGAAGACAGCAGAAGAGCTGTTTGATCAGTCACTGAGGAAGGTGAGTGAAAGCGAAGTGCGGGTTGACCCCAATGTGTGGCCACCACTGTCCATCTGCATAGTCACTACAGGCAAGCCCTCGATCGATGTCACCTCCACCTGTTGCCGTCGATTTGATTCCGACCCATAGCGAGCCTATAGGACAGAGTAGAACTGCCCCATAGGGTTTCAAAGGAGCCTCTGGTGGATTCGAACTGCTGACCTTTTAGTTAGCTGTATCACTTAACCACTGTTCCACCAGGGCTCCACAACCTCAGCTTCCTCAAATTTCTCTCTCATTTCTTTAATCTGGGTGAAGGGACCCCTGCCTCAGACCCTAGGCCCACCCGCATGAGGGCTCGACCATATCAGTGGGTTCTTTCTCCACCCCACCGCTTCTCACACAACTCACCCCGTCTAGCATCTCAAACACACAATCAGCGGTCCTCAGGTCCTCATGCACTCTCAGACCCCCAAATGTCTCCACACGTTACATTGGATACAACTGGTAATGGTGATTGAATTTGCACATAAAATAAACCAAACCAAACCGGTGGAGTCAATTCCAATTCTTAGCGACCCTTTAGGGCAGAGTAGAACTGCCCCATAGGGTTTCCAGGGAGCGGCTGGTGGATTCAAACTGCTGACCTTTTTTGCAGGAGCCTTAGCTCTCAACCACCTTGCCACCATTAAAACCATCAGGGAAACCCAAGTTTAGGGCAGGGTGTTGTAGAAGCCAGATTCTGAATTCAAATGCTGCTCTTTGCACTTCTCTCTGTGTGACCCTGGGCAAGATACACACCCTCTCTGTGCCCCAGTTTTTGTAAAATAATGGTCATTGTGGAGTTTCTCTCCCAGTTTGTTGTGATGATTAAATGAGAGAATGTGTGGAAAGTGATAAGAGCAGTGCCACCGGTGGTGATGGCTAGGATTATAATCATCATCATTATAGATACATGGTGGAGGAGGAAGGCAGCCAGGTCCTGCTGGAACACACATGCTTCCCACCTTCTCTGTCTCGCTGATGTTTACTCAACTTTGAAAACACCTTCATTTTTTCTGACTCCTTGCCCATGGGGACTGTGCTGACAGCCAGGCTTTGTGGGACGGCGACCCTTGTCCAGGTGTATTGGGCTCCCCAGGGAGTATTAGCCAGCCCAACACTGGACCCCTTCACTCCAACCTCCATCAACAGCTCAATGGGACCAGGCTATCAGGCCATCACCGTGGCCTTATTGTTGTTGTTAGTTGCTGTCAAGTCAATTCTGACCCATGGCAACCCCATTTGTGCAGAGTAGAACCTCATTCAATAGGACTTTTAAGGCTTCAACCTTTCAGGAGAAGATCGCTAGGCCTGTCTTTCAAGGTGCCTCTGGATGGGTTCAAACTGCCAACTTTTTGGCTAGTAGTCAAGCAGTTAACCATTTGCACCACCCCGGGGACGCCCATGGCCTTTTTAGGCCAATAGAAATTTGCCTATTCTAGGAACAAGGAGGTAGACTTCCCTGCTCCTAGAGCTCCCGGTTGGATGGGAGAGCCCTAGCCCCTACCATTGCACACCTTGTAGTCTGTCCGCTAGTGGAGGTGATGTTTCTGCCATCAGAACACTCACAGTCTTAGAACCCAGAGAGCTCGGAAAGCAAAGCTCAGACACGTACACAATCTGAAGCAAGTAAATGAGAGCATAGAGCCTGGAAGGGCCGAATGGGCCAGGGGGTGAGGCGTAGGCATTGGGGGGAGCTCAGTTCTGCTGGTGGCACCCTTTGTCTGTGCATCCACCTTCCCTCTTTCCCTGTGCCCAGGTGGTGGAAGAGCTGAAGACAAGTAGCTGCAGCCAGGTGCTGGAGAAGTACGATTCCTTCTCCACCAAGGTCAGTTCCCTGAGATTCCCTCTTCCTGCTGCCCACGCCCCATCCTGTCATGGCTCCCCAGAAATTACAGTGGGACTACCAGCCCCAGTCCCAGGCCTGTAGCAGGAGACAGGGATGTTTAGCCTTAAACTTGGTGTTCCTAGCATGAAAACCTCTCCCAGCCCACAGCCAGAGGAAGGCAGTAGACAGAAGCCACCCCATCTCTGCTCTAAACACTCCCATGGCTCAGGGCACCTTGAAACTAAGACCCAGGTCCTCTGCACTCCCACTCACCTGTGCCAGCCACACTGGCATCTTTGCTGTTTCTTAACTACATCAAGTCCAATCTAGCCTCAGGGCCTTTGCTCTGGCTGTTCATTCTGACTAGAAGTCTCTTCACCCACATACTCACATGGCTGGCCCCCTCTTCTTCTTCAAGAAGGGATGAAGGTAAGGAAGGAAGGGGGAGGGAGTAAGGGAAATAGGAAGAAAGGAAGGAAGAAAAGAAGGGAGGAAGGGAGAAAGGAAGGAAGGAAATCAGCGAAGACCACCCAGATAAGAACAAGCAAAGACTACTTATTTAGAGCTTGTGTAGCAGGAAGTCAGTCACTATTACCGGCATTCGGCAGAGACTCAAAGGCAGTCAGGGGAGCAGGAAAGACTTATAGTGGAAAAAGGGGAAGGTGTCAGGTGTGCACTGATTGAAGGATGTTGACACAGGGAAACTGTTGGCGGGTTAACGAGAAGCAGGGTATCCTCTGTGATTTGTTAGGAGAGCATATTCGGCTTTCTCTGGTTGATCCTAAATTGGAAGTGAGGGCAAAAAAAAAATCAGGGAAGCTGGCAGTTGTCGACAAAGCGCGGACCATTTTGGATCGATTGCTAAAGAGGTTGTGGTTTGGTTTCCTGGACTGGTTGCTGCAGATTATGGACTCAAGTTCTATTTTTATATATGGTCTGAGTAGTCAGTGTGTCAGAAGGAAGAGAGGGAAGGAGACGCGGAAGAAGAGATACAGGTACTTGTAAATACAGTGAGTTAGAGATGACTGTGCCCCTGACCTCAACACACAAACCCTTTCCACTCACTGAGGCTGGGACCCAAAGGACTCTGTCTGGGCCCTGATTGTCCAGGCTGCTGGTCTCCTATTCCAGTGTCCCTCCAATCCTCTTTCTTGTTGTTGCTTTTCCTGGGATGGTGGGGTCTTGTGGTCTTGTCTTCTTGTTTAAAGGAGCATATTGAGTTAAGGGGTTTTACCCAGGCTAGCACTGCACCAGGCCAGTCTTGTTCTTCCTATACCCCAGATGCCCAGGCCCCAAAGCTTTCTGCCCCGGTAAAAAGGGACTAGCTCCACTCAATTTATCTAGGACTTTCCCTCTGCCCCTCCGTTCTGTGCAAATGTGGACTGGTCAATATAACCAACTTTGTTGTGTCCACACTGGCTTTGCCTGGAAGAAGAGAACAGGGGCAGAGGACCGGGTACAGTCTCCAGCCAGACAAGTACACAGGAAGCAAACCTCAGTCACTTGCTGTAGAGTGGTAGTAACGGTGGGTACTCAGATTTCTCCTAGCTTGGTGCGAGAGCACAGCTCTCACAGGGCAGGGCAGAGAAGCCAGTTTGCAGGTGTTTGCAGGTGCACATGAAGACTGGACCTGTTTCCCCAGCTGTAAAATGGGAGTAATAAACTACTTTTAGGATTACATATGAAAATTAAACTGGTGAATTATGCAAAGAGCACAGAATAGGGTCTGCAGATGGGAGTGGCACTGTTAGCTATTTTCCTTGTTATCAGGACTGAAGAGAGCATTTTGACCACTGTCCTCATAGCCCCGTGTGCCAGGCAGGCCCTCAGCAGCCCCATAAGTGCATCTGTGCTCTGTCATTCTACCCTGTCAAGGGGTCACACATCTTCCCCTCCCCCGCCCAAGCATTCTGACCTGCCTGCCTTCTCTCCTTGCACATGTCACAGGAGTACCTGATTAAGGTGGGGAACCTCAGCCGCGGGGCTGTACAGATGATTGGGGACCTGCTGAATGCAGAAGCCGGCTACTATGAGGCCTTCACAGAGACCATGCGTGCTATCATCTCCTTCAGCCAGGAGCCCTGGTGGGAACGGGTAGCAGGGAGGAGGAAGAATGGGCAGGGGTTGGTCAGTTACTAACCAGAGCAGTGGTTATATTATAAATGGTAGGACTAGATAAAATCAGGTGAGAATACCAAAAGAAAACGGGGGCAGGGTGGGGGGAGGAAGTTGGCACTAGAAGCCAGAGATATTCAAATACCAGTGTGCATCAGAATCACCCAGGGATTTGTTAAATACAGATTGCTGGGCCCCACCCCCAGAGTTTCTAATTCCAAAGATCTGGGCGGGGCCTGAGAATTCTCATTTCTAATACTTTCCAGGATATACTGCTGCTGCCTGTCTGGAATGTCCACTTTAAGAACCCTTGGCTATCCCATCAGAAGGCTGCAGAGCTTCTTTGCTCTGGGCCTTGCCTTTTCTCCTGTTACGTAAACAGCTCTGCTCTGAAGGTCTTTGCAGGGGGCGTTGATGTCTTTCAGAGGCACCCACTCTAGGCCCCCAGCCACCAAACCACTGGCCCCTGGCCACAAGTTCTGGGACTGCAAAGATACAGTACACCAGGATATACTCTCCGTTGATATTCATAAGAATGACTTTTACAAAACAGGCTGCAGACATTTAGGAGAGGTCAGGCTGAGGCTGTCAACCCTGAGAGGCTGAGGGGGCAATTCATGTAGTTATTTGCTTGATCCTCTTCTTTCCCCTGTAGTATCCCCCTGACTTCTGCCCAGCATTTTTATTCAGGCTACGACCATTGGCCATGTAGTCAACTCTAATTCATGGCGACCCCATGTATGTCAGAGTAGAACTGTGTTCCATAGGGTTTTCAACAGATGATTCTTTTTCAGAAGTAGGTTGCTAGGCCTTTCTTTTGGGTGGACTGGAACCACCAACTTTCAGAGAGCAGTCAAGCTCCTTAACTATTTGTGCTACCCCAAAAACCAAACTAAACTCATTGCCATCAAGTCTGACTTACAGTGACCCTATAGGACAGAGTAGAACACCCCCTAGGATTTCTAAGAAGCAGCTGGTAGATTTGAACTGCTGACCTTTTCGTTAGCAGCCTTAGATCTTAACCACTGCACCATTAGGACCAGGGACCTTAGTCAGTATAAATCAGTATAAATACAAACCAAGGGCTGCCTTGAAGGGGCGTGAATCCAAAGACAGAGAAGTGGGCGATCATAATAGAACTAAGATTGCATCCATGCTACTAGGCTCTCTCCGAGGGCATTAAAGGAGCTGAGAATGCTGTCAAAGCCTGGGGTCTTTGTCTGCCCAAGGAGCTGGGCATCCTGTCCCTATACATGGAGGTGACCATACACAGGGGCAAGAAAGGAGTGACTGAGGCCCAGTCCACTGTCCATTCTCCAAGCTTGTACTCTCTAGCAAGGGGCTGTGTTGTTGTTAGCTGCCTTTGAGGCAATTTTGATGCATGACGACAGCATGTATGCAGAGCAGAACTAGGCTCCATAGGGCTTTCAAGGCTGTAATCTTTCAGAAGCAGATCGGCTGGCCTTTCTTTTGAGGCAGCTCTGGGTGGGTTCAAATCACCAACCTTTTGGCTAGAAGTCAAGTGTTTAACCATTTTGCACCACCCAGGGACTCCTTGCAAGGGCCTGTACCCTCTTAGGAACTAAAAAAAAAAAAAAAAAAAAAACCCAGTGGCCATGGATTTGATCCCAGTTCATGGCAACCCCTAGTGTGTCAGAGTAGAACTGCGCCCCATGGGGGTTTCAATGGCTGAATTTTTTGGAAGTAGATCGTCAGGCCTTTCTTCCAAAGCACCTCTGGGTGAACTCTAAGCTCCAACCTTTCCATTAGCAGCTGAGCACAGCTGTTTGCATCACCCAGGGACTCCTAGAAGGGATGCCTTTTCTGATTTTCAGCCCAAAGAAGGTGCCTTTCTGTAGTTTCCTGTAGCCGATGGCGACTTTGGCTGGCAAGCCTCCCTGCCAACTGCTTTGCCTCTCTAGCACACAGGGCCAGAACAAAATCATTAGAGAACCAGGCTCCCATCCAGTTCAAACCACCTACTCACTGCATGGCCTTGTCCATTGACTGCTTCCCTCTACCTTCTTTGGCTGCTTATTCTCAGGTTTGACGAAATCGTTGGCGGCTTTGACCAGCTCCCCAGGGCCCTGCATGATGCCCTCTTGCCCGGGACAGTGCAGCTCCACTCATCAGCGGAGAAGGTGGAGGCATCCGGGGATCTCGTCCACGTCACATATCAGACATCTGACCCTCTGCGACCCAAAGAAAGTCTTACTGCAGATTATGTGATTGTGGCTACCACGGCCAAGGCTGCCCGACTCCTCCATTTCCGGCCACCCCTCTCCCCTGGTAAGGAGGACGCACTGCGTTCTGTCCACTACAACAGTGCCACCAAAGTGATCTTGGCCTGCACACAGCGTTTCTGGGAGCAGGATGGCATCTTTGGCTGCAAGTCCACCACTGACCGGCCTGCCCGCTTCATATACTACCCCAACCACGTCTTCCCCAATGGCACAGGAGTCATCCTGGCCTCCTATACCCTGGATGATGACTCTTCGTTCTTCACTTCCATGAACCATGCCCGGATAGTGGATGTCATCCTGGATGACCTGGCTGCAGTCCATGACCGCCCCAAGGAGGAGCTCCAGGCCCTCTGCCCTTACTCCGCGGTCAAGCACTGGAGCCAGGACCCCTATTCCATGGGAGGCTTTGTCTCCTTCACCCCCTACCAGTATGTGGACTATGCCCAGGAACTCGGCCAGCCTGAAGGGCGGGTGCACTTTGCTGGTGAGCACACAAGCCTACCCCACGGCTGGATTGACACCGCCATTAAATCAGGCCTCAGGGCAGCACGGAGCATCCAAGAGGCTGTGGGCTTGGGTTTGACAAAGGGCCGTAGAGACCCGAAGGAGCTCTCCTCCAAAAGTGAGCTATAGCCAACTTCGGAACACTCAGGAAGTAGAGTGATTCCACTCACCTTGGCCCACCAGGAAAATACCAAAAACTCAGTGTCTCACCTTATCTCCACCTTCATCGAAAGATGCCAGACCTAAAGGTGTCATCTAAGGCCAAGAAACAGAGTGACTCTAATACTAGGCATAAAAACCTATTATACCCATGACCTTAGCTTTGTGAGCAATGTCTTGACATTATCAACAACAACATGTGATATAGCGATTAAAACAATAAGGTATTCCTTGAATTTAAGGCTGTTACTAAGTGCTTTATCTACATTCTATGAGACACCCAAATAATTATACAGTTGAGTGTTGAGGTCTACCTTCCAAGGGCCTCATCTGGGGTGCTCCACACTATTATTGCTTTAATCTGAGTCCGGCCACAGCTCTACTTCCCTCCTACACTCTTCCATCTCCTGTGACTATGGATTTTAAACTTAAATACTTAGGTGGAGGCAACTGTGTGACTAGCAACATGCTAGATGCTACTCCATGTCATTACAACAGCCCTGGTGTACTTAATCTAATGTTACCGACTCCATTTTACAGATGAGAAAGGCTGATTTTCAAAGAGGTTAAATAACTCGCCTGAGGTCACAAATGCTGGTAAAAAATGGTTAAAACCTAAATCATCCAACTCCAGATCTTCTCACTTCTTCTATGCCCAGCGGCTCTGTTTTTTTTCTTTTTCGTGTTCCTGAAATAATTAGCAATTAAATTTGGAAACATTCAGCAAAAGGTATGCTGAATGCTTGAATGAGTAAAAGGTCTCAGAATGCACAGGGCCAAGGCTGCATGGCCTGCCTCCAACCCTCCCCCATTCGCCTGGGTTTTCCTTGCCTGATAGCCTTGAGGTGTAAAGAGGCAGACAGATGGAGTTGATACTGATACACATGAGGCCTTTCAAGCAGACAGATACAGAGATTGCTGCACAGACAGATGGGTAAGTTCTAGAGAGGCCCATTATTTGGCAGTGACCTGGCCTGAATTTGGTCCCTAGGGGACCTCTTAGGGGTGAGCAATCACCCAGAGGGCCACGGGAAGAAGCCAGGAGGCTCTAAGGTAAGGAAGGGGACAGTTCATCACCACAAGGCAACAAGGAACCTTTGGGAAGATCTTCTGAACCAGCAGAGAAAGTATCATTCTCTTTGGAGCCTGAAGGTTGGGACAGAACAGCACACTACCGACTCTGTCAGAATCAGAATCAAGCTAGTAAGTTAGCCTGCCACAGTTTAATGGATGCTGGTGGACAACATGAGATTCCTAGATAGGTTGATCCATTCAACATATCCAACATATCCATTGCTGAATGTCTCCAAAGCTAATTGCTAATTAGTTCATGAACAAAATTTCTGAGACACAGGACTTTATTACTTATGGCCCCCAGCAAGTCCCAAGCAGGCAGTGCAGAGGGGCCCAGGTGGACGCTACACGTGTAATGGGCTTCTGTGGCAGCCGAGGAACACTAAGCTCAGAGCATTTACCAAGCTTACTGTTTGTTTGTGGGAAGAGACATTATCTTATCCCTTAGGATTGCTCACTGAAATGCCACCTGAGAAAGAGTGGTCAGGGCCTTGCATTGTTGGCACAGCCAACAGGAATATGCAGGGATACTCAGGGCACATGATGGTTTGCCTCTCCCAACACTGACCTTCCCACACCCCAACTGCCTCCCTACAGAGCAACTCTCTGTAGCAGCCCAACCCCTCGAGGCCATTGGCACACCCATTATCACACTGAATCACACTGCAAGCATGGCATTCACATGGATTAAACAACTGAAATCTGGTCCTGCCTTTGGTGAACTTGGAAATAAGCTTAGGGACTAAGACAAATGTCCAAATAAGTGTGATAAGTTACAGATGATGGCATGTGTCAGTAATAAAATAAGGACCCCGGGATGTCAGAGGTGAGTTTCTTCCTGGATTATACCTACTGGGGCTAATGGTACCCATTAAATAAGGAGTACTTTTTTGGTTTTGGATTTAGTCTTATGTTTTATATTTAATCTTTGATATATTTTGAGTTAATTTTCGTAAAAGTGTAAGCAATGTTTCAAGTAAAGTATTTTTCTACTAATAAATTTTACATGCCTGTGGTAGAAAATTCAGCAAATGCAGGAAATTACAACAAAGAAATTAAAAATTTTTCATAATCCTAGCACTTACAGGAAATCACAGTTCAATTTAGGTGTTTGTCCTTCCCGCTTGTCTTAGTTATCTAGTGCTCCTATAACAGAAATACCACAAGTGGGTGGCTTCAACAAACAGAAATTTATTAGAGGCTAGAAGTCCGAATTCAGGGTGTCAGCTCCAGAGGAAGCCTCTCTCTCTTTGTCAGCTCTGGGAAAAGGTCCTTATCATCAATCTTACCCTGGGTCCAGCAGTGTCTCAGCACAGGGACCCTGGGTCCAAAGGATGTACTCCGCTCCCGGTGCTTCTTTCTTGGTGATATGGAGCCCCTCTCCTCTCTCTTTGATTCTCTCTTTTATATCTCAAAAGAGGTTGACCCAAAATACAACCTAATCCTGTAGATTGACTCCTGCCTCATTAATGTAACTATCTCTAATCCTACCTCATTAACATAAATTAGGATTTAGAACACATAGGATAATCACATGAGATCACAAAATGGTGGACAACCACACAATACTGGGAATCATGGCCTAGCCAAGTTGACACACATTTTGGGGGGATGCAGTTCAATCCATAACACAGCGTTTTCATTTATTTAATTTTTTGTCTTATATATGTGCAGAATCTTCTCGATTTCTTTTGAAGATCAAGGAAGATTTTAAACTGAAACTTGAAGGTTGGGTAGAATTTCATTCTCTTTCTTCTTCATTCTTTGACTGGCCAGTTTTATACATGAGAAAACTAAGACTTAGAATAAATAATTTGCCTTCAGATAGAAACGAAGAGTCAGAATTTGAACCCAGCTCTACTGACCACTAACCTACAGGGTCACTCGCTGTGCTGTTACGTGGCAGGGCTTCCCAGCTCGGGACTAAGCCCTGCCTAGGTACTTGCCTTCTACTGACCAAGAATGACCAGGGAGAGGCTCAGAAGTTCCACATGAACAAAGGTTTATTAGCAGCAGAAAGAAAGTGAAGGCTCAGGAGTAGGGAATAGAGAGGGACCAAGCAATGCTAGCCTCTGTTCCACCAAACAAAGGTTTTTCTGAGGCTTATATGGGTTTGGTGAGGATAATAGAGTAATGAATATTTAGTAGGTTTCTTTCAAGAGGTAGGTACTTCTCAGAATGGCTGGGCATACTAAATTAGGTTGCACTTGCATCTGGAATCTAAGATGGAACCCGTAGTAAAGGCTCCTGGCATTGGATGGCAGCACTTATTATGGGCTGTAGCATCTGCCCAGTCCCCCTGCGGCACCAGTTCGATTCCTGTTGTGGGTACTTGGATCAGGTGGACGTCAACCGTTGGTCACCTTGTGGATATCTGCGCATGCTCCCAGGACCAGATCCAGCAGTCCTTCTGAAAAAATCTCATAAGGGAGTACATTGTTTGTTCTTTCCTTATTGGACATTCCAGGATGGGGGTTTTGCATTAGCCAAACACACAGTATTGTAAGTAAGTTGCAAGTTGCAGGTGTTGCAGGACTCCTTGCCTAGAGGCTCAGTCCCTGTTTCTTCCCTATCTCAGTGCTGTGCTCCAGGAGAGGATTGCAGAGAAGCCAAAGGCTAGGCCACAGTAAGGCAGACCTCTATTCACAAGCCTGGGGATAGTTCTGGAAAGCTGGATTGTAAACCACCGGGGACATAAACATTATGCTAACATATCCCTGGCTTGGGGTTCTAGAAAAAGGGCCCAGGGAAAGATGAATACTTTGAACAACATCAAATTAGACATAAAGGCTCAGAATATTAGAAAAACGTTAAGATAGAACTTAAACAAAATTTATGTTTTTTAGTATAAATATATATTATTTTCCACAGGCATCCCTAGAGAAAAAAATGGGCGATGAAACTAACAAGCAACCCTAGAAGAGAAAATCTGAAAGGTTAGCAAATTAGTAATGACTACTAGTTGCCCTCAAGTCGATTCTGAGTCTTGGTGACCACATGTATGTCAGAGTAGAACTGTGGTCTGTAGGGTTTTCAATGGCTGATTTTTTTAGAAGTAAATCTCTAAGCCTTTCTTCTGAGGTGCCCTTGGGTGGACTTGAACCTTCAACCTTCTGGTCAGCAGCTGAGCACATCAGCTGTTTGTACCATCCAGGGACTACAAATTAGTAAGTAAAGCAATGTAAATTAAAACAATGAGGTATGCCGTATACTGACAAATATGAGAATGCTGGATAAGGCCGATTTGAGACAATTTGGCGAATATTCTTGTTCTGCTGTTGGAGTTTAGCCCTGTGCTATCCAGTATGATAGCCACTAGCCATATGTTACTTCAATTTGAATTAATTAAAATTATAAATCCTGTTCTTCAGTCGAATTAGCAACATTTCAAGTACTCAGCAGCTACATGTGGCTATAGGACATTTGCATCATCACAGAAAGTTCTATTGGCACCACTGATTTAGACTAAGGTAGACTTTCTGGAGCACAAATGGGAACTATTCATCAAAGTAAGATATGCTGAAACTTTTGACCCAGCATACCCATCTCTGGATATGCATTACAGACAAATCCTCACACAGAACAAGTATGGTCATCACAGTATTGCTGTGGTAGTGGACGGGGGTGATAACCCAGCATCCATCCCTGGGGAAGAGATAACTAAACTGAAATGTTTGCCCTTCAGGAAAACCTGGCTGCAGTTAGTAGCAATGCAGTAGGTGACTTCACATACACACAAGGACACGAGGAGAGCTTATCAGTTTAAAGATCAAGATACCCAAATGACTTGTAGTAACCCTATAGGACAGAATACAGCTGCCCCACAGGGTTTCCAAGGAGTGGCTGGTGGATTCAAAATGCCAACCCTATGGTTAGCAGCTGAAGCCTTAAGAGCTATGCCACCAGGGCTCCTTAAAATGGTTAGCAGCTGAAGCCTTAAGAGCTATGCCACCAGGGCTCCTTAAAATAAATACTTCATCAAAAATAGATAGGTAAGGGGCAGCTAGAAGAGTTAGCAAAATGTTGATAACTTTTGAAGCTGGAAGATGGGTACATGAGGGTTCATTATTCTCACTACTTTTGTATATGTTTGAAAATGTAATATAAATTATAAATATATATATATATATTCTAAAGCTTTGAAGCAGGTAACTGGTCCATCCACAGACATACGGAAGCCAGGAGGAGAAACCAATATTGAAAAGGATGCTAAATTTTCTATGTTTAGTTTGAGGTTTGGTGAAGCAGTCAGTGGACAGTTGGGAAAGTGTGGCTGGAAGGTCTCTAGCAGCCAGGGTTGGGGCTGCTAGAGTCATCCATGAGAGCAGAAGGCTGAAGCAAAGGGGCAAAGCCCACCCGCATCCCACATGCCTGCACCGCTCTTCTCCCCAGTCCAAAGTTTCCCCTACTAGGGATACAGTCAGGCAAGGAAGCCAGCCTGGATTCTCAGAAAGTCACTATCACAAAAAAAAAAAAAAGGGGGGGGGGGATGGGGCTGTTCTGGATCAAAGGAGACAGAAAAAGGCATGACAGTCAAGTGCAATGCGAGCACCTTGATGGGATCCTGATTTAAAAAAAAAAAAAAAAAAAAGTCCCTATAAAAGGCATTTGGGAACAATTGGAGAAATTTAAACGTGGACTGGTGCAGGATGATATTATAGAATTCCTGTCAGTTTTCTTAGGCGTGACATGGAGTATTGTCAAAACGTCCTCAACTTTTAGATGGTTAGGAGAAGGGAAAGTATATATGTGTGTGCATGTGCGTATACATATATAAATGTATATATATGGATAGAGAGAGAGAAGCAAACTATTAATAAATGTTGAATCTAGGTAGAGAGAACACCGGTGTACCTGTGGCTCTATTTCAACTGTTCTGAAGTTTTGAAAATTTTCTAATAAAAAAGTAGGCGTTGGGGTGGGGGAGGATAACCTTAATTCTTTCGATAGCAGCAAGATACCATTGTGAGTAACTAAGACCCTCCCTGACCCAACCCTCTAGTCAGCAAGTGCCATTCTAACAGCATTCTGGGCAGTTGAGTTTTTTTTTTTTTTTTTTTTAACCCTGGATTATAATTCCAAGACTAGGCATTTACGGTAGCCGCCGATCAGTCCTTACGGATCGTTCTGTGCTGTCGTCAGAGCTCTTTTCTCCTTTTGATTAAGGTATTGCAAGTAAAAGCCTATTGACTTGTACACAGCCGGCAGTCATAATCAGCAGTAAAGGCCATTTCTGCTAATTACTCTTTGCTAAACCAAAAACCCATTGCCATAAAGTCGATTTTCACTCATAGAGACCCTATAAAACCAAACCAAACCTGCTGCCGTCGAGTCGATTCCGACTCAAAGCGACCCTATAAGGCAGAGTAGAACTGCCCCATAGAGTTTCCAAGGCGCATCTGGCGGATTCCAACCGCTGCTCTTTTAAGTTAGCAGCCACAGCACTTAACCACTACGCCACCAGGGTTTCCAGAGACCCTATAGGACGGAGTAAAACTCCCCATCAAAAAAAAAAACCAAACCCACTGCCGTCGATTGGATACAAACTCCCCATAGGGTTTCCAAAAACCAAACCAAACCCACTGCCCTCGAGTCAATTCCGACTGGTAGCGACTCTATAGGGTTTAACCTACAGAGTTTACAAGGCTGTATGTAAATCTTCACGGAAGCAGACTGCCATAATCTCTCTCCCGCTCTTTGCTGAAGGACATTACCGAGTATATTCTTTTTTTAAGGGGAGAAAAAATAACGTTTCCCTGACCGGGAATCGAACCCGGGCCGCGGCGGTGAGAGCGCCGAATCCTAACCACTAGACCACCAGGGAACACACAACGAAGCCTTTTGCTTTGTGCTAAACTAAATTTATCATCTATGACGTACATTCTGTCTGTGACTATGATTGGATGAATAACCGAAAGATGTCTATTCTCCTTCCCCAACCCAAATACCTCCTTCTTTTCGCTTTTGGGCGCACTTCAGCCGCTAGAGATACGCATAAAGAGACAGCGCAGGACTGCCACGATAGGAGTCTCTAAGTTATGACCGCCTTCCGGGAGAAGAAAATACAAACGGCGGCTGGGAAGGTTTTGAGGTCCCTGAGCGGAGAAAAATAAAAAACGTTGTGTCAGAAGTGGGATTCGAACCCACGCCTCCATTCGGAGACCAGAACGCTCACAAGCAAGGTACGCACCTTGAGTCTGGCGCCTTAGACCACTCGGCCATCCTGACACACGGAAACTGGCTCCCTACCGGAGCTTCTGCTTCCTTGCAGGCTGTTATCCGGCCAGGATGGTAGCCACTAGAGCCATGTGTTCCGCGACTACGGTTCATGTAGTCTTGGTTGTGAAGCTCTGGAAACGCCACGGAAGCCTTGGCAGCAATACAGCTATGACTGGCCAACACCCGCTCTCGTAGTCCGGGGATTGAAACCTTGCTGAAGAGGCGAGAAAACCGGAAGGATTGGTGACAACTGCGTAGGCGCCTGGCCCCTGGAAAAGCAGAAAAATTAGCAGGAAAGGCAAAGTAAAAAAAAAAAAAAGACTCGAAGCCGCTGTGCACCGTCATTGTTATTGGGGTTTTCTGCTAAATTGTTCTCTGTCGGTCCACACAGCTACGATCCGAGATAATGGGGAACCAGAGACAGGCGGAGGGCCAGGTCAAAAGGGTGCGGACCGCAGTTTGGATAAAGGAGAATCAGGTTGTGTTTGCATAAAAAAAAAATAGCAGTTGACAAAAGAGTGAAAAGCCATCGAGTGTGCTTTAGGTTCGAATGGGAAAGCCCTAGTCCCCTCCGCTCCAGAGCAACGCAGGCCTGGCCCTTCAGGTTGGCTATGGATTTCCCCCTGAGACCAGATAACGTACATTCGTTCATTGAGTGAGTCAGTCCTTATTGAGAGTCCACTGGGGATATAGCAGTGAACAGACAAGCATCTTGGGGCTCACTTGATAGTTACGGAAACAGTCAGCATAAACAAAAGGGCCGTGAAGAAAATTAAACGCAGGACAGTGAAATGGTGGAGGAATTCTATTTTTTAGACATGGGTGGTCAAGTAAGGCCTCACTGAGGTGACTGACTGAAACATAATTTTCAAAAAGTAAAATACATGACTCTCACGCATGTATAAAATGCTCATGTGTCAATACTTTATTCAGTTCACTAAAAGGGACCCTGTAAAATGTTATGAGCAGTTCAAAGGAGAATCTGAAGAACAGAGATTTTTTTTTTTTTATAATCCGTCAGCCAAAGGAATGCTGAAAAGAGGTTGCTAATAGATGCAAAAAGGGTTAATACACTAAGGGTGATAAACTGTAAAGTTGGAGGTTATGGTTTCTACTCTGGGTTTTTTTTTTTTTTTTTCCTAAGAGAAATTAATCAGCTGCATCTCTAACAATTTTCATCTGCATTGCTCTCAAACAAGACTCATTTCCATTGCTATCAGTTGTCTACAAATGAACCTCTACCCCTGCAAAAGTGTAAAATAGACAAGTCAATAGAAAGTCAAGCCATGTTGCACACACCAATAGGATCAGATTATCCCCAAAAGGTCTGCTAGACAATGCCAGGCACTGCACTGAGAGGACACCTAGTAATCTCTTTTATCTATTTCTAAATTTTGGATAATTTTTCTTATCACATTGCACCCCTGACATGAAGGGAGGAAATGAGCCTTGGGAGAGGGGGAGGAGTGTTTTCTGTTACCCTCAGGAAAATCTCCTGACTCCTCTGGTGGCCTGCTTGGCCTCCAGGATCTGGATTCTGGTCAGCCTCTAACTTCACCTTACAGTCTCCCATGTGTCCCAGTTAGCTAGCTGCCCTTTCCTCAGCGTAATTGATCTGCCTTCATTTCCTCAGCCTCACCCAGAACTCTGACCCTCAACCAGTGCCTCACCCAGTGCTCTGGCTCTAGCTGAGCCCCTGAAAGATAAAGTCTAGGGATACAACAGAGAATAAAACAAGGTATCTGTCATCAAAAAGCTCACATTCCAGCAGGGAAAGACAGTTAATAAAATAGTTTTATGTCGGGATGATAAGTACTGTGAAGAAAAATAAAACAAAGAAAGGACGTAGCGAGAAAGAGGAACCCTGGTGAGACAATGGTTAAGCGTTCAGTTGCTGACCAAAAGGTTGGTGGTTCAAATCCACCAGCTGCTCTACGGGAGAAAAGATCTGGTGATCTGCTACCTTAAAGATTACAGCTTAGGAAAGCGTATGGGGCAGTTCTGCTGTGTCATATAGGGTCACTATGAATTGGAATTGACTTGATGGCACACAACAACAGAGAGGAATAGGGATGGTTGGGAAGGCCTCTGAGGATGTGCCCTTTGAGCAAAGATTTGCATAAAGTCAGGGAGCCATCATCCAAAATATCTGGGGGAGGAGGGATCCGAGGATAGAGAAGAGCAGATGCAAAGACCAACAAGGGATGCAAAAAGGCCAGCACTACCAGAATTGAATGAGAATGGGAGTGGCCTGGTGCCCACCTTTGGATTGACACCAAGTGAACAAAAGGGATTTGAGTAGAGTTGTGATAAGATCTGAAACCCAGGTGGTGTAGTGGCTAAGAGCTACAACTGTTAACCAAAAGGTCAGCAGTTCTAATCTATAACCAAAAGGTCAGCAGTTCTAATCTACCAGGAGCTCCTTGGAAGCCCTATAGGGCAGTTCTACTCTGACACATGAGATGGCTATGACTCACATAACAACATCTAAATACTAGATTTCCATTTGTGTTTTAATCAGATGTTTCTCTTTTAAACGTCATCCATTTATCCCTTTCAGTGTAGTCATAGTCTCAGTACCCAACTGTTTCCTTAAATATGAACAATTCTGTAATGATATCTTGGAGCTGTTTTATAGTAATTAATTTGTGATACATGTGAAGACCGAAGAATTGATGCCTTTGAGTTGCAGTATTGGTGAAAAATATTCAGTATATCAGGGACTACCAGAAGAACAAACAAATCTATCTTGGAAGAAGTACAGCCAGAGTGCTCCTTGGAAGTGAAGATGACGAGACTTCATCTCACATACTTTGGACATGTATTCAGGAGGGACCAGTCCCTGGAGAAGGACATCATGCTTGGTAAAGTGGGGGGTCAGTGAATAAGAGGAAGACCCTTAATGAGATGGATTGACCCAGTGGCTGCAACAATGGGCTCAGGCATAGCAACCATTGTGAGAATGGCACAGGACCAGGCAGTGTTTCACTCTGTTGCACATAGTGTTGCTATGAATCGGAACAAACTTGAAGGCACCTGACAACAGAAATACATGGGAGTGCCTCAGGGACGTAGCAAGGAGGAACAAAGGGGGCACTTGCTCCTGGGTGCAAGTCCAAGGAGGTGCCAGACGATGCAGGGAATGACATTCTGAGGTATCACAAATGTGAAAGGTGTCTGACTGAGGCAGCAGGACAAAAGAGGGGGAAGGCTTTTCTGCTGACCAATCACCGCTATCAAAGTTTGTTCATCTTGAAGTTGGGGGAAGGGTGCAACTTAGAGATGGCCCCTGGGTGCTCTAATGGGGGGGTGCAATTTAGAGATTATCCTTGGGGGCTCATTACCTTTGCTATGCCCCTGATTAAACTATTCCAAGCAGTCTAATCCCAAATAACTTGTTTTCTCATAAAATGCATTTGTTTGTTTGTTTAATAGTGTTTTAGAGCAAATCAGTTTTTTCATTAAACAGTCAATATGCATATTGTTTTGTGACGTTGGTTGTCAACCCCTCAAAATGTCAACCCTCTCCCTTTCTCGACCTCGTGTTTCCTGACCCTTCCTGCTTTCTCGCCTTTGCTTTGGGCTGGTGTGCCCATTTAGTCTCATATACGTGGTTGAACTACGTGTGTTATTTGTTTTATAGGCCTGTCTAATCTTTGGCTGAGGGTGAACCTCAGGAGTGACTTCAGCACTGAGTTAAAAAGGTGTTTGGGGGCCATACTCCTGGGGTTTCTCCAGTCTCTGTCAAACCAGTAAGTCTGGGGTTTTTTGTGAGTTTGAATTTTGTTCTACATTTTTCTCCAGCTCTGTCCAGGACCCTCTATTGTGATCTCTGTCTAAGAAGTCGGTGGTGGTAGCCGGGCACCGTACAGTTGTTGTGGACTCAGCCTGGTGGAGGCTGTGGTAGTTGTGGTCTGTTAGTCCTTTGGATTAACCTTTGCCTTGTGTCTTTGGTCTTCTTCATTCTCCGTTGCTCCAGACAGGGTAGGACCAGTAGATGTGTCTTAGATGGCTGCTCACAAGCTTTTAAGACCCCAGACGCTACTCACCAAAGTAGGATTCGGAATATCTTCTTTTTAAACTATGATATACCAATTGAGTTAGATGTCCCCCAAGACCATGGTCCCCAGACCTCAGCCCTGTAACTTGATCCCTCAGGGAGTTTCGATGTGTCTGTGAAGCTTCTGTGACTTTGCCTCAGTGAAGTTGTGCTGACTTCCCCAGCATTGTGTACTGCCTTACCCTTCACCAAAGTTACCACTTATCTATTGTCTTATTAGTGTTTTTTCCTCCCCACCCCTCACCTCCTGTGTAATCGTCAAAGATTTTTTCTGTGTGTAAACCTTTTCTTAAGTTTTTCTAATAGTTGCCTCATACAGTATTTGTCCTTTTGTGATTGTCTTATTTCACTTAGCATAATGCCCTCCAGATTCATCCATGTTGTGAGATGTTTCACAGACTAGTCATCTTTCTTTATTGCTGTGTAGTATTCCATTATGTGTGTGTACCATAGTTTGTTTATCCATCTATCTGTTGATGGGCACTTTGGCTGTTTCTGAGATAGGGAAGAAACAGGGACTGAGCCCCTAGGCGAGGAGTCCCGAAGCACCTGCAACTTGCAACTTCAATACTATGTGTTTGGCTAATGACATAAAACTCCCATCCTGGAATGTGCGATAAGAAAAGAACAAACAATGTACTCCCTTATAAGATGTTTTTCAGAACGACCAGCCCGATCTGGTCCCTGGAGCATGCACAGATATCCACAACGTGACCAACGGTTGACTTTCACCTGATGCAAGTACCCACGACAGGAATCGAACTGGTGCCACAGGGGGACTGGGCAGGTGCAATACCCCATAATAAGTCCTGCCACCCAGTCCCAGGAGCCTTTTCTATGGGTTCCATTTTGTATTTCAGATGCACACACAGCCTAATTTAGTATGCACCGCCATTCTGAGAAGTACCCACCCCTTGAAAGAAACCTACTAAATATTCATTACTTTATTACCCTCGCCAAACCCAAATAAGCCCCAGAAAAACCTTTGTTTTGGGGAACAGAGGCTAGTGTTGCTTGGTCCCTCTCTGTTCCCCGCTTGTGAGCCTTCACTTTCTTCCTGCTACTAATAAACCTTTGTTCATGTGGAACCTCTAAGCCTCTCCTGGTCATTCTTGATCAGTAGAAGGCAAGAACCTAGGCAGGGCTTAGTCCCAAGCTGGGAAGCCTTGCTCTGCAACATTTCCATCTTTTTGCTATTGAGAATAATGCTGCATAAAATGTAATTTTTTAAAGTAATTGAAATAACTGTTACTGTGAATAGGACAGAAAGGCAGTCTATAAGAGTACTAAGTTTTCTAGACTGAAAAAGCTACCTCCTTTCAGCTTAGTTTAGTACCAATATCAGCTATCCTAGAAAACTGGACATTTTAAATTCTTTGTGGGAACCACAGTACAGTCCTCCTTTGGTGCCGTCACTGCATTGGGAAGGACCTTTTCAAAGGCTGCTGATCAACAATATGGTTACTAAAGTGAAAGGAAAGCAAAACAAAAAAACCCAACCATATGGTTATCAGAGTGGAAGGAAAACGAAAACAAAACATAAAACCAAGCTGGAAGCATGAATCCAGCTTGGGTTTTGTTTGGTTTTGTTTTTCTCCTTCCACTTTAATAGCCATATGGTTGATCAGCAGCACTTGAAAAGGTCCTTCCCAATGTGGTGATAGCCTGTGTTTTCTCCAAAACACCTTTATGTAGACTGAATCTCCTGGTCTATAGGGGTGGCAGATTTCTTCTGACAGGTCCTTATGATTTTAAGTTTCAGGGTTTCTAAGGGAGAGAAAGAGGTCCTTTTAAGTATTGACCATGATTATGAGAAGACTCAGTTAAATCAGGCAGAGGACAGGGCTTCAGACCCAAATTCATGGGTCTGATGAACAATGGGAGAGCTCCCATGCTTGCTTACAGGAGTTCTAGTTTTTTAACAAGGCTAGTAGTAAAGTTCTAGCCTAAGTTGCTGAATATCAGTCAATTTCAAAAGAGAAAAAAAAAAATTTAAGACAGGTTTATCCACTCTATTTGTCCAGAAGGCAGCCCTGGTGGCATAGTGGTTAAGTGCGACGGTTGCTAACGAAGAGGTCGACAGTTTGAATCCGCCAGGTGCTCCTTGGAAACTCTATCGGGTAGTTCTACTCTGTTCTGTAGGGTCGCTATGAGTCGGAATCGACTTGACAGCATTTGGTTTGGTTTTTTGGTTATTTGTCCAGAATAAAGCCATCCACAGGGAAGCCGTCAAGTGAAACAGACTAGCGAATTGAAGTCAGCCAGACACAGGGTTGAAAGAACAGAAATGTTTATTCACTGTTTGCAAACTGGGAAGCAGGCAGGGTCTCATGACCTAAGGCTACCAGCTCCCTGAACCGGGTCAGATTTGCTCCTTTCATAGGAAGCGACATTCTTATACTTGAACAGTGAGGGGAGGATCTTCAGTCTTATGATGCTTGCATAGTCTACACAATTTTAAGGATGAGTTTTTGCACACAGCTCTAAAAATACTGCACACAGCCCTAAACAATGGCAACAGTTCACTACTGCCACCCCAGGAAGGTCATACAGCGAGTAGATTCAGAATCAGTGCACCTCCACCTCGGCCTCTTACCAGGAGAGGTGAAGAAACCTGGGGATTCCACCAATCATGGTGAAGTGCTGTAAAAGTTGTAACAGAAATGTAGCAAGAGTAGGCTTTTCTGAAAAACAACTCTTATGAGATGGTTAATAAACCTTAATAACCCTTTCATGAGTGCCTGCTTCAAGAGGACTGAAGATGATAGTGTGTATGATATCTTATCGGAAACTGAAAACATTTACATAATTCCTGGACAACAGTGGACACAAAATAACTTCCTCTCTCTGATTTAACATGTTCTGGTATCCCCAAAGTGGAAATTATGTATTCTAAAAGAGCATTTACACCATTGCCTGAGCACCTGTTTTTGAAAAGGGGAAGACTTTATGCCACCCAGACATCAAACACACCATAAACATAAACAATTCCTTATCTTCCACAGATGTTACTGCAAGTAGCGGATTGGAGCCACCTGCCAGAAAGCCAATACTGAGACAGGAGGAGGTAAGCAGCAAGAGGGCTTTATTGAACACTGGTATTCAAGAGACAGAGGGGGTTAAAGTTCTCTCAAATTCTAATTCTAAAGAGCTAGCAGGAGGGTTTTATAGGGGGAAGGCCAGGGTTACCTAATGTTTTGGGGAACGTAGCCCACAGATGGTCTTATATATCACAAAACAACTACCAGAAACTCTTTATTAAACTAAAGATATGCATGCATGTCAGACATCTGGACTCTAATCAGTATGTTTGTAACAGGCTGAAAAAACTCACATTAAGAATCTCTCGGCTAGTAAAACTCTTCTGTCAACTCTACTCTGGCTGAGATAGGGAGCAAGAAAGTTGTAGATTAAAAATGTCAGGCAGCCTTTCTGACGTTTTGTAGGCTGAAGGTCATTTCTCAAGAGAACAAAAAAAGAGAGGAGAGACCAAGGCCACAGGAGCTGAGAGAGCTCCACACCCCTTTGGAAGAGACCGGTGTAGCTGGTGCAATAAAAAAATGTTTTTAGAGATTACTTAAAGCATCATTACGGTGTTAGTTATGTCAAGCTCTCAATCACCCATTGTGAATAGGAGAACACATGTTGTAAGGTATTAGATGTTTGTTAAGAGGGGAACAGCCTGCTCAGCCATATCTTGAACAGAAGCTGTGCCATTTTCTAAAGACTAGAGATTAATCACGGCTTATACAGCTATATTAAAACAAATGAGAAAATACATTCTCTCTAATATTAAAACACTAGAGAAAATGTATTTTCTCTACTTCATAGACCTTAATTCTGTGAAATCCGACTGTCACCAGGTTCCTGGTAGAGTTGGTTGGGGAAAGCCTCCTGCACTTGCTTGGGAGCACCCTATAAAGAATTCTGTTGACAAACGGTCCATCTTTGTAATGTTTTGAATAGTTTCATCTTTCTGGAAGGCTTAGTAAAAGTCCAGTACCTTTAAAAATTCCTCTCTTACTCAGGTGTTTTGTTTTTTACACAACAACACTTAACCAAGCAAATAGGGCTTTTGGTACAATAACTATTTTGTTAGTTAACTCCCATACTCCAGTATAATACTATCACCTGTCTTAGTTATCTAGGGCTACTATGATAGAAATACCAGAGTGGGTGACTATAACAAACAGAAATTTATTTTCTCACAGTTTAGGAATCTAGAAGTCTGAATTCAAGACACCAGCTCTAGGGGAAGGATTTCTCTGTCAGCTCTGGGAGAGAGAATGTTCTTGTCCTTTTTCAGCTTTTATTCCTCAGTTCCTTGGCGATCCTCATGCGGCATGTGCCATCTTTCTCCATCTGTGCTTCCTTGCTTCTGTGCCTAATCTTCTCCTTTTATATCTCAAAAGTGATTGGTTTACATGATCTTAGCAATCGATGCAGAAAAGGCATTTGACAAAAAAAAAAAAAAAATTTTTTTTAACACCCATTCATGATAAAAACTCTCAGCAAAATAGGAATAGAAGGAAAATTCCTCAACATAATAAAGGGCATTTATACAAGGCCAACAGCCAACATCATCCTAAATGGAGAGAGCCTGAAAGCATTTCCCTTGAGAACGGAAACTAGACAAGGATGCCCTTTATCATGGCTCTTATTCAACATTGTGCTGGAGGTCCTAGCCAGAGCAATTAGGCTAGACAAAGAAATAAAGGGCAGCCAGATTGGCAAGGAAGAAGTAAAATTATCTCTATTTGCAGATGACATGATCTTATACACAGAAAACCCTAAGGAAGCCTCAAGAAAACTACTGAAACTAATAGAAGGGTTTGGCAGAGTTTCAGGTTACAAGATAAACATACAAAAATCACTTGGATTCCTCTACATCAACAAAAAGAACATCGAAGAGGAAATCACCAAATCAATACCATTCACAGTAGCCCCCAAGAAGATAAAATACTTAGGAATAAATCTTACGAAAGATGTGAAAGACCTATACAAAGAAAACTACAAAGTACTACTGCAAGAAACTAAGAGACCTACATAAGTGGAAAAACATACCTTGTTCATGGATAGGAAGACTTAACATAGTAAAAATGTCTATTCTACCAAAAGCCATCTATATATACAATGCACTTTCGATCCAAGTTCCAACGACATTTTTTAATGTGATGGAGAAACAAATCACCAACTTCATATGGAAGGGAAAGAAGCCCCGGATAAGTAAAGCATTATTGAAAAAGAAGAACAAAGTGGGAGGCCTCACTCTACCTGATTTTAGAACATATTGTACAGCCACAGTAGTCAAAACAGCCTGGTACTGGTACAACAACAGGCACATAGACCAATGGAACAGAATTGAGAACCCGGATATAAATCCATCCACATATGAGCAGCTGATATTTGACAAAGGCCCAGTGTCAGTTAATTGGGGAAGAGATACTCTCTTTAACAAATGGTGCTGGCATAAGTGGATATCCATTTGCAAAAAATGAAACAGGACCCATACTTCACACCATGCACAAAAACTAACTGCAGATGGATCAAAGACCTAAACATAAAGACAAAAATGATAAAGATCATGGAAGAAAAAATAGGGATAACATTAGGAACCCTAATACAAGGCATAAACAGAATACAAAACATTACTAAAAATGACGAAGAGAAACCAGATAACGGGGAGCTCCTAAAAATCAAACACCTATGCTCATCTAAAGACTTCACCAAAAGAGTAAAAAGACCACCTACACACTGGGAAAAAATTTTCAGCTATGACATCTCCGACCAGCGCCTGATCTCTAAAATCTATATGATTCTGCTAAAACTCAACCGCAAAAAGACAAACAACCCAAGTAAAAACTGGGCAAAGGATAGGAACATGCCCTTCACTAAAGAAGATATTCAGGTGGCTAACAGATACATGAGAAAATGCTCTCGATCATTAGCCATTAAAAAAATGCAAATTAAAACTATGATGAGATTCCATGTCACGCCAACAAGGCTGGCACTAATCCAAAAATACAAAATAATAAATGTTGGAGAGGCTGCGGAGAGATTGGAACTCTTATACACTGCTGGTGGGAATGTCAAATGGTACAACCACTTGGAAATCAATCTGGCGTTTCCTTAAAAAGCTAGAAATAGAACTATCATGTGACCCAGAAATCCCACTCCTCGGAATATAGCCTAGAGAAATAAGAGCCTTTACACAAACAGATATATGCACACCCATGTTTATTGCAGCTCTGTTTACAATAGCAAAAAGCTGGAAGCAACCAAGGTGTCCTTCAACAGACGAATGGATAAATAAATTATGGTATATTCACACGATGGAATAGTACGCATCGATAAAGAACAATGATGAATCTGTGAAACATTTCATAACATGGAGGAACCTGGAAGGCATTATGCTGAGTGAAATTAGTCAGTTGCAAAAGGACAAATATTGTATAAGACCACTATTATAAGATCTTGAGAAATAGTTTAAACTGAGAAGAACACATTCTTTTGTGGTTATGAGAGGGAGGAGGGAGGGAGGGTGGGAGAGGGCTATTTACTGATTAGATAGTAGAGAAGAACTACTTTAGGTGAAGGGAAGGACAACATTCAATACAGGGGAGGTCAGCTCAACTGGACTGGACTAAAAGCAAAGAAGTTTCCTGAATAAACTGAATGCTTCGAAGGTCAGCGGAGCAAGGGTGGGGGTTTGGGCACTATGACTTCAGTGGACATCTAAGTCAATTGGCGAAATAAATTCTATTAAGAGAACATTCTGCATCCCACTTCGGAGAGTGGCATCTGGGGTCTTAAACACTAACAAGCCGCCACCTAAGATGCATCAATGAGTCTCAGCCCACCTGGATCAAAGGAGAATGAAGAACACCAAGGTCACAAGGTAATTAAAAGCCCAAGAGACACAAAGGGCTACATGAACTAGAGACTACATCATCCTGAGACCAGAAGAACTAGATGGTGCCCGGCCACAACCGATGACTGCCCTGACAGGGAACACAACAGAGAACCCCTGAGGGAGCAGGACAGCAGTGGGATCCAGACCCCAAATTCTCATAAAAAGACCAGACTTAATGGTCTAAGATGAGAAGAATCCCTGCGGTCCTGGTCCCCAAACCTTCTGCTGGCCCAGGACAGGAGCCATTCCTGAATACAACTCATCAGACATGGTTTGGACTGGACAATGGGTTGGAGAGAGTTGCTGATGAGGAGTGAGCTACTTGCATCAGGTAGACACTTGAGACTATGTTGGCATCTCCTGTATGGAGGAGAGATGGGAGGGTAGAGGGGGTTAGAAACTGGGAAAACAGTCACGAAAAGAGAGACTGGAAGGAGGCAGCAGGCTGACTCATTAGTGGGAGAGTAAGTGGGAGTATGGAGTAAGGTGTATATAAGTTTATATGTGAGAGACTGACTTGATTTGTAAACTTTCACTTAAAGCACAATAAAAATTATTTTTTTTAAAAAGCGATTGGTTTAAGACACATCTTACACTGATATGGCCTCTTAACAAAGAAAAACTTTATTCTCAAATGGGATTACATCCACAAGTATACTCCTCATAGGGGTTAGGATTTTTTAACACATATTTTTGGGAGACACAATTCAATTGTTCATTTCCTTCTGTGAAGCATACTTCTGGAAATGAACAAGCTTCCTGAGGCATTAAAACCAGTGCTTCTAAGTTTGGAGTCTGCCATGGTTTAACAGCGGCCTTTGCAGGTCTGTCAGCAAAATCATTGCCTTTAGAAATTTCATTCTTCTGTCCAGTATGAGTGCTGTAATAAATAACCGATATCTGAGCAGGCAGTTGTAAAGCCTATAGCAAATCAGCTATCAATTTTCCATGAGATTCTCTAGTTCTCACCGAAGACAAGAATCCTCTCTTCCCTTTTTTCCCCAAGACTTGCCCTGTTGCATGACAGACACAAAATATACGTTTTTCAGTATATATATTCATTTTTAAGTCCAGAACCAAGAATTGTAGTTTTAGTAACTGCTATTAACTCATCTGCTTGTGCAAAACTAATTCCAGGCAAAACATAAGCTTCCAAAATTTAATGATGTCACCACAGCAGAGGGAACCTTAAGTGAGCCACTTTATCCTGAATACTTGACCTAGCAGTAAACATTTTCAAATCCGCATTATGAACAGGAATAGGCCCATTTATCTGCAAAGTCAGCTGATTTATAGCTTGTAACATTTTATAGTCTTCAGTTAACAACAGATGCTCTAAATATTTCACCTCCGTTTGGCAATATTACAACTTGTCTAGTGATTTTTTTGCTTCTCAGGGGCATAATTTACAAATCATTTACATTTCGAATTACAGACTCTTCTGTAAGCTTTGTGTAAATGACCAGAGAAAATAGTAGGAGTTCCCAAACCCTTGAAGAATCCTTTATGACTAATACTGGATTCTTTCTTAAACACAAACAAGAATTTTGACTTCTCCAGTAGAAGGAAAGAAAGAAGAAAATGCAAAACAGATCAAACGGAAAAATTGCATACTACAGTACCAAAGTCTAGAATAGTTGCTGGGTTAGGAACTATTTGGGTAAGTGGGACAATAAATTTATTTAGTTCCTTAAGATCTTGTACAAATCTATATAGTGGTTGGCCATCTTCATGAAATTTACCTTCCTTTTTTTTTTTTTTTGTGCTTGAAAACATTCATAACTGGTATTGTTTGAGGATCAGTACAGAGACCTTATGAACAATTTGTACACAACTGTTAATGTATATACCAAAAATCTAAACAGCCATATAGTTATAATTCTTTTCTAAATTCCAGTGACTTTCCAGATTAAAATTTGGAGGCAATTTTTCCTTAAAAGGATATCAAGTTCCAATATCTTCAATTGTTGATAAGCTGTTACATCATAAGTCCCCTTAATTCATAATTTAATACCATACACACTATACACACCAGTGTCAAACCTTTCACAGCACATAACAAAGGTATTAGGAAAACTGGACTACCACAACCAGAATGCACAGCTCTGACAGGGAGAGCCAAGATGAGGGAGTGGTTTTCTTTAAGAAAAAAATCTACTAAAAAAAAAAAAAAAATGGAAATTGAAATAATTTAAAATGTCCAAGGTATATAAATGAATGACCGTGACTCCATATTGCCATTTAATATGCTTTTGTATTATGGGATAGAAAAACTGCCCCACCCTCACCTATGCAATGTTAGGTTGACACCCAAGACAGTTTAACCTGTTGCCGTTGAGTTGATTCCAACTCATAGTGACCCTATAGGACAGAGTAGAACTGCCCCATAAGGTTTCCAAGGAGCGGCTGGTGGACTGGTTAGCAGCCGAGCTCTTAACCACTGCACCACCAGAGCTCCAAAATAGCCAAGGCCTCCCACAATTCAACATCCCACTATTTTCTGGTTGTACCAAAAAAGAAAAAAACAGCAAATGATTTCACCTCTTGAAAAAAGCATTTACACTTTAAAAAGAGGATGAGGTGGGGTTTCCTCCATCTTAAAAATGAAATTTACCTTCCTTCTTAACTGGAACTATGGGCGTATTACAGGATGAATGTTCTTTTTAATTCTTTGATAACTGATTTTATTCCTCCTGATTGAGCTTTTATTCTTTTGCTAATCTATTTTTATTGGTTTTATATCTCAAATTAAACCAGTATCATTATTCCCTAGGACCCAAACAATCATTCCAGGTCAGGATACTTTTCTAGCATAGTTTGAGACTGCCACTTTCTACCATATCTCGTTTCCTTCAAAAGACATAAATCAAAAAACAAACCTGTTGCCATAGAGTAGATTCTGACTCATAGTGACCATATAGGACAGAGTAGAACTGCCCCATAGGATTTCTAAGGAGCGGCTGGTAGATTCAAACTGCTGACCTTTTGGTTAGTAGTCAAGCTCTTAACCACTGAGCCACCAGGGCTATGACCAAATATTGTGTCTTTTCCCTGGAGCTCCACAGATACTGCCCAGAGAACAGAATATGGAGTTGCTCAGCAGGTCTCTCCTCAATGGGTTTACAGGAGAATCAGAAAAAAAAGTAGGAAAGCGCGTTCCTTAGTCAGAGGACCTATCTGTATGGGAACCGTGGAGGAAAAGGGACAATAAAAATAAAGACGTAAATTGCTTCACATCCCAGTTCATGTACCCCTGAATTCTATGCACAGGTTAAGAACCCCCAAAGTCAAGAGAGGATTGATCAGAAGAGGGACGTGGATGAGGAGTGGGGACAATGTTGTGCGCAGTTAAGAGCTGGCCTCAGAAGGGAGACAGCGCATCCACAGCAGCAGTAGCAAAGGCTTCTTGCCAAGTGATTAAGGCTCAGGGAGAAGGGACAAGGACAATAAGAGTGTGTGCCAGGGGAGAGATTACAATGGCAGAGCCTTCACTGGAAGCTGGACAAGGAGGGGAGAGAGGACAGAAATGGAGTGGGTCAGTGACAAGGTGATGGATCAATGGGCTAGGCACCAAGGGGGATCAAAGGTGGACTAGAAGGAGTGAGCTAGAAAGACAGGTGCTGTTGGACAGAACGTGAGAGGACTGAAATAGTTAGAATATTCTGTGAGACGTATTAAAATGGTGCCACGCAGAAAGAAAACACAACTTTTAGGATGGCCATGGCAGGACTGGTGAAAGCTTTAAAGAAGGTGAAATTTGACCAAATTAAACCACTGATGTAATGTTTTATTTTTTAGATTGATTCTGTAGTTTTAAAATAATTAATGATGAAAAAAATTCCATTTTAAAAGTGTTCAAATTCACAATATTTCATGCATAAGCTAAAATTTGCACTTACCAAACAAAAATATTACACCTTGCAATTCATTCTTTGTTCCACTGTTTTAGATTTTAAACATAAATCAAAATTGCTAGTGGCTATGTAGAATGACCACTGAGTGTGTGTGTGTGTGTATGTAGAATGACAGAACTGAATTAACTCAAGGTGTTTCTCTGTCTTTACAATCACTGTGCTATTGTTTATTTCAAATCAACTGTTTAAAAGCAGGAGACCCAGAGTGTGCCTAAACTGAGATTAAATGGTTCCAAATTGTTAGGAACTTAGAAATGAAAATCTGTAGCTGAGTCAGCGTGTGTCCAGAGCTGATTCTATATCCAAGTGTTATAACACAAGGGCTTATTGAACCATTATAGATATAGATAGATAGATATCAATAAAATAACTCAATAGTAACTGTTCAGAACTTAGACACCAAAAGATTTTACCTGGAAGAAGTGTTTTATCACTGACATCACTTACAATTGACGGAATTTACAACTGACTTTATTTGGTTTCATTTTTGTATTTAAATTCTTTACCGGCAATGCCCAGCTTTATTGCCTGTATTAGTTTCCACTGCCCCATGCTTTATAGGCCAACCCTATCCCCCAGGAATTTTTAGCAAGGAAGTGCCCCATCAGGGTTGAATATGTAGCTTCCAAACACAATGTGGTATTTTGTCTGTGGGAAGCCTCTCCATGACTTGTAGTGGGGTGATTTGGGCCTTGTAGTTGTTTCTGCATGGGGTAAGGGACAATAAGCATAACCAAGAGGTAGCCCAGTTTAAAGGTGTTTCCTTTATGTGCCTTTTTTGGGTATAGGGGTTATCGATAACCTCACTCAAATCACACTCTTCCTTTTGGGCTCTAAGAATCTAAAATCTTCTCCCCTCTCAGCCCTTTTCTTCCTCCTTGCCTTTGGAGTGTTAAATAGGCAAATAGGTCTTTGGTGCTTAATCCTCCTCACCTCCCAACATCTAACTATGGACCTGCCAGTCTCGTCCCCTTTCCTCCAGGTACTCATCTCTCTCTACAGCAGCCTCCTCTTCCTTCTCTCCCTCCCCATCTTCACAGAGCCTGAAGAACTACTCACACAACCCCTGGAAGCAAGAAAAGTCTACACACCTTGCTGATTTTTTAAAAATTATCCTTCTTCCATGTAGATGGCTGGCCATCTAGAAGCTTGGTAGGCCTCCAGAACTGCAGCTGGTAGCTCTGAGGCTCCAGCCTCACTGTTTCTGGCTGGCAGGTTGTATCTAGGTATGGTCCACCCGGCCTGGCCTGACTGTTCCTCACCCACCCTCTGGTTTAGCTCCTTTGGGCTGCCTTCCTCCTCTATTTTACCTCCTGAAATTACTTGTAAATGTATAAGAAAACAATGCCCCTGGCCTTGTGTTACAGGATCTTCTGACCTTGCTGTAGGGAGTTGTGTTGAGGGGAGAGCATGGGTTTGGGCAAGAAAGGGGTACAGATTGAGGAGGTGGTGCTGCCATGCTAGGACAAGGTAGGAGTTGTGGGTGGAGGATGGAACTATGGTGAAGAGGAGGAGATGGGACAGGTCATCAAACTCGGATATACAAGAGGTCTCTTCTTCCTGCTCTACACGATTTTACAGGTCTCTTCCTGCTCTCGATCCTTTATTCCATGTATCCTTAGTGCCCTGGGTGCTCCTCCCTGAAACCTCCCAGTTGTTTCCCTCCCTCACCCCCTTCCATCCTCCAGATATATGTCCCACCACAAGACAAACAGCACACAAAAACCAGATTATACTGAGAGCAAGGAAACCCCGGTGGCATAGTGGTTAAGAGCAACTGGCTGCCCACCAGGTGCTCCTTGGAAACCCTATGGGGCAGTTCTACTCTGTCCTATACGGTCACTATGAATCGGAATCAATTCCACGGCAAAGAGTTTTTTTTTTTTTTTAAACTGAGACCCAATCAGACCTCCCTACGTTATCTCCATCTTTCGCCTGGGGGGAGGCAGCGGGGGTTATCCAGGTGCCAGGGTTATAACCTCCCATGTCTGCGTAGTCCTTTTCTTGCGTCCAATTACCACCCTGTTTTCTAAATGCTTTTTCTTCCCTGGGCATTTACTCTGGAAAACACCTTCATTTCTTTTGCCTTAACACACCCAAGGCCCAGGTGCTTGGATCGCTGATCTTTGCTACAGCCTGTTTTTTTGTTTTGTTTTGTTTTTGGATAATAACCACGCTTTATCTGTAAATTTGCAGTTTTCCACAAGCATTTTTTTTAGGTAGCACAGTCTGACGCGGGGGACCCCACGCAGGGCCCGGCCATCGCGCTGGCAAAGCGCTGGAAAGGAGGACGCACTGGCACAAAGCGCAGCTCCGGGGACAGGAGCAACCGCAGCGCGGCGTTGCTTTCAGTAGCGCCCACCTCCCGGTGCTCGGCGATCTCGTGCGCGCCCTCCTGCCTGAGCTATGCTCCCTCTCAGGCAACCTGGTCGGAGAGGTACTGCACCATCACCTGCAGCACCGCCACGGCGTTGCTCCACAGCAGCCCATGCCCCTAGGGCAGCTGCTGCTTCACACCTGGAGACGAGGCCGTGCTCCGTGGGCCGCTGGCGCCGCGAGCCCCGTCGCTGCAACGGCGACCTCAGCAGCGAGCACCACTGCTGCAAGATTTCCAACTGTGAGTTTCCTGCCTCCTGCTGTCCTCCTTCATGTCCCCGGCCACTCGGACCAGAACCGAACGAACCAAGCACAGGCGGACAGACCACCAGGCAGCGAAGCCCAGTCCCGCATCTCTCATTTGTAGTCCTGCCACGACCACACAACGTCACATAGGGCCCTCCTCCGGCAAAATTGGCCACTGGATGCAGGCACCGCCCATTTTTTGGCGGGGGGTTGGGGCGGGAGACGAATGGGGTTTGGCTCCAGGCAATACTGCTTGGCTGGAGGGAATAGACGGCAGACGCTGACTGGATTGGAGTGAACACAAAGCAGCAAGACTAGTGTAAATATACGGGACCTGGACGGCGCTGAGAGTATCTGTGGTAATTGAATTTAAGGCACAGACTGACGCAGGAGTGCTCCTTCTCCCACTCTAAATACATCTTCTCAGGATTTCAGGCCAGTGGTATCTTTCTTCCTTGGGCCAGGGGAGTGGAAGGTTTTTCTCTTTGGACGGAGATACTGAAATCTCAGAGAGTATTGCAATATTAAATTTGGCTTTGTCCAATGCCTGGAGATAAGAAGGCGGCTAGGGTGCCATCTAGAGTTCAAGAAAAATATTATGCTAGTCAGACAAGTATCATATTGAGTCATTGGTACTGCAAATCAAGAGGAACACTGACGGGACATCCTAAGTGTGCTTCCATATTGGACACTTTGTCATTTGGGATATTTAGGCTGCAGAGAAGAGGCCAGGGCTGGCCAACAACCTTTATATACCAACAACAAACATTCAAGCAAATAAGTCCCTAAAACGATTTCAGAAAATGGTGAGTGCCATGAAGGAGATAGAACAGGCTGCAGAGGGGAAGAGAATGACTAGGGAAGAGGACCTGTTACAGATTTAATTGTGTCCCCAAAATAAATGTAAATCCTAACCCTAAACCTGTGGTTATAATCCCATTTGGGAATTAATTTTCTTTGTTATGTTAATGAGATAGTATTAGGCTAGGCCGTGCCTTAAGTCAATCTTGATATATAAAACAAGCAAGCAGAGATGGGGGAAGATAGATGCTAGGCCATAAGGAAACCACTAAGGAACTGAGGAACAGAAGCTGAAAAGAGACAAGGACCTTCCCCCAGAGCTGATGGGGAAAGAAAGCCTTCCTGTAGAGCCAGCACCCTGGATTTGGGCTTCTAGCCTCCTAAACTTGAGAAAATAAATTTCTGTTTGTTAAAGCCATCCACTTGTGGTATTTCTGTTAGAGCAGCACTAGATAGCTAAGACAGGGCCTTTCTGAATAGGTGATCTTGGAGCTGAGATTCACATGATGAGAAGGAAGCAACTAAATGAAGACCTGGGGGTGAGTGCTCCTGCAGCGCAGCAAATTACTTAATATGGTCCCTCTAGCCATGGCCTGGTTAATTCCCACAAAATAATTGGGTAGGACTACAGAATCAACTTGACAGCACACAACATGCAAATAAGGTGCTGTAGCCCACCAAAAGGATTGGACAACTTGCTGACTATGGAAATAAGGTGCATGGACTCTTCCTAGGGGATTGGTCAGTTTTGCCACTCAGCTAGGGTTAAAAAAGGGTTAAGGGGAACTAATCCCAGAATCGGAAAGGGGACCTCACTATCATCAAGAAAAGCCAGAAGCAGAGTGCATCTTTTGGAACTGGGGTCCCTCTGCTGAGAACCTCCTAGACCCAGGAGCCAGAGACAGCTATAACACCAGAGACAGTGTGAGATGGCGGGAAATGGTGACTGAGAAAAAGCAGTACCAGAAACTGGAGACTGGTCTAAGACAGCATGGTGGGCTTCCTGGCCCACAGAGCGAGGCAGCTACAGTGGGTGTGCCAACCCATGCAAAGAGAGATCTGAGTGCCTTTGGGCAGGAGACTTCCTGGTGGAGTGGGGTGCTTCCAGGCACTTATCTGTGGCAATGAGAAGTTTTGTAACACTTGTCCCCCTAGCAGGGCATTGGCAGAGCCAAGAGCAGCCTGTCCTGAGGGAGCTGAGAGGAGGCCTGCATGGCTGAGAGGAACTGAGAGGGCTATCCTGCACTGAAGAAGAGAGACTTTGCCTACATGCTTCATAATCCTGATCCCAAGTTGTAACCTCTTGATCTTGATCCTGCATGTTACTATTACTGCAATTTTGCTAGAGTTGCCTGCCACAAACAGCCAATTCTTGAGACGGGGTGAGGTGGGTAGCAAGACCTTTATTATATATACCGGTATATACAGACAGAGGGGAATGATCTCCTCCTAAAGCTGTCTGTCTCGAGGAACTGCTGTCCAGCTGGTGTTTTATAGGGAAAGGGGGAAATGGGTTTTAGGAACTTGTGGAATGTGCATTCTTTCTTCCGTTTGGTTTTGGTGGTCGTACCTTACACATGTTGATCTTTTCCTGCCATTATCCCATCAGCTCAGGGGATGGCTGGCACCATCTTTCATTTTATTCGACAGGCTTAGATCAATATCACTTGTTTTCTACAGTCCTAGAGGAATCATTGGTTAACGCTTAACCAATCTTACTTGGAGGATCTTCCTCGGAGCCAGGGATGGACTAGGGGAGGGAAAGAAGACAAGGAGGAAGAAGGAAAGAAAAATTGGCTCAGGTACTATTCAAGATACGGCTGAGCAGCCTGTTTTATTACTTCCCTAATAAACCCCATAACTGTGAGCATGGTCTGTGAGTTCTGTGTGGCCTCTGAAATGAATTATCGAACCCAGCAGAGAAGTAGAGTGCGCCATGGTAGGGATGGCTGGTGTCAGAATTGGTAAAAACGTGGGAGAGAGGAGGCATGTCTGACTCCACCTCACAGTAATTAGCTTTAGGCTGATGTTGATTCTGTGATCCCTCTGAAGTTTGAGGTCTGATGCCATCACACCATTTTTACAGATCCATACAGAGGGAACTCCCTCCAGTATGCTTGGCACCCTTGAGAAATAGCAAGAAGGATGAAGTGGTTAGGAAAGGTGGGGGAGGAGGCCAGAGAAGCAGACAAGGGCCAAATCACAGAGGGCTTTGAGGCCATGGTAAATGTTTTGGATTGCGCTAGAGGCCACCAACAGGTTTTAAGAAGGATATTAGCTTTTTCCGGTTACTCTCCCTACTTTGTGAGGGTAAAAGCAGGAGACAGATAAATGAGGAGGCTGTTATCATAGAACAGGTGAGAGATGATGGTAGTGTGGTAGACTGAAAAATTCTCCTTCCCCCAAAAGATATCCACATTCTAATCCCTGGAATCTCTGAATAAAACCTTATATGGCAAAGACTTGGCGGATGTAATTAAATCAAGGGTAATAAAATGGGGGAGATTATCTGGATTATCCAGGTAGACCCTAACTTCATTCGCAAGAGTCCTTGTAAGAAACACAGGAGATTTGACACAGGCAGAAGCGAAGGAGGCAGTGTGACCACAGAGGCAGAGATTGGAATGATGAGGCCACAATTCAGGGAGTGCTCACTGCTATCAGAAGCTAGTAGAGGCAAAGAACTGATCCTCCCCTAGAGCCTGGAGAGGGAGCATAGCTCTGTTGACAATTGATTTCGGCCCAGCGATAATAAAATTCTGGTCTCTACAACTGTGAGAAAATAAATTTATTTTAAGCCACCAAAGTCATGGTGATTGGTTACACAGGAAACTATTACAAGTAGTTTGGAGCAATGGAGAGGGTCAGATGTGATTGGATCCAAAATACTTTTTTAAGAGACAGGACCAACTGATACATAGTGTGTGTGTCATAGGAGAAGAATCAAGGATGAGCCCCAAATTTTGGTCTAAGCAAGTGGATGAATGAATGATAGCATCATTTACCGAGATGGGCAAGGGGGCACGGATTATTAAGTATTATGTGTTGGCCATAACCATGTTTGAGAAAATATCAACTGGCAGGTATCACAGCTCTCCAAGAGCCAGGCACTGTTAACATGTATTAAGTGTGTTAACTCAGTTAACTAAGGAGAGTCAAGCGGGCAGTTAGATATGAGTCTGCAACTGAGAGAGGGCTAGGCTGGCAATATAAATCTGGGAGTCATCAGGGACCATGGGACCTAATTAGATTACTCAAGCAGGGAGTTTATGGAGAATAAAAATGAGGACTAGGGCCTGAACCAGGGGATACTTTTTTTTTTTGGTGGAACAGAGAGGGAGAATCCAACAAAGGAAAGAAAGGAGTCAATGAGGAGGAGGGAATATCAGGAGAGTGCCAAGTCCCAGAAGCCAAATGAAAAAAGAAAGGGTGGGAGGAGCCATGTGGAAAAGGAGAGACCTACATAGTCAGATGCTGCTTTAAGGCGGAGAAGTAGAGAACTGACCACTAGATTTAGCAACATGGACCCAAGTGACCTTAAGAAGCGCCATTCTAGTGGAGGGGTGGAGAGGAACGCTCCATTGGAGTCATTTGGAGGCTGGAAATGAGAAAAAGTCCACAGCAAATCTAGGCACATTATTGGAGGAATTTTAACGGAAACACAGAGTGGGCTGTAGCTGGCGGGGGCACTAGGGTCCAGGGAGGGCTCTATTTGACTTTTAAGGGGTCTGATTCTGTAGCATGTCGTTGCTTACTGCTGGCAGTTGAGAGAAAATTAAACATGAAGTACAAACTAGAAAAAATTGGAGAAGTGATGTCCTTGAGCTGGTCGGAGGAATTAGGATCTGCGCACAGAAGGAGGGCCTGACCTTATTTATTCCGTTCTCCCTTACCCCAAGCCTTTGGTTGTCACCGAAAAGTAACCCCGCGGTACTCCGCGAAGCCTGTTCTCAATTGACTCGGGGAACCGAGATTCCCAGCAGGCGTTGTGCGGGGCGGACAGTGCGCAGGCGCAAACCGCCGCCTTCCGACTTTCCCCTCCTCCGGCTCCGACCCCAGTTCCGGGCTGGAGCCACCTAAAGCAGAGGACGGTTTCGTCTTAAAAGAGAAACGGCGGCCTCGCGTGCGAGGTGGGCCCTCGATTCTCCCGTCGCTCTCCGGGCCAATGCGGGAGGCCATCGGGGGCGCAGCCGCAGTCGGGGTGAGGGCGGGGTGGGGGCGAGCAGGTAAGGTAGGAGTCGGGGTGGCAGTGGCGGGGACTCTGGGCTGCCGGGGACCCGCCTTTGGGATTAACTTGACCCCACGCATTTTGAGCATTAAGTGGAGTGGCAGAGATCAGGTGGTGGGGGGGGCGCCCTCCACACCCCCGCCCCCCCGGGCCCCCCTCCACCCAACTATAGAAGAGCGCCTGTGCACGCCTGGACAGGACTCACCCCAGCCCCCCATAAACCAGTAAATGCAGACGGATATCCTCCTCAAGAAGAAATGTATGCAATCCTCCAGTTAAAATCGCCCATCCCCCAGTGAAAGTCTCAAGCCCCTTCCCCATAACTCCTGTTTCTACATTTCATTGGTCCTGAGAGCTCAGGCTTTTGTTTGAAATCTGACCTTGCCTCCTACCTTCTACCCCGCAACACCCACCCCACAGCGCTGAATTTACACACCCTGTAATACAGGGAAGCGTGGTTTGGGCCCAATTGCAGCTAATGCTATTTAAATATTTTAGCTCTGCCCCATTTCACTGATGAGGAAACTGAGGCCTAGAGAGGCGGGTGGAGCTCAAGTCTACTCCAGTCCTCGGATCAGGTTGGCCCAGATGGTGCGTCTCCTCCACCATCCAGGCCCTGTAGCATGGCTTCTTCCCCAGCGGACGTGTCCCGTAGGCGGCAAGAGAAGCGGCGGCAGCTGGACGCCCGCCGCAGCAAGTGTCGCATACGCCTGGGCGGCCACATGGAGCAGTGGTGCCTCCTGAAGGAGCGGCTGGGCTTCTCCCTGCACTCGCAGCTTGCCAAGTTCCTGCTGGATCGGTTAGGGGCAGGGGGAAGGAATGGGCTCCGTGGGAGGGGACCCATGCAGCAGCATCCAAGCCCCTTCCCCAGGGCCATGCTCTGTCCTCCTCCTTTGGGCCTGAAGATTTCTCGCTTCAGGATGTCCTGTGTAAGGCCTTCCCAGGTTCCTGCTCCCTCCTGTGGTCTCCGGCAAATAGGGGCCCTCAGGGCTGGCCCCTTAAGTATGTGAGTGCCTATGGCTGAGGGCATTTGGCCAGCTAAGCCCCCACCACCTGACCTGTCTCCTCTCCTGCTGGCAGGTACATTTCTTCAGGCTGCATACTCTGTGCAGGTAGGGGATGAATGAGGAATGGGGGAAGAGGGTGGACAGAAGTGCTCAAGCTGTGTGTGTGGGGGGAAGGTAGGGGCTTAGGAATCACAGAGAGGCACAACAGGGTGTGGTGTGACTTAGGCACAACAGGGTGTGGTGTGACTTAGTCACACCCTCCCCAAGGTGGATGGGTTACGGGGAGCTGTGAGTGAGTTTGGGAGGGTGGGGAGTTGGGGAGCCCAGGATAGTGTGGTGGGCAGCATGTAGGGAAGGAAGCAAGGTCTCAGGACCCTTGGAGGTCTTGGGCTCTGAAGAATGGTAAATGGAAGAGGAGAGGACTAAGGTTGCTCAGGGCTTGGAGGCACAGGAGGACTGTCTAGGTGTGGAGAGTGTCCAGGGTGAGTGGAGGGGGCCTCCCAGCTGGGCCTGACTGCCTCCCACGTCCCTCCAGGCCCTGAGCCTTCACCCCCCAAGGGTCTGCAGTACCTTGTACTCCTGTGCCACGCTCACAGCCGAGAGTGCAGCCTGGTGCCTGGGCTGCGAGGGCCTGGGGGACATGATGGGGGACTCGTGTGGGAGTGCTCGGCAGGCCACACCTTCTCCTGGGACCCCTCTTTGGGCTGCACACCTCCAGAGGCACCCAGGCCAATCCCCCTTCAACGCTCTGCCCGGAGAAGCTGGTGCTCAGAGACCAGGAGTGGACAGGAAGAGCCTGCAGGTAGGCTGGGGGAAAGAAGAGTTGTGGAGGAAAGGGAAGAAAAGGATCTCCCATCTTCTATGGCTTGCAACCCCATTATCTAAAAGTGATCCTTTCTTAATGAAAAAACTGTGCTGACAAGGAAATATATCCCCAAATATATATTAAAAAAAATATATATATATATTATTAGGTATAAAAAAACAAAATTCAGAATAGGATGTATGGTATGCTACCATATGTGGAAAATAAAGGGTGAAAAGAATATATATTTGTATGCACTCGTGAGTGCGTACAATAGCTCTGGAAGGGCATGAAAGAAACCAAGTTGCCTGTGGTAAGAACTAGATAGCTGGGGGACAGTGTTGGAAAGAAGACCTTTTTAAAAAATTTTTTGGTGAATATATATATATATATAGCAAAACATATACCCATGCAACAATTCCTACACGTGCAATTCAGTGACCTTGGTTACAGTCTTCACATTGTATCATCATTCTCATTATCTCTGCGTGAGGTATTTCATCAGCATCACTACTCCCCAAACTTCTCATCTAGACTTTAGAGTTACTGCTGTCAATTTGATCTCAAATTTGATCTCTTTAAAGAAGCCCAATGCGCAAGGCAAACATTTTTTACTACTTGAGTTAAACTGTTGTTTGGGTTAAAAATGACTTCAGGGGATAGTTATGGTTCAGAGTTTAAAGATTATCTCAGGGCAATAGAATTGGAGTTTTTTCCAGTCTCAATAGATCCGGTAAGTTTGGACTCCATAGGTATTTGAAATTTTGTTCTACTTTTTCCCCCTTTCGATCAGGATCCATCTATTGAGTCCTTGATCAAAACATTCACTAATGGTAGTCCCGTGCCAACCAATTCTGGTCTCATGGCAAAGGAGGCAGTAGTGCACGGAGGCAGTTAGGTCTTCAGTCCAGTTCCTTCTCTGATTCCTTGTTTTGGAAAGGAGACTTTTCACTGTGTACCTTTTTATACCTTTATTTTTTTGAACTGTGCGAATGTATCATATCATAAAATTCCCACTCCCACTTTAGTAGCCTCTGCCCCTTCCTCTTCCTCCTTCCTAAGAGTCTCCCACCACATCAGACCTTAGAACTCCACCTGTTCTCATTCCTTGAGCCCAGAGTTCCTTCCCTTTTGACCCTGCCTGTGCCAACAGGTTTGGAATCTGAGGATAGTGAGAGGATTCAGGAGTCCAAGTTGCCCAGGTGAGGTTCTACAGGGGGGCAGGATAGACCTGGATTGACAGTGGAGGTGAGGGAGCAGGACTTCAGCTTTGCCTTCCTTGGCCTGCAGGGGGGTAGGACCCCCACCAGAGAATTCCCTGCCCCCAGGAGAGGAAGAGAAGGAGGAAGAAGAGGATGAAGAGGAGATGCTTAGTGATGCCAGCCCATGGACCTACAGCTCCTCCCCAGATGAGCAAGTGGGGGCTGAGGAGGGGATACTGAAGAGAACAGGAGGAGGGAGGAGGCAGCTGGCTGAGGAATCCAGAACTTTGTAGACATGCAGGGTGGGCTTTTTGGGGGGAGGGGTCAAGGTGGGCTTTGGGCAAGACAGAAAGAACTGGAGCTTTTGAATTGGGAGGTGGAATGTGGCGAAATCAGGCTCTGGTGGAGACTGAGGGCTAAAAGTAAGTGTGAACAGAGAGACTGGGGTGGGGTTGGGGTTGTTCTGAGGTTGGGGATATAGGGGCCAGGGTCTGGGAGAGGCTGGGGCTGGTTTGAGGGCTTGGATAGATAATGCCCTTCTCTTCATTCTCTTTTCAGCAGTGAGCCAGATGCCCCTGGGTCCCCAAGACCACCTCCTGCCCCTCTTCCCCACTCCCTTAAGGTGGAAGAAATACCACCTGTCCCCTCAGACCTTCCCACTTCTCTGGCTGCACCTGGTCCCTCAGACCTTCCCATTCCTCTGGCTGCACCGTCCTCTTCAGTGTCCTCACTGTGTTCTGGACTTCCTCTGACTGCGGAAATCAGAATACAGCCGGATCTCAGCGAGACCCCTCAGGCAGCCCAGGAGACTGAGCCCCCAGCCAGGTAACCGATGGCTGAGACAGAGAGGGGAGGGGAGTCCTGGGACATTGCCCCTCCTCGAGCCCCTCTGCTCCCCTCTTTGCTGCCCATAGCTCTGGGAGTCAGGCCCAGTCTGTTCCAGCCCTGTCCTGGGATGAAGACACTGCACAGATTGGCCCCAAGAGAATCAGGTAGGACCTGGGGGTGAGGGCTTCTGGGGAGAGGGATAAGAGGAAGGAGTCAGAGGAGAGTGGGTGAGACTCTTCCTGTTCCTCTCCATTCTCTTCCCCTAGGAAAGCTGCCAAAAGAGAGCTTCTGCCTTGTGACTTCCCTGGCTGTGGAAAGATCTTCTCTAATCGGCAGTATTTAAATGTGAGGGGCACAAGTTGGGTTTCTGTGTGTCCACTGGAGTCAGAGAGAGAGGATAGGGGCTGAAATAGAAACTGAGGAAAAGGAGTTGAAGGTGTGGAGTGATTTGGAGCTAGAAAGAAAAGAGTTGAGGTAGACATTCAAAGCTTTTCTGAAGTTAATTTGAAGTTAATTCTGGTTGTTTCACTAAACCAGACAACTGATAGATGAGGCAGAAAAACCAATCCTTAACTGCACAAAGCCACTGCCCACTACTGCTCATAACATGGAACCTCAGAGAATTACACACAGTTATGACAGTGGCATTTACCAAGCTCTTACGGTGTGCTAGTGACTGTTTTAAGCACTTGACTTGCATCAAGTCATTTGATTCTCACAACATCCTTGTGGAGTACCCCATTGCCATACAGTCGATTCTGACTCGTGGCCACCCCATGTATTACAGAGTAGAACTGCTTCATAGGTTTCCTTAGCTGTAATCTTTTATGGTAGCAGAACACCAGGCCTTTCTTCCGTGGTGCCACTGGGTGGATTCAAACCACCAATATTTAGTAGTTGAGCACAAACCATTTGTGCCACCCAGGGACCTCCCTGTGGAGTAGATGCTGTTGCTATTCCTGCTTTACAGTTGAGGAAACTAAGGCACATAGCAAAGTAAAACAATTTGCCCATGGTTCCTCACCTTGTATGTGGTAGTGCAGGGATTCTGAGCTTGACAGCCTGGCTCCAGAGTCCACACTCAGGTGATCTCACCATACTTGTCAAGTGGATAGTCCTAGAGTGGGAAGGACTGGGAGATGATTCTGTCCCAAACATCATTGCGTGAGAGGTACGAGGCACAGAGGGATGAAGGCCCGGCCCCACAGTCAGCCAGAGCCCTCGACAGGGCAGGTCTTGAGACTGAGGGAAGGCACCAGACCAGAGGGAGGGATGGTGAGGCATGGGTGGATGGGATGGGGGAAAACGCTGTGTAGAGAAAAAGATGTAGAGAGGAATCGAATAGGAAAGTGGGGAAATGTCCCTCTGTGCTCCTGAGTGTCAGTGACGCTCAAGGCAGAGAAGTGCATTTGACGGGGGCAGGTCAACCATTTCTTGAGCCTGTTCTGAAGGAGGCCGAAGCAGCCCTGGTGGTTTAACTATGAAAAAAATGGTGTTACGGAGTAGAGGAAAGCCCATGCTATTTAGTGAGCCAGGGTGTGAAATTAGATCAGGTAAAAAGATAAGTACTTCCCATATTGGGGAGTTATAGTTGAAGAACCCTTAGAAGTGTTCTAGGTTGACAGTGTGTGTATGTGTGTATGTGCACATGTGTGTTTCCAAATTAGATGCTGGAGAAAATCATACAATAATATACCCGTAGTGAGCTATTACTGAAAAATAGGTGTCGGGGAGATATTTTTGTACATTGGGACTGATATTAAAGAGAATAATCACATGAACAATAATCTGCAATGTTCTCCCTTCCCATCCTGGCAGATAGCAAATCCATGGCTAGGTAAACCAGAAGTGTCACCCAGAGCAGTCCTTTGCAGAGGGAACTAGACATTGCAAGATGAGGGCGTGGTAAGGAGGTGAGATAATGGAAGCTGAGAGCAGAATAGGGTAAAGGACAAATGGGATCAGGGTGCTCATGGTAGAGATAAGGTCTGGCCCAGGGTGACATGAACTTTGGGCTGTGACAGGGAGAACTGCTGGGACACAGATGTTATAGGATGGAGGCAGGCAGAGGAGCCCACCTATCATGTAAGCTCTGGATTGTGGCCCTGGGGGATGCAGCTATCTATCCTTTTTCTTCTTCTCCCCTACCATCTGCTTCCTTCGCTAGCACCACAAGAAGTACCAGCATATCCACCAGAAGTCCTTCTCCTGCCCAGAGCCGACCTGTGGGAAGTCTTTCAACTTTAAGAAACACCTGAAGGAGCATGTGAAGTTGCACAGTGGTGAGTGGTGCAACTGCCACCTTCAGCTCCTCCCTTGGGGGTTCCTAGACATCTTATTTATTCATTCATCTGTCATTGCCTGTGTGTTGAGCACCTGCTTGAGACTTTGTTCTAGGTGCTGGGAATACAGCAATGAACAGACAGTCCCTAACCTTCATGAGATTTCCATTCTAGTGATAAAGCTCTGTGAAGAAACATAAAAACAGGATAAGGGAATAGAATATGCACCTGTAAAAAGGGAGGCCCTTTGAGCAAAGACCTAATTGAAGTGAGGACTTGAGGCCTATACAGGAGAGCAGGTGGAAAGGCCCTGAGGTGGGATCTGTGTGGTATGTTTGTGGAATAGGGAGGATGCCACTGAGGTTAGAAAGTCTGAGTCATATAGGTGATGGGGACTTCAGAGTCCACTGTTAGGATGGCTTGACTTCTACTCTGAGTGAGATGGGTGTCATTGGCAGGTCTTCGGCAGTGGAGGGACCTGACCAACTTTTAAAAAGGTCACTGTGAAAGGGAAAAAAAGGATCGCTTTGACAGTTGTGTGGAGAATAGACTGCAGGTGGCCAAGGGCAAACAAGGCAACTGCAGAGATATCCCTGTGTAAGATGAGCTTGGATTCACTTAGTAGCAGTCCAGTTGGTAAGAAGTGGCTGGAAGCTGACTGGAGTGTGAAGGTGGGACCAGAAGGGTTGGTTGCTGCCAGATGAGATGGATTGGCTATGGGGGTAAAGGGAAAGAGGATTCAGAATTGATTCAGAGGATTCTAGCCTGAGCAACTGGGAAGAAGATGATGTGATTGACTGAAAATGAGGGGAGAAGCAGGCTTGGGGGAGGGAATTTTGATTTGGGACACACTAGTTAGATATCCAGCAGGAGACTGGCAGTCTGCTCCCATAAAGATTACAGCCTAGGAAACCCTATGGGACAGATCTACTCTGTCACATGGGGTCACTATGAGTCAGAATCGACTTGACGGCACCTGACAACAATTAGCTATCCAAGAAGAGATGTCAGGTATGTAGTTGAGTACGTAAATCTGGAGTTCAGGAGAGATGTCTGGCAAAAAATATAAATGAGCATCCTGAGCATATGGCTGATATTTGAAGCTGTGGGACTGGATACACTCACTTAGGGAGTGAGGGCAAATAGAGAAGAGGTATGAGTGCAGCACACCCACCATTAGTGGGCAGGAAGAGGAAGGGCAGCCACAGAGAAAGTGAGGAAGGAGCAGAGAGTGGTGTCTAAAAAGCCAATGTGAGAAAGTGTTTCAAGAAGGAGGGAGAGGTGAGCTGTGACAGTGCTGTAGGGCTGAGTAAGGAAAGGATGACAACAGCCCACTGGATGTGGCAGTATAAAAGCCATCCTTGACCTTCATAGGATGGCACGGACAAAAGGAAGGCTGGAATGGAGTGAGTTCGGTGCAGGGTGGAGTTGAAGCAGAGAAAGCAAGTACAGACAACTCTTTTGGAGTTTTGCTGTGAAAATGGACAGAGAAATGGGGTCTTAGCTGAAGGACTGTGAGCTAGGGGCACAGAGGTAGGAAGGATCCCATAGAGAGAAAAGGCTTGCTGACGGTAGGGTAGGAACAGTCTCCTTGAGTTGGCGAGAAGGGCTGGGTTTCAGGGCACAGTGGAGGATGTCTTCAGGGGAATAGTGGGGTGTTATATATATGGATACAAATGCAAGTTGGCTGGTGGATTTGATGGTGGGAAGATGTAGGAGTTCTCTCCTGGTTTCTTTTCTTTTCCTGGTGACTTAAAAAACAAGATCACCAACTGAGTGAGGATGGTGGAGTGGGGGTGTTGGAGGCTTGTGGAGAGAGGTGATGTGAAATGGCTTGTGAAAGGACTCCAGAGTGTGGGAGAGTGAATTGACCAGGGAAATGTAGAATCATGTAGACTTGTGATTGCGGATGTAAGGAGAGGCCAGTGGCAGAGTTGTGGGGTATGCTTCTCCCCACTTAGCACACACATACAGGCCTGGAACAGGCCAAGGGTTGTGTTTATCCTGAGTTGAGGTTTAACCAAGCAGGTACAACAGAGGTCAGGTAAACTGGTAGTGTAAATGAAAGAATGGCCACAAAGATGGGCTGTGGAAATGGAGCTGGGTAAGAAGGGTAGGGAGGACAGAAGGGTGTAGAGGGACAGTGAAGAGGTGGTGGGGCCAATGGATTGGCAGTCTGGCAGTCACAAGATTATTGTAGTGGACAAAGTAGGAGGCCCTGGCTGGAACTGGGATGCTTCACATGGCAATTTCAGAGCTGGTGCAGTGATGGACTGCATAGTCTGTGTGACCTGGGAGTGGTGGCTGAGGTAGGGTGGGGCACGAGTTCATTAGAGGTCAGGCAACAGAGGGGTGGAGTGCTAGGTGTATAAACACAAACCTACAGCAGGTGTTCTGGCAGAAGAGAGGGCCTGAAGCCAGAGTTGTGTGCAGTGATCAAGATGAAGGTGGAAAGCGAGGGTGTGGGGTGTGTGTATGTGGTCTGATGGCCCCCATTAGAGATGAGGGTCTACAGGGAGATCTGAGGGGCTATGAGAAGCAAGGAGATCTCCTCTACCATAGGCCCTGGGGAGTGTAGGAGAACAAATGTATTAGGCACACATGAGAGCTGAAGAAGCAGTGACCTTGGGCGATGGGCAGGAGCTGTTAGAACTAGCAGGGGACGGGCCCATTCAGGAACAAGGTGGAGAGGGGATTTGGGTTATGACAGACAGGGAGTTCCATAGGGCACACTGTAGGGGCTGGGGAGGGGGTGGGAGATAGAGGGAGAAGAAATGTGCAGGCCTGAATGGGGAGATGATTCTAGGTCCCAGGGAACAGCCTTGGGGCTTGGACTTAATCCTAATTCCCATCCCTGTCTCCAGGCTTCCTCCTGGTACCTTTTGCTCATACATAAGGACCTAACTCTCCATCCCTTGAAACTCCTTTGACAAAGATCCAGTTTAGGGACCTAGATGCAAGGCAGTGCACCTCTGATGAGGCTTAGGTGAGGCTTAGGGTATCCTGCTTTCTGTTTGTATCTCATCTGATTGTCATGACTGGTTAAGTAAAGGAGGTTCAGAGATTTGCCCAAGGACAACAGCTAATTAGAACTCAGGCTTCCTGGCCCCCAATACCGGTGCACTTCTGTGGGGATTGTGGGTGGGTGGGCTGAAGAAGGGCCGCATCCTGGGGACAGATGCTAGGGTGTCCCTCGTGTGCCCATAGACACCCGGGACTATATCTGTGAGTTCTGTGCTCGATCGTTCCGTACCAGCAGCAACCTTGTTATCCACCGGCGCATCCACACTGGAGAGAAACCCCTGCAGTGAGTGCTGGGAAGAGGGCCTGGGGACCAAAGGACCGTGTGGGGGAAGGGGCTGGGAGGGAGATAGGCAGGGCACCTAGGCCTGGCGGGAGCAGGAAGAACTGCTGGGGAAGTCAAGATGGCTGAGGCCTCCTCCTTGCCCTCCTCTGCCCCTGGTTCCAGGTGTGAGATCTGTGGGTTTACCTGCCGCCAGAAGGCCTCCCTGAACTGGCATCGGCGCAAGCACGCAGAGACGGCGGCTGCCTTGCTCTTCCCCTGTGAGTTCTGTGGCAAGCGCTTTGAAAAGCCGGACAGCGTTGCAGCCCACCGCAGCAAAAGCCACCCAGCACCACTCCCGGGCCCACAGGAGTCACCTGGCCCTTTGGAGCCCTCTCCCAGCATCTCTGTCTCTGGGCCTCTGGGGTCTACTGAGGCCCCAAAGGCCATGCAGGTAGGGGCCACGCCCTCCCTGTCTACTCAGGCTTCGGCCCTGCTGCCTCAGAAATGAGCTCTTCCTCCCAGGTTTTGGGGAGCCAGTTCCCAGGGACTGGAAGGGAGCAAGGAGAGTGGTCCAGAGAAGCATCAGATGCTTGGTCCCCTGGAACTGGGGCTATGAGTTCAGGGTGAAGGACTCCTGGGGAAGTAGGGGAGCTGGACTACTTTAATCTACTGAAAGGACAGAATAAATAGTATTTTGCATGGGCATGTGTGGGCAGATGAGTGTTTTGGCGCCTGAAGCACAGGAATCCTAATTCCTCTGAAAGCAGGCTTTATAAAATGTGCCGGAGTGGAATGTAGGTGCACGGCCCTGGTCCTCTCCATGTGGCCCCTTGCCTGCCCTCCATCTGTTCTCTCTGGAGTCCTCAGTATACTTTAGGGACTGTTTGGTACTTTGCAGCCCTTTCCCAAGGAGTGTCAACCCCACTGTTGCACTGAAGTAGGGTAGACTGTTACAGTCTAGTGAGCTTTAGGTCTCTCCAGGGTGGGGCAGGAAGAAAGGTATGTGAATCTAGGCCACATTAGTAGTTGCCCTTCACCAAAAAAAACCAAACATGTAAACCCCAGAGACTTGCCTTCCAGTGGAGAAATGAGGGGTCTTACACACAAGGAGATTGCTGAGCTATTCAGGGGAGAGAGGAGGGACCCTGGAACTGCCAAAGTAGTTGGCTCTTAGACCACTTCAAAGTCTGTGGAGACCATCACCATCAGGTTTCACAAAGGAGGCTCTTGGCATCAGGAACCAAAACAAACAGTTCTTTATTTCACCAGCCATAAGCAAAAAGTTGTTAGCCAATTCCAGGGGATTTTCCATTCTGCCCTCTCCCCTTTGTGGAGCATGTTTCACCATGAACAGAGACCCTGGCTCCAAGCCTGATTTTGAAATAATATTCTGATGTTCTACCTGGCATTACCCAGCCTTGTGGACCTACTTGGTTTTGGCCTGGGGCCCAGGCAAATGTCAGCCTTCCCCCACCTGGCTGGAGGACACTGTCCTGAGATAGGCATTGCCAGTTTGAAACCATGAGGCCTGGCTCAAAGGACAGGTGGGTAGCCATGCTGAAGGGCACCTGCCCACCTTCATACTAGTGGGCCACCTCCGCCAGGCACCAGCTTGGGTGCTTCTGATGAGAAGTCCTTCACTGAAGTGAGCTCACTCTCTGCCTCCAAGATTCCCACCTTGACAGCCCACCTGTCTTTCAAACTGAGGGAGAAAGTAGCAGAGACTAAAAGTCACGTGAAACTGACAAGACCACAGGGTGCTGGGATTTGATCCTGGAATTTGATCCTGGAGCCACACCTGTGACCATTAGCAGGAGAAACAGCAGCCAAAGAAGCAGGGTAAGGAGAGGCAGTGGAGATGTAGGTTGGAATAAAGAGATGGAGCAAGAAAAGACGGCACATGATAAGAAATGAGGACACGAGAGAGCACCGTAGCAATGGGCCACATCAGTCCTGAGCCCTCTTGCATGTTTGGGATCTGAGAGATTTTCCCTGATTCCTTGCACCTACACTTCAGAGAAAGAGAAGCAGGGCCATGAAGACTGAGAGCAGAAGAGAGCTAACAGGAAGGCCAGGTGAAGAGCAATCAACAGAGATGGAAAGAAAGGCAGCAGGCCATCCCATCTTTCCCCAAACCCTGGTCAGCGAGTTCCCCCAATGTCCCTAGTGGCAGTTGCGGGTGCTTATCCAGTGCCCTCGAGAGAAGCGTCTTAGCAGTTCTGCCCCAACTGGGACACAAGGAGCCCCTGGTTTTCCTGTCCAGCCTCCTCTGTAAAGACGAGGGGAGCGCCAGCGGAGCTGAACTCCGCGGCGGCCTTGGCAGCGGCGGCCTTGGCAGCAGCGGCGCGGGCGCGCGTATGGGCCCGCTGGTGCTGTGACAGTGAGCGGCTGTGGCTAAAGCACTTTCCACACTCAGCACACTCGGCTGGTCGCTCGCCCAGGTGCGTCTTGCGATGCAGCGCCAGCTTGGAGCCTACGCTGAAGGCTTTGCCGCACTCCGGGCACTTGTGCGGCTTGTGGCCAGCGTGGTTGCGCCGATGCACGTTGAGGTTGGACACGCACGTGAAGCGCTTGCCACACAGCTCGCAGCGGTAGGGCTTCTCACCAGTGTGCGTGCGCCGGTGCTTGGTGAGGTCTGAGCGGTCGCTGAAGCGGCGGCCACACTCAGGACATGGGTAGGGCCTTTCGCCCGTGTGGATGCGTTGATGTACCACCAAGTCGGAGCGCTGCCCAAAGCCCTTTCCGCAAGTGGCGCACGCGTGCGGGCGCTCGCCCTGGTGGCTGCGCCGGTGGCGCAGCAGCGTGGAACTCTCACTGAAGCAGCGCCCGCAGTCGCTGCACGCGTATGGCTTCTCGCCCGTGTGTGTACGCTGGTGCCGCACCAGCGTGGCACTCTCCAAGAAACCCTTGCCACACTCGGGGCACTTGAAGGGCTTCTCGCCTGAGTGCGTTTGCAGGTGTCGCGTCAGCGTCGAGCTCTTGCTGAAGCTCTTTCCGCACACGCCGCACTGGTGAGCGTCGGGAGCGCGCGGCTGCCCGCCCGCGGGGTTGTCGGGGCTCCGGGCCGCGTGGACGCGCGCGTGGCTCCGAAGCCCTGCGCCGCTGCGGAAGGCCCGCGGACACTGTGCGCAGCGGTGCGGCTTGTTCGCGAGAGCGGTAGATGCCCCCTGCGGGTGCGCCCGAGCCTGATGGAAGCGCAGGGCGCTCTCGCGGAAGGCGCGGGCGCACAGAGGGCAGCGTCGAGGCCGCTCAGGTGGGTGCCAGCGGCGCCGGTGCAGCAGCAGCGCTGGGAGGTGTGGGAAGCGGCGGCCGCAGGCTCGACAGGGGCAGGCGCGGTTACGCCGCCGGTGCGCGCCCTGATGCAGGTCGAGACGGCCGCTGTGGCGGAAGCTTTGGCCGCATTCGCTGCAAATATACAACGTCTCGCCGGCGTGAGCGCGCCTGTGCGCGCGGAGGTCGGAGGCCCGGGTACAGCGCTCTCCGCACTCCAGGCAGCGGAAGCGGCCGTCGCCACCATGGGTTCGCTCGTGTCTCATGAGCACGGAGCTATAGCAGAAACTCTTGCCGCACTCGCTGCACGTGTAAGGCTTCTCCGCCGCCGCCCCTGATGCTGCTAACATGGCGACGACCTGGTGTCCGCGGGGGGTGCACGATGGGGGCCCGGCTGACAGGGAAGCTTGCAGCTCAAGCTTTGGGGTTCGCCTCCTCGGGCTGCTGGTTATTTTCAGTTTTCTAACGGCCTGGAAAGGGAGTGGTCTAGGAGGGAAAAGGGGGAGGCCTCAAAAGCCGGTCTGTGGATTCCTGGGTTCTTTCTCCCATGGGCAGACACTGTTTCAGAGGCAGGCAGCCGCCAGGTTCGCCATGCCCTGTGAGCCCTGCGGGGAGAAGGTCACCGTGGGCCCCCGGCAACAACTATGCAAATAGAGAGTGGGATGGGGGACATTTCAGCCAGGCCATCTTCCAGCTCCCTTCTCCAAGGGAAAAGCCATGGGAGGTCCCAGAAATATGGAGCGGGGAATCCTTGTGCCACCCCTAAGGGCAAGAGGAACAGACTGTCTCTGGAGAACAGTTTCCATCCAGCAGCAGGAGCCATTAACACTGCTGGGAGGACGACTGCCCAGCCTGTTTTCTGTCCTTAGACATGGGAACCAGGGCCTGGGGATGCATTAGGAAACCACTAAGGAGAAATGGGGCTACAAGAAAGCCCCTATGCCCAGACCACACCAACACCTTCCTACAAAACCCAGGTTTCCTGAGTCACCAAAATGGGCCCAGCCTGGCCTTGGCTGGAAGGGCAACAAGGGCAATGAAGTGAAGCACACATAGGTCGAGCAGCAGCTTAGGCAAAAGGCTCAGACCCTGACCATTACTGGAAGGGGTACTGGAAGGGGCTGGGACCTGGGCAAAGGAGGATATCTTGAACCCCAAAACATTGCTCCTTGGCTTCGGACCAAAGCAGAAACCATTGCTGTTGAGTCGATTTTAACTCATAGCAACCCTATTGGATAGAGTAGAACTGCCCCATAAGGTTTCCAAGGAGCAGTTGGTGGATTCCAACTTCTGACATTTTGGTTAGCAATCGAGCTCTTAACCACTGAGCCACCAGGGCTTCTGGCGTTGGACTGTACCCAATAGATAATTACCCCACACCAGTACACAGCCCCAAAGTTCCTTAACCCAGCCTTGAGAAAGCAACTCAGGATAAAGCCAGGGAAATGGGTGAGAAGGAAGCATGGAAAATTCACAAAGAATATTATCAGAGATTGATTCCATGAAGTGCTTTTCAGTTTTTGGGAGTAATGAAAGGGGCATCCCCTTCTAATCTAATGAATATTCAGACTTTCTACTGTTCCAGCCCTAGGAATCTTTAGACAGGAGTAGGAGAGAAGCTCCTCTATGGGGACCAAATCTGCTCTTTCCTGTTTATCTCAAATACTTATCACAAATCCTTTTGACAGGTTGCTCCAGGCAGCTGTCTGGAAGCCAGGCCAGCTGTGTCTTACTGGACAGAATTTCCTATGCCCTCAAGTGAGAGCACAAATGTGGCCGCCCTTCTCACCCTGGTTGTTTCCATCAAGGCCTCACAGATCTGTCCCGCCCAATGCAATGGAACATTGGAGATCAAGTATAGTCGCTAGTTCAGTGTAACCCCGTGTTACCCAACAGATCAGGGAGAGGAGGCAAAACATAACATGGTCAGCAGCCATTTTCTCATTAGCAGATGGAAATCAATCATAAATACTCAGAGCTTTGGTTAAAACACTCCATAGGTGGGGTCCTTGTCTTTTGGATGCCAAAAGGGTCAACTAAAATATCCTTGAAAACCACAAACCTGCAGGGGTGAGGTCGGGAGCTTCTGCTCCCCTCCACCCTGGGCAGGAGTGGCTGCAACAGGATGTGCTCCTCATGCCTCTTAGGTGGGATGTGCTGTGCCCTGCAGGGGGTGAAGGAAGAAGGAAAATGTGAATGCAAACAGCAGAGGGAACAGAGGCAGGGGAGAAAGAAGAGGGAAAGCTTTCCAGGAAGAGAGTTTTTTAAAGGGACATTTTCTAATATAAAAAAAAACTAGCAAGAACTGTATCATGAATCAGTCACCTTCATCTATCTACCATTTTGCCCATTCTTGTTTCATCTAAAAATCACTTCCTTTCCCTTCCTGCTCCCCCACCCTTTTGTTTGGAGTACTTTAAATCCCAGACATCTTATTCAAGGACGATGAGTTCTAAGCAAAATCTAAAAGCAGAGACTGAAGCTCTTCTGCAGACCTGCGAAGTCCCTTGGTTCCTCCAGGGAGACGTTTCGGCCTGGACACTTGCATTGCTGATTCTAGCTGCACGTGAGGTCATTCTACTGCTGCAAGACAGCTTCAGTTAAAAGAAATGTTTGCCCTCATGTGAATAAAACCCCTGGAGACTCAGTGGCTTCCCAAAGAGAGCAATGCTCAAGCCTTGGTGAGTGCTCTACCTCATCTGGGGAAGGCGGGTCTCCGGGAGCCATGGCACCTCAGGCTGTTTCTGAGAGCCCCCCTTCTCCCAGGCCACTGCTAGAAAGTGAAACAAACACACAAAAACACCCACACATAAATGGTATATAAATAGTGATACCATTTCTCCCTATTGTGGATGTGGACTAATAGAGACCCTGATCTGTGGTGCACGTTCTTGAGTCTCTTTTCCGTACCTCACCCCATGTTGGTGTTTGCTCCGGGAGAAAGAGGTCTGTGCCCAGGGAGGAAACCTGAAAGAAAAAAAATTTAAGATACTACTGTGCCAAAAAAGAACAATTTCTAGATTGTCGTAACCACCATTTTACTAATTGTGACTTTTGAAGTTATTATACTATCAATTTTTTTATTTAAAAAACAAGGATAAGGAAGGCTGGTGAAAAATTCTAATACTTTTAGTATTTTAGTACTTTTCAAGCATTTAATACTTACACATATAGCTAATAAAATATAGGTACTAGGAAGATAATCTAATGGAAAACATTTAACATTCACAATAAAGATAAAGGTTCTGAGTTTCATGTATCGGTTTATTTTTGTTGTTTCTTACTCAGTAGATACTGTAGGTATTTCCTACCATTTCTAATTGATCACAAATTACAAATCAGAAGTGTTGGGGGAATGGTCTGCCTCTAAGCCTCCCGTTGGGCTGCCCAAGTAAAGGCCTTGGGCCCAGAGCACTCTTTGATAAGTAGGCTGGGAACTGAGTCACCTTCTCTCTCCCACTTCCTTCTCCTTAACAGAGAAGTCTTTCCCATTTTGGGCACAGTAACTTTCTGGTTTTTGCTCATGCATGGGCACTCCTACATCTGTTCCCAGCAGGGAGCGGATGAGGTCTGCTGCACCAGAGGGGTGTACTGTGTACGCAGGACATCTGCCCTGCACCAGCCCTATGTGGGGGGGGTTGGGGGGGGGATCCAGCTGGCCACAGGAGATCAGTTCCCACTAGTAAAGCTGGCCTTGCTCTATCTCTTTTCTGTGAGTAAAGCATTTACCTATGCACTAATAGTGTGTGTGTGGCCTTTGTCTTTTGTGGGCAACTCAAACCCTGGTACAAGGAATACTGGGATTAATCAGGATTTAGTTTTTTTTTTTTTGTAGTAGGGTCACTATAAGTTGGAATTGATGGCAATGGGATGGGTTTGGTTTTAGTACATTCACTAGCAATCTACTGTGAGAGCATCACATTAGTTCTTTTTCTTCTGTGTTGTCTCCTTCAGTCAGAATAGAGAAAAACTTTTCTTCCCTGGTTATTTGTTCTGCCAGCATTTCTGGGGTCAGATGATGGACCCCAGAAGGTCATAACTCACAACAGGCAAGTGACTGTCCCATGATCCCTCATTCTTGAAGCAAGAGTTGGGAGAAAACTGGTCTGGGCTGTGGGAGTGGGGCTGAGGGGAACTGCCCGGACTTGTGCTGTCTACTACAGTAGCCATGCGCCACTACAGTGATGACTGAGCACTTGCAACGTGGCTGGTTCAAATTAAGATGGGCTGTAAGGGTCAAATACACTCTTGATTTCCAACAAAAAAGAATGAAAAAAAAACACAAAATACCTCACTAATAACATTTTATGTTGATTATATGTTGAAATGATAATACAGAATTGTGGCTATACTCGGTTATTTAAAATGTCATTAAAATTCATTTCATCTGTTTTTAAGAAAACTTATAAGATTACAAATGTGGCCTGCATTATATTTCTATTGGACAGTGCTGGTCCAGATGGCCTTTCCAAATCCTGGAGCCAAGAACAAAAGGTGGCTGTCCACCTCACAGTCCCTGGAGGGCTTTGCCTGCGAAGAGGTTGCTAACACCACCTGATTCTCAGATTCTCTATATCTAGGGTGGAGGGCTGTTCCCAGGTCTGCTCCAGGTCCACATGTTCTTCTGGAGAGTGGAAGTCTGTCTGTCTAGGAGACCTGGTTGGGACTTGGAGTTGCAATTAGTTCCGCCCTTTCTCTCACTGCTACTCACAGAGGATGAAAACATCCCACTTGTTGCTAGCATTGACAAATAACAACTCTCCAAGTGTTTCATGTGTATTTCTCCCTTTCATTATCCCAGTAGTCTATTATCCTTTACCCCATGTCACCTAAGGTTACCATGTGGGCAAGGAGCTTGTCCAAAGCCACCCAATTGTTGCAGACCAGTCCCAAGTCCTCCTTGGCTTCCTTTGGGGACAGGAGGAGGAGGAGAAGCCCAAGGGCAACTCCCCACCCCTTGCCACGGTGGCCCCAGCCGGCCTGGCAGCAGCGGGGACAAGCCTGGTCTGGTATGGCTTGGTGGAAAGCCCTGGGAGGCCAGAGGATAAAGGGGTCAGAGGCCAGCTGGAGGGACCACTGCTTGGGGACCTGGGGCTCAGCATTAATCCTCTGCAACCCTGGCTTGAGAAACTGTTAAAAGGTGGGAGAGAGCTGGAGCGCGGGGGACAGACAATGGTAGTTGGCATCTAGGAGAGGTTTTTCTCTGTGAATCTAATGGCCTTTCCCAGTATCTTTACTCCCCACCCTACCCCAGCCCAAAAGGGGAGCTGAGAGTTTTCTCTAGGACTCTGACAATCCTAGATGCTGCTGAAATCGAGACCTGGGTAGAATTATCCACTCCCTGCTCTTACAGGGGAGGGTGGGGTAGAAAAGTTCATTTGAGTTCTGGAGCCTGCTTTGGGTTTCTCCCCTCTTCATTCAGGGCTCTGCTCAAATGTCCCCTCCTCAGGAAGGCCTCCCTGAGCATGCTGCCCCTGCCCCCCAACTTTATTCTAAATTAATCAGTGAAAGTAACAGGAAACAGCAACTCCCACCCACTGTGGAAAGGTTTTGGCTCCTTTTCTAGGAGGTCAGGGTGGGGTCACCAATGGAATCCAGAGCACCAAAATGGCCACTTCGTGATTCCTTTTCCCCTATGACAGAGGTAAGGTCCAGTACTTCAGATTTAGTCTGATGTGTTTAAGGAGCTGGACAGCTCTTTCCCATCCCAGGTCTGATCATGATCCAAATACATTCTTTCAGAAGTTTTGGCTTTATAAGGATTTTCGTATGAAATCTGAGAAGTGTGGAGAAGGTGTGTATGAAGGCGAGCAGAGAACATACTTAGTAGGGTAGTTTATCCTCTATGTCCTTTTGATGCATGGGCAAAACCGAAGCCCAGTGTGACCAGGAGCACCCCAGAACAGGAATGGGGGAAGGGACTGGGCCATTCCTGGGCCTAACAAGAAGGTGGGCACACATAAAACACTCAATACTTTTTGAAAATGATGTATTAATCTGGTACTCAAGTCTACCAAATGTTAGGTTCCTGGAGGAGAGGTCATCTTATCCTTCATACCCTAACCACTGCATACGAAGGACTGAAAATGCTTTGATTTACCAAACCAGGACGGCAATCTGTGCAGGGGAACCAGAGGTCTTCTTCTGCCAATACTACTTGTGTGCCTTTGGACAGGGTACTTAGGGTGTCTGTCCCTCCTGCCTGGGAAAACTCAGTAAAGGGAAGCTATTACAATTATTTCTATAAAAAGTTAGAAGGACAGAATATTTGTCTGAGAACTAAGGTTGCTGAGTGCTTAGGATTTACTCTAAGAGCAGTTCCTCTGAAAAGGAATCCAGAATAAGGTGCTGGGCTCCTACTCTCAACCTAAAACATCCCAAATGTTCTGCGACCCCTTTTCAGACCTTTCCCAGAGCCCCGCAAGAATCCTCCTTCACACGATTAGAGCAACGTGGGCTTTCCATAGCCCCACCACTGGCAAACCGTGACTCCCGAGAGTAAGCAAGGAAGTTGGTTACTTGTTTTAATAGTTGGAGCCTGGTACTTGGCCGGTGCTGGGCAAAACTATTCGTGGAACGAGGAACGCCGCACCTAGGCAGGTCACCCCCCCTTTCCCTCTGCAGCGCTGCCGATCCCCGCGCACCTCACAGCGCATGTCACGAGTTGTTGGCCCGACTCTCCTTGGGCGAGCCTTTTCCTACCTCCGGGCCTACCACTGCCTCTTGTCCTTGGCACCAGCCCACCCCGAGGGCGAGACAGAGCACCAACAATACGGTGGAGAGTGGAGTGGCGTCTAACGCGAACGGAACCCGGTGCCATGGCCGAGCCACTCGCTGCCCTTTTAATTCGGCCCAGCCTCTCGTGGCGCCTGCGTTCCCGATGTCGGCGTCTTGGGGGTTGCTGGCCCGGAAGGTCACTGGGGTGAGGGAGGCATAAATATGGAGGACAGGCAGAGGGCAAGGCCTGGGAGGAGGCCGCGCGGCTTCGGCCAATCGCTCGCTCCGCCACGCTTCCGCGTCACTTGTTGCCGGGACGGCGCTCCGGACAGCAGCAGAAACAAGCCGCCCGGAGGCTAAGGGGAGAAGACGGGCGACGGTGGGGAATCGCTGCCCCGAGCCACCCCAACCCTCCCGTTCCCTTCCCTCTCGCGGCGCCGGCAGCTAGCCGAGCTTGCCCCTCACCGGTCGCCGGCTGACTCCTCAGACACCGCGCGGCTCCCACTCGGCTGGCTCGCCGACCCCCGCCTCCCGAACTGCGGGGCTGGGGCAGGGGAGGAGGGGACAGAGAGAAGCCGGGAGGAAAGGGAAGGCGGAGCGAGCGGTCGCAGACTAGGGAGAGTAGGGGGGAGGAGGCTTTGAGCGTCCGGCGCCTCCGGATGGGGGGGGCCACGCTCCAGGCTTCCTTCGCTACTACGGTGGCCAGTGGTCGGTCTTGAGCGGTGGCGCGTCACTGATTGCTGGGAAGACTGGGAGGCGACACACCGCTCCACTTACTGGTCCACCAAGCCGGCCAGGGCCAGAATCCTCGGAGGGGCGGGGCTAACAGGGTGAGCAAAGGGAGACTCTGCCCCGCCTCCAGCTCATGCCAAGGCCCCGCCCTCTTCCCAGGCGTAACCAATCCCCGCCTCTTCCTTTGTCCGCCTTCCAGCCCTGGTCTCGTCCGGTCCAATCAGAGGAAAGGGCGCTGATTTCAGCCTCACCCGCGTGCGTCCAGGAGTCATACTGGTCTAGCGGTACGCGGGCCATGTATGTGTGTTTCCTGTTGGGTATCCCCTCCGGTGCTGCCGCTGGGGTAGCCAACTCCCAGGTGCACCTGCCCAAGCCGTTCCAGTAGTAATTTAGTGAATACTTACCTGACTTGATATTATTCGGTTTAATCCTCACCACAGCCCTGCCAGGGGGCATTTTCTGAAATATGAGACTTGCACAAGTAAATGACCCGCTCAAGGTCGCACTGCCAGCTGCCTCTTCAGGAGCTTTCTGGCTGATCTCCCTGTCCAAATGTTGAAACTCCAATGACTTCTTCCACTGGGAGGTACAGCTTGCGTTGTTTTCCAGAAATGCATTTGCACCCCTCTTTTGGGCCACCCATTACCACAATAGACTCTAGAGATGATCCTTGGGACCCTTCTTTACCTACTCTATCCTTACTTTCGAGGTCACTTTGTACCACACATCCTGCTACACATTCAGAGCTTGTACCCCATCGTTCTGCTCAGGGATTCCCTGTATCATTAGACACTTAGACCTCTCATTGACCTTCCGCCTGGTTCCTCCTGGCACGCCCTTACCCTCTTCTCTGTTTTAATTCCACCTATTCTTAAAGGCTCAGTCAAATGGCAACTTGATACACCTATGCCAGAACACCCTTCTCTAACCTCAATTCTGGACACATCTATGTTGCAATGGAGCCCCCTGTATGTTATGTTATAGTCGGACATACGGTTGCACAGTTTAAGGGACGGGCCTTGTCTTATTCATAAATGATCCTCTGAACACCAGCACAACACCTGCACATCACAGATGTTCAATGAATGTTTGCTGACCAGCATATGACAACATGGTGTAAGGAGGACAGGTCTGGCAGCAGTAGGCAAGGAAGGAAAAATGGACATACAGGATGCAGGTCTAGGTTGATGAGAGCTTGAACCAGGAAGGTATAGAGATGGGAAATGTAGAAAAAGTTCCTGAAGTATTGTCTTAGGCTGGGTTCTCTAGAGAAGCAAAACCAGTAAAGCTTATAAATATATATATATATAGAGAGACTTATATCAAGGAAACGCCTCACACAATTGTACAGGCTAAAACGTCCCAAGTCTGTGTATCAGGATAGAGGCTTCTTTCAATTCACGTAGCCGCAGGGGCTGGCCAACCCAAGATTGGTAGGTTGGAGAGTGGGACTCCCATCCTTGGGCTGTGAAGATCCAAGAATTCCAAGATCTGTGATAAGCTGATAGCTCAAGTCCCAAGAGCCAGAGGTCAGACAAACAGGAGGCAGCCACAGGATCCAGAATGAGCAAAAAAGCCAAAACATCTGCTTATATTTGGATGCAGGCCACACCCCCAAGGAAACTCCCTTTCAACTGATTGGCTACTCAAAGCGGATTCAATCATGGGAGTGATCACATATAAACACTGAGAATCATGGCCCAGCCAAGTTAACACACGATCTTAACAATCACAGTCCATCCCTTGCCAACTTGGCACATGTACACATCTCCTGAAACCATACGTAATCTCTGAATAAAGACTATTATGAAGTCATACTTGCACCTAACATGATACAACTAACATGCATACAACTGAAAACACCCTAGCCCTGTTTACATTTTTTATAAGTGAAGAAAACAAAAATAGTTGATGCACACATACAAAGCAGAAACACTCCTAACAACTACAGTCCTTGTTTCTGCAACTGGTCATGTGGACATAAATGGCATTTAGAACTACCTTCTTCCACCTCCCATTCCATATTCCCTTTGGCCTCAGCAAGCATCTCAGCTGGTCGTGGTTCTTTGCCTGGTGGGGTGACCCAAACCATTCCTGAAGGGTCTGGGTCATTAGTAATCATGTTGGAATTGGGTTGCTCTAGTTTTCCATTGACTTTAATCACAAGGCATGGTAGTACTGAGATGCTGTAAGCAATCTCTTGCATTCCAGACATACTCTTCCTCTATTATGTAACATAAATCCAATTTCCTCTTGGTAATCGGGATCAATCACACCAGCCAGTATGGTAACTCCCTCCCTTACCTGTTGATCCAGAGGCATAAGGAGCCCAAAGTGGCCAGGTGGCATTCTTAGCTTTCAGTTCAATGGAATCAGTGATGTGTCTCCAGGTGGGAGCATTCCTCCCTTTGGAACTAAGACCTTTAGACCTGCAGAGCATAAGATCATGGGGACAGGAAGCAAAAATCTTGGGAGTGGGCCACTAGGGGTAATAGTGGGTGGTGCCATTTCCATTTCCATCCCTTGATTCCTGTACCCATGAATCCTGGCTATGTCAGAAACAGCACCATATATCGGACACAGGTTTAGAGCACATACAGCCTCCTGGAGAACACCGCTTCAACCCTGCAAGGTATTGCCACCTCGCTTGTGCCGTAACTGTGTCTTTAGAAGGCCATTCTGTCATTCTACTAAGCCAGCTGCTTCAGGATGATGAGGAACATGGTAAGACCAGTAAATTCCATGACCATGGGCCCATTGCTGCACTTCATTTGCTGTGAAGTGAGTCCTTTGATCTGAGGCAATGCTGTGTGGGATACCATGATGGTGGATAAGGCATTCTGTAAGTCCATGGATGGTAGTTTTGACAGAAGCAGTGCACGAAGGGAAGGCAAATCCATATCCAGAGTAAGTGTCTATTCCCACCCACTGCCGTCAATTCCAACTCATAGTGACCCTACAGGACAGAGTAGAACTGCCCCATAGAGTTTCCAAGGAGCGCCTGGTGGATCTGAACTGCCAACCTCTTGGTTAACAGCCATAGCAGTTAACCACTACGCCACCAGGGTTTCCACGCCTATTCCAGTAAGGATAAAATGCTGCCCTTTCCATGATGGAAGTGGTCCAATGTAATCAACTTGCCACCACGTTGCTGGCTGATCTCCTCAAGGGATAGTGCCATATAGGGCACTCAGTGTTGGCCTCTGCTGCTGGCAGACTGGGCACTCATCAGTGGCTGTAGTCAAGTCAGCCTTGGTGAGTGGAAGTCCATGTTGCTGAGCCCATGCATAACCTCCATCCCTGCCACCACGGCCACTTTGTTCATAAGCCCGTTGAGCAGTGAGCTGAGGAAAGAGGATGACTGGCTTCACCTCCACTCAGAATCTGGAGAGTGTGGCCAATATCTACAGTCTGGAGGGCAGGGCCATTGTGTAAATTGTTTCAGAGAACAGAAGATTATTTTCAAAGCCTTGAGAGCTAATGTAATGTGTTCTGCTGACTTTCTTGGTGCTTGTTATCCCTTCTTTTCTTCCAGTTTCTCCCATTTGTAATGGAAATGTCTAGCTTGCGCCTGTTCCGCCATTGTACCTTTGGAAGCAGATAACTTGTATTTTAGATTTCACAGATGAATTTTTGGATTTTGCATTGGAGTTAAGACTTTTGCTATGATATGATGGAGTGAATGTTTTGCATGTTGCAAGGATTTGATTTTTGGGGGGTCAAAGTGTGGAATGTCATGGATTGAATTATGCCCCCCCCCCAAAAAAAACGTGTGCATCAACATGTCTGGGTCATGATTCCTAGTATTGTGTGGTTGTCCTCCATTCCGTGATTGTAATTTTATGTTAAAGATTAGGGTGGGATTGTAACACCCTTACTAAGGTCACATCCCTGATGCAATGTAGTTTCCCTGAGGTGTAGCCTGTACCACCTTTTATCTTACAAGACATAAAAGGAAAGGGAAGCAAGCAGAGAGTTGCGGACCTCATACCACCAAGAAAGCAGCTCCGGGAGCAGAGCGTGTCCTTTGGTTCTGGGGTCCCTGTACTAAAGAAGCTCCTTGACCAGGGGAAGATTGATTACAAAGACCTTCCTCCAGAGCTGACAGAGAGAGAAAGCCATCCCTTGCAGCTGACACCCTGAATTTGGATTTGTAACCTACCAGACTGTGAGAGAATAAACTTCTTTGTTAAAGCCATCCGCTTGTGGTATTTCTGTTATAGCAGCACTAGATGACTAAGACAAGTGTTGTATATATATATTTCTAAATTGTAATGTACCATACACAGGTAAGGTACTGTGGTACCTATGAGTTGGAATCAGCGGGTTTGGTTTTTTTTTTTTTTTTTTTTGGTATGTAGGGGATATTATGTTGAGGATAATTCCAAAGTCCTTCAAGCCAGAAAAATGACACTAATTAGGACATTTCTGAATTCTCTGCTCAGTATTAATGCCCTGTTTTTAAGGGACACTAACACACTTGGGGCTCTGGTGGTGCACTGGTTAAGTGTTTGGCTGCTAACCAAAAGGTCGGCAGTTCGAATCCACCAGCAACTCCTTGGGAACTCTACTCTGTCCTACAGGGTCACTATGAGTTGGAATCAACTCAACGGCAATTTTTTTTTAACACACTTGGCGATTTCCAGAGGAGTGACTGTTGTTCTTAGGTACCGCTGGGTGATTTCAACTCATAGTGATCCCATATGACAGAGTAGAACTGCCCCAAAGGGTTTTCTATGCTGTAATCTTTAAGGTAGCAGATCACCAGATCTTTCTTCCATGGAGCCACCGAGGGATTTGAACCCCCAACCTTTCAGTTAGCAGCTGAGCACTTAACTGTTGTGCCACCAGGGTTCCTTGAGGAGTAACTAAAAAAACAAAACCATTGCCATCGAGTCAATTTTGACTCATAATGACCCTATAGGACAGAGTAGAATTGTCCCATATGGTTTCTAAGGCTGTAATCTTTCCCAAAGCAGACTGCCATATCTTTCTCCCACAGAGCACACGATGGGTTCGAACTGCTGACCTTTCCGTTAGCAGCACCAGGGGTCCTTTGAGTAACTAGGATGGTTATAAATATGTCACATATTTGAAGGGGCTGAGGATATTTAGGTTGGAAAAGAGAAACCTGCACATGATGGCTACACACAAATTTTGACAAACGTGAAAGAAGGCCGCATTCCTTTGTCGCTATGAAGTGAAGAGCAATGGAGAGAAAATACAGGAAGGCAGATTTTTCATTTGTTTCAACAGAGGAAAAGTTTTTCTTATGGAGTCATCACAATGGGACACAATAATTGGAAGAGAAATACTCAGTGTAGTGAAAGTTAGGTCATAGATAAGTTATATGCATATTTGTCATAAATATGTCAAAAATATTAAATACTTGTTATATTTATGTCATAGATATTAAAAATATTTATCAGATCCAAATGGTTTTCTTTCCCTACAAACTTACAACAGTAAACGACAATTCCCACTGATTTGATAAATATTCAAGATATTTATGGAGGGTCTACTATATGTCAGGTGGTGTTGGAGACAAAATGGAGACTGAACCCTTTGAAGACATGCTGTGGGAGGACACACCCATCCCATCATGTGCCAAATATAAAGCAATATAAAGGTAGTAATGGGAAGAACAGGATAATTCTACCATAGGTAAATCGGTGAACTTCATTGATTCAACACGCAGTCAAGATATTTTGTCAGGGTCAGCAGGTGGTGGCAAAGATTTCCACACCTTTGGAGCACCCATGTAAGTACTGGGATTGGGTTGGGGCAGAGGGATTTGGATAAACAAGAGAGGAATGGGGGTTCTCTTATTCTAGACTAAGAACAAAATATGAGTAGAGGAGTTTCAGAGTCTTGTCTTTTCTCCTGCAGAGAAAAATGGGGCAGGACAGAAGTCCTAGGAAGTGGAGGTGGGTTGAGATTTTGGGTGAGGAAACTCAAAGAGGCTTGGGCCAGATCAAGGAATCCCTCCCTTCCACAAGCCTTTAGTAAGGGTCCACTATGAGACTGCATCTGACTGGGTAATGGGAATATAGAGGGGATAAAAACACATGCCAGTCATGTACCCTTTCATATGGTAGGAGAACCTATGCCACACCCAAAAGTTTGGGCTTCCCTCATTGGGCAGGGGAGGAGCCACAGTGGATTAGGGTTTGTAAAGACTAGGAGGTTAGAGGTGAAAAGGTAAAGTTATGGGAGTGTATGACATTTCCCAGAGAGGGAAGAACCCTAGATCACCAGTTGTCAAGGGGAGGCAGATGCAGAAAACGCAAGCAGTAAAGGTTCTAGGGGAGGAGGAGGGCCAAGTCTTCAACCCCACATGAGGAAGTGGGGGACAGTGCTCAATGCTAGATTAAGTCAAAAGGCACTAAGATAGCATCAAGACCACTGTATTTGGCCAGAGGTTACTGCCAGTGGTTTAAGAGAGATACAAACAGAAAGTAAAATTGGAGAATATTGGTTGTGGGCATGTACAGCAAGCACATGCTTTACATTGCAATTGAGGGGCAACTAAAGACACATAAGTAGGGCTAGGGGTTTAGATCACCACTTGTCTGTCAGTTTGTCATACTGTGGTGGCTTGTGTGTTGCTTGTGTGATGCTGGAAGCTATGCTAACGGTATTTCAGATAACAGTTGGGTCACCCATTGTGGACAGGTTTCAGTGGCGCTTCCAGACTAAGACAGACTAGGAAGGAGGACCTGGTGATCAGCTTCTGAAAACAGTTGGCTGATGAAAACCTTATGGATAAAAAAGGAACACTGTATGATATAGGGCTGGAAGATGAGCCTCTCAGGTTGGAACCAAACCAAACCAAACCCACTGCTGTCGAGTCGATTCCACCTCATAGTTACCCTATAGCACAGAGCAGAGCTGGCCCAGAGAATTTCCAAGGCTGTAAATCTTTACAGAAGCAGTCTCCCACATCTTCATCCTATGCAGCAGCTGGTGATTTTGAACCACCAACATTTTGGTTAGCAGCTAAGTGCTAACCAGGGCTCCTTTAGGTTGGAAGGCACTCAAAATATGATTATGGGAGAGCTGCCAAAGCAGAGTCAACCTTAATGATGTGAATGGAGTAAAGCTTTCAAAATCTTCATTTGCTGATGTGGCGTGACTCAAAATGAGAAGAAACACCTGCAAACATTGGTTAGTAATTGAAAATGGTTTGTATGAAATATGAATCAAAGGAAACTGAAAGTTGTGAAAAATGAAATGGAATGCTGGAAAATTGATATCATAGGTATTAGTGAGTGGAAATGGACCAATAGTGCCCATTTTAACTGGACAATCACATGGTCTACTACACCTGGAATGACAAATTGAAGAGGAATGGTATTCCATTCATTGTCAAAAAGCACATTTCAAGATCTATCCTGAAGTACAATGCTGTCAGTTATAGGATAATATCCATATGCTTACAAGGACAACCAGTTAATATGACTATAATTCAAATTTATATACCAACCACTAATGCCAAAGATGAGGAAATTGAAGAATTTTAACAACTTCTGCAGTCTGAAATTGATCAAACATACCATCAAGGTGTATTGATAATTTCTGATGATTGGAATGCAAAAGTTGGAAACAAAGAAGAAGGATCAGTTGTTGGAAAATACGGCCTCGGTGACAGAAACAACACCGGAGATCACATGATAGAATTCTGCAAGACCAAGCACTTATTCATTGGAACATAAACGACTATACACATGGACCTCTCTGGATGGAATACAAAGGAATCAAATTACTACATCTGTGGAAGGAGACAATGGAAAAGCTCAATATCATCAGTCAGGGCAAGGCCAGGGACTGACTATACAACAGACCACCAATTGCTCATATGCAAATTCAAGTTGAAGCTGATGAAAATTAAAACAAGTACACGAGAACCAAAGTACGGCCTTGAGTTTATCCCACCTGAATTTAGAGACCATATCAAGAACAGATTTTACACACTGCATACAAATGACAAAAGACCAGAAGAGTTTGGGATCACATCAAGGACATCATACATGGAGAAAGCAAAAGGTCATTGAAAAAACAGGAAAGAGAAGAGACCAAAATTGATGTCAGAGAGACTTTGAAACTTGCTCTTTAAAGTAGAATAGCTAAAGTGAACGAAAGAAATGATGCAGTAAAAGAGCTGAACAGAAGATTTCAAAGGGCGGCTTGAGAAGATGAAATAAGGTATAATGAAATGTACAAAGACCTGGAGTCAGAAAACCCGAAGCAAAGAAAATACTCGGCATTACTCAAGGTGAAAGAAGTGGGGAAAAAATTCAAGCCTTGAGTTGCAATAGTGAAGGATTCTATGTGCAAAATCTACCACGTGTCTGTCGGTTTGTCATGCTGTGGTGGCTTGTGTGTTGTTGTGATACTGGAAGCTTTGCCACCGGTATTTCAAATACTAGAAGGGTCATCCTTGGTGGACAAGTTTCAGCTGAGCTTCTAGACTAAGGCAGATTAGGAAGAAGGACCCAGCAGTCTACTTCTGAAAAAACTGGCCAGTGAAAACCTTCTGAATAGCAACAAAACATTGTCTGATACAGTGCTGGAAGATGAGCCCCTCAGGTTGGAAGGCACTCAAAGTATGACTGGGAAGAGCTGCCTCCTTAAAGTAGAGTCAACCTTAATGACGTAAATGGAGTAAAGCTTTTGGGACCTTTATTTGCTGCTGTGGCACGACTCAAAATGAGAAGAGACAGCTGCAAACATCCATTAATAATCAGAGCATGGAATGTATGAAGTATGAATCTAGTAAAATTGGAAGTTGTCAAAAACGAAACATCAATATCCTAGGCATTAATGATCTGAAATGGACTGGTATTGGCCATTTTGAATCAGACAATCATATGGTCTACTATGCTGGGGATGACAAATTGAAGAGGAATGGTGGTGTGTTTACACTCAAAAAGAATATTTCAAGATTTGATCCTGAGCTACAATGCTGTCAGTGATAGGATAATATCCTTTGCCTACAAAGAAAACCAGTTAAAACTACTACTATTCAAATTTATGCACCAACCACTAAGTCCAAAGATGAAGATATTGAAGAATTTCCCAACTTTTACAGTCTGAAATTGATCAAACATGCAATCGAGATGCATTGACAATTACTGGCAATTGGAATGGAAAAGTTGAAAACAAAGAAGATGGACTGAGAGTTGGAAAATATGGCTGTGGTGACAGAAATGACACTGGAGATCACATGATAGAATTTTGTAAGACCAACGACTTCTTCATTGCAAGTACTTTTCTTGACACATGGACCTTGCCAGATGCAATACAAAGGAATCAAATTGACTACATCTGTGGAAACAGACGATGGAAAAGCTCAGTACCATCAGTCAGACAAGGCCAGGGGCAGACTGCGGAAAGACCATCAACTGCTCACATGCAAGTTCAAATTGAAGCTGGAGAAGATTAGAACAAGTCCACAAGAGCTAAAGTATGACCTTGAGTATATCGAACCTGAATTTAGAGACCAACTCAAAAACATATTTGATGCATTGAACATTAATGATCAAAAAGGAGATGAATTCTGGAATAACATCCAGGATATAATACATGAAGAAATCAAGAAGTTATTAAAAAGACAGCAAAGAAAGAAAAGACCAAAACAGATATCAGAAGAGACTCTAAAAAGTTGCTATTGAATGTAGAGTAGCTAAAGTGAAAGGAAAAAATGATGAAGTAAAAGAGCTGAACAGAAGATTTCAAAGGGGAGCTTGAGGAGACAAAGTATTATAATGACAACTCAACTGTAAAATGAAGTTGGAAATTAACTCAATTGGCTGTTGTGAGGATCAAATGAATGATATAAATCACTCGGAATAATATCTAGCACAAGGTAAACACTGCATAAGTGTTTGCTGTTTTTATTATTAAATTTGGTGAGCAACAGATTTAACAAGGATAGAAATAATTCAGGATCTTTCGTAATACAAGCTGTCCCATACATTAACATTTATTAGTAGATTTTATGTTATACGTTATTGGAACAAAATGTCAACCAAATTAAGAAAAAAGTTTTATTGAGGTATGATTGACATACAGTGAATTAACTGCACATATTTAAAGTGTACAATCTGAAAAGTTTTAACATGTGTATATACCCATGAAATCCTCACTACAATCAAAATAGTGAACATATCTGCCACCCACAAGTTTCTGCACGCCACTCTGTAATCCCTTCCATCTGTACAAACACTAATCTGCTTTCTGTCACTATAATTAAGTAAACTAATATGTTTAATCAGCAACCGATAGTCTTTATTAAATATTTTACTGATGGTTGAAAAAAAATTAAAGAACATAAAAAGGTGTTTCTAGTGGTAGAAATTTTTTTTTAAGTTGCTTTTAAAATGATAAGGGTAATTTAGTGTACTTATGCAAGGAAATTAAGTCTCCAATAAAATTTTATGAAAATTTAGCTGTGAAATTGATTTGTCATACCATCTAGTAATTGATGGTGTTGGTAACACCTTTGTATAGCTTTCATATTTTTGTATTTCATTCATTAGCTTAGTCAACAGGAATTGGTTGCCTATTTGTACCAGGGACTGGGAGGTGGTACATCTGTGGCAGATCATTTAGACCTGTTCTGTTCAATACTGTAGCCACTGGTTACATATTGCTATTTAATTGATTAGTTCCTAAGTCCCACTGGCCACATTCTAAATGCTCAAGAGATACACATAGTTAATGGCTACAGATATAGACATTTCTATCATTTGGAAACTCTATGGGGCAGTTCTGCTCTGTTCTACAGGGTCGCTATGAGTCGGAATCGACTCGATGGCAGTGGGTTTGGGTTTGGTTTATCATAGCTGAAGGAAACCCTGGTGGCATAGTGGTTAAGTGCTAAGGCTGCTAACCAAAGGGTCAGCAGTTCGAAACTGCCAGGCACTCCTTGGAAACTCTATGGGGCAGTTCTACTCTGTCCTACAGGGTCGCTATGAGTCGGAATCGACTCGATGGCACTGGGTTTGGTTTTTTGGTTTTGTTTATCACAGCTGAAAGCTCTATTAGACAGAGCTGATTTAGAAGAATCTTCAGGTGCATTACCTATGGCGGAAGTCAGGAGGTCTAAGCTAAAGCAGTGGCAAAGATTAACAGGAGGGGATAAATGCGAGATACTTAATGGGATGCAGAGTGATCAGAGGAGGATGTATTTAGGATGCCTTTTAGGTTTCTCCCTAGGGTAAATGGGTGGGTGGAAGAACTATTCACCAACATAGTAAATATAGAAGGAGCACGATTGAGAGAAAAGAGAATGAAATCAGATTTAGATCTAGTGAGTGCGAGATAACCATGGGACAGGACAGTGATGTCTGGGAGGCTATTAGATCTCAGGATGTGATCTGTGGGGAGTCTGGGTGGAGACAAAGCTCTAAGGAAGGAGCAGTAGTCCTGGCTAGGACCTGGAGCCATGCACTTAGTCCAGGACACTCAGGGAAGGTGGGCAGCGTGACAGGTCAGAGGTTAACATCAGAGCCTAGGGAACACTGTCATTTAAGACAGGGTTTTCAAACTGTGGGTGGGTCATGAAATTAATGGACTAGGTCTCCACTAGCATTAAAAAATAGTATAGAAAATATTACTGTGCTTTGCATATAACAGAGCCTTGGTGGCACATCGGTTAGGAGCTCGGCTGCTAACCAAAAGGTTGGCAGTTCAAATCCACCAACAGCTCCTTGGAAACCCTATGGGACAGCGCTACTCTGTCCTATAGGGTCACTACGAATTGGAATCAACTCGATGGCGACAGGTTTGTTTTTTTGTTTTTTTTCATACAAGATGGGTAAAGACCTTTTCTTGAAACTTTTATTATGAATATATGTACACACATATGTGTGGGTTGCAAGGTAAAACATATTTCTTGGTTGTGGTCCATTAGTTTGAAGGTCACCAATTTACAAAATGAGCACCACAGACGATAAGCTACACGGAACTGGGATAGTGTCCATTTTCTCATCATCACCTGAAAATTCTGGTACATAGTAAGCACTCGATAAACACAAACTGCAAGAAAGAATAAATCAGTGGGCCAGAAAAATAAGAAGAAACCCGGGAGAGAAGCCAAAGGATAAGAAATGAGAAGTAATCCAGTGTCAGATGTCAGTGATAGGCAAATATTGAGAGCATGGATGACCTTAAGATCATCTCTGCAATTTCAATGGGTTGGCAGAATAAAAGCCAGACTGCAGAAGTAAATGGGAGGTGAGGAACTAGAACTGAGACAAAAGTCACAGTGGAGAGGCATTTGTTTTATACTGAACATGAAAAAGTTCAATTATTATACGCCCAGAAGAGATTACATAGGAAAGGCCTGATCTAAAACTGTACTGTCCAGTAAGTGAGCCGCTACCACATGTGGCTACTAAAATTAAGCTAAGTAAAACTAAAAGTGTAGTTCCTTAATTATATTAGCTCCATTTCAAGTGCTCAATGGCTGCATGTGGTCAGTGATTACTGTATTGCAGAGGTGATACAGAATATATCCATTGTTCCATAAAGGTCTACTGAACAGTGCTGTTTTAGAGCAGTTTTAATTTATGTATATGCCGGCTTCAGGGCCTTGTGTTCTGCAAAAGGTTTGGAATTTTCTACTAAAGCTTGGTGGTTCGAAGCTACCTAGCAGCACTGCACAAAGGCCTGGCAATCTGCTTCTTTAAAGATTACAGCCAAGAAAACCCTACGGAGCAGTTCTAAGACAGGGAACAAAGGCCCTGAGATCAGAGGGTGCCTGTTTGAGAAACAGCAAAAAGACTGGTGTCGTTAGAGGAGAAGAAAATAAAACAGAGATAGGCTATATTATCAGGGAGGTAATAGGGGGTTGGGTGTGGAACCTAGGGACTTATTAAGACAAGGAACAGAGGGGCCCCCAAATCTGCAAACAAAGTAACAAGAAATGGGCCATGGCACAGAAACAAAGCCATTCCCCAGAACAATGGGGCAGGGTATCTAAAAATAGCCCACAAATTTCTTTAAAGTTGCCTTGCAGAAGCAGCTGGAGAAAACCAGCCCCAGCGGCTGATGTGTGACCTTGCACCAGGGCAGTGAGGGACTACAGCCCCAGCTAGGGAATCGAATCTGGGGAAGGACACCCCATTAAGTCCTGCTACAAATCCCAGAGGCCTCCGGGACAGAAACCATCTTGGAAAGCTGCTGCATGTGCACCTTAGTTAACATATCCCTGCCCATGTTTGTGAATAAACATGAATCTTTTCCCACCCAAGAGCTTTTAAAAACTCAGGCCTGTCTTTTGTTCTGTGAGACAAGGGTAAGCATTGCTCTAGGCCCTCCTCCTCTCTGCTTGCAGGTCTCTTCAATACAGCTTTGCCCCTGTGGAAAACTCCATGTGCCTTACCTGCTCCTTCTTGACCAGTGAGAGGCAAGAACCTTATTCCAGTAACAGTCCTACTCTGTGACACATGGGGTAGCCATGAGTTGGAACAGATTCCATGACAACAGGTTTTGGTTTATGCTGGCTTCAATTAAACAAGCTTAGGTTAAACCAGTACACAGCTCCACCCGCTTGTACCTCATCCTACCCAAAACAGTATCCAAACCTAGCAGAAAAACTGTTGGAGGGTATTATAATCTATACATGATTAAATCAGATCTGGTCTCAGGCCAGTGGAGACATCATGGAGTCTGGACATTTTATGTATTCATGGTATTTTCCCATCAAATCCAATAAAGATACATGGTGACTCAGAGCTCAGGATTGCTAAAGATTGAATGCACAGGGAAAGGGATATGTGCCACCAGAGTAAGGATGATGTGTAAGGTGTTGGGTTACTGCAAAATAGGAAAGAGTGGAGATTCAGGCTTGGGTGGACAGATGTGAGTAGGAAGGGGTCATTACAGTGAAATTCCAGTCCTCCAAAACTAAACTGACTGGTAGAGAACAAATAAATTATGTTTATGACTTCTATATATAATTTTCATGGTCTGTGTGGCACTGGAGTCCTGGTGTGCAGTGGTTAAGAGCTCAGCTGCTAATCAAAAAGGTCAGCAATTTGAATCTACCAACCACTCCTCTACTCTGTCCTATAGGGTCCCTATTTGGTGGCTATGTACTAGATGGCAACCAGGTTTTTGGTTTCATATGGCACTCTCTGTGAGTCCGAATCAACTTGATGGCAACCGGTTTAACATAAGGAATGTACTACAAGACTCATTATTACTCATCAGAGCTGTCTGCTTACACATGATTACTAAGGACCCTGCTGACTCACTAGAGAAAAGTCACTTCTAAAATTAAAAATAATACAGTATCCAATTTTATGGAAAAAAACTCTTTAAAAAAATCTACCTTTTAGAAGGAATATATTTGTCTCTATTCCTTAATTCCCCCCCCCCCCCCCCCCCGTTTTCTAATGTTACTCATGGGGCAAGGGGTCGGAGCGTGGTGATCCAAGGAACGAAGGATTCATTCCATTTGCCTTCTCTATCTTCCGGACAAACCTTATCTGGTTCAGAGGATTCTAGGCCTTTTGTAAAAATAAAGCGTCCAACCTTGAAGTCTTTGCCCTCAGTCCTGGCCTTGCCTGGCCCAGGTCCTCCGCCCAGGTCGGGTCCTTAAGACTAAGAATCAGGTAATGACACACAAGGCCATGCAACAAAAAGAAATCCCTCCTCCTCGAAGGCTTTTGAGCACTGAGTGCATGTATTTAGTTCATGTTGACTACGTTTCCAATTAATATTCACAGTTTAATTGCTGACCCCACTGAAACGACTTTCAGCGTGTGAGGGCCTGCCTCGAGGAGCGGCAGCCTCCCGAGCCGCGGCAATGGCGCTGGCCAGAGGCCTCAAGGAGAGTTTACCCATCAGAGCTTACTAAGAGTCCCGCTGACTTCAATAGGGTAAGAAAAGTCACTTCTGGAAAACGTCCTTACTTCCCAACACCAGAACGTAGACATCCCCGGGCTCGGTCGGGCGCAGCTGCCAGTTTCCCTTGGTAAGGCCGGAAGTTACTTTCCGGCTGCCGGGAGTTTCAAACTCCGTAAAACAATATGGCAGCATTGTCTATATGGCTACTCTTCAATATGTTTTATTTCTAGTACTTTTCCCTACTCACTGGGGACTCTTGACTTTCATCATTCATAATATTTTTTTCTGATCACAACACGCTCATTTTAAAAATTTCTTTTTAGGCTTGGTGGAGAATGGAATCGAGGCAACATTGGCGGGTCTGAACCTGTGGGACACCATCTTGTACGGAAAATGGTGGGCAGGGCTGGGCGGGGGCAAATGTTGGGGAAACCAGACGAGGCCGGGTTTGCTGTAGTGAGTAGGGGGGAGGGGCGAGTGGACAGGGGGAGAGTGCTAAATGATGATGTATTTCCGTTTCCTCTGGGCCCTGTCGTATTTGATTGGGCCAGCTTGTTGCGAGGAGGGAGGGGGCAGGTTGTTTGCAGCACAAGAGTCCGGCTCACGGGAAGGTAAACTGAGGTGAGGTTTTGAAGAGTGGCTTTTGCGCCTGGCTGTCGGAATCGACTCCACAGCAGTGGGTTTGGTTTTTGGGTTTTATGTAGGATGGCTGGGGGTAGGGCCTTGGATTAGTTGAGAGTTGGAGACGGGAGGCTCAGGCTGTCCGGAGGGTTGGAGAGAGGAGAGGAGGTGGGGCGGGGCAGGGGGTTTACAAGGGGAATTGCCAAGAGGGGCGAGGATGCAGTGGGGTGGGCGGAAGAGAAGGTGAATGAAGGAGAGGGTGGGAGCACGGCGGGAAGTCTGGAAGGCACAGCTGGGGGAGGGGCTGGAGAAGGGAGAAGAGCTGGACCTAAAGACCTTGAGGGGGGAGGAAAGAAGTTGAGATGGGGGCTGGTTGGAATACGGAGGTGTGGAGGAAGGAGAGTGGAGTCCCTAAAAGGCTGAGGGGTTGGAAGGAGCTGGTGGCCGAGGTTCTGATGCTGGCATGACCATATACTTGGCCTTTGTTTCCCCTACAGCTCCCCAGAGACGCTCATCTAACCGCCTCTGCTCGGGCCTAGCCTTTACTCTCCATCTGCCGCCACAGCTTCGAGGCGCCTGCCTCCGCCCTCCCGAATGGTGCTCCTCCTCGTAGGCCTCAGCCCAGGATCCAGACCCCTCTTCCCCCCTGCCTTGGAGCTTTTGCTCCAGATCTCTCCTGGTGGACTTATCCTGGGGAAGGAAGGCCTTTTGCCCAGACAAGGCCATCTCTCTAAGAACCCCACTGTCAGTTTAAATCTCAGCCTCCAACCGAGTGTGAGGTTCTTCCTGTGACCCCCTTTTCTGCCTTTTGACAAGAGAAACCTTTCTCCCTTGCTGCCCAGAGCCCAAAAAGCCCCAAGCTGGGGCCCTGGTCCCAGCATGTCAGTCCCCTCTTGTGCATAGGGCTCTGCCCTGTACCGGTCAGCATGGCTGAGCCCAGGCAGGTTCCAGGCGGGAGGGAGACCCCACAGGGGGAGCTGCGGCCTGAGGTTGAGGATGAAGTCCCTAGGAGCCCAGTGGAAGAGGAGCCTGGAGGAGGCAGAAGCAATAGCAGTGAGACCAAATTGTCCCCGAGAGAGGAGGAAGAGCTGGATCCTAGAATACAGGTGAGAAGACTGAGAGGAGAGACAAGGAGCCCAGAATCCCACTTTCATGAGGGGTTAGACTTATTCTCTCTCAGTACACTGGGACAGGAAAGGAAAAACAAGTTTGTCAGCAAATCATTGCATGTACTATAACAAGTGCCAAAAAGTTATGTGGCTGAAGTGCTGATGGGAGTGCAGAGAAAGTCCCAGCCTGAATGCCTGGGTTATGCTGCTGAAGGCTTCCCTGAAGAAGCAAGCAGCACATTGGCAGCACATCCAGGTAGGCACATTTAGGTCAGTGGTGTGAATAAGTGTCCACTTTAGAACTGTTGTTCTCCTTTTCAGATAAGCAGAGGGGGCTGTTCCCTCAGAGATGGCTGTGCTAGTGGACTATGAAAGGAGGTAACTTGAGACTGGGAGGCAGTTTTGAGGCTGAGTGATCAAATCTTTTTCTCTTTTCTGTCATCAGTGCCTCCCAGAGACTTTTACAGTTATAAAGGATGAGACCTTTTAGGTCTTTTAAAGGTGGCATTAGGTTTTGGCCTGTGTGTTCTGTAGATCTGTATCAGTCATGGTCAGTCCTTAATACTATACTTTTTTGATTCTCAGGATGTTGTGTGGGTATACAAAGGAATGAAAGAGCTGGTTTACAACCTGAGAGTGTTTACAGTCTAGTTGGTAGGACAGACAGATCTTTGTGGAGGAAACCAAGGAGCACTAGTGAGGAAGAGGTGGACAGCCAAGGCTGGGATGCAGTGTTCTGAGGCCTTGGCCTGGAAGGGCTCCCTGGGAAAGCTGGTTGGGCAGATGTGGGCCAGGCTGCTCCTAAGTGTTGGGGGTCTGAGTCTGCCATTTGGTCCAGTAGCATCTCCAAGATTCTTATGTGGAAGTGACTCATCCCCTTTGTATGGGTGAGCAAGAATGTCTCAGGTTGTGCATTCCTGGGCTTTTTTGTCAACAAACCTTTACTGGAGAACTCCAGCAAGTGGAGAAGAAATCAAAGGTGGCATCACCCTTGCCCTTTTGGTGGGGGTTCCTGCGATATGTGTAGGGGGCTCCTCCTGAACTATGTCTATGCTTATAATGAAGCTGTGGCGATCCTTTTCTTTCTGGCATGAGTCAGTGGTTTATTTCTGCTGTACTTCATGGGCATCGCATTGAGAACAACTCAGTTTCTTCTGCTAATTCTACGGATTTGTGGTCCACTGAGGAAACAAGTTGTAGAGAAAACAACCATGGCTGAGATTCAGGCATCCTCCAGCTCCATGATTTGTGATTTTAAAGCAAGTTACATAACCTTTCTGCGCCTCAGTTTCCTCATCAGTGTGAAGTATTAGCTAAGCTGATTTGCCTGACACCTTCCAGCTGTGCACTGACACAGATCCTCTGATTCTTTCACAAAATCTTTTGCTTGTTCTTTGGTGAAAGTTTATGGCTAGCACTTTGGGAATGAGACCCCTGTCTGTTCCTTGGGGAAGAGGACTGTGTAACTCACCTCATGCTCCTCCCTGCAATATTCCTCGCCCTGCTCCAGAGAAAAGAATCCGCTACATCTTTTTCCAGTGCCCCACAGGTGAAGGCAATAGTATTAAAAGCCACTCTGGTGTGGCACTGTCCAATAAGGCAGCCATTATCCGCATGTAGCTACTTAAATAAAAATCAATTAAAATGAATTATAAAATGCAGATACTCTGGTGTTGTATCAGCAGTGCAGAAATAGAACATTTTGTCATCACAGACAGTTCTGTTGGACTGGCTCTGTAAGGGTTAGAATATACTGAAAAGGCATAAGATTCACCTTGTCTTCAGTAAGCTTGTGTTACTGGTACAAGAGGGGTAGATGAGACCCTCTCGTACTTGCCAAACAGCATAGTACTTTGTAAAACGTTATGGGTTGCAGTAGGGAGGAAAGGTCTTGTAGTGGCCTTCCTCATTTAAGGACACTTGGATGGCTAGGCCAGAGCTCCAATGTCAGCAGGAATTTAGCAGTCATCTTGCTGTGGTCACTCGCCCTTCTTGCCATGTGGGAGAGGGACCCTGGTGTGAGGGGCACCCTTCATGGAGGTGGCAAGGCGCATTTAACTCTTCTTGATTTGGGCCCCTTTTCTGGATAAGAAGGTTATTGGGTTGTATATCTTTTGAGGTCCTTTTTAGTGTTGACAGTACCCAAGACCATGTTGCCTTGATAATGTGTTTCATCACTTTAAGTGGGTGTTCATTTTTCTGGATTCTCAATGCATATAGTAGGTCTCTGCACATAGATCCATCAGAACTCCTCCAGAGAGCTCTAAAAACATTCACTCCCGAGCTGCTCCCAGACATGTAGGTTCTCCTGGTTCGGGTGGACATGAAGTGATTCTAACATGCAGCCAGGGCTGAGTCTACCCGATGAAGGATATCCCAAAGGCTGGGACCCTACTCCTGTGTTTTCTGAAGCTCTCAGAAGAGGTTGCCCTTAGGATGAGGGTCTTTCTCAAGTGGGAATGTGGTTCCTTGGCAAGCAGGCAGGACCTGTGCCCACATTGTCTGGTGGGATCCCTCTGGAAGTTGGAAGAAAGCAAGCTGGCAGCCAGCCTGGAGTGGGCTATCCACCCAGCGAAGGCCACTGACTGTCCCCTGTGTCATGACCTCAGCACAGTTCTCTGAGGTCTCCAGATTGATCTCGGCCTTCCAAGAGGGCTCCAGAGGAGGGAAGGAAGGAAGGAGAGTGGATCCTGTATTTACTCTACTGTGATTTTTGATTACCTAGCTCCTTTGTGATGGGCACATTTTTTCCTTAGACATGTTAATACACTCAAGTTATTGTCAAGTCCTACCTGCAGCTTCTGTGTTCCCATCCAGAAGTGCAGGGTTGACACCCACAGGAGATTCTCACTTCCTTCATTTCCACGTTCTTGGGCCACGCACCCTCTTCCCTGCACTTACTGACAATCACTTTCAATCAGTTTGAATCCTTCGAATCAGTTTGAATCCTAGGTGGGGCAGGAGCATTTGTAGTCTTAGCCCCTAAGCATTTGGCTCAGTGACCTGGCATCCTGGGAATGTACTTGGTGTGTTCTGGGAAGGTTGCCCTACCTGGCTACTGGCTTGTTGATGGATGATGTGCGCTGACTCAGAATTTCATTTCACCGAGCGACAGGAGTCTCTGGGGGAGCCGGCCAAATGGAACGTATCTCCCAGCCTTGCCCCGGGTCTGCTTCAGCCTGGTTGTCTCAGCCCCTGCTACCCCTACCAGCCCACTCCTAGCCTACCCTCCAGTCATTTCCTTGTCTTGTTATAAAGAACTTTGTGAGCCTGACTTTCTGGGAAGTTGATTTTCACATCATCAAAAGGCTTTTTAATAGCTTTGAGGTACTTTGGGGATGTAAGTCCTGTATAAAAAGATGATGCTGCTCCAACCCATTGCCAATAGCAAGAGTCCATTAAGTCATTTTTCCTGTGGGATGGCTTATGCTGAGCTATTCGTTCCTTTGATGAATTTGTCAGCTTTGGGAGTAGGGATGGAAGCAGTTTGGGCTGTGGAACGGAGTCGTGATCCAATCTCGGACATTGGTTTGCCCACATGAACATCCCAGCGTGGCCTCTCTGCGTGCCTTTCCTCCCTTCTTTCCTCTTCCCCTACCAGTGTTTATCGCATTTCTGAGCTGATCGATTTCCTCCTACCAGTGCTGCAGTTTTCATAGGTGACATTATTCCTTGTCTTCTCTAAGAAGTCCACCAGGGCTATCCTTAATCCTAAGGGAGTAGTAGCGCAGTGGCAGAAAAGTGAGATCAGGGGTCAGGTCCTGAATGTAGACCCAACTTCTGTTATTAATTATTTGCCTTGGGGAAATCATCCATTGTTTATCTATGAAATGCAAATGATTGAGAAAGAGAATCTTCAGGAGGGGCTGCTGAAAGGACAGAGTCATCTCTCCTCCTGCGTAGTCTGAAATACCTTTTGGATCAAGTCGAGCCACAGGAAGTTGGACATTTGCTTGGCATCATGTTGCCTCTCACCCTGACAAGGGATTGTCTTTTCTGAGGGCCCCGTAGAGGGATCCCATCAGCTGATGGTGATGGTCCTTCTTAGGAACCCATACCCATTGTGGTTGAGTAGATTCTGGTGCATAGCGACTCTGTAGGACAGAGTAGAACTACCCCATAGGGTTTCCAAGGAGTGGCTGGTAGATTTGAACTGCTGATCTTTTTTTAGTTAGCAGCCAAACTCTTAACCACTGTGCCACCAGGGCCCCTTCTTAGGAACAGTGCTGCGAAATTCCAACTTCTGTGCCTTGTGGTGGTGTTGGTGCTGTCACCCAGGTCCTCCTGTAGGGCCCTCTGAGCAGTGTCTCCTGCCTTTGAGTCCAGAGTGGTTGTGCCACTCCTGAAAACTTGTTTTTTTCCTTACGGACACGGGGTTGTGTGATGAATCAGGTTGCCAGTATGCCTCAACTTCTAGGCCAGCATGATCCAGTACGGAGCCATGCACCACATATGGCTACTGAATGCTCGGACCATGGCTGGCCCAAGTTGACATGTGCTATAGGGTCAAATGCACGATGGATTTCAAAGACTTAGTTCAGAAAAAAAAATGCAAAAGACGTGGCTAATAATTTTTTGTGTTGATTACATGTTGAAATAATATTTTGATTATTTTAGATTTATATTGTTATAATTTCACCTTGTTTTTACTTTTTTTAAATGGGGCTACTAGAAAATTTAAAATTCCATATGTAAAAAAAAAAAAAATCCGTATGTGACTTGCATCGTATTTCTATTGGTCAGCTTTGTTTCTGGAAAACTTAGAGCCAGATTAATGGCTCTCCCGAAGCAGGGTCTGTGTTGTGGAATGCACAGTCGGTTCCGTTTTACGTTTCCACCTTTGTTTTTTCTTTCTTTCACGGTAATTAATGTATATGACTTGGTTTCCCATATTCTTACTTGCTGACTCAAATCTTTCCAGCATCAAAACCAAAAAAACCCCGTTGCTGTCGAGTTGATTCTGACTCATAGTGACCCTATAGGGCAGAGCAGAACTGCCGCATTGGGTTTCCAAGGAGCAGCTAAGTGAATTTGAACTGCCTAGCTTTTGGTTAGCAGCCAAATGCTTAACCACTGCACCACCAGGGCCCCTCCAGCATCAAGAAGAGGCGTAAAAATAGAATGATTAATGGGGGATTATACATCCTGGTCTGACCACCTCATGGAATTGAGTGCCCATTGAGGTTGTCATATCACCAGCCGAATGAATGAGAAGCGATTGTGTTGTCTCTGATGAGTGCAGGTCACGTGTAGGTGCTGGTCAGCATGCACTCCCTGTGCTGGGTCTTGCCGGCAAACTTGATGGCACCAGGCTCTGAGGTTCTCCCTGCTGCTGTGGGGAAAAGGCCTGATGTCCCGTCCCCTGTGCCCCAGCCACAATGGTCTTCTCATCCGCCAACTTGCCTGCTGGAGCACCTGCTCTCCCTTTGGTTCCCCAGTCCCCTTCCCTTCCCTGGTGCTTTTGTGTACATCCATTTAGGTCTGGCTTGGGAGCAAGTGTTCTGGGCATCCCACCTTGTCCTGCTGCTGCCCAGGGAGATGACCTTGTTGCCCTTTTTCATACCCATTCACAGCCCTTGAGGGCTCCTCATACTACTGAGCACCTGTTGGTTATGTCTTCCATGATGCTGAGCTGTTATAAATGCCCAGCAGATGTGTGCTGAGTGGGCTGTGCCCTGGCCTGGAGGTCATGCTGTCTGGGGCAGAGACCTGTAGCTCCAAGGCCACTCTCCCTCTGGCTGGTGTGCTTTTGAAGGTGGTGTGGTCTGATGGGGAGAGTGGGGGCTTCTCTGCCTCCTCGCGGTGTGCGTAAGAGAGCTGCCTTCCTGAACCTTAGCTTCCTCATCTTTGAAAAGGGGATTTTAACCCTAGTACAAAGGTAGAGTTGTGAGGATGACAACAGACTGGGCATGAGGTCTCTGACAAGAAGGCATTTAACATATACTGTACTCCTCATTTCTCCTTCCCTTTCCTGTGCCTCTCTCCACCACTTCCTCCGGTGGGGTTGGGGGCTTTCTCTGTGTACACAGCTCGCCTGCCCCTGCAATCACTGGGAGGTTGTGTCCTTCCTGACTGCTATAACCCTCTGCCGCTCTGTGACAGGAGGAGCTAGAACATCTGAACCAGGCCAGTGAGGAGATCAACCAGGTGGAGCTACAGCTGGACGTGAGTGTTGCTTCTTTCTCTCCCAGCCTTGGGTTGGGCTTTCACCCTCCATGTATGATACAGTGGCAGGGAGAACGGACCAACATCCATGCATGTGCCTTCATTCTGCCCATGTACCTCTCTGTCTTTGCCAGGAGGCCCGGACCACCTATCGAAGGATCCTGCAGGAGTCAGCGAGGAAGCTCAACACACAGGGCTCCCAGTTGGGGAGTTGCATTGAGAAAGCCCGGCCGTACTATGAGGCGCGTAGGCTGGCTAAGGAGGTATGTATGGCCCAGCTGACTGTCTTCAGGGAGGGGTGCACACAGAGCAGGGCCCTAGACTCCTCTTTCTCTGCATGGGGGTGAGATGGAATCCCATACCAAAGGGCAGAGCACTGTGTGCAGACCCAGCTTTGTGCTGGTCGAGCTCTGTGGACCGAGGAGATTCCTTTACCACTGTGATGTTTGGGCTCATCCTCTACAAAATGGCAGGGGTTGGGTGTGGAGGGGTGGTTCAGCCCAGCTGATGTTTATAATATGTCTTCTGTGTGTGAGGAACCAAGCTTTGATGATATGTCAGATACTGCCAGCTCCAATGTTCTGTGATTCTCATTTTTTCCCTGTTTCTTCTTTCTTCTCTTTTCTTTGGTTCACATCTGTCTCTTCTGCATTTTTTCTTTGTTTTCTCCCACTCCTTCACTCCCTCCCCCTACTTCTTTTTTTTTTATGTACATAATGTGTGTTCATTGTTGGAAAACCAGATAAGACTAAAATCACCCCAAATACCACTGTGCCCAGATAAACACTTTTTAAAAAACATTTTGGTACATATTCTGCCTAAATGGGATTAGACAATGTATGCTTCTTTGTTCCTTTATTTTACTTAGCGTGATGACATGGTTCCATGTCAGTAAATACACAACCATGACGTCATTTTTATTGTGATAAATCTATATATGACAAAACATTTTCCATGTCTACATTTTTTGTGTTTACAACTCAGCCATATTAATTACATTCACCATATTGTGTAACCATCACCGCTGCCTGCTTTTTTTTATCACCTTTAACAGAAACTCAGTGCCCCTTAAGCAGTGATCTCCCCCTTCCTCCTCCCACCAGGCTCTAGTAACCATGATGAATTTTGGTCTCTGTGCATTTGCCTATGCTAGAGATTTCATATAAGTGGAATCAAACAATATTTTTCCTTTTGTGACGGACTTAATTTTGCTCAGCATGTTTCCAAGGTTCGTCCATGTTGTAGCATGTATCCAGACTTCATTTCTATTTATGGATGAGTAAATATTCCGTTGCATGGATATACCACATTCATCTGTTGATGGACATTTGGCATGCCATCATTTTTAAGAACTGCTTATAAGATATTCTTACATTGTTGTTGTTAGCTGTCATCGACTTGGCCCCTACTCATGGTAATCCCACACACAATGGAACAAAATGCTGCCCAGTCCTGTACCATCCCCATGATGCGTTGGTTGGACTGTTGTGACCCGTAGGGTTTTCATTGGCTGATTTTCAAAAGTAGATCGCCAGGCCTTTGTTCCTAGTTTGTTTTAGACTGGAAGTTCCTCTGAAACCTGTTCAGCATCATGTCAGCATGCAAGCCTTCACTGGCAGAGGGGTGGTGGCTGGAACCTGAGTCTCCTGCCTGGAAAGCAAGAATTCTACCAATGAGCCATCAATGCCCCACTTCCTCATATTAAAAAAACAAAAAACCAGTTGCTGTTTTGTCAGCTCCAACTCAAGGCAGCCCCATGTGTGTCAGAGTAGAACTTGTGCTTCGCAGGGTTTTCAGCGACTGATTTTTTGGAAGTAGAGTAGCAGGCCTTTCTTCTGAGGCGCCTCTGAGTGAACTTGAACCACCAACCTTTTGGTTAGCAGCCAAACACTTAACTGGTTGCATCACCCAGGAATGTCTCCTTGTATTACATGTCCTATAGTTCCTTTAGCCAGTTGTTTGTAATTGAAAACTTGGGAGTATTTTCTGTGTTTTGCCTGGTAAGCATGCTGTGATATGTCTCTGAGCACCTGTCTGATTACTTCCTTCAGCTAGTTCCCTGGATGTGAAATTGCTGGTCGCAGGGGATGGACTTTTTGTAAGACTTGATCCATGTTGCTAACTACCTTCGGGCAGAGTGGTGCTGAGCTTCCTTTGTCCTCCCTAGCCAGCAGCCTTTGAGAGTGCTGGATTTTACATACACGCCCTCCACTGTCATTTTCATCCTTTTTAATCTTTATTTCTCCTCATCTCTATTCTTAAAAAAATTCTCTGTAGAATGTTGCTTCTTTAGCATTGATCTTTAGTGTAGTTTGGGAAATGAAGCCTATGTCATCCTTTCGTCCTATGGCTCCAGGCTGGCAGAGGGGTCCCCTCAAGGGTATCTGGTCCTGACAGCCCTCTTCCCCCAGGCCCAGCAGGAGACACAGAAGGCTGCACTGCGGTACGAGCGGGCCGTGAGCATGCACAACGCCGCGCGGGAGATGGTGTTTGTGGCAGAGCAGGGTGTCATGGCTGACAAGAACCGGCTGGACCCCACGTGGCAGGAGATGCTCAACCACGCCACCTGCAAGGTAAGCTGAGGCGGTTTGCTTCCCTTTCATCACTCCTTTTTCTCTCTTGCTCTTGCACTCTACCTTCCCCCAACTTTGATTCGGTCTCTAGCAAAACCTAGTCCTCTTTCTCTGTCCTGTTTGGCCTCCAGTGCTTCCCACATTGCATCTTCATCTAACTTAGAACATCTTTCCTGACTCTTCTCAAACCTTTGCCTCCAGGCGTGGCACTAACCACGAACATCCATCCCTCCAGAAGCTCCCGATGCAGCACTGGTGTTTTGTTATGTTCAGCTCTGACCACTCACTGTTTCTGAGCTCTGCCATGTTCTTTGATTTTTTTTTTTAATTGTGATGAAAATACACACACCAGAAACACTCATCAGCGTGACAACTTCCACATTTACAATTCAATGACAATGATTACATTTTTCATGTTGTGACACCATTCTTGTTATTCTTTTCCAAAATATTCTACCACCATAAGCATAAACCCAGTGCTGATCTTTAAATGAAAACTCCTTTTTCCCCTCCCTCCCACTTCTGTTAACCATTAATAATCTTCGGTTTTTATATATTTGCTTGTTTCATCTAAGTGATATCATGCACTATTTGTCAGTTCATAACTGACTTACTTTGCTCAGCTTAATGATTTCAAGGTTCATCATCCATATTTTCGCGTGCATCAGAACTTCATTTCCCTTTATGGCTGAATAGTATTCCATTGTATTGTGGGTACCACGTTTTGTTTATTCATTCACCTGTTGATGGGTATTTAGGTGGTTTCCACCTTCTGGCTATCGTGAAAAGTGCTGCAGTGGACATTAACGTACAGGTTTCTGTTTGCTTTCCTGCCTTCGTGTCTTCTGGTTGGGTACCTAAGATGGGGATTGCTCGGTCATGTGGTAGTTCTATGTTCAGCTTTTTGAGAAAGTGCCAAACTATTTTCCACAATGGTTACACCATTTTACATTCCTACCAGCAATGGATGAAGGTTCCAGTTTCTCTACAACCTCGGCAGCGCTCATTGTTTTCGGGTTTTTTTTTTGATCATTGTCATTCTAATGGGGGTAATATCTCATTGTGGTTTTGATATGCATCTCCCTAATGGCTAAGGAGCCCTAGTGGCACAATGGTTAAGTGCTCAGCTGCTGAAAGGTCGGAGGTTCTGCAGCAGCTCTGTGGGAGAAAATACCTGGCGATCCGCTCACATAAAGATTACAGCTGAGGAAACCCTATGGGGAAGTTCTGTTCTGTTCTATAGGGTAACTATGAGTCAGAACTGACTCGATGGTACACCACAACAACAACAATGGCTCATGATGTTGAGCGTCTTTTTATGTGTTTGTTGGCTATTGAAATATCCTCTTTGGTGAACTGTGTTCAAGTCCTTTGCCCATTTTTTGATTGTTTGTCTTTTTGTTAAGTGATAGAAGTTTTATATATTTTTAGGACATAAGGTCCTTATTTGATACATGGTTCCTGAAAATTTTCTCCCAATCTCTAGGTTGTCTTTTTACTTTGTTGATAAAGTCTTTTGATATATGAAAGTATTTAATTTTTGTGAGGTCCTGTTTAATTTATCTTTGGCTGCTCAAGCTTTTGTTATCATATCTGATAATCTATAGCTAAACACTAAGTCCCACATCCTCCCCCCTACATTTTTTTCTAATTTATGGTTTTGGTTTTCATATTTAGGACCTTGATCCATTTGAATTGGTTTTGTGTATGGTTTGAGGCATGGATCCTGATAACGTTCTTCTGCGTGTGGAAATCCAATTTTCCCAGCACCATTTATTGGAAACTTTTCCTTCCCCATTGGGTAACTTATTTAGTGCCCTTGTCAAAAATCAGTTGGCCCTAGCTGTATGGATTTGTTTCTGGACTTTAAGTAGTATCTCATTGGTCTATATGGCTATTATTATACCAGTACTTAAAAAAACAAACAAACCCACTGCCATAGAGTTGGTTTCAACTCATAGCAACCCTATAAGACAGAGTAGAATTGCCCCATAGTGTTTCCAAGGAGCAGCTGGTGGATTCGAACTGCCAATCTTTTGATTGGCAGCTAAGCTCTAAACCACTGTGCCACCAGTACAAGGCTGTTTTAATTACTGTAGCTTTGTAGTATATTTTGAAATCAGGAAGTGTGATTCCTCCTACTTTAGTCTTCTTCAAGAGTGGTTTAGCTATTTGGAGTTTCTTGTTCCATATAAATTTGAAGATTATCTTTTCCATTTCTATAAAGAAGGCTGTTGGAATTTTGGTGGGGGATTGCACTGAATCTATAGATTGCTTGGGTGGTATTGACATCCTAACTATGTTAAGCCTTCCAGTCCATGAACATGGAATGTTCTTCCATTTATTTAGGCTTTGTTTAATTTCTTTTGGTAAATTTAGTAATGTTTTATCATTTTCTTTGTACAAGCCTTTCACCTTTCTGATTAAATTTATTCCTAGGTACTTGATTCTCTTAGATGCTGTTGTAAGTGGTAACGTTTCCTTAATTTCCTTTTCCTTTGCTTATTGCTGATGTATAGAAACCTGACTGATTTTTGTGTTGACCTTATACCCTGCCACTTTGCAGAATTCATTTATTAGTTCTAATAGCTTCTTATAGAATCACTGGGGTTTTGTATGTATAGGATCATGTCATCTGCCAAAAGGGTTGGTTTTACTTCCTTCCTGATTTGGATATCTTTTATTATTTTTTTCTAGCCGATCCACAGTATTGAATGGTAGTGGTGAGAGTGAGCATCCTTGTCTTGTTCTTGATCTTAATGAGAAAGCTCTCAGTCTTTCTCCATTGAGTAGGATGTTAGCTCTGGGCCTTGGCTTTTAAAGTCTGTTTTATGTATCGTTTCTCTCTGGCACCTCCTATAGGAGATGGTGTTGAAACTGTATGGGGCAGGGCAGAGCTCTGGGTGTTGGTCTGCTCAGAATGTGGCATGGATAGGCCCACTGGTCCTGGCTTTGTGTAATGAGGCAGTCAGAGCCCTTGCCTACTCTCTGCTCGGATGTGACTCCAGATTGTGCACACCTGAGGTATGGAAACCTGGAGAACCCCATGCAGAGAGTTGTGGCTCCCCACAGAGAGACTATTTTCCATCTCCCTGGGACCCCAGCCCCTGGCACTCAGAGCCTGTCTTGTAAACAGCAAAGCTGAATGTGGAGTTGTACAGGCAGGCAGGAGCACTCAGACGCTGCATGGGAGCACGAGGAAGAGGTGTGTGAGGAGGTGCAGGCACTGAAGGCCTAGAAGTTGGGCCACAAATCCAGCAGCGGTGGAATGAATGTCTCCTGATGTGTGTGGGCCCACCATTCCCTCATGTGTCTTCAGAACTCATTGTGCTCTCAGGGCTCCGCAACAGCAGGTGGTTCACAGAGGGTGTTCCTGGTCAGATTCCCTCTTACAGAACATTTAGATGGGCAGGTTGGGTAGAGGCAGGGAAACTGGGTCCAGCTCACTGATGGGTGTTCCCATTCCACCTGGACACAGGTGAACGAGGCGGAGGAGGAGCGGCTGCGTGGTGAGCGGGAACACCAGCGGGTGACGCGGCTGTGCCAACAGGCTGAGGCTCGGGTCCAGGCCCTGCAGAAGACCCTGCGGCGGGCCATCGGCAAGAGCCGCCCCTACTTTGAGCTCAAGGCTCAGTTCAGCCAGATCCTGGAGGTAGCTGAGTGGGGAGGGGAGGGAGAATGGACAACTGGGAGTGCAGGGAAAGTGAGGGAGGGTGCGGGGGAACCTCAGGTCTGTTTTTCTGGTGGGGCCACCATCCTGGTGGGGTGGGGTGTGCAAGGCCTGTGGTGGTGGCACCTGTGCTCAGGGTGACACTGCAGGAGTGGGAGACAGGGGCCAGGGATACGCTGGTGGCAGAGAATGCAGCTAAAGAAGGGAGGTAAGCAATAGAAAAGGTGGGAACCAGGACACAGGAAAGGGAACCACGCTGGGTAGATGGTTATTGCAGGATCAGTTCTGACACTAACAATCCAGCTAGGTCAGATTTTACAGGTTAAGGGTACAGTCCTTTAGACTGCTAAGTCGGCCCAGGACTTCAGATGCCAGCCACAAGCTTGTAGGTCCCCAGGGCCACCCTCACTTCTGACCAACTGGCTACAAATTTGGGGATTCCCTTTACTCCCTCCAAACCAAAGAATTCGTTGCCATCGAGTCGATTCCCACTCATAGCAACCCTGTAGGACAGGGTAGAGCTGCCGCATAGAGTTTCCAAAGAGCCCCTGGTGGACTGAAATGCCGACCTTTTGGATAGCAGCAGTAGCACCTAGTTACTGTGCCATCAGGATTTCCTTTACCCTCTCAGGTTTGATAATTCACCAAAACAACTCAGAACTCAGGAAGGCTCTATACCTACAATTACAATTTGATTATAGCAAAAGGATACAAATAAGCACCAAGCCAAACAAGTGACACATGGCAAGGTCTGGGAGGCTTCTAAATGTGAAGCTTCCGTGTCCTCTCCCCATAGAGTCAGGACATCGCCCTCCTGTCATGTCATGCATTGTCAATCAGGGACGCTCATGTGAGCCTCAGCATCCAGAGGTTTTTATTGGGTTCTCATTGTGTAGGTGTGATTGATTGACTTGTTGGCGGTGGGATTGAACTCAATTTCCATCACCCTCTGCTCCCTGGAGATCCTGTTGATACCACTCCCCCACCTTGAGTCATCTTATTAGCATGCTCAGGTGTGGTCTGGAGCCCTCCATGAATAAGAGAAACACACCATTCACTTGGGAAATTCCTAGGGTTTAAGGATTACCTCCCAGATACTGGAGACAAAGGCCAAATTCTTTGGGTAAAGTTAATTCTTCACCTCACACTCTGTTAATGGGGAGAGGAGGAGGAGGAGCAGCAGCAGCAGGTGAGGATGGGGCCTGGGAGAAAGGTAGGGGAAGGGAGGAAGGGTGAGGTCAGGGAGGGGTGTGGCAACTGTCAGTGGAGTTTGTGTGTCCTCGTGGCTGATGAAACCAAAAACCCAATCCTATTGCCACTGAGTCTGTTCTGACTCATAGCGACCCTATAAGGCAGAATACAGCTGCCCCATAGGGTTTCCATGGAGTGGCTGGTGGATTCGAACTGCCAACGCTTTGGTGAGCAGTTGAGTTCTTAACCACTGCGGCAGTAGGGGAGAGGAGTGTGAGAACTTAGTAGTGGGTGCTGAGGGCGGCTGGGATGGAGGGTGTGGGGCTCCTATTGGTGCTGGGAGAGGAGGCTTATGAACACCTCAGTGCCGAGTACTGAGTGGGGCTGATGGGACCTGGGTAGCTCCAGGGGTCACCTCACAGTGTCCCACCCTCTGCAGGAGCACAAGGCTAAGGTGACAGAGCTGGAGCAGCAGGTGGCCCAGGCCAAGACCCGCTACTCGGTTGCCCTGAGGAACCTGGAACAGATCAGCGAGCAGATTCACGCCCGGCGCCGGGGCCTGCCTCCTCACCCTCTAGGCCCACGTCGATCCTCCCCTGTGGGGGCTGAGGCTGGGCCTGAGGGTGGTGAAGATGGGGACAGCGGGATTGAGGGGGCTGAGGGTGGGGGGCTGGAGGAGGGGGGCAGTCTGGGGCCTGGCCCAGGCCCTGACACGGACACACTGAGCCTGCTGAGCCTACGCACCGTGGCCTCGGACCTGCAGAAGTGCGACTCAGTGGAACACCTGTGGGGCCTCTCGGACCACACCAGCCTGGATGGCCAGGAGCTGGGGCCCAGGAGCGGGGGGCCCCGGGGGAGTGATGGGGCCCGTGGGGGCCGCCACCAGCGCAGTGTCAGCCTGTAGTTGTCATCCTCAGACCACCGTCCCACTCAGGGGCCCCTCTCCTGGGGCCCACCCTTCCCCAGGTCATCTTCTCTAATGCTTCCCTTTGAGAGGTTGGCTGTGTCTGGAGTGCTCTATGTCTGTCATGGCTTTCTCACAGCCCCCTCCCCAGGTGGCAGCTCTCACCTTGCCTTACCTCCAGAAGTCTTGTTCTCCTGCTAGTTTCTGTCTGTCTATCTCATACCCTTTGCTTTCTTCTTTCTGTCTGACCCCTCCTTCCATTCTTCCAGACTTTCCCTGTCAGGGAACTTGGTCTAGAAGACACAGGGAAGCCCATCAGAGAAGCAGGTGTGGTGGGCCTGAGTCCTGCCCTCACTGCCCCCAGCCTGTGCAGATAGGCACCTCTCAGGCACTTGTCTAAGGTGGCCCCGGGGACACTACTGAGTCCCCTTGGAAACCCTGCGCCTGTGTCTTCCCAAACTGCCCAGAGTATAACCTGTAAGAAAGACTACTCCTCCCTTGAAAACACTGCCCCTTCCCTTCAGCGCTTGCTTCTCACTACTTTAGCGGCTCTGGCACGTGTGCCCCAAAGCAGGATTTAACAGGGTGACGATGTCAGGGAAGAGGAAACCCAACCCCAGTATCAGTGTAGGGAACACCAACTCCTCACTGGCTTTCCGTGCTTGTGGTGTTTCCCCAGCTCGGCTGGGTCCCTTCAGATTGCAAAGGTGCTATTGGGTCCTTTGGATCCATGTTGGGGAGGGGGTATGAAGATGTAATGAGGTCCTGATAATGGAGGCTCCCGCCATTCCCGGCCCTCACCTCCCTGCTGGGGAGTGGGGTTTACCTTTTCTGGGTAAAGGCTGCTGAACTGAATTTCAGCACCCTCTTGCAGGGTGGAGTTAGGGAATTTGGTGCTCAACTGCTCTCCCTGGCTCTTCCCCAAACTCGACAATTTCTCCTCCAAGGTTCCTTGGGGAGTATTCAAGCATGGCTGCCCAGCCTCCTACCTCACCTGATGCAGGGAGGAATCTGCCTGGGGTGCAGGGTCCCTGCCCTCCACAGGCAACCCCAGGTGCCTTGTGCTGCTTCCAGGCTGCCAAGAGGGAGAGGTGGGGAAGCCACATCAGGATGGGAATGCTTTGGGAGAGCCAGGCCTTTCCCTTGTCCGACCACAGGAAGGTGGAGAGCAGGCTCTGCACATGAGAGAGTGTGTGTCGGCCTGTCCTGTTCCTCCACTTGGAGGGCATCTCCATGGAAAGTGTCTCCCTGCCTTCTGGTTGAGGGAGGATGGTCATAATGAGAACCACAGGTTTGAGGTGGCCATTGAGTGGAGGGAAGAAAAGGAACAAGGACATGGGTGTGTGTGTGTGTGTGTGCATGCATGTGCAGGTGTGTGTGGGAGAGAGGGTCTGCTTCTGGTTTTATTTAAATAAAATAGTTTATGTAACAATAATGTTTATTGTCCCTGTCAGGAGTGAGGATGAGGCAGGTGGGGAAGAACAGGGTGGGCTCTTTGGTTGGGGTGGGTCAGGGAAGGCCTCTTGGGAGGAGTCGTCACCTGAGCCCAGAGCTGAAGGACAAACTGGAGGGAACCAGACTAGGGTAGGAGGGGAGATGTTCCAAGCAGAAGGGTGAGCCGGTGCCCTTGAGGAGTGGCCACACAGCTGTAGGGTGGGTATAGACATGCTGGGTGAGGTGAAGGGTGCCGGTGGAGGACGGAATACAGAGGGGCATGTGGAGGAGGCATCAGGGTGGGGGTGGGCACTGTTGGAGCCACCCCAGTGGTCCAGATGGAGAGACAAGTGTGCTGAAGTGGTGAGATCTTGTATGTGCCTGGGTGTGAGCCTGAAGGAAGGGAAGGGTTAAAAGTAGGGTTGCCAGATCAATTAAAAATACAGAGTGCTTAGTTTAATTTCCAATAAATGGTAGGTTTAGTCCCATACAGCATCTGGGATCTAATCGTAAAAATTATTCATTGTCTATCTGAAATTCAGACTCAATCTTTTATAGGTGACTTCTATGGGGCAGTTCTACTCTGCCCTGTAGGGTCGCTATGAGTCGGAATTGACTTGACGGCACTGGGGTTTTTTTTTTTTTCCCCCCCCAAATTGGGCTGGACTGTTTGATGGGAAGGGTGGGTTTGAGTTCCTTTGGACCCATGTGATTGGAGATGCCTTTGAAACATCTGGTGAAATCAGGCTTGGGGGGGGCGGGGTGCGGGAAGGAAGATGAGAACTTCAGGAACTGCATAGTCAGGGAACCAAAGGCTTTGGCTGGAGTTTTGGGGTGTACCACCATGTAGATCCAGGAGGTCTACATGAAGGAGGTCAGCCAAGGGATGGACAAGGAGCTGCCAGGGAAGAGGGAGGGGAACCTTGGGTGGGAAAGGAGTGTCCTAGGAGCCGAAGGGATAGGGTGAAGGCTTAGAATTAAAGGGTCACGAGGGCAGAGCCGTGATTTTGGTGATGGCTTGATCAGTGTCATGGGGAAGTGACAGGGATGCCAGACATGTACGGGACCCTCGATGTGCCCTTAGATTCTGTCCATTCTGAGTGCCTTCCCTGATCTGGTTTCTGAACTGAGGAATGCAAATAGGTGCCAAAATAATTCCTTTGTTACTGAGAAAGCAGCTGCGAGTGTACATGGCTGCTGCTTGGGAGCACAGGACCTGTGAGGCTCCTAGCATGGAGGAGCCCCAGGAAACAAGGGCTGGGCTGTGTCTGCCTAGTTTTTCCTTGAAAAGTAACTTACCAGATTAGTCATGTCCCCCCCTCTGGTGGGTAGTAATTGAGGGGTGGAGAGAGGCCAGCAGGGTTAGAGGTAATGGCACTTCCTCCACATAGAAGGAAAAAGCAGACATGGCAAAGGGATGTAATAATAATAAATTCCAGTAATTGTGGCTCACATGCACCCAGATACATAACCCACCACCCAGATACATAGACCTACCCATTTAATTCCACAACAACCAGGGATAGGTTACACCACAATTCTGTTTTTATGGCTGAGGAAGCAGCAGCCCAGCCTCGCGTTCTGTAATGGTGACTGGCTCCAACCTAGTCACCTAGACTTGAGTCCAGACTAGAGCCCCTTCAGTGAAGGACCCCACAGGTCTGGAGGTGAGGAAGTGGTGGAAGTGGGTGTAGCCACCTCTAGGCATGGTTTGCAGGGGAGAGGAGCTGAAAAATATCAGGAAGGTTAAGGGCTTTTGTTTTAAGGTGAGCAGGAGATGGCAGAGGTGGGGCCTCATCCCTCGTTCCTGTATGTCAGTTTGCCAACCTCACGCACTTGACTGTGTCCTCACTGTGTGCAGGGCTGCGGCTGGCACTTTAGCCTCCCCAGCACCTTGCACGTTCTTGGTGCTTAAAAGATACACAGAAAATGTGTTTTTGCTTCTCACCCCTTCTAGTCAAAAGCTATGCCAGGTGACTGTATCAGTATTGGGTTCAGGAGGTCAGGTTCTGAGACACAGAGTCCCAGGAGCAAATCTCCATGCTCTAGGGAAATTCTCCAATTTCTTAAGGCCTCCAGTTATCGCCTATGAAATGGAAAAATCTAGGTGTGCTTAGCACGATACCTGGGCCATGGATATTAGCAGCAATCACTTATGGAGCAATTCTTTGCAGCTTTGAAATGTTGTGAACTTAAAAAGACCTTGTGCTACACAAGGCAACTGTATAAAGACTCCACTGCATTGCTGCATTTTAGGTTTCCTTGGTCTGAATGCAGAAACCCTGGTGGCATAGTGGTTAAAAGCCACAGCTACTAACAAAAGGTTGACAGTTTGAATCCACCAGGCGATCCTTTGAAACCCTATGGGGCAGTTCTACTCTGTCCGATGGGGTCGCTAGGAGTCGCAGTCGTCTCAACGGCAACAGGTTTGGTTTTTTTTTTTTTTTTTGGTCTGAATGTAATTTTGACAAGCTTGACCCACACTGGGGCAGGTCAGGTTGCGGGGGAAGGTGAAGCCTCAAGCCTGGCAGGGAGATGGGCTTCTCTGAATGTCAGAATTGTGCTCTGTCAGCAGGCGACATCAGACAACCCGCACAGCAGAGATTTGGGTCCACTTTCTGCTGTGCACACGTCTCCTTTGCCCTCCAGGCCTGCAAGGTTGACATGGTGGGCACTTCGCAGAGGAGCCTGGAAAACAGCTCATGGGGGTGAGGTGGGGTGATATGACCAGAATTGAACCCGTTTGTCCCCACCACGGGCATCTTGGATCTCAAGGTGCCTTTGGAATTGTCTGCCATGAGTAAAAGCTGGACCAGGTCTGTGGGGTGTGACTGGTCTGGGGAGATGGGACATTTGGTGCCTGCTGATGCCCTCTGTTCTCAGAATTCACCTGCTTCCTTATCCTGATGTCCTCTCCCTCTCCCTTTCCATATCCTCATTCTATATTTCCTCCTTGGAAAATCCCATTGGCTTCCTTCCACTCACACCTTCCCACCATTCCTAAGCACCATGCCACACCACATTGTGCTGTAGCCTGTGACAAAGGTGGGAACCAAGTGACTGTTTCACTGGCCAGCAAATGGATGTGTTGGTTGTTAGGAACACTGTGGATGGGGCTTCAAGGTAAGGAATGAAGGTGTGCACAGGTGATCCAGGACAGTGAGAAATAGAAGACTAGAGGATTGCAATCAATGAGGGATCTGAGAGGCTAGGAAAGAGACCTGGGGCTTCCAGTACGGCTTTGCTCTGAGGCTTTGAAATTGCTTCTGGTGGCTGGCTGGCAAGGAGATGGCAGGAAGCCTCCCCCAAGCCTCCCTGCTTGCAGGCCTTCCTGTGGAGCCTCTGTGCTCCCACGCCTCAACATTTCTTCTGAAGTCTCCACCAAACACCTGCCCCAACTGACTTGCTTATGCTTGTGCTCCACTTGGCACGTGTTTTCCCCCATCTCGACTTGTTAAACTTCTACCTGAGGTTTAAGGCTTGGCTCGTGGAATTTTGACCAAAGGCTAGTTGCCTTGCTCTCTAGCCCAGTCCAAATTAATCTCCCCCTAGTTTCCTCCTGACTCTCTTGACTTGTTGCAGAACTAGTCCAATGTTTTAGACATATGCACACTGTTGGTCCTAAGTCCCCTGGAAGAAGGACTAGAAGTTACTCTCGACTCCATATCACTCAACACTTAACATGGTACAAGAGACATAAGTAAAGTGACCATATGTGATTTATGGTCTAAACCCAGACATTCTTGAGTGTGAAAGGGAGCAGGCATGGACCGGCACTGTCCCAAGTGAGCCAGGATGTCTGGCCATCGTTTTTCTAAGTATTCAGTAAGTGTTGATTGGGTAGAGAGCTGAAGTATTGAAAGCAGTGGGCCACATTTCCAAGAAGACTGCTCTTGACCTGCCTCTGGCATGAGGACTGTGTGCACAGGATGAGCCACTTCTCTGGGCCTTGGTATTCTAGTATGCAAAAAGAGGAGGCCACTCTTGGTAGATAGCCTCTAAAGTTATATAAAGCACTAAAATACAGATGGTGCAGGCTGGGGCATGTGAGAGGAGTTTTGGTGGACAGTGTCTAGGCTTAGTTGGTGGCTGGAGCAGTGACTCATGAAGAGGCATGCTGGTGAATGGATTTGCAGAGATGGTTTGGGGTTAGAACATGAGAACTTCAAGGCCAGGGTTGGTTAAGGCCCATCCCAAAGGCAGTGCAGGGCTATTTTCTGTTTCTGCCCTTAAAGACAGATTTTCTCTCTCTAAGGGAAACTGTTCTATGTCTTCATGACCCTTCTTGTTGATAGGTTCCTTCCCAGTGGGCAACTCTGGGGGATGGGGTTATGACTTTCCACTGTGGCTGAGAAACTTGGAGTGCCAGGCAATGGTTTCTCCTTCCCCAGGGCATTCACAACATAGTGTGGGAGAAAAGGGGTATCAAAATGAGGTTCTTCCCGATTTAGGAAAGAGTAACGTAAGATACAGTTGGTAAGGGCCATGGGGTTTGGCAAGAGAACACAAATGCTCTTCTTCCTCAGCTTCATCTCACATGCCTTTTCTAGGTCCCTCATCTCTTAGGTCCCCTTATGATTTCTGCACAAACACACAGAGGGGTAGAGTCCTCTCCATACCCAACAGAAGGCATTGTCATTGTACCAAGACCTGCCCTTCTCCAGAAGTGGAGCTGGAATTCTCATAGGAACTTGGTGGCCTGGGGGTGGGAAGAGAAAGGATAATGAAAGGGGCTAGTGTGGAGGACTTACTGGCAGGAGGCTCATGGAGCTGGCATGGACTCTCTCAGAGGCTGGCTTATGCACACACACACAACACACACACCTTTTTCCAACCTTGGGTGTTCTGTGATTTCAGAGCCTTGCTCTTCTTGGAGATTGAGAGAGGCCAGAAGCCTACCTTCCTGTAGGCCACGTGCGGCACTGTTGATAGTTCCCACTCTCTCCCATCTGGCCTTCCATCAGCTGTGCTCTGCCCCATTCAATTTGGATAGGATTTCAAAAGCCTCTGATTGCAAACCCCTTTCTCTCCTTCAAACAATTTGCATTTGAGCAGAAGGGACCTTGGCTGCCCAATTGGAAGGAACCTGTCATTAAGAAAGGGCATGAAGACTTAGGATGGTCTCTGTTAGAGAAGGGAAGCTGTATCATCATAACATCAATGAAAACTAACTGAAAGTTAGAAAGAAGGAAGGAAGGAAAGAAAGAAAAGGAAAGGAGGGAGGGAGGGAGGAAGGAAGGAAGGAAGAAAAAGAAAAATGCCACCAGGTGCTTAGTCCACCTGCCACCTTGGATATGCTTTTTTTTTTTTCCTTTTTCTGAGTTTGTGCTTTTTTAAGAGATGTCCAGAGAGAATGTGATAGAAAAAGGCAGAATCAGAAAGACAGGAAAACTCTGCAACTAGAGGAGTCAAAAGAATTGGAGAAAGTGAAAGAAGTAGAGCAGAAGAGAGAGATGAGGGAAGATACATGAGCTCTGCTGGAGGGAGGTTACCTAAGAGATAAAAAGAGGAAAACACCCACAGGTGACAGAAATAGTAGCAGAACTGGGTGCTCAAAGGTGCCTGGACACTAATTGAGCCCAGGTCAGATTTATAGCCCTCTCATCTAGACCCCATCTTAAGGTTCCTAGATGTGGGGTGGTTCCTGGAGCTGCCTGCATTCTGCAGCTGTCTGCTGACCAGAGGTTTATGACTCTGATGTCAGGTAAATCACTGATAAATCTTGTTCCAGACCTACCTCACTCTGTTGGCTCCAACAGTGTTTGATATCCGGTAATAGAAAACCAGATCCTATGAGTAAACACAGGACATAGGGCCCATGGAGGGCACAGGGAAAAAGGACTGACTCTAGGAAATCCTGGAGTTTCTCCTTGGAAAAAGCCATCCTATTACCAAGTGGAAGAGGACCAAGGGGGCCATACCTTTTGAGGGCTATGCACTATTAATCTAAGGAGGACCTGTGGTCCTGAGGCCTTGCATAAGGTGAACAAGCACCTCCATAATCAAAACATGTTTTCTTGAGGACTCGTGGGTTTTGAGACATTTATGCTTCTTGCCAAACATTCTCTTTCAGTTTTGAGCATTAAAATCCTGCAGTGAAATGAAGACAGAAGGAAAGTTTATTTCTCATTTATGCCACGTTAGACATGGCTCAGTAGGAAGGCATCATTCAGGGACCCAGATCCAGAGAGGACCTTTCTAGAATACTGGTTCCTAAAGTGTGGCCTCCAGACCAGCAGCATACACATGACCTGGGAACTTGTTAGAAATGCAAATTCTCAGATCTTAACCCAGACAAACTATATCAGAAACTCTGGGGTGGAGTCTGGCTTCTATGTTTAACAAGCTCTCCAGTGATTCTGGTGGATGCTGGAGTTTGAGAACCTCTGATTTAGAAAGATACAAGCTTCCACACCTTTGAGGCACGTACAGATTTGGCTAATGGTAAATGGGGCTCCTAAGACTTGTCACTTTACTTACATTGTACTGACCAAAGCAAGTCACCTGGCCCAACTTCATTGTAGTGGGAAATGAAATCCTACCACATACCCCGGAGGAGGAGGCCTGGAATATTTCAGGCCATAAAACCCAAAAAACCAAACCCGTTGCTGTTTGAGTTGATTCCAACTCATAGCGACCCTATAGAACAGAATAGAACTGCCCCATAGAGTTTCTAAGGAGTGCCTGGTGGATTCGAACTGCTGACCTTTTGGTTAGCAGCTGTAGTGCTTAACTACCTCGCCAACAGGGTTTCCATTTTAGGCCATAAGTAGAAAAAAAACAGCAGCCCTGAACATTATCAGAAGAGGTGGCAGAAGCTAGGGTTTGCCTTTTCTATGGTTAGAATGTATGCCTAAAAAAATAGGGAGGTTTTTTTTTTTTTTTAATGTTTAAAAGGATTTTTTTCTTTTTTATTGTACTTTAGATGAAGGTTTACAGCAAACCATCTTCTCATTAAACAATACACATATTGTTTAGTGACTTTGGTTGCCAACTCCACGACATGTCAACACCCTCCCCTTCTCGACTTTGGGTTCCCCATTGCCAGCTTTCCTGTCCACTCCTGCCTTCTTGTTCTGCTGCTGGACTGGTGTGCCCATTTTAGTCTGATTTCGTTTTATGGGCCTGTCTAAAAAATGGAGTTTGAACATGAGCACAATGCCATTATCACACCAGACTAAATAATTTCTTGGTATAGTCTATCACTCAAGCCAAATTAGTATTTCCCCAATTGCCTCTTAAATGATCTTCTGTAGTTGGCATTCAGACTTCATAAAAAGCCCTGTACATTTTTTTTTTTTTTTTAACTAGGCTTTTAGATGGTGTCAGTCAGCACTTTGGAGAGTACTGTATACAAGGATCATATGGGGACATGGTTAACATGCAGATTCTAATTCAGCAGGCCTGGTGCAGTCTGCATGTCTGTGTTGCTAGTCCTTGGACCACACTTTAAGTAGAAAGGTCTTAAATCTTCTTCAGAACCACATTGCAGTGAACACAACAAAACGACTTTCATGGAACTTCTACCAAATGTGTACCATACTACCTGATTTGTGTTATTAAAAAGACCCAGGCCTGGGAAATAAACTAATTTTGGGTTTGTGTGCCTATAAAATTGTATTTTGATTTAGAAGAAGCTTAAGCTTTTGAAAAATAAAGTCATATATTAATAAAGTTCTTGAAAACATTGATAAATTAAGTAAATAAAAACAATCCCTCAAACTTATAGAAAAATACTGTCATTAAGATCTCCATCATAGAAGACTTCCAGTTTCAGCTCCGACATGTAAAGAGCTTGGAAAACATCACTCCCACCCTTACAAGAAGGAAAAGCTGGACAAGCTGAAAATCCATGACTTTTTATAGATCCATCAGAAAACCGAGTTTCAGGTCAAAAAAATCTGTAGAGACAAGTGAATCTAGAGAGTCACAGTCAAGATCTGCTAACCCAGAACAAAAGCTACTGAAGCCATAGACTGGTAGAGGCATTATTTATTTATTATTTTTTATAAGTGATTTGTTGTTGAGAATATACATGGCAAAACATCAACAGTTTCTACATGTACGATTAACACTGATTATATTCTTTGAGTTGTGCAACCATTCTCACCCTCCTTCTCTGAGTTTTTCCTTCCCCATTAACAAACTCACTGCCCCCCAAGTTTCCTATTTATGTAATCTTTTGAGTTGCTGTTGTCAACTTGATCCCATATAGAGCTTAAAAAAGAATAACACTCAAGGCAGACATTCATTACAAGCTAAACTATTTGTTTTTAAGATGTCTTCATGGGATATTTTTGGCTTAAAGTTTAAAGGTTATCTCAGGGCAGTTGTTTCAGGGCTTCATCCAACTTCCATGGCTCCAGAAAATCTGGATCCATGAAAATTTGAAATTCTGTTCTGCATTTCTCCCTATTAATCAGGATTCTTTTATTGAATCTTTGATAAACATGATCAGTAATGGGAGCCAGATACCATCTAGTTCTTCTAGTCTCATGACAAAGGAGGCAGTTGTTCATAGAGGCAATTAGCCACACATTCCATTTCCTCCTCCCCCATTCCTAACTTTCCTTCTTCCTTTGTTCCTCCAGGCAAATAGAGATCTTTGTCTTAGATGGCTGCTTGCAACTTTTAGGACCCCAGGCACTACGCAACAAACTAGGAGGTAGAACAGAAGCACTAAACATATTATTAGGCCAATTAACTGGGATGTCCCATGAAACCATGACCCTAAACCTCCAAACCAAGGAACCAAATCCCATGAGGTGTTTGGTTGTACATAAGCAGACTCGGCAGCTACTCTTTTTTTGTTGTTGTAAATATATCTATTACACGACTTTTGCCAATTCAACTTTTTACAGGTATACAACTTACTGACATCAATTACAACAAATGTCTGTGCAACCCTACCTTTAATCAATGTGATTTTTACTGGACCCTGTCTTTGAACTGACACTAATTCCAGGAGACTCAAAACACCACCAGTCAGAGTAGGGGAGATGGAAATCAGGTTATCAATGGAGTCTTAGCTTATGCCCATTTCACACCAGGTCCAGTGGGTACCTGAATCCATCCTGTAGGGGTTCCTACATTTTCAGAAGGCATTAAAAAAAAAAAAAAAAAAAAGTAAATAAATGAAGAGATATTCCATGTTCATGTTTGGAACACTCCATATTTTTAAGATGTCAATTCTTCCCAACTTGATCTATAGCTTCAACTCATTTTCAATCAAAACATCAGCTAACTTTTTTGTAGATATCAACAATCTGATTCTAAACTTTATATGAACCTACATGAGCCACAGCCTCATCTACCCTGAGACAAAAAGAACTAGATGGTGCCCAGCTACCACTACCAACCATTCTGACAAGGGTCATAATAGGTGACCCTGGGCAGAAAGAAAGAAAAATGTAGAATGAAAGAAAAATTTAGAAGAAAACTAAAATTCTTAAAAAAGGCCAGACATACTGGACCAGTTGAGACAAGAGGACACCCTGAGATGCTCTTTAAACCTTGAACTGAAGCTATCCCCTGAGGTCACCTTTTAGTGAAATAACAGAGTGGTACACAAAGGATATTATCAGTAAGTATGGTGCTTTACTAGAAAACCATCTATATGAGACCAAAAGGTCAACATTTAAAGCAAAGATAAGAAGATAAGGGGACAGGGAAACGAGAGTAACAGAAATGGAACAAGCAGAACACAGTAAAAGAGAATGTTGACACATTATGAAAATGTAACTAAGTCACTGAACAATTTGTATAGAAACTGTCAAGTAAAAACCTAATTTACCATGTAAATTTTCATAAGAAACACAATAAAATATTACTAAAAAAACAAAGTTTATATGGAAAGACAAAAGACCTGGAATAGCTAACTCAATTCTAAAGAAGAAGAACAAATTTAGTGGTCCGACATTACCAGATTTCAAGTCTTACTGTACACCTACAGTAATCAAGATAGTGTGTGACTGATGAAAGGATAGACACGTAGAGCAATGGAACAGAATACAAAGACAAGGAATAGACCCACACAGAAATAATTAACTAGTCTTTTACAAAGGAGGAAAGGCAATTCAATGGAGAAAAGATAGTCTTTTCAACAAATAGTGCTAAATTAATTGGACATACATAGGCAAAAAATTAACAAAAAGACACACCTTGAACATTACACAAAAAATTACCTCAAAATGTATCACAGATCTAAATATAAAATGCAAAACTGTAAGACTTCTAGAAGAAACCATAAGAAAATCTATATGACCTTGAGATCGATGATGAGTTTTCAATACAACACCAATAGCACAATCCATGGAAAAATAAAATGATAAGTTAGACTTTATTTCAATTAAAAATCTCTGCTCTGCTAAAGACATTGTTGAGAGAATGAAGGACAAGTCACAGACTGGGAAAAAATATTTGAAGAATACATAAAGGACTTGTATTCAGAATATACAAAAACTGTTTAAATTCAGCAAAATAAAACAAAAAATCCAAGTAAAAACTGAGCAGAAGACCTGAACAGACACCGTGCCAAAGAAGATATACAGATGGCAAATAAGCATATGAAAAGATGCTCGACACTGTATGTCATTACCAAAAAATCAAATGGAGGCCCAGTGGTGTAGTGGTTAAGAGCTTGGCTGCTAGCCAAAATGTCAGCAGTTCAAATCTACCAGCCACTCCTTGGAAACACTATGGGGCAGTTGAGTAGGGAATTGCAAATTAAAACAGCAATGAAATACCACTACACACCTATTAAAAAAAACAAAAACAAAAACAACAAAAACAAACAAAAAAACAAAACAAAAATCCTAAACACTAACACCACCAAATGCTGGTTAGAATGTGGAACAACAGGAGCTCTCATTTGTTGCTGGTGGGGATGCAAAATGGTACAGCCACTTCAGAAGACACTCTGCAGTTTCTTAGAAAGAAACATGCATATTATTAGCATATGCTCTAGCAATCACACTTCCAGGTAACTACCCAACCGATTTAAAAAAAAATTGTGTTCACACAAAAACCTGCATATGAATGTCTGTAGCATCTTTATTCATAACCATAATCAACCAAAACTGGAAGTAACCAAGATACCTTCTATAGGTGAATGGATAAACAAATTGTGAGACATCTATACAATGGAATAGTATTCAGCAATTCAAAAAAATGAGTTGTGAAGTCATGGAAAAACATGGAAAAATATGCATATTACTAAGTGACAGAAGCCAGTCTGAAAAAGTTACATAATGTATGATTCCAACTATATGACATCTGGAAAAGGCAAAATTATAGAGACCTTAGATCAGTGGTTGCTAGAGGCTTAGGGAGAGGAAGGAAGGATTGAATTCGTACATCATAGGAGGTTTCTTTAGGGCTGTGAGCTTCTGAATGATACTGTAATGATGAACACAAGACAATAAACATGTTTCAAAACCATATAACTTTACAGCGCAGATTGTAAACTTTAATGTACGCATATTAAAAAAATATTTAGTAGGCAAGGTGAATCCCTGGAAGGAATACAGAATGAGACAAAAAGTCTGAATGTTTTACAAATGTATGAAGCAACCTCACTGAAGAGGGTGGGGGAATATCATGCTGACCTATCTTAAGTAACTTTGGGAATTAGTACAGTCTGTAAGACCAAAATTAGAAGATGGTACTGTAGTTGATAAAGTTATTTCCCATGGGGGCAGTATACATGTATACTATAATTGAATAATTATGTTAATGGATAGTAATGGTGGTAGCCAGATTACAAATAAGCAAGGGCAAAAGACTAATTTGTGTGATAATGGCTTAAAGTTGGAGACATCGGTGTGAGTTTATGTTTACTTAATATAGATACAGATGGTTACATACAGAAATACACTCACACAGACACACACACATGGGTTAGCATGCACACATATTTTCTTGCTCTGTCAGCTGAGAGAGTCTAGAAGCAATGACACCCCAGTTGCAGTGAGCACACCTAGTACCCAGATCTTGGTTTCTAATACCATGTTCAATAAAAGGACCAGGGCTTCTCGGAAAAATGATTGATTCTACTACTGTGGCCAAAAATACACAAGATGAACCTGAAGCATGTGGCAATGCTAGAATATCAGCAAGTGCTTAAAAAAAAAAAAAAAAAGCCCAGATTCATGTGGGTATGTAAACCCAAGATTCAACTGAAAGAGCTCCCAATGGCCAAACCTGGAACAATCTGAGCAACAAGGTAAATAAGGTACTATTGGATTATAACGCAGAGTATAAAATACCCGTGAGTATATACTGATACTAATAAATGGGGAGAATAGACAAATCTCTCATGTGAAAGCATTCTAAATAATTGATGTAAATACTTCATCCTTAAGGAGGTGGAGCAAAACTGCCCATTCCTTAAGTGTGGGCTGCAACTAATGGCTTTCTTCCGAAGAGTTCAGAATGGGAAGGGGGAATAAAAGAGTAACTTTATAGTGGAGAGAACTGACAAAGACTACCTTAAGCCACGTGATCAGAGTTAACATCAACAGTGATAAGTTATATTGATTGTATCCTTGATATGATATGATGAATATGATGTGTGCTTATAATGTAGTGATCCCAAGCCACATATGTGTGAAACATGTAATATGTGATTTGAACATTTCAGGCTGAACTGTGAACAACTTGAAAACTTGACTGGTAAACAACTTCTAGTGTTGTAAACAACTGCTTTACTGTCATATGATTTGACATAACCTTCAGCTTATCTATGTTAGGCAGTTTGAGTAAACCTCTGATTATGAACCTATGACACAAGTTACCCTGATACAATATGAACTGGACATGGTATCAGCAAAACCAGAAGGACTAAATCACGGGAAAACCTCAGGCTTTTGCTCTTCCAACGAGAGCAAGGTAGAGGCAGAACTAGAAAGAGAATGAGAGAGAGCAAGGTAGAGGCCGAACAACTCACTGTTGGTCAAGACTTTGACCCTCCCCGAAGACTGAGACTCTGCCAGAGACTCTGTTGGAGATTCTGCTCAATGGTTGCCAACTTTGGACTGTAGCTATGAGGGACCTTGACCAAGGATGAGCCCCTGGTCAAGTCTTTCTCCTGAAACCATTTATTAAAGGTTAACGCCTGCAGGCTGAAGATTTGGACTTCGATTATTGGACTAACTTTACCCTACTATGATTCTGTAGGTCTACATAAGCGTCTTGTGTGCTGAGCCATGACTACCTTGCAATAAACTAAATGAGTTTATGCAGGATGAACCTAAGCATTTCTCTACTTATTTAAAATAAAATCTACATGAGATAATGAGGATGTTACTTTACGTTCGTGATCTTCCTCCTCAAAACATATGATCCCACAAGGCGATATAGGACAATACAAGTTAGGTTTTTACTTAGAAAAATAGGGGTAAATATTAAGGTAACCACAAAGAGTTGTAACAACTCCATAACTCAAAATAAAAACCAAGAAAAACATAACGACTCAGCAAGCATAAAGTTAAATACTATGAAAATGAGGAACACACAATTTACAAAGAAAAATGTCTCAGCACAAAAAGTAAGTGGAAAATTGAAATTGTCAACAACACACGTAAAAAGACATCAAAATGACAACACTAAACACATACTTATCTATAATTACGCTGAATGTAAATGGACTAAATGCACCAATAAAGAGACAGAGAGTCTCAGACTGGATAAAGAAACACGATCCATCTATATGCTGCCTACAAGAGACACACCTTAGACTTAGAGACACAAACTAACTAAAACTCAAAGGATGGAAAAAAATTTATCAAGCAAACAATAAGCAAAAAAGAAGAGAAGTAGCAATATTAATTTCTGACAAAATAGACTTTAGACTTAAATCCACCACAAAGGATAAAGAAGGACACTACATAATGATAAAAGGGACAATTGACCAGGAAGATATAACCATATTAAATATTTATGCACCCAATGACAGAGCTGCAAGATACATAAATCAAATTTTAATAGAACTGAAAAGTGAGATAGACACCTCCACAATTATAGTAGGAGACTTCAACACACCACTTTTGGAGAAGGACAGGACATCCAGTAAGAAGCTCAATAGAGACACGGAAGACCTAATTACAGCAATCAACCAACTTGACCTCATTGACTTATACAGAACTCTCCACCCAACTGCTGCAAAGTATACTTTTTTTTCTAGCGCAAATGGAACATTCACTAGAATAGACCACATATTAGGTCATAAAACAAACCTTTGCAGAATCCAAAACATCGAAATAGTACAAAGCATCTTCTCAGACCACAAGGCCATAAAAGTGGAAATCAATAACAGAAAAATTAGGGAAAAGAAATCAAATACTTGGAAACTGAACAATACCCTCCTGAAAAACACTGGGTTATAGAAGACATTAAGGAGGGAATAAGGAAATTCATAGAATGCAAGGAGAATGAAAATACTTCCTATCAAAACCTCTGGGACACAGCAAAAGCAGTGCTCAAAGGTCAATTTATATCCATAAATGCACACATACAAAAAGAAAAAAGAGCCAAAATCAGAGAACTGTCACTACAACTTGGACAAATAGAAAGTGAGCAACAAAAGAATCCATCAGGCACCAGAAGAAAACAAATAATAAAAATTAGAGCTGAACTAAATGAGTTAGAGAACAGAAAAACAATTGAAAGAATTAACAAAGCCAAAAGCTGGTTCTTTGAAAAAATTAACAAAATTGATAAACCCTTGGCCAGACTGACTAAAGAAATACAGGAAAGGAAACAAATAACCCAAATAAGAAACGAGATGGGCCACATCACAACTGAACCAACTGAAATTAAAAGAATCATAACAGATGATTACGAAAAATTGTACTCTAACAAATTTGCAAACCTAGAAGAAATGGATGAATTCCTGGAAAAACACTACCTACCTAAACTAACACAATCAGAAGTACAACAACTAAATAGACCCATAACAAAAAAAGAGATTGAAAAGGTAATCAAAAAACTACCAACAAAAAAAAGCCCTGGCCCGGATGGCTTTACTGCAGAGTTCCACCAAACTTTCAGAGAAGAGTTAACACCACTACTACTAAAGGTATTTCAAAGCATAGAAAATGACGGAATACTACCTAACTCATTCTATGAAGCCACCATTTCCCTGATACCAAAACTAGGTAAAGACATTACAAAAAAAGAAAATTACAGACCTATATCCCTCATGAACATAGATGCAAAAATCCTCAACAAAATTCTAGCCAATAGAATTCAACAACATATCAAAAAATTAATCCACCATGACCAAGTGGAATTTATACCAGGTATGCAAGGCTGGTTTAATATTAGAAAAACCATTAATGTAATCCACCATATAAATAAAACAAAAGACAAAAACCACATGATCTTATCAATTGATGCAGAAAAGGCATTTGACAAATTCCAACACCCATTTATGATAAAAACTCTCACCAAAATAGGAATTGAAGGAAAATTCCTCAACATAATAAAGGGCATCTATACAAAGCCAACGGCCAACATCACTCTAAATGGAGAGAGCCTGAAAGCATTTTCCTTGAGAATGGGAACCAGACAAGGATGCCCTTTATCACCGCTCTTATTCAACATTGTGCTAGAGGTCCTAGCCAGAGCAATTAGGCTAGACAAAGAAATAAAGGGCATCCAGATTGGCAAGGAGGAAGTAAAATTATCTCTATTTGCAGATGACATGATCTTATACACAGAAAACCCTAAGGAATCCTCCAGAAAACTACTGAAACTAATAGAAGAGTTTGGCAGAGTCTCAGGTTATAAGATAAATATACAAAAATCACTTGGATTCCTCTACATCAACAAAAAGAACATCGAAGAGGAAATCACCAAATCAATACCATTCACAGTAGCCCCCAAGAAGATAAAATACTTAGGAATAAATCTTACCAAAGATGTAAAAGACCTATACAAAGAAAACTATGAAGTACTACTACAAGAAACTAAAAAGGACCTACTTAAGTGGAGAAACATACCTTGCTCATGGATAGGAAGACTTAACATAGTAAAAATGTCTGTTCTACCAAAAGCCATCTATATATACAATGCACTTCCGATCCAAATTCCAATATCATTTTTTAATATGATGGAGAAACAAATCACCAACTTCATATGGAAGGGAAAGAAGCCTCGGATAAGCAAAGCATTACTGAAAAAGAAGAAGAGTGGGAGGCCTCACTCTACCTGATTTCAGAACCTATTATACAGCTACAGTAGTCAAAACAGCCTGGTACTGGTACAACAACAGGCACATAGACCAATGGAACAGAATTGAGAACCCAGATAGAAATCCATCCACATACGAGCAGCTGATCTTTGACAAAGGCCCAGTGTCAGTTAATTGGGGAAAAGATAGTCTCTTTAACAAATGGTGCTGGCATAACTGGATATCCATTTGCAAAAAATAAAACAGGACCCATACCTCACACCATGCACAAAAACTAACTCCAAGTGGATCAAAGACCTAAACATGAAGACTAAAATGATAAAGATCATGGAAGAAAAAATAGGGACAACGTTAGGAGCCCTAATACAAGGCATAAACAGAATACAAAACATTACCGAAAATGACGAAGAGAAACCAGATAACTGGGAGCTCCTAAAAATCAAACACCTATGCTCATCTAAAGACTTCACCAAAAGAGTAAAAAGACCACCTACAGACTGGGAAAGAATTTTCAGCTATGACATCTCAGACCAGCGCCTGATCTCTAAAATCTACATGATTCTGTCAAAACTCAACCACAAAAAGACAAACAACCCAATCAAGAAGTGGGCAAAGGATATGAACACACACTTCACTAAAGAAGATATTCAGGCAGCCAATAGATACATGAGAAAATGCTCTCGATCATTAGCCATTAGAGAAATGCAAATTAAAACTACGATGAGATTCCATCTCACACCAACTAGGCTGGCATTAATCCAAAGAACACAAAATAATAAATGTTGGAGAGGCTGCGGAGAGATTGGAACTCATACACTGCTGGTGGGAATGTCAAACGGTACAACCACTTTGGAAATCTATCTGGCGTTATCTTAAACAGTTAGAAATAGAACTACCATACAACCCATAAATCCCACTCCTCGGAATATACCCTAGAGATACAAGAGCCTTCACACAAACAGATATATGCACACCCATGTTTATTGCAGCTCTGTTTACAATAGCAAAAAGCTGGAAGCAACCAAGGTGTCCGTCAACTGATGAATGGGTAAATAAATTGTGGTATATTCACACAATGGAATACTACGCACCGATAAAGAACAGCGACGAATCTGTGAAACATTTCATAACATGGAGGAACCTGGAAGGCATTATGCTGAGCGAAATGAGTCAGAGGCAAAAGGACAAATATTGCGTAAGACCACTATTATAAGATCTTGAGAAATAGAAAAAACTGAGAAGAACACATACTTTTGTGGTTACGAAGGGGGGAGGGAGGGAGGGAGGGAGAGGGTTTTTTATTGATTGATTAATCAGTAGATAAGAACTGCTTTGGATGAAGGGAAAGACAACACTCAATACATGGAAGGTCAGCTCAATTGGATTGGACTAAAAGCAAAGAAGTTTCCAGGATAAAATAAATACTTCAAAGGTCAGCGGAACAGGGGCGGGGTTCTGGGGAACATGGTTTGAGGGGACTTCTAAGTCAATTGGCAAAATAATTGCATTATGGAAACATTCTGCATCCCACTTTGAAATGTGGCGTCTGGGGTCTTAAATGCTAACAAGCGGCCATCTAAGATGCATCAATTGGTGTCAACCCACCTGGAGCAAAGGAAAATGAAGAACACCAAGGTCACACGACAACTAAGAGCCCAAGAGACAGAAAGGGCCACATGAACCAGAGACCTACATCATCCTGAGACCAGAAGAACTAGTTGGTGCCCGGCCACAATCGATGACTGCCCTGTCAGGGAGCACAACAGAGAACTCCTGAGGGAGCAGGAGATCAGTGGGATGCAGACCCCAAATTCTCATAAAAAGACCATACTTAAGGGTCTGACTGCGACTGGAGGAATCCCGGTGGCCATGCTCCCCAGACCTTCTGTTGGCACAGGATAGGAACCATTCCCGAAGACAACTCATCAGACATGAAGGGGACTGGTCAGCGGGGGGGAGAGAGATGCTGATGAAGAGTGAGCTAATTAAATCAGGTGGACACTTGAGAGTGTGTTGGCAACTCTCGTCTGGAGGGGGGATGGGAAGATAGAGAGAGAGGGAAGCTGGCAAAATTGTCACGAAACGAGAGACTGAAAGGGCTGACTCAATAGGGGGAGAGCAAGTGGGAGAAGGGAGTAAGATGTATGTAAACTTACGTGTGACAGACTGATTGGATTTGTAAATGTTCACTTGAAGCTTAATAAAAATTAATTAAAAAAAAAAAAAAAGACTTCACCAAAAGAATAAAAAGACCACCTACAGACTGGGAAAGAATTTTCAGCTATGACATCTCCAACCAGCGCCTGATCTCTAAAATCTATATGATTCTGTCAATACTCAACCACAAAAAGACAAACAACCCAATCCAGAAGTGGGCAAAGGATATGAACACACACTTCACTAAAGAAGATATTCAGGCAACCAACAGATACATGAGAAAATGCTCTCGATCATTAGCCATTAGAGAAATGCAAATTAAAACTACGATGAGATTCCATCTCACTCCACCAAGGCTGGCATTAATCCAAAAACACAAAATAATAAATGTTGGAGAGGCTGCGGAGAGATTGGAACTCATACACTGCTGGTGGGAATGTCAAATGGTACAACCACTTTGGAAATCTATCCGGCGTTTTCCTAAAAAGTTAGAAATAGAACTACCATACAACCCATAAATCCCACTCCTCAGAATATACCCTAGAGATACAAGAGCCTTCACACAAACAGATATATGCACACCCATGTTTATTGCAGCTCTGTTTACAATAGCAAAAAGCTGGAAGCAACCAAGGTGTCCATCAGTGGATGAATGGGTAAATAAATTGTGGTATATTCACACAATGGAATACTAGGCATCGATAAAGAACAGTGACAAATCTGTGAAACATTTCATAACATGGAGGAACCTGGAAGGCATTATGCTGAGTGAAATTAGTCAGAGACAAAAGGACAAATATTGCGTAAGACCACTATTATAAGATCTTGAGAAATAGTATAAACTGGGAAGAACACATGCTTTTGTGGTTATGAGGGGGGAGGGAGGGAGGGTGAGAGAGGGTTTTTTTACTGATTAGTTAGTAGATAAGAACTGCTTTAGGTGAAGGGAAGGACAATACACAATACATGGAAGGTCAGCTCAACTGGACTGGATCAAAAGCAAAGAAGTTTCTCGGATAAACTGAATGCTTCAAAGGTCAGCGGAGCAAGGACGGGGGTCTGGGGACCATGGTTTAAGGGGACTTCTAAGTCAATTGGCATAATAAACTCTATTATGAAAACATTCTGCATCCCACTTTGAAATGTGGCGTCTGGGGTCTTAAATGCTAACAAGCGGCCATCTAAGATGCATCAATTTGTCTCAACCCACCTGGATCAAAGGAAAATGAAGAACACCAAGGTCACACGATAACTAAGAGTCCAAGAGACAGAAAGGGCCACATGAACCAGAGACCTACATCATCCTGAGACCAGAAGAACTAGTTGGTGCCTGGCCACAATCGATGACTGCCCTGACAGGGAGCACAACAGAGAACCCCTGAGGGAGCAGGAGATCAGTGGGATGCAGACCCCAAATTCTCATAAAAAGACCATACATAAGGGTCTGACTGAGACTGGAGGAATCCTGGCGGTCATGATCCCCAAACCTTCTGTTGGCCCAGGTCAGGAACCATTCCCGAAGACAACTCTTCAAACATGAAAGGGACTGGACAGTGGGTAGGAGAGAGATGCTGATGAAGAGTGAGCTATTTGTATCAGGTGGACACTTGAGACTGTGTTGGCATCTCCTGTCTGGAGGGGGAATGGGAGGATAGAGAGAGTTGGAAGCTGGCGAAATTGTCACGAAAGGAGAGACTGGAAGGCCTGACTCATTAGGGGGAGATCAAGTGGGAGTATGGAGTAAGGTGTATATAAGCTTACATGTCACAGTTTGACTTGATTTGTAAACGTTCACTTGAAGCTCAATAAAAGTTAATAAAACAAAAAACAAACAAACAAAAACATATGATCCCATTTGAATCATGAGAAAAGCATCAAATTCTAATCAAAGGACATTTTGCAAATATCTGACCAGCAATTCTCAAGTCTGTCAAGGACATCACAATAAGGAAAGTCTGAGAAGCTGTCACAACCAAGAAGAACCTAAGGAGATATGACATCTAATTGTAATGTGGCATCCTGAATGGTATACTGGAATAGAGAAAATGACATTAGGGAAAAACTAAGGAAATCTGGACAAAGTAGGAATTTTAAAAATAATTTATCATCATTGGTTCATTAATTGTGACAAATGTACCATATGATTGTAAGATATCAATAATAAGGGAAACTATCTTTGCAATAATTCTATAAATCTAAACTATTCTAAAATAAAAAAATTTTTTTAAAACTATCATAGAAAATCATTCATAATATACTGACTGGCCATGAAGTCACTAAATTTTCCCCCATTATCCTCCCAAAGTCAAATTTTCCCTGTGGTTTCATGACTGTCTGCCACATTGGCAGTTGGAAGTAATTAAATCTCTCACCACTCAGAGCACTGCCTAGGGGAAAAATAATTCAGATAAAGAGCCAATAGTTCCTTTTTGCAGAATATTGCAGGATGCTCTGCAGAAACACGACCCTCAGATTTTTTCTTTAACCTTTATTAGTAAAAGTTGGAAACTGTCACTTAATATCTAGTAGAAGTTTTTTGCATTAGTAGACCTAAGGCTTCAAAATTCTTTTGAGGCCTTCTAAGGTCTTTGTTCTGTGACAGCTGCTAAAACGGATACTTTGGCTAAAATGTGGAAAGAAGTCCCTTTTGAATAATTTCGCTCTCCTGCCTAAGTTGGTGCTGTGTTAGTTGTAGAGAGGGCCTTTCTGATTGCATTTGCCCATTATCTCTTTATGAGCTCTTGCCAGTGTATCTTGGCAGCTGTTCCTCTTATACAGCCATGGGGGTGGGGGTGGGGTATACATGACCTGTGTTTTATTGACTATACAAAGGCATTCAACTGTGTGGATCAAAACAAACTATGGATAACATTGCAAAGAATGGGAATTCCAGAATACTTAGTTGTGCTCAAGAGGAACCTGTACATGTATCAAGAGGCAGTTGTTCAGATGGATAAAGGGATACTGCATGGTTTAAAGTCAGGAAAAGTGTGTGTCAGTGTTGTATCCTTTCACCATACCTATTCACTCTGTGTGCTGAGCAAACAACCTGAGAACTGGACTATATGAAGAAGAACAGGGCTTCAGGATTGGAGGAAGACTCATTAACAACCTGTGTTATGGAGATAACACAACCTTGCTTGCTGAAAGTGAAGAGGACTTGGAGCACTTACTGATGAAGATCAAAGATCATAGCCTTCAGTATGGATTACACCTCAACATAAAGAAAACAAAAATCCTCACTACTAAACCAACAAGCAACATCGTGATAAATGGAGAAAAGATTGAAGTTGCCATTTCATTTTACTTGGATCCACAATCAACAGCCATGGAAGCAGCAGTCAAGAAATCAAAAGACGCAATGCATTTGGGCAAATCTGCTGCAAAAGATCTCTTTAAAGTGTTGAAAAGCAAAGATGTCACCTTGAAGACTAAAGTGTGCCTGACCCAAGCCATGGCATTTTCAATGGCATCATATGTATGCAAAAGCTGGACAATAAGTGAGGAACGCTGAAGAAGAGTTGACGCCTTTGAATTGTGGTGTTGGCAAGAATATTGAATGTGCCATAGACTGCCAAAAGAACGAACAAATCTTTCTTGGAAGAAGTACAACCAGAATGCCCCTTGGAAGCAAGGATGGTGAGATTGAGTCTTACAAACTTTGGACATGTTGTCAGGAGACATCACTCCCTGGAGGATATCATGCTTGGTAAAGTAGAGGGTCAACAAAAAAGAGGAAGACCCTCAACGAGATGGATTGACACAGTGGCTGCAACAATGGGCTCAAGCTTAACAATGGTTGTGAGCATGGTGTAGGACTGGTCAGTGTTTCATTCTGTAATATACAGAGTTACTATGAGTCAGAACTGATAACAATAACAACATACATATTGTTCAGTGACATTGGATACATTTTTCACAATGTGTCAGCATTCTCGTTATTTCCATTCTGGTTGTTCTTCACACTGTCTTGATTATTATTGTTTGAGTAGATATTGAAATTGGGATGGATGACTGCTCCAATTTTTTTCCTTTTTTTCAAGACTGTTTTGGGTATTCTGGGTTGCTTGCAATTCCATATGAATGGTAGAATCAGTTTATCAATTTTTACAAAGAAGCCAGATGATATTTGGTTAGGGATTGTGTTGAATCTCTAGATCAGTTTTTTGAAATATTGCCCTCTTAACAAAATTAAGAGCTCCAGGAATTGACAGAATGCCAATTAAGATGTTTCAACAGACATGCATTGGTGGAAGTACTCACTTGTCTATGCCAAGAAATTTGGAAGACAGCTACCTGACCAACCTACTGGAAGAGATCCATATATGTGCCTATTGCAAAGAAAGGTGACCCAACAGAAAGCAGAAATTATCTAACAATATTATTAATATCACAGACAAGTAAAATTTTGCTGAAGATAATTTAAAAGTGTTTGTAGCAATACATCGACAGGGAACTGACAGAAATTCAAATTGGATTCAGAAGTGGATTTGGAATGAGGGATATCATTGCTGATGGCAGAAGGATCTTGGCTGAAAGCAGAGACTACCAGAAAGATGTGTACCTATGTTTTATTGACTATGCAAAGGCATTCGACTATGTGGATCATAACAAATTATGGATAACGTTGTGAAGAATGGGAATCCCAGAACACTTAATTGTGCTCATGGGGAACCTGAACATAGACCAAGAGGAAGTCACTCGAAGAGAGCAAATAGATACTGTGTGGTTAAAGTCAGGAAAGGTATGCATCAGGGTTGTATCCTTTCACTGTACTTATTCAATCTGTATGCTGAGCAAATAATCCCAGAAGCTGGACTATAAGAAGAAGAACGCTGCATCAGGATTGGAGGAAGACTCATTAACAACTTGCGTTATGGAGATGACAACCTTGCTTGCTGAAAGTGCAAAGGACTTGGAGCACTTACTAATGAAGATCAAAGACCACAGCCTTCAGTATGGATTACACCTCAACATAAAGAAAACAAAAATCCTCATGACTAAACCAATAAGCAATATCATGATAAATGGGGAAAAGATTGAATTTGTCAAGGATTTCATTTTACTTGGATCCACAATCAACACCCATGGAAATGTCAGTCAAGGAAAACCAAACAATGCATGACATTGGGCAAATATGCTGCAAAAGACCACTTTAAAGTGTTAAAAAGCAAAGACTTCACTTTGAGGACTAAGGTGCGCCTGACCCAAGCCATGGCATTTTCAATTGCCTCATATGCTTGCAAAACCTGGACAATGAATAAGCAAGACCAAAGAAGAATTGATGCCTTTGAATTATGGTGTTGACTAAGAATATTGAATATACCATGGACTGCCAGAAGAATGAACAAATTTGTCTTGGAAGAAGTACAGCCAGAATGCTCCTTAAAGGTGAGGATGGTAAGACTTTGTCTCAGGTACCTTGGACACGTTATCAGGTGGGATCAGTCCCTGGAGAAGGACATCACGTTTGGTAAAGTAGAGGGTCAGCGAAAAAGAGGAAGACCCTCAATGAAATGGATTGACACAGTGGCTGCAAGAATGGGCTCAAACATAGCAAGGATTGTGAAAATGGTACAAGACTGGGCGGGCAGCGTTTTGTTCTGTCATACATAGTGTGGTTATGAGTTGGAACCGACTTGACGATAGCCATCAATATATGTATGTGCACGTGTGTGCGTGTGCACACACGCATATAACAAAACAAGGAAGAAATATAGCAATAACAGTTCTTGTTTCTGCAACTGGTCATGTAGTCATAGCTGGTATTTAGAACTACCTTCTTCTACCACCCATTTTACATTTCCTTTACCCTCAGAAAGCATCTCAGTTGGTCATGGTTTTTTACCTGGTGGAATGACCCAAACCTTCATTCCTAAAGAGTCTGAGCCATTAATAGTCATGTCAGAATTGGGTTGCTATAGCTTTCCATTGACTTTAATCACAGGACATGGCAGTACTAAGAGATGTCCTAAGGCATCTCCTATATTTCAGACTTTCTTCTTTACCTCCGTTGTGTAATATCGGTCAGTCTCCTCTTAGTTAAAAAAAAAAAAAAAGCCAAACCAAACCTGTTGCTGTCAAGTTGATTCCTCTTGGTAATCAGAATCCACCAACCAGCCAACACGATAACTCCCTTCTTTGCCTGTTGATCCAGAGGCATGAAGAACCCAAAGTGGCCAAGTGACATTTTTAACTTCCAGATCAATAGATCAGTGTTGTGTCTCCTGGTGGGAGTATTCCTCCCTTAGGAATTAAAACCTCTAGACCTGCAGAGCATACGGTTGTGGGGACAGGAAAAAAAATTTTGTGAGTGGTTTACTACAGGTAACAGTGAGTGTTGCCACTCCCATTTCCATCCCTTGATTCTAGACTTGTGAATCCTGGCTATAGGAGAAACAGCCTTGTATATTGTATGCTGATTTAGAAAATATGGAGTCTCCTGAAGAACATTACCGCAGCCCTGCAAAGCATTACCACCTAGCTGGCACTGTAATTGTGTCTTTAGAAGGCCATTTGATTGTTCTATCGAGCCAGCTGCTTCAGGTTGATGGGCGACATGGTAAGACCAGTGAATTCCATAAGCACGGGCCCATTGCGACACTTCATCTGCTGTGAAGTGATTTCCTTGATTCAAGGCAATGCTGTGTGGGATACCATGACAGTGGGTAAGGCATCCCGTGAGTCCATGGATGGTAGTTTTGGCAGAGGCATTGCATGCAGGGAAGGCAAATTCATATCCACAGCAAGTGTCTATCCCAGTAAGAACAAAACACTGCCCTTTCTATAATGGAGGTGGTCCAATGTAATCAACCTGCCACCAGGTTGCTGGCTGATCACCTTGAGGAATGGCCACCTTAGGGACTCAGTGTTGTTCTCTGCTGCTGGCAGATTGGGCACTCAGCAGTGGCTGTAGCCAAGTTGGCCTTGGAGAGTGAAAGTCTGTGTTGTTCAGCGCATGCATAACCACCATCCCTGCCACAACAGCCACTTTGTTAATGAGCCTATTGGGCAATGATGGGAGTAGCTGGGGAAAGAAGATGACTGGTTTCCACAGAATGGGTCACCCTACCCACTTGATTGTTAAAATCCTCCTCTGCTGAGTTTACTCTTTGCTGAGCATTCACATGACACACAAATATCTTCACTTTTTTGGTCCATTCAGAGAGATCTTTCCACATACCTCTTACCTATATCTCCTTGTCACCAATTTTACAATCATGTTCCTTCAAAGGACTTGTCCATCCAGCCAAACCATTGGCCACAATCCATGAATCAGTATACAATCTCACTTCTGGCCATTTCTCATTCCCAACAAAATGACCAACCAGGTGCACTGTTTGAAGTTCTGTTGATTGGGAAGATTTTCCTTCCACCCTGTCCTTCAGGGATGTCCCAGAAAGGGTCTGTAATGCTGTCGCTGTCCACTTTTGAGTGGTGCCTGCATATCGTGCAGAACCACAAGTAAGGGAGGCACAAGTTTTTTTTTCTCAGTCAACTGATCATAAGGAACTCCCCATGAGGCCATAGGTACAGACTGGTAGAGGGAAGTAAAGTGACAGGAATGGGAACCATGGGCATTTGGACCACTTCCAAATGTAAATTACTTGTGCCTTCAGGTCCTGCTCAAATCCAATCTCATATGCACCACTTCCATTTAATGATGGCATTCTGCTGTGCACATACAAATTTATGACTCTGTGGGTCAGACAATACTCAGTTCATGAAGAGCAACTCAGCTGCACGGTATCTTAGTGGCCCATGGTTAAGCATTCAGTCTCTACTAAGGTCCAGTAACAAGACAAAAGCTGTTTCTCAAAAGGAGAGTAGTTACCTGCAAAGGATGGTAGGACTTTGTTCCAAAATCCTAAGGATATGCACTGTGATTTACCCATAGGGCTCTGCCAAGACTCCAAAAAGCATCTCTATCTGCCACAGAATTCATGCACTCATTGGTTCATCAGGATCATATGGCCAAGTGGCAGAGCAGCTTCCACAGCAACCTGGACCTGTTGCAGAACATTTTTTGTTCTGGGCCCCACTCAAAACTAGCAACTTTTTAAGTCACTTTATAAATAGGCCAGAGTAGCACATTCAAATGAGGGATAGGTTGCCTCCAAAATCCGAAGAGGTCCACCAGGCATTGTGCCTCCTTTTTAGTTGTAGGAGTGGCCAGATGCAATAACTTATCCTCCACATTATTTTTTTTCCTCGTATATTTTTTATTTTATTTTAATTTTTTAAAAATAATTTTTCTTGTAATTTAAGTGGAAGTTTACAAATCAAGTCAGTAGTCTCTCACACACAAACTTATATACACCTTGCTACATACTCCCAATTACTTTCCCCCTATTTTTTTTTTTTTTAGTGAGAAAGCCTGCTCCCTCCCTCCACTCTCTCTTTTCATATCCATTTTGCCAGCTTCTAACCCCCTCTACCTTCTCATCTCCCCTCCAGGCAGAAGATGCCAACATAGTCTCAAGTGTCCACCTGATCCAAGAAGCTCACTCCTCACCAGCATCCCTCTACAACCCATTGTCCAGTCCAATCCATGTCTGAAGAGTTGGCTTCGGGAATGGTTCCTGTCCTGGGCCAACAGAAGGTCTGGGGGCCATGACCACTGGGGTCCTTCTAGTCTCAGTCAGACCATTAAGTCTAGTCTTTTTATGAGAATTTGGGGTTTGGATCCCACTGCTGTCCTGCTCCTCAGGGATTCTCTGTTGTGTTCCCTGTAAGGCAGTCATTGGTTGTAGCAGGCACCATCTAGTTCTTCTGGTCTCAGGATGATATATTCTCTGGTTTATGTGGCCCTTTCTGTCCCTTGGGCTCGTAATCACCTTCTGTCCTTGGTGTTCTTCACTCTCCTTTGATCCAGGTGGGTCGAGACTCATAGATGCATCTTAGATGGCTGCTTGCTAGCGTTTAAGACCCCAGACACCACTCTTCAAAGTGGGATGCAGAATGTTCTCTTAATAGATTTTATTATGCCAATTGACTTAGATGTCCCCTGAAACCATGGTCCCCAAACCCGTGCCCCTGCTACGCTGGCCTTCGAAGCATTCAGTTTATTCAGGAAACTGCTTTTGGTTTAGTCCAGTTGTGCCTATGTCCCCTGTATTGTGTGTTGTCTTTCCCTTTACCTAAAGTAGTTCTTATCTACTAATTAGTGAATACCCCTCTCCCACCTTCTCACCCTCCCTCATCTCGTAACCACAAAAGAGTGTTTTCTTCTCAGTTTAAACTATTTCTCAAGTTCTTATAATAGTGGTCTTATACAATATTTGTCCTTATGCGACTGACTAATTTCATTCATCATAATGCCTTCCAGGCTCCTCCATGTTATGAAATGTTTCACAGATTCATCACTGTTCTTTACTGATGCGTAGTATTCCACTGTGTGAATATACCATAATTTATTTATCTATTCTTCCATTGATAGGCACCTTGGTTGCTTCCATCTTTTTGCTATTGTAAACAGTGCTGCAGTAAACATGGGTGTGCATATATCTGTTTGTGTAAAGGCTCTTATTTCCCTAGGGTATATTCTGAGGAGTGGGATTGCTGGATCTTATGGTAGTTCTATTTATAGCCTTTTAAGGAAGTGAAAAATCGATTTCCAAAGTGGTTGTACCATTTTACATTCCCACCAGCAGTGTATAAGTGTTCCAATCTCTCCACAGCCTCTCCAACATTTATTACTATGTGTTTTTTGGATTAATGCCAGTGTTATTGGAGTGAGATGAAATTTCATTATAGTTTTGATTTGCATTTCTCTAATGGCTAATGATCGTGAGCATTTCCTCATGTATCTGTTAGCTACCTGAATGTCTTCTTTAGTGAAGTGTCTGTTCATATCTTTTGCCCATTTTTTAATTGGGTTATTTGTCTTTTTGTAGATGAGTTTTTGCAGTATCATGTAGATTTTAGAGATCAGGCACTGATTAGAAATGTCATAGCTAAAAACTTTTGCCAGTCTGTAGGTAGTCTTTTTACTGTTTTGGTGAAGTCTTTGGACGAGCATAGGTGTTTGATTTTTAGGAGCTCCCAGTTATCAAGTTTTTCTTCTGCATTCTTAATAATGTTTTTTACACTGTTTATGCCATGTTTTAGGGCCCCTAACATTGTCCGTATTTTTTCTTCCATGATCTTTATCATTTTAGATTTTATATTTAGGTCTTTGATCCATTTTGAGTTAGTTTTTGTGCGTGGAGTGAGGTATGGGTCTTGTTTCATTTTTTTGCAGATAGATATCCAGTTATGCCAGCACCGTTTGTTAAAAAGACTGTCTTTTACCCATTTAACTGTTTTGGGGCCTTTTTCAAATATCAACTGCTCATATGTGGATAGGGTTATGTCTGGATTCTCAATTCTGTTCCATTGGTGTGGCAGTATAATAGATTCTAAAACCAGGTAGAGTAAGGCCTCCCAATTTGTTGTTCTTCTTCGGTAATGCTTTACTTATCCAGGGTTTCTTTTCCTTCCATATGAAGTTGGTGATTTGTTTCTCCATCTCATTAAAGAATGTCATTGGAATTTGGATTGGAATTGCATTAAATTATAGATCACTTTTGGTAGAATAGATATTTTTATAATGTTAAGTCTTCCCATCCATGAGCAAGGTATGTTTTTCCACTTATGTAGGTCTCTCTTGGTGTCTTGCAGAAGTGTATTGTAGTTTTCTTTGTACAAGTCTTTTACATCTCTGGTAAGATTTATTCCTAAGCTACTGTAAATGGCATTGATTTGGCAATTTCCTCTTTGATGTTCTTTTTGTTGGTGTAGAGGAATCCAACAGATTTTTGTATGTTTATCTTGTGTCCCGATACTCTACTGAACTCTTCTATTAGTTTCAGTAGTTTTCTTGAGGATTCTTTAGGGTTTTCTGTGTATAAGAGCATGTCATCTGCAAATAGAGATAATTTTAATTCTTCCTTGCCAGTCTGGATTCCCTTTATTTCTTTATCTAGCCTAATTGCTCTGGCTAGAACCTCCAGCACAATGTTGAATAAGAGTGATGATAAAGGGCATCCTTGTCTGGTTCCTGTTCCCAAGGCAAATGCTTTCAGGCTCTCCCCATTTAGGACAATGTTGGCTGTTGGCTTTGCATAAATGCCCTTTATTATGTTGAGGAAATTTCCTTCTATTCCTATTTCGTTGAGAGTTTTTATCATGAATGGGTGTTGAACTTTGTCAAATGCCTTTTCTGCATCAACTGATAAAATCATATGATTCTTGTCTTTTGTTTTATTTATGTGATAGATTTCATTAATTGTTTTTCTAATGTTGAACCATTCCTGCATAACTGGTAGGAATCCCACTTGGTCGTGGTGAATTATTTTTTTGATATATTGTTGCATTCTATTGGCTAGAATTTTGTTGAGGATTTTTGCATTAGATCTGCAATTTTCGTTTTTTGTGGTATCTTTTTTTTTTTTTTTACCTGGTTTTGGTGTCAGGGATATGGTGGTTTCATAGAATGAGTTTGGGAGTATTCCATCCTTTTCTATGCTCTGAAATATCCTAAGTAGTAATGGTGTTAACTCTTCTCTGAAAGTTTGGCAGAACTCTGCAGTGAAGCCTTCTGGGCCTGGACTTTTTTTTTGTTGAGTGTTTTGATTACCTTTTCAATCTTTTGTTATGGGTCTATTTAGTTGTTCTACCTCTGTTTGTGTTAGTTTAGGTAGGTAGTGTGTTTCCAGGAAATCATCTGTTTCTTCTAGGTTTCCAAAATTTGTTAGAGTAAAATTTTTCATAGTAATTTGATATGATTCTTTTAATTTCAGTTGGGTCTGTTGTAATATCGCCCATCTCATTTCTTATTTGGGTTATTTGCTTCCTCTCCTGTTTTTGTTTTAACAGTTTCACCAATGGTTTATCAATATTGTTGATTTTTTCAAAAAACCAGCTTTTGGTCTTAATTCTTTCAAATGTTTTTCTGTTTTCTATTTCATTTAGTTCTGCTCTAATTTTTATTATTTATTTTCTTCTGGTGCCTGAGGGTTTCTTTTGTTGCTCTCTTTCTATTTGTTCAAGTTGTAGGGATAACTCTTTGATATTGGCCCTTTCTTCTTTTTGGATGTGTGCACTTATTGAAATAAATTGATCTCTGAGCACTGCTTTTGCTGTGTCCCAAAGGTTCTGGTAGGAAGTGTTTTCATTCTCATTGGAGTCTCTGAATTTCTTTATTTCTTCTTTAATATCTTCTATAATCCAGTCTTTTTTGATCAGGGTATTATTCAGTTTCCAAGTGTTTGATTTATTTTCCCTGCTTTTTCTGTTATTGATTTCCACTTTTATGGCCTTATGGTCAGAGAAGGTGCTTTGTAAGATTTCAGTGTTTTGGATTCTGCTAAGGCTTGCTTTATGACCTAATATGTGGTCTATTCTAGAGAATGTTCCATGTGCACTAGAAAAGAAAGTATAGTTGGTTGCTGTTGGGTGGAGTGTTCTGTATATGTCTCTGAGGTCAAGTTGTTTGATTGTGGCATTTATATCTTCAGTGTCTTTATTGAACTTCTTTCGGGATGTCCTGTCCTTCACCGAAAGTGGTGTGTTGAATTCTCCTACTATTATTGTGGAGCTGTCTATCTCACTTTTCAATGCTGTTAGAGTTTGTGTATCTTGGAGCCCTGTCATTGGGTGCATAAATATTTAATATGTATATATCTTCTTGGTATATTGTCCCTTTAATCATTATATAGTGTCCTTCCTTATCCTTTATGATGGACTTAACTTTAAAGTCTATGTTTTCAGAAATTAATATTGCTACTCCTGGTCTTTTCTGATTGTTGTTTGCTTGATATATTTTTTTCATCCTTTGAGTTTTAGTTTGCTTCTCTGAATCTAAGGTGTGTCTGTTGTAGGCAGCATATAGACGGATCTTGTTTTTTAATCCATTCTGCCACTCTCTTTATTGGTGCATTTAGTCCATTTAGATTCAGTGTGATTATGGATAGGTATGAATTTAGTACCATCATTTTGATGTCTTTTTTTCTGTGTTGTTGACAGTTTCTTTTTCCCATTTAATTTTATGTGCCGAGTAGATTATCTTTATATATTGTCCTTTCCTCATATTTGTTGTTGTTGATTTTGTTTCTGCTGAGTCTCTATTTTTTCTTGTGTTTCATTTTGATGACTAGGATAGGTTGTCTCCTTTGTGCTTACCTATTATTTACCCCTATTTTTCTAAATTTAAATCTAAATTTTATTTCTTTGTACCACCTTATCTTCCTCCGCGTATGGAAGATCTATGACTGCATTTCTTAGTTCCTCTTTATTGTTTTAATGTTGCCATCTTTTACATAATGACATTGCTGTTACCCAGTTTTGAGCGTTTTTTTAAAATCTTGCTTTTTTTTTTTTTGATTTCCCTGTCTGGGTTGACTTCTGATTGCTCTGCCCAGTGTTCTAGTCTTGGGTGGATACCTGATATTATTCATTTTCTAACCAAAGAACTCCCTTTAGTATTTCTTGTAGTTTTGGTTTGGTTTTTACAAATTCCCTAAACTTGTGTTTATCTGGAAATGTCCTAGTTTCACCTTCATGTCTGAGAAACAGTTTTGCTGGATATATGATTCTTGACTTGCAATTTTTTTCCTTCAATTTTTTATATGTCATACCATTGCCTTGTTGCCTGCATGGTTTCTGCCGAGTAGTCTCAGCTTATTCTTATTGACTCTCCTTTGTAGGTGACTTTTCGTTTATCGTTAGCTGCTCTTAAAATTCTCTCTTTATCTTTGGTTTTGGCAAGTGTGGTTATAATATGTCTTGGTGGCTTTCTTTTAAAATCTACCTTATGTGGAGTTCGATCAGCGTCTTGGATAGATATCTTCTCATCTTTCAGGATATCAGGGAAGTTTTTTGCCAACAAATCTTCAATAATTCTCTCTGTATTTTCTGTTATTCCTCCCTGTTCTGGTACTCCAAACGCTTGTAGGTTGTTTCTCTTTATAGAGTCCCACATGATTGTTAAGGTTTCTTCATTTTTTTAAATTCTTTTATCTGATTTTTCTTTAAATATATTAGTGCCAAGTGATTTATCTTTAAGTTCAGAAATTCTGCCTTCCACTTGCTCAATTCTGCTCCTCTGACTTTCTATTGAGTTGTCTAATTCTGTAATTTTATTGTTAATCTTCTAAATTTCTGATTGGTCTGTCTATGGATGTTTCCAGCTTATTAAATTTTTCATTATGTTCCTGAATAATCTTTCTTATTTCTTCAATTGCTTTATCTTTGTGTTCCTTGGCTTGTTCTGCGTATTGCCTCATTTCCTTTCTGATTTCTTGAAGGGTTCTGTATATTAATCTTTTGTATTCTGCCTCTGGTAATTCCAGAAATGTGCTTTCATCTAGAAGATCCCTGGATTCTTTGTTTTGAGAGCTTGTTGAGGTGATCATGGTCTGTTTCTTTATGTGAGTTGATATTGACTGTTGTCTCCAAGCCATCTATAAGTTATTGTATTAGTTTATTTTATGTTTGCTTGCTGTGTCATAGCTTCTTGGTTTGTTTTGTTTTGATATGCCCAGATGGGTTGCTTGAGTGAGCTAGCTTGATTATTTTTGCCTTTGGAGCTTGACTTCCTGTCCCCAAGTGGCTAAAGCTGTTATCAGGTATAACAGTCTCGGAGTCCATTCACTTTTCTTGTATGAATTCAGCTCAGGCATCCAGGTAACTGATCATCAAGTGTGTGGTATGGGCTCTTAGAGGAGCAGGGGTGACTTGTGTAGGTACCGGTATCTGGTTGCAGCAGGGGCTCACACTCCGAACAAGGCAGGAGGCTGAGAATCATCCCCCATGTGTCTTTGAGGAAAGTGTATCCCTGATCCCTAGGCTTACAGGTGGGTGGGTTCTGCAGGCAGACCATGAGCACCCAATGTTTTTGGTTGTAAGAACTGGGAGATACCAGTTATTTTTGGACCCCTGTCGTGGGTGGCTGGGTGACCTGAGTGGAGCTACCAGTCCTAAGGCCCCTAATGTGGGTAGGTGAGGACCCTGTCTAATAGGCAAAGCAATGTCAAACATCAAACACCCACCTCTCTGCTGCATAGCTGAAACAGTTTGAGTCTGCCAGCAAGGGACCATTCACCTGAAATAGGCTCACACAGGTCCATGCAGCAGAGAAAGGTGCTCAAAGTCTGTGTACCATTTATGTCTGGATGGGAGAGGTTTTTGTCCTGAGCTCCCCTGGTTAGTGGAGCAGGCAAATTATCTTTTCCCTCAATTGCAATTTTTTTCCTTCTTCTAGGCTGGGAGGTTGGCTATAGGTGCTCAGTAGGGCCTATCTTAGGCCCAGGGATGTCAGCCGCTGAAGCAGGCTTGGGGGCAGGGGGTGCAGGGAAATGTACGGAAGTACTTAGCTGTTGCTGAGAGCACCGTTTCTCTCTCATTCCAGAGGTGTGAGTAGGCTGTGTGGCTGGCTGCTTCTCCCTGAGGAAACTGGGGCTGAACACCAGTACCAGCCAGCCACCGCCGCTCGGGGAATGGTGCTGAGGGCTCCCTGTGATTCAGGTTCGGTAACTCCTGTCCGCTTCTAAACTGTCTCTTCCTCCCCTGCCTCTCAGTTCATTTTCTAAGCTTGCCTTTGATGCTCAGGGCTCCTAAAAACCTAGCTTGTCATAAATATACTTGTTTCATTTGTTTTTTCGGGTCTTTGTTGTGAAGAGGGCTTGCTGGAAGTGTCTGTCTATTCTGCCATCTTGGTTCCACCTCCAAAATCCTTTTAATATGCTGTTATGTTTAACTTGATAGTTTTTTGTTGAACATTTTTGCATTTATATTCTTAAGATGTCCCTGGATGGCGCAAACAGTTGCCATGGTTCACTGCTGACTGAAAGATTGAAAGTTTGAGTCTACCCGGAGGTTTTCAGAAGAAAGGCCTGGTGGTTGACTTCCAAAAAATTAGCCACTGGAAAACCTATGGAGCACAGTTCTACTCTGACACATATGGGGTCACCATGAGTCGGAATTAACTTGATAGTAACTATTTTATTTATTTTTTTATATTCATCAGGAATATTGGTCTGTAATTTTCTTTTCTTACGATGCATTTGGCTTTGGTATCAAGATAATACTTGCTTTATAGAGTGAGTTAAGAAGTGTTCCCACCTCTTGTATTTTCTGGAAGAGTTTGAGAAAGATCGGTGTTATTTTTTTTTCTGTAAACATCTGGTAGAATTCTGGTCCTGGTCTTTTCTTTGTTGGAAGTTTTTTTTTTTTTTTTTAATTGACTCAATCTCTTGTTATATAGGTCTATTCAGATTTTCTACTTCTTGAGTCTGTTTTGGTAGTTTATTTCTAGGAATTTGTTCATTTCTTCTAGGTTACCTAATTTGTTGGCGTACAATTATTCAATATTCCTTTATTATCATTTTCATTTCTGTGAGGTTGGTAGTATTGTTCCCTTTTTCATTCATGATTTTAGTAATTTGAGTCTTCTCTCTTTTTTCTTGGTCAGCCTAGCTGTCATAGATTGAATTGTATCCCCCTAATTTTTTTTTTTTTTTTAAATATGGGTATGAATTCAGCTAGGCCATGATTCCCAGTATTGTGTGATCGTCCGTCATTTTGTCATCTGATTTGATCTTTCTACGAGTTGTAAATCCTACCTCTATGATGTTAATGAGGTGGGATAGGAGGCAGTTATGTTAATGAGGCAGGACTCAAGCTACAAGATTGGATTGTGTCTTGAGCCAATCTCTTTTGAGGTGCAAAAGAGAGAAACAAGCAGAGAGACAGGGGACCTCATACCACCAAGAAGTATGTACCAGGAGAAAAGCATGTCCTTTGGACCTAGGGTCCCTACACTGAGAAGTTCCTAATCCACAAGAAGATTGATGAGAAGGACCTTCCTCCAGAGCTGAGAGAGAGAGAAATTCTTCCCCTGGAGCTGATGCCTGGAATTTGGACTTCTAGCCTACTTGACTGTGAGAGAATAAACTTTTATTTGTTGCAGCTATCCACTTGTGGTATTTCTGTTATAGTAGCACTAGATGACAAAGACACTTTTTTTTTTTTTTTTAGCACTAGATGACAAAGACACTAGCTAAAATTTTGTACTTTTCAAAGAAACAACTTTTGGTTTCATTGATTTTCAGTATTGCATTTCTCTATTTCATTAAGTTCTGCTCTAATATTTATTATATCCGTTCTTATGCTTGTTTTATATTTAGTTTGTTCTTTTTCCCATGTTTTAAGGTGGAAGGTTAGGTTATTTCTTACTTTTTATTACAGGCATTTACAACTAAAAATTTCCTTGTAAGCACTGCTTTAATTGAATCTTGTTATTTCTTGGATTGAAAAAAACAAAAAAACACAAAACACTTTTTTTCTGTGTGTCTCCATTTTTAGTCATCTTAAAGTGTTCCCTAATTTCCTTTTTATTTGCCCCTTTGACCCATTGGTTATTTGGGAGTGTTGTTCAATTTCCACATATCTGTGAATTTCTCAAATTTCTGTCTGTTATTGATTTCTAACTTTTTTCTATTTTTTTTTTTTTTCGGAGAATGTACTTTGTATTACTTCAATTTTTTTTTTTTTTTTCCTTTATTGATGCTTGTTTCATGGCCCGTTCTGGAGAATGTTCCTCATGCACTTGAGCAGAATTTATATTCTCCTGTTGTTGGATGGAGTGTTCTGTTAGATCTACTTGGTTTATAGTTTGATCAAGTCTTCTATTTCCTTATTAACCTCTGTCTAGTTATTCTATCCATTGTTAAAAGTAGGGTATTGGAGTCTCCAAATATTATTATTTAATTGTCTATTTCTCCCTTCAGTTTTGTCAGTTTTAGCTTCATGTATTTTGTCAGGTGAATATATGTTTATTATTGTTTTATGTTACTGATGGATTGATGCTTTTACCATAAAATGCCTCTCTATATTTCTGGCGGTATTTTTTGTTGTTGTTGTTTATAAGTTTCTTGAGTGTGATATTAGTATGGCTATTCCAACTTACTTAGGTTGCTGTTTGCATGATATATCTTTTCCATCCTTTTACTTTTAACTTATTTTTATCTTTGAATCTAAAGTGTATTCCCTGTATATAGCATATAGTTGTTTGGACCTTTTTTTTTTTAACCCAGGGTGAAAATCTCTTCCTTTTGATTGGTTTTTTAAATCCATTTACAGTTAATGTTATTATTATTATAATTGGTGACTGGCTGGAAGAAGGAAGCCACTGACCTCTCAGTTTCAATTGCCTAGAATTTAGCTTCTGCAACATGTAGATTAGGGAATGAGAAATGCTGGCTGTCTGACCCTCCCAGGAAGATATTGGACCCATCAACTGGGAGCTTAAAAAACAAAACAAAACAAAACAAAACAAAACAAAACAAAAAACCATTGTTGTTGAATTGATTCTCACTCATAGTGACCCTATAGGCCAAAGTAGAACTGCCCCATAAGGTTTCCAAAGAACAACTGGTGGATTTGAACTGCTGATCTAGACTGTGAACTAGGGGTAGAGAAAGCCCTGTGTTTTTGGCTGCCCCAGCCTGGTATGGAGTTTCTGTCATGGTGAACTTGGAGCAAGTGGGTTGTAGTTTAAATACTTCAGATTCTTGCTGTTCTTTCAGAATTCTAGAAGATTTTCTTAAGTAAATATTTCTTCATTTGCTGTATGCCCTTAGTACAATTTCAGAGATTTTGACATGATTGTTTTAAAATAATTTTTACCATTTGTGAGGTGAGCAGGTCTGTGGAGCTCCTAATGCTTCCATTCTAGAAGTGGACCTTAAATTTCACTTTTTAAAATATGGATTTTCTTTGGCAATAAAGTGCTTTTGAAAGGGTGTTGTATTTATTCTTCTTCTGTGAACGTTTTAAGCACATTTGAATCCCTGGGGTAGCTTTGAATGGCTTTATATGATGGCTTCACACATGATCTGTACAAAAAGGTCTGGTTGCCCAATCTCAATGACCATATTTAGATGAACCCCCAAAGCAGCTAATTTTGTTCAAATAATACATGTGAAACTTGACCAAATTTTGGGCTTATCAATATCTTTCCTGGGGTACAAAAAGGGGAAGTGCTTTGGTCAAAGTCACAGAGCTTATGAAATTAAACCTAGAAATCAGCCACCCTATTCCCTATGCCCTTATTACCATCAACATCAAGATAAAACCAGAAAAACCAAACCTGTCGCCTTTGAGTCATTTTTCGACTCACAGCGACCCTGTAGGACAGAGTAGAACTGCCCAATAGAGTTTCCAAGGAGCACCTGGTGGATTTGAACTACCAACCTTCTGGTTAGCAGACATACCTCTTAACGACTGTGCCACCAGGGTTTCCAGTAGCATATTTAAAATTTCTGAATGGCATGATATTTCCTAAAGGCGTGTGCTCTTTGAATGAATCGTAAAGGTATGGGAAGCTTGCCTTTTGTTCTGTGAGCCAATAGACACAGCCTTGGAAGCAAGATGCAGGAGATAACCTCACGAGTCATCTATCTTCAGCTGCTCTTGTATTCTTTTATTGCTTTTCTCTTCTTTTAGTCCTGCCAGTTCTCCTTAACCTTTCCCCATTCTAGTTGGTGTCTTTATAACAACTTGAATAAAAGACTGAAGTATATTCCTAAGCAAATTTTGGAAACTGTCATAAGGTTTCCAAATTTGTTTTGAGAAGTACTGTAAAAGAAAACACAAAGACAACATTACCGTCTATCATCACCACCAGTGTGACTGAAAGTGACTCTTATATCCTTCCAAAGTATGCCATTCTTGCCAGCCTGCCTCTGGACCAAACACACAAAGAACTTGGTGGAGGTGCACTCAGTGACAGGCCAGGTGGATGTAGCAGAGAAATACATCCAGAAATAGCAGTGATTCAATTCACTCCTATACTGGGGCTCACAGGAGAAGCAGGAGAAGGGAAAGAGTCTTTCTTTCCTTTGATGCTGTACCTCTCCACGCTCCTCCCCAATTCTCCTTCCTTTGTGTCTCTCTATGAAGGTTTTCCCTCCTTCCCATTCCCCAGGGAAACTCTACTGCATCCCAAGGAACACTGAATTCCAGCCTCACTCTGTTCTGGAGTCTCATGAATGCTGTCATTTCAGCCTCTGGTTAGTTGCTGATGGATACTGTCCTCTGTCCATGGTTGCTGTTTTTTAAGGGCAGAAGAGTGAGCTGGAGGGTGACCCTATCCAGTTCCCCTTCTCAAAGTGGGGACTACCAAGATTACCTCACTCATTACTAAGCAAAATGAGTATTAATAGTCTTCTTAAGACAGTGGAATTCAGTCTTATATTAAGAAGGCACAGTCTTCCTGTCAACATAATTAGATTATGCTGCACATAGAAACAATAACCTTGGCATGACTGCTAAGTGATATTTGACTTTTTCCTGTGCCTAGCTCACATACTACATTAGTTAGGAATGGTGTTACGAGTGACAGACTGGTTATTTCTTATTCCAATTCATAGATAAGGAGAAGGGAATTACCATTAATTTTCCACCAGGTGTCCATTGCTGTTGGGTTGATTCCAGCTTGTAGAGACACTATAGGACAGAGTAGAACTGCCCCATAGGGTTTCCAAGGAGTAACTGGTGGATTTGAACTGCTGACCTTTTCGTTAGCAACCAAATGCTTAACCACTCTGCCACCAGGACTCCTTTTCACCAAGTAGGTGTTGTTAATCAAATTTTATAAATAAAGAAATCGTGACTCGTGGAGAAAAGTTAACACATACCTGGTAAATTGCAAAACACTCATCTTCCACCAACAAGCCCACTGCTCTTTGTACTTCATCTCAGCTGTGAGAAGAACCAAAATAGAATTCAAAAATGAGCTCAGGAGGAAGGGTGTGAATACTGACCTTGTAATTCTTCAGTAAACTGGTGTTCCTTTGTTCAGTTCCTTGAGCATGACACCTTCTTCCTCATTAATTGGCCTTTTTTGCCTATGTTTTTGTCTTCTTTCTGGAGCCATCTTACCCTCCCTCTTTTCTTGGCTTGTTCCTTCTCACCTTTCAGAGAGATACTCATTAAACTACCTCCCTGCCTCAACCCCGTTATTTCCTATCTCAGCTTACATTTGTTTTCATCACAACACTTCAGTCTTCAATTATCTTCATTTGTCTCTTTACTTTTTAAAAATCAGTTTACTTGTTTGTTTGTAGTTGTTGTTAACTTAAAAACTTAGAGAAGGTAAGGAACACGTCTGTCTGGTTCAACTTTTTATCCCGATACATAGTGCCTGACATAGAGTAAGGGCACAAACACATATTTTTTGAGTAAATGGGTACATTTGAGACTCAACTGTCAGAATAGGGGCAAGGGGGAGGGCAGCAGCCATTTTATTGAGTAATCTTTATGTGTCAGTCACTGTGTTTGACAGTTTAAATACATTAATTCAGTCAATCCTTAGAACATTCATGTGAAATAGGCATTATGTCCCTCTGATTCAAGGAAGACGCTGAGTTTCTTAACCACGGTCACACAGCAAATAACTAGTGTAGACAAGAGCAAAATCAGGCTTGTCTGTTGTTTTTTGTCTTTCCTTATCGGCTTGAGTGGAGGTCCCTATTAGTAGATAGTGCAAGCAACTTGATTTTTTAATTTTGAGTGCAAAAATTCATTAAATACACTGTATAGTTAGAGGCTGAAATTTTTAGGGAAATGGTCATATCGAAAATTTCCCGAAATGATTAAGTGATTTGGTCCCAGACACATCGCCTGCCACAAAGGAAGCCCACGTAAATTGCCAGTGAATGAAGTTAATGAAAATAATAATGATAATAGCAAAACTTCCTTGGATCAAATTTGTAACATTCTATGCATTGTGCAAACAGCTGAATGTGCTTTCTTTCTTTTAGCCTTTACAACACATTAGGTATTATGGCTGTCCCTTTCTCTCAGATGAGGAAGATAAGACTCAGAAAACATGTAACTATCCATGCTCACCCATTGGTAAGTGGCAGAAGTAGGCTCTAAGTCCAGAACTTCACCTTAGACCATGCCCTATCTGGCCTCACCTGCCTGCTAATGGTCTGTAGTGTCACCAGGGTAAGTTCGTGAATCTGTAGTAGTCACCATTTTTTGAGCCCCTTTAAAATGATATTGTTGTTGTTAGTTGCCATCAAGTTGGCTCTGACTCATGGCAACCCCATGTATAATAGAATGAAATGCTGCCTGGTCCTGCACCATCTTCAATATTCTTGGTATGCTTGAGTCTATTGTTGTGGCCACTGTGCATTTTGGGTGACTTTCAACCAAGGAAGCTCATCTTCCAGTAATATATTGGAATATTCTCTTGTGATCCATAAGGTTGTCATTGGCTGATTTTTGGAAGTAGATTGCCAGGCCTTTCTTCCTAGTCTGTTTTAGTCTGAAAGCTCTGCTGAAACCTATGTACCATGGTGACACAGCTGATATTTGAAATACTGGTGACATACCTTCCAGCATCATAGCAACATGCAAGCTACCACAGTATGACAAACTGACAGATGGGTAATGGTATGATGTGATAGGCATATGTTAAATGTTTGCATTCATAATCTCTTTTAATCCTTAGAACAATTCTTAAGAAGTGAGTACTGTGTAGCCAAGACTCAGGGAGATAATTATATTGCACAAAGTCATAACATTTTGGGAAAGCTTATCTTTCAGGGCACATGCATTTCCTCTGCGTGACGGCTGGGGGTCAGGAATGTTGGAGACAGTAATTTCATTATTTGTAGCCTGTTCTCACATTTCCACTATGGAGGAATCAACCAGTCAACAAAATCTCCCAGAAATAAACACAGACAGAGGGCAGGAGGGGTAGGGATGGAGGTTCTCCACCAGACCCCTTTCCTGAGTTCTTGGCTTGGACCTCTGTTAGAGATGGCTCCTGCTCTTGTGTCCCCATCCTGACCCTGCACACCTCTGAGTATTTATCCCAAAATGCTGTGGACTCCTTTGGGAAATCACTTACAAGGTTGGCTGGTAGTCAAGGGAAACCTAAAGAAGTCCATTTCCACAGAGGTCAACTCCCTGGTCTGTCTGGCCTTGCTTCCCCATTGGTTCCAGACTTACAACCATGATGACTTTCTGCTGACCTCAGTGCGAACCAGATTTGCCCCAGTTGAGCCAGTGATGAGGAAAGGCAACTTCATCCTCTTTTAAGGAGATCATGGAACCAGGTATGTCTAAGGGATGTGTCCAGTGTTCCTTAGTTTAAGAGTAAAAGTTTGGCTATTTTGGGGGAAGGGTGAAGGTTGTGGTGGGGGATCAGCAAGAAACTCTGTGTTGAGATTAGCTGTTTGTTGAAACCTGGTTTTGTTGGGACCCTTGGTCTTCTTGGCTTGTCAAAAAATGGATCTGCTTTGGAGATGTTTTCTTATAATGCCTGAGATTGAGCCAGGCTCTTGAGCCCTAATAGCCCTAAGCTGATAGCATAAAAGTGACTCCCCTAGAACAGGGATGGGGCAGGTCAGGTTCATGTTCACAACTCTGTGGGCAAAGGCTGGGTCCCATGTGAACTGTGTCACAGTGGAGAGATTGTTGGCCTTGGCATCTTAAGATCTAGAAGGGCCATGCTATATGGAGCATGGAGAAGGCCTCTCTGGGCCTCAGTTTACTTATCTGTGATGGGGGAATAATGATACCCATCTACGCACTGTCCAGGGCCTCAGGAGCATCAGACCCAGGACCTCTGCGTGTGGCCATGCAGGACTGCTCAGGGGCTGCCATTTGCAGAGACTGCAATGCCCATGGCATCCCCATTGTTGGGCAGCCCTGAATGAGGTCACATGTGGAACATGTGCTGTGAAGCTTTTAACTCCCACAGAAATGCCCCCATTTCATCACTATGAAATGGCCTTTGAAAAAACACAATGGAAGGAGTGATGATTCCAGGAGGAAATAAATCATCGACAGGCATTTCCTCAGAATCTGATGTTCCCATTTTACAGACAGGAAGTTTAGGCCCAGGGAGAGGGGTTAATAACCAACTTACTCTAAGTCCTGACATGAAGGACAAAGCCTGGATTCAGACTCAGACCTTCCTGGTTACTTTTGGCGTACTTGCCTTGGTATCTTGTGTCTTCTGAGAAGGATTAACATTGATTAGCCTGGTTTTTTTTGTGCTGCTTCTTGGCCTGACACCAGAGCAAGCCCTCCTTAGGGTTGTTATCTCAAAGGCAGCAGAAGTGGGTGTGATCGTTAAGGTTATGTTTTACCTTGGCTGGGCCAAGGTTCTCAGTGGTTTGGCAGTTATGATGTAGTCTGCCAGTCTTATGATGACCTGATCTCTTCTATGATGAGATTTGATATCATGCAGTCACCTACATGATGGGATCTGCTGTGAGTAGCCAATCAGTTGAAAGGGAGTTCCCTTCTGGGTGTGGCCTACATTGAATATATAAGTGAACTTTGTGGCAAGACTTGTGGGACTTAAGCTAGTAGCTTACCTGTTGTCTTGCTTGCTGTCTTGGGATTCCTCAATCTTTGCAGCCTGTGAGTGAGAGTCTTGCTCTCTGTCCTGTCAATCCTGGATTCCCCAGCCCCTGTGGCTATGTGAATCAGGAGAAGCCTCTATCCCTGGGATGTTCCAGCCTCTATAACCACATGAGTCATTTCCTTGATATAAATCGCTCTCTCTACATATTTATACACTTTACTGGTTTTGTTTCTTTAGGGAACCCAGCCTAAGACGGTAGGCCCTTCCAGTCTTCCGTCTGGGGCTTGGGAGGTCAGTGCGTGGGACATCTCTCCTACCTGCACCCTGTCTGCTGCTCCTGCATCATCTTTCTTCACTGTGCCCTGGCTAGAGTAATGAGGGGGACTAATGCATGGTGCAGAACAACAGGATTCTGTTAGGGAGGGAACTGTCTCTGTTTAGGAAAATGCTGTGGTAAGCATCAGAGGGCAGAACTTGAAGAGAGGAAAAAACAAAAGATGGCCAGATGCTCTGCTGATAAAGTTGGCTCAGATTTCACCTTCTCCTTGAGGCCAATTCTGACCACCCTGTTTAAACTTGAAACCTGCAACCTTGCACCATCACAGCCATCTCTTCACCCTACTCTCTTTTGTCTTTTTATCACAGCAGACATCACATTCTAACATACCCCGCAATTTACTTATTCATTGCATTTATTTGTCTTATCTGTCTCCCCCTCTAGAATACCCTCCAGGAAGGCAAAGGTGTTTGTCTCTTTGCCCACAGATACGTTCCAAAGGCCTAAAGCAGAGCGAACATATGCTGTATGCTCAAAAATATGTGTTGGATAAATGAATGAATTTAGGGGAGACAGACAGAGCTGAGCCACAGACTGGGGCAGATGGAAAGCAAATGGCCAAGGGATACTTTCAAGAGCAGGAAATTTCACTGTTTGACTGCAGGCTGGTGGTGTTTGTGTGATATGCACTCTCCGCTCCTTTTTCTGCATCCTTTGCAGTTGTGAGCATGTGTGTGGATGTGTGTGTGTGTGTGTGTGTGTATGTGTGTTTTTGAGATGTCAATGACAGTAGGAGTGAGGAGAATGTGAGTACACACTCAAAGCCAGGAGTACCCATGGCATGATGTGAGGAGAACCGGGGAAGACTGAAGGGGCACTCAGTTGACACAGGGCTTTCACCCAGACTGCATGATGTGGGGAGTGGCAGCAGCCACCACTGTGGGCCTTGGTATGTAGCCTGCATAGTGGATTTACCCTCATTTCAGCTGGAAGGCCCTGAGACTTAAGTTAAGCCACTGGCCTGAGTGGAGCCCCTTTCCCTTAGCCACATGGACCCCATGTGACAGAAGAGCTCGGACCAGGGCATTCACTATTAGACCAGTCTGATTCTGAGTTCTGATTCTGCCCTAGCTGTATGACCTTGGGCAAGACTCTTACGTTTTTCTTCTGTGCCTTGTCTTCCTTATCTGTAGAATGGGGCTACTAGTGACTATATTACAAGGTTGATAAAAAGTGATGTTTGTGACTCATTAACAGGTCATGGAATTAAGGTGGCACCAAAGATACACCTTGCTGTCTTGCACATTTTGCCAAAGGCAAGCCGTGACCAAAATTTCTCCCAATTCTGGGATGCCTCAGGGAGGGTGCCAATTGCCTTGGGAGAACTGACAGCTACCAAAGGGTTAAGTTGCTTGTGGCCTTATCGTTGGGTAGGGCACAGTCTGACAGCCAGAGACCTTGAGAGAAAGGCCCATCTGACCCAGGGGCAAGAGGCTGTGTACCTGCTATATAATGTCCCTCACACACCCAGCTGTCCAAGGGGCTCCACCTCTGATGGGCAGTTTCCAGGCCAGACCCAGAAGGTGAGGGAAGTGATGCTGGGTTGCAAGGCTGGGCTTGAGCCCCGGGAGAAGCTGAAACTGGGGAGGGCATTCAGGGCCAGCTCAGCCCCAGTCCAAGTGGAGATGCTGGGACTTTCTTGTGGTACTTCTTCTCTTTGACATTGTTCTCGGGCGTTGCATGCTCAGGAGAGGGAAGGCTGGAGAGATGGGAGGGCACGGGCTTGGGACATGGTTTGCTAGTTGGTTTGCTTGTTGTTCTGCTGCCCTCTGTCTTTGTGGCACCATGTCCTTACACTTCTCTGCACTCTGTTTTCCTTTTGTGTAAGACAAGAGCAGAGCCCTGGTCGAGAAGCAGTTAAGCACTCAGCTGCTAAACAAGAGGTAGATGGTTGAAACTCACCAGCCCACAATGCAGGAGAAAGATGTTGCAGTTTGCTTCTGTAAAGACTTACAGTCTTCGAAACCCTTTGGGGGCCGTTCTACTCTGTCTTACAGAGTCACTATGAGTCGGAATTGACTCGATGGCAATGGTTTTTTTTTTTTCTTTTTGGAAGACAAGAGTAATTGTGGTAGGGCCCTCCCTGACTGCTGAAAAGATGAAATAAGAGAATGAGTGGGAGGAACTTAGCAATGGGTTGTATAGATAGTACTTACTCTCAATCGCCACCTGAGGCCAGTCTTAGTTATCTGGTGCTGCTATAACAGAAATACCACAATTAGATGGCTTTAACAAACAGAAATTTATTTTCTCACACTTTAGGAGATTAGAAGTCCAAATTCAGGGTACCAGCTACAGGGGAGGGCTTTCTCTCTCTGTTGGCTCTGGAGGAAGGCCCTTGTCTTTTCTGAGCTTCTGCTTCTGGGCAAACGTCATGTAGCTTGGCCTCTCTCTTCCCCCATCTCTGCTTGTTTAATCTCTATCTCAAAAGAGATTGATTCAAGACACACCCTACACTAAGATGACCCATTCCTAAATGGGATTGTAACCACAGGAACAGAATAGGAATATGTATTAGGATTTACAATACATAATTTTGGGGGACACAATTCAATCCATAACAAAGTCCCCTTGTCTTGACCCTCAGCCTTGCCATTACCTCTCCACAGAGGCAGTGTCCATAGAGTGGTGAACAGGGACCCTGGATCCTACTGCTGGGCCACCTCCAGGCTCTGCTTCTCTGTTACATGTCCCTGGGCAGGTTTCTGACCACTCTGAGCCTTTGTTATTTTCCTCTGAAAATGAGGCTAATAATCAGGTCTATTAATGTCAGCTGTTGTGGTCTCTTTTTGCCCTTTTTTTTCTTCCTCTCCTTTCTTTCCACAAATAAAGCTTAATAGACCCTTCATCAGCAGGCCTGACAGCTGAAACATTTTCTCTACTGTGGAGAAGGGTGGGTGTTCTGGGCCTGGAGGGGTGACCGATGTGTGGGGGCTGGAGAGCCCAGCCCACAGCACTATAAACTCCAAACGGACATATTTATTTTTCTTGTTGGGTCTCTAAATGGATAACAGGCCTTGTCTCTCCTGATTGAACTGGTTTCTATTCTGTTCCAAAGACCCATAATAAATCAACCAGATTCACAGTGCAGTGGTATGTGTGTAGTGCTGTGAGGTGTGGTATGAGGAGGTGTATTGTACTGTGTGTGTGTAGTGTGGTGAGATGTGTTACGGTGGCATGTGTCATATATGTGTGCTGTAGTGAGTAGTAGTGTGGTGAGATGTGGTTTGTATGTAGTGTGTGTGTAGCATGGTATGTATGGTATGGTGATGGTGTGTGTGTGAGTGTGGTGTGGTAAGGTGTGTTGTGATGGTAGGGTGTGTGTGTGTGTGCAGCATGGTATGTGTGGTGTGGTGAGGCATGTGGGGTGTGTGTAGAGCATGGTATGTGTGGAATGGTGAGGTGTGCTGTGGTGTGTGTGTGTGACGTGTAGGTGAAGTGATGAGGTGTGTTGTGGTGAGATGTACTGTGGTGATGATGTGTGCGTATTGTATGGTATATGTTGTGATGTCTATTGTAGTGTGTATATGTGTGCGGTGTGGTGTGTGTGCATGTGTGATGTGGTATGGTATGTTGTGTTGAGGTGGGGAGGGGCTGCAGCTCTTAGGTGAATTCTACCTTAATAAGTGGAGCTATCACTATGCAACTTTAGAGCTGGAAGGACTCAGATTGGTATTCTAGTTTTGGCCTTACAAGCTGGGTGACCCTGGGAAGCTTTCATTATCCTTCCAAGCTGCACTTTTCTTACTTTCATAGGAGCACTGTCCAAAAGAACTTTCTAAAATGATGAAAATGTTCTGTATCTGCCCTGGCTACTAGCCACATGTGGCTATTGAACATTTAGAATGTGGCTGGCATGACTGAGGAAAAGAATTTTAAATTTTATTTAACTTCAATTAGCTTAAACTTAAAAAGCTACATGTGGTTCATGGGTTGGAAGATTAAATGAGGTAATGACTAGGAATAATTAGAAAGGACTCACATGTATCCTGCTTTGATATACGGGCAAGTTGAAATTCCAGGAGCTTAGATTTAACTAAACCTTGTTGTTATCATTGAGTTGAGTCCAACTCGCAGTGACCCTATGTGTGTAGAGTAGAACTGCTCCATAAGGTCTTCAAGGATATAATCTTTATGGATATGATCACCAGGTCTGTCTTTTGAGGCACCTCTGAGTGGGTTTGAAGTGCCAACCTTTGGCTAGTAGTTGAGCGCTTAACCGTTTGTGCTACCCTGGGACTTTAGCAATCATCAAAGTTCTAACTTGGACAATTTTCAGACAAGGAATTTGTGGGGGCAGAGAGAGAGGGGACACAGAGGTGGAGTCAGAGGTGGGTGGGTGGGGCTCTGTTTCAGTCCTGGAAGCCAAGCAAATCACAGGCCCTAGGCCTCTGGGAGTCACCATTGTTGGAAAGCAGTGTTGAGTAGTGTTAGGGCCTGGGTCAAATTACTGGTCTAACACTTCCAGTAGTGTGACCTTGCTTTGAGTGTGATACTTAATCTTTCTGGGTTCAATTTCCTCTTCTATGAAGTGAGGATGATTCTTCACAAGGTTGATGAATTATATATGGTAACCCACTTAACCCCCATATGTCTGTCAGTTTGTTGTACTGTGGGGGCTTGTGTGTTGCTGTGATGATGGAAGCTATGCCACCGGTATTCACATACCAGCAGGGTCACCCATGGAGGACAGGTTTCATCTGAGCTTCCAGATTAAGACAGACTAGGAAGAAGAACCTGGCAGTCTACTTCCAAAAAAATTAGCGAGTGAAAACCTTATGAATAGCAGCAGAACATGGTCTGATATAGTGCTGGAAGATGAGCCCCCCAGGTTGGAAGGCACTCAAAAGATGACTGGGGAAGAGCTGCCTCCTCAAAGTAGAGTTGACCTTAATGATGTAGATGGAGTAAAGCTTTCGGGACCTTCATTTGCTGATGTGGCACGACTCAAAATGAGAAGAAACAGTTGCAAACATCCATTAATAATCGGAACCTGGAATGTATGAGTATGAATCTAGGAAAATTGGAAATCGTAAAAAATGAAATGGAACGCATAAACATCGATGTCCTAGGCATTAGTGAGCTGAAATGGACTGGTATTGGCCATTTTGAATCAGACAATCATATAGTCTACTATGCTGAGAATGACAACTCGAAGAAGAATGGTGTTGCTTTCATCGTCAAAAGAACGTTTCAAGATCTATCCTGAAGTACAACGTTGTCAGTGATAGGATAATATCCACACAACTACAAGGAAGACCAGTTCATATGACTATTATTCAAATTTATGCACCAACCGCTAGGGCCAAAGATGAAGAAATAGAAGATTTATATCAGCTACTGCAGTCTGAAATTGATCAAACATGCGATCAAGATGCATTGATAGTTACTGGCGACTGGAATGGAAAAGTTGGAAACGAAGAAGGACCAGTAGTTGGAAAATACGGCCTTGGTGATAGAAACAATGCCAGAGATCGGATGATATAATTTTGCAAGACCAACGACCTCTTCACTGCAAATACCTTCTTTCACCAACATAAACGGCGACTACATGGACCTCACAAGATGGAACACACAGAAATCAAATTGTGCTCATCTGTGGAAAGAGACAACTGAAAAGCTCAATATAATCAGTCAGAACAAGGCCAGGGGCTGACTGTGGAACAGACCATCAATTGCTCATATGCAAGCTCAAGCTGAAACTGAAGAAAATCAGAGCAAGTCCACAAAAGCCAAAATATGACCTTGAGTATATCCCACCCGAGTTTAGAGACCATCTCAAGAATAGATTTGACGCATTGAACACTAGTGACCGAAGACCAGACGAGTTGTGGAATGACATCAAGGACATCATCCATGAAGAAAGCAAGAGGTCACTGAAAAGACAGGAAAGAAAGAAAAGACCAAGATGGATGTCAGAGGAGACTCTGAAACTTGCTCTTGAGTGTCGAGCAGCTAAAGGAAAAGGAAGAATTGAAGTAAAAGAACTGAACGGAAGATTTCAAAGGGCCTCTCGAGAAGACAAAGTATTATAATGACATGTGCAAAGAGCTGGAGATGGGCAACCAAAAGGGGAGAACACGCTCAGTGTTTCTCAAACTGAAAGAACTGAAGAAAAAATTCAAGCCTCGAGTTGCAATAGTGAAGGATTCCATGGGGAAAATATTAAACGATGCAGGAAGCATCAAAAGAAGATGGAAGGAATACACAGAGTCATTATACCAAAAAGAATTAGTTGATGTTCAACCATTTCAAGAGGTGGCATATGATCAGGAACCGATGGTACTGAAGGAGGAAGTCCAAGCTGCTCTGAAGGCACTGGTGAAACACAAGGCTCCAGGAATTGATGGAATATCAATTGAGATGTTTCAACAAACAGATGCAGCGCTGGAGGTGCTCACTCGTCAATGCCAAGAAATATGGAAGACAGCTTCCTGGCCAACTGACTGGAAGAGATCCATATTTATGCCTATTCCCAAGAAAGGTGATCCAACTGAATGTGGAAATTATAGAACAATATCATTAATATCACATGCAAGCAAAATTTTGCTGAAGATCATTCAAAAACGGCTGCAGCAGTATATCGACAGGGAACTGCCAGAAATTCAGGCTGGTTTCAGAAGAGGATGTGGAACCAGGGATATCATTGCTGATGTCAGATGGATCCTGGCTGAAAGCAGAGAATACCAGAAGGATGCTTACTTGTGTTTTATTGATTATGCAAAGGCATTTGACTGTGTGGATCATAACAAATTATGGATAACACTGCGAAGAATGGGAATTCCAGAACACTTAATTGTGCTCATGAGGAACCTTTACATAGATCAAGAGGCAGTTGTTCAGACAGAACAAGGGGATACTGATTGGTTTAAAGTCAGGAAAGATGTGTGTCAGGGTTGTATTCTTTCACCATTTAATCTGTATGCTGAACAAATAATCCGAGAAGCTGGACTCCATGAAGAACAGGGGATCAGGATTGGAGGAAGACTCATTAACAACCTGCATTATGCAGATGACATAACCCTTCTTGCTGAAAGTGAAGAGGACTTGAAGCACTTACTAATGAAGATCAAAGACCACAGCCTTCAGTATGGATTGCACCTCAACATAAAGAAAAATCCTCACAACTGGACCAATGAGCAACATCATGATAAGTGGAGAAAAGATTGAAGTTGTCAAGGATTTCATTTCACTTGGATCTACAATCAACAACCATGGAAGCAGCAGTCAAGAAATCAAAAGACGCATTGCACTGGGTAAATCTGCTGCAAAGGACCTCTTTAAAGTGTTGAAGAGCAAAGATGTCAGCCTGAAGACTAAGGTGCGCCTGACCCAAACCATGGTATTTTCAATCACATCATATGCATGTGAAAGCTGGACAATGAATAAGGAAGACTGAAGAAGAGTTGAAGCCTTTGAATTGTGGTGCTGGCGAAGAATATTGAGTAAACCATGGACTGCCAAAAGAATGAACAAATCTGTCTTGGAAGAAGTGCAATCAGAATGCTCCTTAGAGACAAGGATGGCGAGACTGCGTCTTACATACTTTGGACATGTTGTCAGGAGGGATCAGTCCCTGGAGAAGGACATCATGCTTGGCAGAGTACAGGGTCAGTGGAAAAGAGGGAGACTCTCAATGAGGTGGATTGACACAGTGGCTGCAACAATGAGCTCAAGCATAACAACGATTGTAAGGATGGCTCAGGACCAGGCAGTGTTTCGTTCTGTTGTGCATAGGGTCGCTATGAGTCAGAACCGACTCGACAGCACCTGACAACAACTACAACCCACTTAAAGTGCCCAGGACAGAGTAAACACTTTATCAGTGTCAACCTTGTTATTACTGGTGGCACTGAGAGGTGAGAGAATCCTTAAGTATATAATGTGAATACTGTGAGATACATGCCACAGGATGGGCATCTTGCTCTGGGAGAGAAGACAAGGGGGCAGAACCCAATTCCACTCTTTCTTCTTGAGTTGCAACCCCGGTGTGGCTGGTGATTTGTCAGACTGCCAACTTTGTACAGGAAGTGGCTCCACAGGAAATGCCCCTGGGCTGTGCTTCATATCTGTGTAGCTGCTTCTGCAGGCATTTGAGATTATGAAAATCTGGCTGGTAGGAGGACTGACTGGAGGGGGCTTGGTCACTCAGTGGTAGAATTCTCCCCTTCTATATGGGAGTCCCAAGTTCAATTTCCAGCCAATGCACTTCATAAGCAAGCAACACCTGTCAATTGGTGGAGACTTGCATGTTGCTATGATGCTTAACAGGTTTCAGCAGAGCTTCCAGATTAAGGTGGACTAGGAAGAAAGACCTGGTGATGAATATCTGAAACACAGCCAGTTAAAACCTATGGATCACAATGATCTGATCCACAACTGATCATGTGCTTCACAGCTAAGGATTCTGAACTTCTGTCACAAGTACTGATTAAGCACTGGGATTGTCCCAGTGTGATTAAAACTCCTTGGTGATGGCATGCCCCAGGGCTGTCTCCTTTGTGTCTCCTTAGGCTAGAGGCTCTGTATGTGACTACCATCTTCAAGAGAAGCCATCTCCAACACCATGAAGGGAATCTTTGTTGCCGGTATCATTGCCGTACTCACCATTGTGGCTGTAGGTGAGAGAGGCCACATGATCCCATTTTGGGGCCCTTATTCACCTTTCCTGAGTCTTCTTGCCTCTCATGTCATGGTGTGGTCAATGGAGAACACGAGATCCTTCTGTGTAGACTACTCCTCAGCAGAACCTCTCCAAGGGTCAAAGTTGAGTCTCTTCACTGGAGAATGGTGGTGTAGGAAGCGACAAGAAGGGTAGACTGTGGACAGAAACTAATAGGGGTGGTTTCATCCACAGCATCAAGTTTGGGGAATCCCCTGAGGTGGGGCATAGTAACTTCCCCAGAGAGTGTTTTATAAATGTCTACTGAATGTTGACTGATGCCAGATGTTTTGTCTCCCCAGAGTCTCTGAGGTGTACGCAGTGCAATTCATTGACCAACTATTGTAACAACAGCATTGTCTCTTCATGTCCCAGAGATGCCAACATCAGCTGTACCAGCTTCTTGGTGAACTCCAATCTAGGTTAGCCCAGGGCACTCATCACTCCCACCTCTGGGATTTGTATCAGGCAGGGGCTGGCTTGGGTGGCCAGGGAGGAAAGTAAGGCAGAGGTGGGGCCAGGGCTATTGAGAGGAGAGAGAATGTCACGGAGGTGGACTCACAGGAGAAGCAGCCCATAAGCAAGACACGGAAAAGTTAGACAGAGAACACGGAAAGCAGATGAACCCTCTAACTTCTTGGCAATTGCTGCCCCAGACTGAAGCCTTTTTCTAGACCTATATTACTGAGGATGAAAAGTAGGGCAGCTCTTAGTTAAATTATAATCAGGCAATTTGCTTTAGATACTTGCATTCTTCTATTTTTCTGCCCCTCTTTTTTTTTTCCCTTGTGTTCCTTCCTGAGCCAGATCAAACATACTCTCAGTCAAAATTCTCTCACAGTTGCTTTTTGCTGGCATGATTATAATCTCTCAGAGCACTTAGATTTCAACTTTTTAGTATGTACATTTTCAAACATACACAAAAGCAGAAAAAAAAAGTATATGAACTACAGTATAATCACCTGTGTTAACAATTATCAACATTTTGCTATTTTTTGCCTTAGTATTTACAGCAAATCTAGATGCCATATCATTTCCCCCATAAATACCTCACTATTTATCTCAGATGAGAACTTTTTCCTTTGCTTATTTTGTTTTCCTTTCCTTTTAACATGACAATCAAGCCCTTATCACACCTACAAAATTAACTATAATTCTTTAATTTCTTCTACTACCTAAGCAATCTTAAAAATTTTCCATTCGTCTCAAAGATGTTATTTAACAGACAATATGTTAGAATTAGGATCCAAACAAGATCTTCATATTGCATTTCATCGTTAAATCTGTTGTCTTATTTTATAACAGCTCCCACACTTTTTTTGTTCAATGTCATTGATTTGTTGGAGCAACTGGGCTATTTATTTCGTAGCTGTCTCATATTCTGGCTTTGGTTGATTGCTTCCTTGTGGTGCCATTTACTTTCTCCTGTTTCCCTGGCATTTCCTGTAAACTAGAAATCAGGTCTAGACCAGCACTGTGCGGTAGATGAACTTTCTTCAATGATGGCAATGTCTATGTCAGCACCCCCAATAGGATAGCCACCAGCCACTGTGGCTATTGAACACTTGAATTATGGCTAGTGTGAGTAAGGAACTGAATTTTAAATTTTATTTAATTTTAGCTTAGGTTTAAATTTAAACCACCACATACAGCTAGTGGCTACCATATTGGACAGCATTGGTCTAGAGGCTCGACTAGACTTAGGGTAAAATTTTAGGGAGGAACACATCACGGGTGGTGCTGTGGACATCATATTTTACAGAAGGCTCATCGTGTCTGTCTGACTATTTTTGGTGATGCTGAGACTGGTCAATGGCCACATTCAAGGGTCTCAGCCAAACCTATCCATAAGCAGGTTTCCCATCAGCCTTTAACCTAGAGTTTAACATGCATATCTGATCATCTTCTGCTGTAGAAAGGAGCTACCTAATGGTGAAGGACTTTTCTTTTTGCAGGAAACCCTCTCCAGTGTTTCCAAAATCATATTGAGCTGAGGTTGCTTTTTTTGCCCTTGCCTGAAAGAGTTGCTGTCAGGGTCCCAGTCCTCTCTATAGCCTCTCCTCACCTGAGGTTGACAGTCTGTGTTTGGATTTGCATAGGGGGATCCGTTGAATTGTACCTGGATACGTCTTCCTCTGTGGAGGAGTGCAGTGAGGAGGAGAAAGTGGTCGCAGCCTTCACTGTCCACGTGTCTGACAGAGAGCACGTCCATTTTGCAAGCCAGTGCTGCCGAGGAAGAAGACTGCAACACCAAAGATGCTTCTGGTGGGTGCTGGCTGTACTATCATCTTTCTCTTTATGCTCCTGGCCTTCCTTTCTCACCTGTGCTCCTCACCTTTGGGAAGACATCACACATCCAGGCACTTAAGTGCATATCTAGGTAACAGTGACATCTGAGTTACAATAATTATTTGAGAAACGAATGGGGGAAAACAGCACTATTACCATACTTTCCCCCTTTCTCAGTAAAGACTAAATTTATAAGCACTCCAAATTGTGTAGGTGTCTTCTGGAAGGAACATTAGGTGTTCATCAGTAGTTCTCAAACTTTTTGATCTCAGGACCCCTTTGCAGCCTTAAAAATGATTGGAGAACACCTGAAACACAATAAAATGTTATTAAAAAAATGATTGAGGAACCCAAAGGACTTTTGTTTATATGGGCTATATTTATTGATAATTACTGATTCAAAATCAAATCTAAGACATTTGAAAGTGTTTATTTCACTAAAAAGTAATAATAATAAACTCATGACATGCTAACTTTAATAACATTTTAAAGAAAAATGACTGTATTTTCCAAAACAAAAACAAATTAGTGAGAAAGTAGCATTGCTACAAAGTTCTTTAATTTCTGAATTGATAGAAGACAACTGGGTTCTCATAGTTACTTCTGCATTTGGTCTGTTGCAATATCACATGTTGTGTAGCCTCTGGAAAACTCCACTGTGTACTTCTGAGAGAGTGAGAGTGAAAAAGGAAAATAATGCCTTACTATTATTATGAAAATAGTTTTGACCTTGTGTACTCCCTAAAAGGGTCTTGAGACTCCTTAGGGGTTTCTGAACCACAACTGGAGAACTGCTGCTCTAGACTAAAGGCTGGATGTGATTTCTCAAGGATGAAGTTAGAAGCCACCCCACTGCTTCATTCTCAGGATCTCTCTGGCCAACTTCTTTGCCTGCCTGTCCCCTCCCCTCCCAGGGAAGTAAGATGTTCTGAGTAATGACTCTTGTCTACCCAGGCCCATCACTGGAAGTTGAGTCCAACAACATGGAATTCTCTGCTTGTTATGGACCTGATGAAGCTTCTTGTACTGTGAAATCCCGGAAATGTTATCAAGAAGAATGGAGTGTTGATATAGTTGCACACTTTATGAATGGTTCCAATTCCTTCACAGAACTTGACTTGGAAACATGTCAAGCCTTGGGTCATAAGTGCTGACTTAATAAAGAAGGAGGGAAAGGCAGTGGGAAAAAGGCATAAAGGTCAGAATGCCTTTGAGACTGGGAGGTTGTTAATGTGGTCATAAACTGGTTATACTTTCTTCCATCTTAGTCCAGAGAGGTTGCTTCTCTTAAGCACCTGTCCTCCTGTGTCCTGTAATAAAACCAGGCTACTACTCCTTACGCTGTTTCTCCTGGTCATGTCACTCCTGGCACTTACTTCTTTACTAGGTTGCCATCATTCTGGAGGTGTGGGTGAGTGGGCTTTTATTTCCTTTTATATCTGCGTTTTTCTTCTCTACCTGTCACTGGAAAGTGTAGGTTTATGGCAACTTGGGCTACCTGGCAGAAAGAATCAAATTGGACTTTAATATCCAATCAACGACACTTTTCTATAAAAGTAATTTGATATTAGCGTAAAATACAAATTTATAGCATTTGCCTGATTGTTAAAGAGTAATACATTTGTTAGTCAAAACAAAACAAAAACTAGATGCCATTGAGTTGACTCTAACTCATGGCAACTCCACATATGTCTGAGTAGAATCGTGATCCATAGGGTTTTCAATGGTGAATTTTTCAGAAAGATCGCCAGTTAATTGCTGTTAAAGGGCAACCTCCAAATCCTAGTGGCTCAAGACAACACAGATGTTTATTTCTTGCTTATGTAGCAGTTCAGTGCAGAGTCCAGGGGTCTGGACTCCTTCCATCTCTTGACTTTGGGCCCTCTTGCTCAGGACTTCACAGCTCTGTGCTGTATCTCTTGCATCTCACTAGCAGATGAGGAAGAGACGGGCTGGGGAGGATAAGAAGGGCTTTATAGACCAGGCCCAGAAATGAATGCCTCACTTCCTCCCACATTCCATCGCCCAGAACCCAATCATGTGGTCATCTGGACTGCAATAGAGACTGTGAATGTGGCTAGCAGTGACCCAGGAGGAAAGGAAAAGGCATTAAGTTTGAAATAAACCACCAGTCTCTGCTACAAACAGCCCTAACACCCAGGTTCAATTAGGTTTTTTTGTTAAGTGTCAATTATGGTATTGGAAATCAGTGTTTAATTATAACCTCAGATTTCTCAGTGGGATTCTCAAGCACCATGATAATGCTGAACGGCTTTTTTACTTATAAAATCTTTGGGATGTTTACACTGCTTTGATCTTTAATTAGAAAGTTTTGTCTCACGGACAAGGATGTGCCCTTTCTGCTCACCCTGTTTCCAGTTGTCTTCTGCTTCAATAGATGAATTTCCACGCTCCTCCTCCCCCACCCCAGCAAAGGCTATAGAGTTTGACTTAAGCTATAAACCAGACAGATCAAAGTCGTCTTGAGTGTAGTTTTTAGTTTGTTTGATTTTGCCCAAGATCACTTTTTTTTCTTTACTGTAGAGATGTGCCAAGCAACATGTCTTCTTAAGTAATTTTGACTCTACCTCCAGTTCCCATATTTGCTATAAAATTGCAGTGAGTTGTTTTCTTCACTGGAATTGGGAGGTATCTCCCCACTTCTTGGAGCAAGTTTAGAGTCAAGCAGTGTTGAACTCAAGTCAAAGCCCTGCCTCTCACAGATGGTTAGTCCTATTACTTCACCTCTGTGAGCTGGCTCCTTCCCTATTCTTGCCTGTCTCCAGGGATGTTTGAGTTCTTGAGGGCCCAGAGTCAGTGCTCCATGAAAGGCCACTGCTAGCATAACGACAGTGGCAGTGGTGGTTCAGTGCTAGGTTCTTCACATTCCACGTGTTAGACCCAGGTTCAATTCTTGGCCCATGCACCTACAGGGTCACAATGAGTCGTAATCAACTCAGTGACAATGGGTTTGCTTTTGGTTTGCACCTCATGCACAGCCACCACCTGTCTGTCAGTGGAGGCTGGTTTGTTGCCACAATGCTAAACAGATTTCAACAGAGTTTCCAGACAAGGACAGACTAGGAAGCATGGTCTGGGAACTATGCTTCTGAAAATTAGAACACGACTCAGGGATGGTGCAGGACCAGGTTGTGCATGGGATTGCCATGAGTTGGGGGCCCACTCAATGGCAGCTAACAACAACAGCATAACTACATCTACTTCACAAATGCCCTTGGTCTTTTTCTAGGACCCACATCTTAACACACAGTTAAACACAAAAACTCAGTTTTAGAGTAGACACGCTGTGGCCTCCCTGCATCCCCTCTGGCTGTTCTTCCCTTTTCTCAGAGCAGGGAACTCTGGCTCAGAGAATAGAGGGGGCCAAAAGCAGAGCCTGTAGGTTGGAAACGTGAGGGGTGGGATCCAGCCTGCTGACCGCCCCCACACACGCCTGGATTGAAGACAGAGGCCTGCTGGCTGAGCTTGTCCTTGGCTTTAGTCCCCTCCAGATAAGCAGGAGCACAGGAGATCTGAATTCTTAGGCCCAGCTCCAGTCATCACTTGGGAGCTTGGAGTATTGACCCACCTCCTGGAGCCCCAGTTTCATCTGGAGCTGGATAGGAGCAGGGGTCTGGCCTCTGTGCTCTGTGGTCCCTCTGGTTATCATTACCATTTCGTGCTCCTGGTCTCCTTGCCCCTCCCCTCATTTCAGGAGCAGATCCCTCTTGCAGGTCTCTGAGTGTCAGGCTGCAGGTGGGGAAAGAAGGTACTAGTAAGAGGAGAGGGGGCAAGTGGAGGGAACGAAGTGAGGGTGGCTGCCAGGAGCCTCACTCTCTCCTTTGCATTCACAGACGCTGGCTTTGAAACACTTGTGCTGAAAGACTGTTCAAACATCAATGACTCCACCTGTCGATTCCTGTCCGCTTCAAACCAGATAGTTGGAAGGATTTTCTTTTAGAAGTTTAAGTGTACAGACAATTCTACCACCTCAACTCCTATCCCTTCCCTGTCCACCCCTAATGCTTCTTCAGCCACCATCCCACACCGACCCACCATGCCTAACTCCTCCCAGACCACCAAAGCCAGCACAGGCTCTAAAGTCTCTCTAGCCCCCTTGGCCCTTGCCAGCCTCCTCCTGGTAGGGCTCCTGCTCTGAGGCCCTGGAACTCAGCCTCTAGCCTCCTGTGTCTTCTGTCCCTGGAGCCACTCTAAGTGCTACATCAATGGGAGTCATAGGGAGTCACGATGGCCCACTTTTTTCTCCCTTATTAAAGCATTGCGTCACTCACTGGCCAAATCTGTCCCAATATGTTCTGGGCTGGGCCTCCCTCCAGTACCACCTTCTAGGCCTGTGCTGAGGATGGAGTCTATGCCTTTGAAATTTACACATTCTGGTCTCTGGGTTCGAAGGACCCCTGTGCTCCCTACTCATCTTGTTCTGAGAAGCCCATCCTTTGACCTTGATGGTACCTTCTACATCCTATCCTCTACCTTGAGACTCACATGCCACCATCCCCACCCTAACACACTCAGAGTGTCCTTTCCCTTCAGTTTTCATGCCCCAGTCAAGACCCATAGTTCCCCTTTTGACCCCTGTGCTGATACAGAAGCTCCCTTGGCCTTTCAGTCTTGGCTGACACCCTGACGTTCCAACAGTTGTCCTGGCTGTGGTAAGAGGCCTGCAGTGAGTAAGGACAACAGGAATGTGGTTGCTCCATTGCTGACCAATCATCCTGGGGTCCTGTCAGCATGTGAGCCCCAGGGGCTGGGTAGAGGGGTTGCTGAGGGCTGGCAGACTACCACTGTCTGGGACACAATGAAGACAGGACAATCAGAAACCCCTGGCTTATACTCTGGCTGGTGGGGTTTCTAGCAGCACTGAATGCAATGTGGCTACAGAGACCCAGTCCTTCTCCCCTGCCCCTCCCCGCACAAAGAATTTACCATCAAATGCAGCATTGTAGGCTCAATAACAAATACAAGGGAGCAAGAAAACCATTCAATCTAATAAGCACAGAGGCCAAAGTCTAAGTAAGTTGAGTTTTGAGCTGGACTTTGAGGATGGGGTTTTCTGTAAAAAAAAAAATTAAATGCATATATAGATGTGGGTCTCTTTTGTCCAGGATTGCTGACAATGCATCAAGAGCAATGCTGCTAGGGAGGTTATCTGAAAATAGTTTATATTACTTCTACTTCTCTTTTTATTTTGAAATAATTTTAGATTTACTGAAAAGTTGCAAAGAATAGTACAAAGAGTTTCCAAATACCCCTTGCACAGCTTCTTCTAAGTTTCACATCCGACATAGCCACAATCCAATTATTGCAACTAGGAAATTATATTGAACCAGCATTATTACCTAACTTCACTCACATTTCACCACTTTCATTAATGTCCTTTTTCTGGCCCAGGATCCAATTCTTTGTGTTTAATTGTCATATCTCCTTAATCCCCTCCAATCTGTGACAGTTCTTTCTCTTGCAAGATCTTGATAATTTAGAAGAATCTTGGCCAGTTATTGTGCAGGATGTTCCTCAATTTGAACGTATCTGTTTAAAGCTTTCTCATGATGAGACTGAGGTTAAGTGTTTTTGGCAAGAATGCCGCAGAAGGGTTGTGCCCTTTCAATACATGACATCAGGAGGCACATGATGTCCATATGTCTTATTACTGGTAATGCTAACTTTGATCCCTTGCTTAAGGGGGTGTCTTCCAGGTTACTATTCTTCTCTCTGCCATTAATACTAAGATAGGGCATTCTGCTGTAACAAGCAACTCAAAACTCTTTGGGGTTTAATACAATGAGAGTTCATTTCTTGCTTACACAAACCCCATATTTGATGTTCCAGGTTGGGCAGCTGTCCTGGGCAACTCTCCTTCAAGACTGATGTAGCAGCCAGGCCTCTCCTACCCTGTGATTCTACCATCCTGTGGTACTCCTTGGAATCTCCTGTTGAGTCCTGTCTTAGTTTCTTAGTGCTGCTGTAACAGAAATGAACAGGAATTTATTTTCTTAGAGTTTAGGAGGCTAGAAGTCTGAATTCAGAGCACTGGCTCTACGGGAAGGTCCTTGTCCCAGTGTTCCTCAGTTCTTTGGTGATCTCCATGTGGTATCTATCTTTCCCGCATTTATGCTTGCTTCTTTGTGCCTAACCTGCTCTTTTTATATCTCAAAAGTGACTATGTTTAAGACACACTCTATAATATGGGCTCATTAACATGACAAAACCCTATTCCAAGATGGAATTACATCCACAGGTACAGGGGGTAGGATTCCAACACATATTTTTTTGGGGGGGAGCCATACTTCAATCCATAAGAAGCACTTTGCCTGCATCTGGTGGACAAGTAAAGAGAAAGAGCCTAGAGGGCCACACAGGATGCTTTAGGGGTCAGGCCTGGAAGTCATTCACTACTGGTATTCCTATCTCACTGGCCAGAACTCAGTCACATGGCACCAAACTGGAAGGGAGCCTGAGAGATAAGACAATCCATGTGGCCTCTAGAGCCAGACAGCGTGGTTTCCAAATCCAGCTGTGGGACCTTCAGGGAAAGACTTAACCTTTCGTGCCTCAGTTTCCCCACCTGTGCAATGGGATAGTGATAATTCCTCCCTCATGGGATCGTTGACAGCTGTAAATATGATTCTCCAATTGAAGCACTTAGCTCAGTGCTGGGCAAGGAGGCCAGTTTGGAAGCTGGTCCCCTGGCATACCAGGGAGAGCGGAGACCACCAGAGATGGTGATATAAAAGGCACAGCCTTGGCCTTTTTCCCTCAGATCTCTCTGATTTCACTGAGCTTATAGCTACTTCCATTTAGAGATCCCATCTCCTTTTCAAACCTTCTCAGACCCTTCATGGCTTCTGCCACCACTGCCCCACAGAGCACAGGGCAGTCTCATCTGCATCTCCAAGTGGGTGGGAGCTTATGCCAAGTGATCAGGGGCACAGCCAGAGCTGATCTGTGCTTAAAATTTTCTGGAAGTTCCGGTGTTCAGTGTTGGTGGGATGAAATAGTGATCATGTTTGGAAATAGTTGCACAAACCAGGAACTTGGGGTTCTGAGAACTTTGAAAAGCCTGGTGGAAGGTGAGCAGGTGCCAGAACACAGAAGCTTGCGGCAACTTTTCTGAGAACTCCAGGTTTTGACTGAGGGCCTGGGGGATCGGTTGCAGAGGTAAGTGCAGAAGTGGGAATGGTACAGGGCTTTCACTGTAGGAAAGCCACCAAGACTGCTATACACAGGGGGGTTAGATGGCAGGAGAGAGAGGGCAGAAGAGGGTTAAGCAGAGAAATTGCAGCCCTGCCCAGAGGCAGACCCCAGTCATGCCGCTGTTAACAAGAGTAGCTAGAATGTGTAGAAATGCACTTTTCTTAGCATTGCTGTCTTCCATCTCCTCACCAGAGCAGAGTGCATTAAGCCAAGGAAGAGGTCAAAGCACCATTTCTGCCCAATGCCTGCATCTTTCCCCTGGATGTTTATGCTTAATTCTGGACCCCTGTTACCTGGAAATTGAGGCTGGTTCTCAGATTCCCACCAAGGTTAAGCACTTTACTACCAGTTCTTTCCTGCACCCGGCCTGGGCTTATGTCTGAGAAGACTCAGAATCCTACACTCATACTGTATGGCTGGACTGATAAGAAAGCCCTACCTTATCTTTCTATAGTACTTCACAGTTTATTGGAGTCCCTGCGTGGTGTAAACAATTAACACATTTGGCTGTTAACCAAAAGGCTGGCAATTCGGATCCATCCAGAAGTGTCTCAGAAGAAAGTCCTGGGGATCTTCTTCAGAAAAATCAGCCATCGAAAACTCTGTGGAGCACAGTTCTACTCTGGCACACACGGGTTTGCCATGAGGTGCGGTCAGTTTAACAGCACAGGACTGATTTTACACTTTATGAAAACTTCTTTTGCCTGGGTTATTTTATTTAAAATCAACTTATAAAGGAATGATTTATAGGCAATAAAATATACTCATTTAAGTGTACAGTCAAATGAGTTTTTTTTCTCTTTTTTTTAATTGAACTTTAAATGAAGGTTTACAGAACAAACTAGGTTCTCAACAAACAGTTAGTACACACACTGTTCTATGACATTGGTTAACAACCCCACGACATGTCAACACTCTCCCTTCTTAACCCTGGGTTCCCTATTACTAGCTTTCTTGTTCCCTCCTACCTTACAGTCCCTGCCCTGGGGCTGGTGAACCCCTTTAGTCTTGTTTTGTTCCATGGGCCTGTTCAATCTTTGGCTGAGGGGTGAACCCCAAGAGTGGTCTCATTACTGACCTGAAAACTTTTCCCATGGCCATTCTCTCAGGGTTTCTCTAGTTTTTGTCAGGCCGTCAAGTCTGGTCTTCCTTTTTGAGTTAGAATTTTGTTCCATATTTTTTTCACCTCTGTCCAGGACCCTCTATTGTGATCCCTGTCAGAGCAGTCGGTGGTGGTAGCCAGGCACCATCTAGTTGTACTGGACTCAGTCTGGTGGAGGCCATGGTATATGTGGTCCATTAGTCATTTGGACTAATTTTTCCCTTGTGTCTTTAGTTTTCTTCATTCTTCCTTATTCCTGAAGGGGTGAGATCAGTGGAGTATCCTAGATGGCTGATCATAAGCTTTTAAGACCCCAGGTGCTACTCATCAAAGTAGAAAGTAGAATATTTTCTTTATAAAGTCTGTTATGCCCATTGAGTTAGATGTTCCCTGAGACCATGGTACCCACAGCCCTCAGCCCAGCAATTCGGTTCCTCAGGGAGTTTGGATATGTCTATGGAGCTACCATGGCCCTACCTTGTACAGGTTGCGCTGTCTTCCCCAGTACTGTGTACTGTCTTACCCTTAACCAAAGTTACCACTTATCTATTAAGTGTTTTTCCATCCCCACTCCTCCCCACCCTAAACCAAAAAAACCAAACCCACTGCCGTTGAGTCGATTCCGACTCATAGCGACCCTATAGGACAGAGTAGAACTGCCCCATAGAGTTTCCAAGGAGCGCCTAGCGGATTTGAACTGCTGACCTTTTGGTTAGCAGCCGTAGCACTTAACCACTATGCCTAGCAACTATCAAATATTGTTTCTTTTTGTATGTAAATCTTTTCATGAGTTTTTACAGTAGTGGTCTCATGCAATATTTGCCCTTTTATGATTGACTTTGGAAACCCTGGTGGCGTAGTGGTTAAGTGCTACAGCTGCTAACCAAAGGGTCAGCAGTTCGAATCTACCAGGTGCTCCTTGGAAACTCTATGGGACAGTTCTACTCTGTCCTATAGGGTCGCTATGAGTTGGAATTGGCTCGATGGCACTGGGTTTGGTTTGGTTTGGTTTTATGATTGGCTTATTTCATGCAGCATAATGTGCTCCAGATACATGCATGTTATGAGATGCTTCACAGATTCATCATTGTTCTTCATCGTTGCGTAGTAGTCCACTGTGTGTATGTACTGCCGTTTGTTTATCCACTCATTTGTTGTTTCCATCTTTTCGCTATTGTGAACAATGCTGCAAGGAACGTGGGTGTCATGGATTGAATTATGTCCCTCCAAAAATATGTGTATCAACTTGGTTAGGCCATGATTCCCAGTATTGTGTGGCTGTCCTTTGATTTGTGATTGTAATTTTATGTTGAGAGGATTAGGATGGGATTGTAACACCACCCTTACTCAAGTCACCTCCCTGATCCAATGTAAAAGGAGTTTCCTTGGGATGTAGCCCCCACCACCTTTTATTTCTCAAGAGATAAAAGCAAAGGGAAGCAAGCAGAGAGTTGGGGACCTCATACCACCTCATACCTCATACCACCAAGAAAGCAGCACCAGGAGTAAAGTGTGTCTTTGGACCTGAGGTTCCTCCACCGAGATGGTCCCAGACTAATGCATCACAAGGACCTTCCTCCAGAGTTGACACAGAGAAAAAGTCTTCCCCTGAAGCTGATGCCCTGAATTTGGACTTATATCCTACTTGACTGTGAGAGAATAAAATTCTCTTTGTTAAAGCCATACTCTTGTGGTATATCTGTTATAGCAGTACTAGATGGCTAAGATAATGGGTGTGCATATATCTATTTATGTGATGACTCTTATTTCTCTAGGATATATTCCTAGGAGTGGGATTGCTGGATCATATGGTATTTCTATTTCTAGCTTTCTAAGGAAGTGCTATATCGTTTTTCAAAGTGGTTGTATCATTTTGCATTCCCACCAGCAGTGTATAAGAGTTCCAGTCTCCCTGCAGCCTCGCCAACATTTGTTATTTTCTGTTTTATTGGTTCATCCCGGTAATCCCGGGGTGAGATGGTAACTCACTGTGGTTTGACTTGCATTTCTCTGATGACTAGTGATTGTGAGCATTTCCTCATGTGTCTGTCGGCTGATCGAATGTCTTCTTTGGTGAAGTGTCTGTTCATTTCCCTTGCCCATTTTTTAATTCGATTACTCGAGTTTTTGTTGTAGAGGTGTTGGATTTTCTTGTAGATTTTAGAAATTAGACCTTTGTCTGATTTGTAATAGCCAATTTTTTTTTTTCTCAGTCTGTAGGTTATCTTTTTACCCTTTTGGTGAAGTCTTTTGATGAGCATAAGTGTTTAATTTTTAGAAGATCCCAGTTATCTAGCTTATTCTTTGGAGCTTGTGTGTTGTTGGTTGTGATTTGTATCCTCTTAATGCCATGTTGTAGGGCCTCTAGGGTTGATGCTATTTTTTCTTCTATGAACTTCTTAGTTTTTGGCTTTATATTTAGGTCTTTGATCCATTCTGAGTTAGTTTTTGTATATGGCATGTGGTATGGGTCCTGTTTCTTTTTTTTGCAGATGGGCATCCAATTTTGCCAGAACCATTTGTTAAAAAAAAAAAAAACTGTGTTTTCCTCATTTGATGGACTTTGGGCCCTTGTTGAAGATCAGGTGACCATAGCTTTGTGGATTTACGTCTGGGTTCTCAATTCTGTTCCATTGGTCAATGTATCTGTCGTTGTACCACTACCAGGCTCTTTTGATTGCCATAGCTGTATAGTAGGTTCTGAGGTCAGGTAGTGGGCGTCCTCCTACTTTATTCTTCTTTTTCAGTAGTGCTTTACTTATCCGGGGCTTCTTCCCTTTCCATAGAAACTTAATAAGTTTTTCCATCTCTTTAAAGAATGTCTTAGGTATTTGGACCGGTATTGCACTGTATTTGTAAATCGCTTTGGGTAGAATTGTCATTTTCACAATGTTGAGTCTACCTATCCATGAGCATGGTATGTTTTTCCGTTTATATAGATGTCTTTTGGTTTCTCATTGTAGTGTTTTGTAGTTTTCCTTGTATAGGACTTTTACATCCCTAGTTAGATTTATTCCCAAGTATTTTATTTTTTTTAGGGGCTATTATAAATGGTATTGTTTTCCTGATTTCCTTTTCATTATTCTCTTTATTGATGTATAGGAATCCAACTGATTTTTGTATGTTGCTCTTGTGTCCTGCTACTCTGCTGAATCTTTCTATTAGTTCCAGTAGTTTTCTGGTAGAGTCTTTGGGATTTTCTAAGTATAGTATCATATCATGAACAGATAGGGACAGTTTAACTCTTTTATTACCTATCTCGGTGCCCTTTATTTCTGTTTCTTGCCTTATTGCTCTAGCTAAGACTTCCAACACAGCGTTAAACAGGAGTGGTGATGAAGGGCATCCTTGTCTTGTTCCTGTTCTCAAGGAGAATGTTTTCTGCCTCTCTCCATTGAGAATGATGTTGACTATTGGTTTTGCATAGATGCCCTTTACTGTGCTGACAAATTTCCCTACTATATTTTATTGAGAGTTTTTTTTAATCAGGAATGGGTGTTGGACTTTGTCAAATGCCTTTTCTGCATCAACTGAGATGATCATGTGATTCTTTCCTTTTATTTACGTGGTGGATTACATTGATTGAGTTCCTAATGTTAAACCATCCCTGCATACCTGCTATGAATCCTACTTGGTCATGGTGTATTATTTTTTTGATATGATGTTGAATTATATTAGTTAGAATTTTTGCATCTATACTCATGAGACATGTTGGTCTGTAATTTTCTTTTTTTTTGTGGTGTCTTTGCCTGGTTTTGGTATCAGGGTTTTGCTGGCTTCATAGAATGAATTTGGAAGTATTGCTTCCTTTTCTATGTTCTGAAATAGTTTGAGTAGTACTGGTGTAAGCTCTTCTCTGAATGTTTGTTAGAATTCTCCAGTGAAGCCATCTGGGCCAGGGGTTTTTTTGGTTGGGAGTTTTTTTTTTTTTTTTTTACCTTTTCAATCTCTTCTCTTGTTATGGGTCTGTTCAGATTTTCAGTGTCACTTTGTGTTAGTTTAGGTAGGTAACCTGTCTCTAGAAATGTGTCCATTTCCTCTAAGTTTTCAAATTTGTTGGAGTATAGTTTTTCATAAATGGCCTGATCCAAGCCACGGTCTTTTCAATCACATCATATGCATGGGAAAGCTGGATAATGAACAAGTAAGACCAAAGAAAAATTGATGCCTTTGAATTATGGTGCTGGCAAAGAATACCGAGTATACCACGGACTGCCAAAAGAATGAACAAATCTGTCTTGGAAGAAGTACAGCTAGAATGCTCATTGGAAGCAAGGATGGCGAGACTTCATCTCACATACTTTGGAAATATTGTCAGGAGGGACCAGTACCTGGAGAAGGACATCATGCTTGGTAATGTTAGAAGGTTAGTGAAAATAAGGAAGACCTTCAATGAGATGCTTTGACACAGTGGCTGCAACAATGGGCTCAAGTTAACAACAATGGCACAGGACCAGGCAGTGTTCCGTTCTGTCGTACATAGAGTCTCTATGAGCCGGAACCAACTTGATGGCACGTAAGAACAACAACCACAGGGTAGTTCTATGTTTAACTTTTTGAGGAACTGCCACACTTTTCCACAGGGGCTGCTGTGTCATTTTACACTCCCACCAGCAATGGGTGAGGGTTCCAATTTCTCCACATCCTCACTAATACCTGCCATTTTCTGGTTTTCTGATAATAACCTTCTTAAATCCAAAACGAAACCCATTGCCATTGAGTTGATTCTGACTCATAGTGACCTTATAGGACAGAGTAGAACTGTCCCACAGGGTTTCCAAGGAATGGCTGGTGGATTTGAACTGCTTACTTTTTGGCTAGCAGCCAAATGCATAACCACTGTGTCATAAGGGCTCCAATAGCCATCTTAGTGGGGGTGAAGTGGTATCTCGTTGTGGTTTTGATGTGCATTTCTTGTTGCTAGAGGGAAAATGGTTAAAGTACTTGGCTGCTAACCAAAATGTTGGTGGATCGAGTCCACCCAGAAATGTCTTGGAAGAAAAGACTGGTGATCTACATCTGAAAATTCAGTCATTGAAAACCCTATGAAGCATAGTTTTACTCTGATATACATGGAGTCACCATGAGCTGGAATTTACTTGATGGCAACTGGTAAAATGACTTTTGACATTGAGTATCTTTTCATGTACTTGTAGGTCATTTGTATATCTGAAATGTCGATGCAAATCTTTTGCCCATTTTATGGTTGGATCATTTATTTTTTTCTTGTTGAGTTGTACTAGACCTTTATATGTTTTGGGTATTAAACCCTTATCAGGTATATGGTTCCCATATATTTTCTCCCATTCTATAGGTTTTTTCAAATTCTTGATAAAGTCCTTTGATGAACAAACATTTTTAATTTTGATTTAGTCCAATTGATCTATTTTTTCTTTTGTTGCTTGCATGCTGATGTCTTTCAGAGTAAAGAAGACAGACGCGCCAGGTTGAATCGTATCATCCACACACACACCTAAGAGGTGAGTAGTTGTTTCCTATCCCCACTTTACAGAGCAGCAAAATAGAGACAGAGAGGTGAGTGAGAGGTGCCAAGTCTGTGTGCTAAGGTATGATTCTCTCCCCAGGCCTCTTGGTTTTGTCAAATGCAGAAGATCCCTCTAAGGACTGAGGTTGGGTACTGGGCTGGCCAGAGGTGGCCATGCTGCCCATTATGGGAGGGGTATAATTCCTCATGATAAGAATGTGAGTGAGAGTCCCTGTGAGTGGATCTGTGGGATGATTCTGAAGCCAGTGGAGGCTGTGGAGGGTACAACTCAAAGATAACAAACATGCAGGAAACTTCTACCGTCCAGACCAGTTCCTGCTATCTGTCTCTGCCTCTCTTTTCTTTTCCCCAGGAAAGATGTTCTCAAGGCCTCTGGCAGCTTTCCCACCACAACCAGAGGTCATCCCAGATTTCAGCATGAAGGGCACGGGAGGGCTTGCTGTGGACTGGCACTAGGAAGCAAGAAGGTGGCCCACAGTAGGGAGGTACCAGGTGTAACATCTGTTCTATGTGTGAAAGAAGTAACAGGGCCATGTGTATCAGCCTTGCGATGACACAATTGGCTCATTCCATCCCACTGTCCTTCTTTCTCTTCTTCCCTCAGCATGTCCTTGAAGCTCTGTGCCGTACTGGGAGCTGAGGTGGGGTAGGTGTTTTTGTACCATTTAATTACAGCAGGCAGTTTAACTAGTACATTCAGTAACCAGGATGTATTTAACTAGTACATTCAGTAACCAGGATTGAGCGGTAAACTTGGCCTCTGGATCTTACCTCTTCCTGTCAAATAATAGATCCTCATCTCCCAGCCACTTCAGCCAGTTCACGAGAAAAGTACTGAAAGAAGAAACTAAAAGGTTTAATGGGGGACAGAAAGAGGTAAAAGAACCATAAAACATATAACCTTGACCCAGGCCTCTACAGGGCAGGGTCGGGAACTGAGTAGGGTGAGGGTCAGCCCTGTCTGTGTGATGGGACATTTGGCAGTCTGGTAGAGACTGTGGACCCCTTCTCATGGGAAAAAAAGAAAATGTATAGGATTACAATTAAATTAGGAGACCCTGGGTGGCTCAGTTAAGCACTCGACTACCAGGTGAAAGGTTGGTAGTTTGAACCCACCCAGAGGCACATCTGGAGACAGGCCTGGTGCTCTACTTCTGAATAGTCATAGCCTTGAAAACTTTATGGAGCAGTTCTGCTCTGCACAAAGGGGGTTTCCATGAGTCAGAATTGACTCCATGACAACTAACAGCAAGAATTACATTGCAACACTTTTATAAAAAATAGTTAAAACATGTAAAATAAAACAAGTGTGCTTCTTTATGAATATATCGGACCACAAGACCTGGCTGGGACTGGTAAGGAAGAATTGCAGAGAGTTGGTGAGGGTAAAGAATTACTTTGAGTTGTGGGCAGATGCTACCTGATAGGCAAGCCTCAGGGGTTCCATGGGTGGGTGGTTTTGTTGTGGTTTGTAGACTTCATTTATCGTGGAAAACCAAAAAAACCATTGCTATTGAGTCGATTCCGACTCTTAGCCACCTTACAGGACAAGTAGAAGTGCCCCATAAGGTTTCCAAGGAGCACTTGGTGGACTTGAACTGCCAACCTCTTGGTTAGCAGCCATAGCTCTTAACCACTAGACCACCAGAGTTTCCATGAAGGAAGGGCTAAATTTCACTTAGAGATGTTGAAACAAAAATCATGTTAAGCCAATAATAGAAACTAATTGACGTTTATTTAATATACAACCAACCAAGCCCACTGCTGTTGACTTGATTCCAACTCATAGTGACCCCATAGGGTTTCTGAGGCTGTGACTCTCTATGGAAGCAGACTGCCTCATTCTTCTCCTGATTAGCTGCTAGTGGTTCCTAACTGATGAACTTTCGGTTAGCACTTGATTGCTTTAACCACTGCACCACCAGGGCTACTTTTATTTAATATACTATTTGCAAACTGGGATAATATTCTGTAAGAATGGTGTGGGGACAGCATCTGACCTCCTCTAACTTCACAAGGGGGAAGGAGAACCAAGATTAATAGCCCAAAGCTTAGTCCTATGAGGTGGAAGTCAGACATGCCTCCTCCCTCCACCATCTTTATCAATTCTGATGCCAACTATTCCTCCCACAGCACTCTACTTCTCTGTTGGGTTCGATAATTCATTGCAAGGGCCACACAGAACTCAGACAATACTCATGATTATGGGGTCTATTAGGGAAGTAACAGGTTATAATTCAAGTTGAGGAATGCTCAGTATACATACAGCCTCTTCCCAGCCATGCCCTCAGGTAGGTCTCTCCCTGGCACTTGGCCCCTCAGCCTGGCCCCTGCTCTGCTTGGGCAAGTGTTACAAAACTCTTTTAACTCTGCTGATAAGTGTCTGGGGGCACCCTACTCCACCAGCAGGCCTTGGCCCGAAGGTACTCAGCTCTACCTCTGTGTGTCAGAAAACCCAGCTCCACCAAATTCCTGAAGGCACCCTACTCTGACAGCAAGCTTCTTGCCCAAAGACACTCAGCTTTCTTGATCTGTGGGGTGGGAAGCCCACTGTGGGATCTCCTGCTGTTCTCTCCTGTTGCAGTTTCTCTGCCACCACTTCTCGCCATCTTCAGTGTTACAGCTCTCTCTCTTCCAGTCTCCTGGTTCCAGGAGCTTCTCAGTGCAGGGATCCCAGCTCCACTCTTAGCCCTTCTTGCTTAGTAGTGGTGAGATCCTCTCCTGCTCTGGAATTGGCTCTGTTTTAAGCCTAGCAGTTTGGCAAAACTGACCAATCCCCTTGGTTGGCCATGATTAGCTTATTTACATAGTCCCACCCAATCACTTGGGTGGGAGTTACATACAAGACTAAAGTGAGAAAAGCCACACAAAAGAGATCCATCACGCCACACTAGTGTTATTAGACATTTGATATAGCAGTTAAGAGCAAAAAGTCTAAAGTTAGAATACCAAAAACCAAAACCATTGCCATCTAGTTGATTCTGACTCATAATGACCGTATAGCACAGAATAGAACTGCTCCCCGGTGTTTCCAAGGAGTGCCTGGTAGATTCCAACTGCCGACCTTTTGGTTGGCAGCCATAGCTTTTAACCACTACGCCACCAGTGTTTCCAAAGTTAGAATACTTTGGTTCAAATCTTGGCTCAAACATTCATTGTGCACTGCACATTCCAACTCGAGAGTCAAAAATGTTCCAATGAATAATTACTATGCCATCTTATTGCTAGTAATTATTCATTGACATGAAAATGGGACCATAATAATGTTTGCATAAAAACAATTTACCCTAAAATATAACTTCTAGTCTGATGTTGGAGTTTCTGTTTCTTGAAACTGGCTGCACGTGGATAATTCTTCAAAAGACCACAGGCCTGAGGCTAGACTATTATTTGACTTAAAGGTGATTTTTAGGAGACCAGTTCTGGCTAAGAACTTAAGGTTCAAAGATTATATCATGGTGGTATAATCACCTCAACCTCTACGGCTCCAGAAATCTGGATTCTGTGAAAATTAAAAAACTTCGTTTCTCAGAGGTTTTTTTTTTTTTTTTTTTTTTTAAAAAGCACAAACCCATTGCTGTCAAGTCAATTTTGACTCATAGTGACCCAATAGGACAGAGTGGGACTGCCCCATAGGGTTCCAAGGAGCACCTGGTGGATTTGAACTGCTGACCTTTTGGTTAGCAGCAGAATTCTTGACCACTATGTCACAAGGGTTTCCTTTCAGAGATTAGTGTAAATGAAAGTGTGATCCTTCTTCCTCTCCCAGTTTGCAGAGTACCCAGGCGAGTCCAAGCCTCTGGGGCTCTGAGGCGACTGGGCGACTTTCAGGCTTCCCTGCCCATTGAGAAGGGTCGAGATGACAGAGGAAAAAGCAACTCGCAAGCTTAGCATCAAGTTTTCATTATTGAATATTTAAAATCCTATACTTCCGCATCAGCATAGACTGAGCATTTCATTAGGGTGAGGCACCCAACTGCCCCTGTTTAGCCAAAGCAAATAGCTGCTCATTTTGTTCACATGAGTCTAAGGTGGCCGAAGGGCAAAGACACGACTGACTGCCTGCCACAGCCCCTACCCTTCGCCTTCACCCTGCAAAGTAAGCCCACATCAGGAAACTGACTTTGAAAAGTAACACAGCCAGGGCCACATGGTGCTCAGGGGCAGAAAGAGGAGACAGTCCCTCTTGGCCTCACTCTTCAGCCTATTCTCCCTGCCTCAAACCCAGCTCTCTCCATGCAAAATAAAGACAGCATTTGTAGCTACTACTTTGAGGTTGTGACCTCTCTCCTGACACCAGGAGAAATTTGGAATGAGGTTGGAGATGGTTTTTGGAAAGGGCATTGGGTTATTTATTTATTTATTGTCTGTGAGGCTATTTTAGTTGGCTCAAGGTTATGGTAGAAAAAGAATATAAAAGAAGGCTTTGCCATTTTCTGAAAACCTACCTTTAGGAAAGAAAGTGTATGGGAACCTGAACACACCTCCATCTTTGCAGGTTTTTTTCTTGTACCTGAGAGGCGTGCTTGATGGCTAGAAAGATGGGAGGGCTCATGAAATTCAACAGGGCAGGGAGATTGGGATTTGTCTTCCTAAGTTAGCAAAATTCAAACAGCCTCATTGAAAGGAATACTGATGATATCCATTTAAAAAGAACTCCCAGATCTGTCTGGCAAATTCTGGCTCTGTCATTTTGTGGAGATGGTGTGATGGCTCTCTAATAAGTCGGTTAGTGCAGAACAAAGGCTGACTTTCTCCCCCTGAAGTAAAGGGCACCCCATCCCTTCACCCCCTTTCCCATCTCACCCCACAGCCTAGTAATGTGCTTATAGAGAAGTTTCACAGTGAACCATTATAGAGAAACAGAAAGCATCATGTTCTGACACTGGTACCAAAAGGAAGGCATGAGACCCATGGGCGCCCAGAGAAACTGAGCCCTGCCCACTGACCTCCCGGTCCATCCTTCTAGACCCTGCATTTTTGTGCCTTCTACAGTTACTCAGAGGGCAAAAAACTAGACCGGAGGCTAACTGTGGAATAGATCACCAATTGCTCATATGCTGAAATGGAAGAAAATTAGAACAAGTCCACAAAGGCCAAAGTACGACCTTGAGTATATCCCACCTGAATTTAGAGACCATCTCAAGAATAGGTTTGACACATTGAACACTAATGATTGAAGACCAGACAAGTTGTGGAATAACATCATGGACATCATATGTGAAGAAAGCAAGAAGTCTTTAAAAAGACAGGAAAGAAAGAAAAGACCAAAATGGATATCAGAAGAGACTCTGAAAGTTGCTCTTGAATGTCAATCAGCTAAAGCAAAAGGAAGAAATGATGAAGTAAAAGAAGTGAACAGAAGATTTCCAAGGGTGGCTCGAGAAGACAAAGTAAAGTATTATAATGATGTGTGCAAAGAGCTGGAGATAGAAAACCAAAAGGGAAAAACACACTTGGCATTTCTCAAGCTGAAAGAACCGAAGAAAAAATCCAAGCCCCGAGTTGCAATAGTGAAAGATTCTATGGGGAAAGTATTAAATGACGCAGGAAGCATCAGAAGAAAATGGAAGGAATATACAGAGCCATTATACGAAAAAGAATTGGTTGATGTTCAGCCATTTTAAGAGGTAGCATATGATCAGGAACAGGTGGTACTGAAGAAAGAAGTCCAAGCTGCACTGAAGGCATTGGGGAAAAACAAGGCTCCAGGAATTGACAGAATATCAATTGTGGAGTTTCAACAAATGGATGCAGCTCTGGAAGTGGTCCTGAGCCAAGAAATTTGTAAGACAGCCACCTGGCCAACTGACTGGAAGAGATCCATATTTAAGCCTATTCCCAAGAAAAGTGATCTGACTGAATGCGGAAATTATCAAATAATATCATTAATATCACATGCAAGCAAAATTTTGCTGAAGATCATTCAAAAGCAGCTACAGCAGTATATCAACAGGGAACTGCCAGAAATTCAGGCTGGATCTGGAAGAGGATATGGAACCAGGGATATCATTGCTGATGTCAGATGGATCCTGACTGAAAGCAGAGAATACCAGAAGGATGTTTACCTGTGTTTTATTGGCTATGCAAAGGCAATTGACTGTGCAGGTCATAAATTATGGATAAATTGCAAAGAATGGGAATTCCAAAACACTTAGTTTTGCTCATGAGGAACTTGGACATAAATCAAGAGGCAATTGTTCAGACAGAACAAGGGGATACTGCATGGTTTAAAGTCAGGAAAGGTGTGTGTCAGGGTTGTATCCTTTCACCATACCAATTCGATCTGCATGCTGAGCAGATAATCTGAGAAAAAAAATGAGAAGCTGGACTATATGAAGAAGAACGGGGCATCAGGATTGGAGGATGGCTCATTAACAACCTACGTTATGCAGATGACACAACTCTGCTTGTTGAAAATGAAGAGGACTTGAAGCACTTACTGATGAAGATCAAAGACCACAGCCTTCTGTATGAATTACACCTCAGCATAAAACAAATATCCTCACAACTGGAACAATAAGCAGCATCATGATAAATGGAGAAAATATAGAAGTTGTTAAGGCCTTCATTTTACTTTGATCCACAATCAATACCCATGGAAGCAGCAGTCAAGAAATCAAAAGACACATTGCATTGGGCAAATCTGCTGCAAATGACCTGTTAAAAATGTTGAAAAGCAAAGATGTCACCTTGAAGACTAAGGTGTGTCCGACCCAAGACATGGTGTTTTCAATGGCATTGTATGCATGTGAAAGCTGGATAATGAATAAGGAAGACTGAAGAAGAACTGACACATTTGAATTGTGGTGTTAGTGAAGAATATTGAATATACCATGGACTGCCAAAAGAACAAACAAATCTGTCTTGGAAGAAGTACAATCAGAATGCTCCTTAGAAGCAAGGATGGCAAGACTGTGTCTTACATACTTGGGACATGTTTTCAGGAGGGATCAGTCCCTGGAGAAGGACATCATGCTTGGTAAAGTCAGGGTCAGCAGAAAAGAGGGATGCCCTTAATGAGATGGACTGACACAGTTGCTGCAATAAGAGGCTCAAGCATAATAACGATTGTGAGCGTGGCTAAAGACCAGGCATTGTTTTGTTCTGTGGTACCTAGGGTCACTATGAGTCAGAACCAACTTGATGGCACCTAACAACAACAACAACAATAACAAAGTTCTTCATTTGACTTTGGTTAAATGATAGGCATCTGCTTGGTCATATTCTCATGCCCAGCCTTTGCAGGGGCACTGAGCAAGCCCTACTGGCCTCCCTTGCCTGCCCTGAGCTCTCGACACCCTGGCCTCTGAGGCCCAAGGCAGCCACACCCCTCCTCACCTGCAGGCCTGGCTCCTTCTCCTTCTTCAGCACTCAGCTGAGATGGCACTCCCAGGACCCTGGGCAGTCCCTGACTATTGTAGACCACCATAACCTCCCAGAACTTTCAAAACATGCAATCCAGATTTCTATGCCTGGTAGGAGAGTTTATTAAAATGTTATTTTGGAGTTGATTCTTACTCATAGTGGTCCTACTTGTGCAGAGTAGAATTATTCCATAGGGTTTTCAAGGCTGTGACTTTTTGGAAGCAGATTGCTAGCATGTCTCCCCAGGCACCTCTGGGTAGGTTCAAACTGTCAACCTTATGGCTAGTAGTTGAGTGCTTAATTGTTTGTGCCACCCAGGGGCTCCTATTGAAATATTAATTCCTGTGTTTTAGCCTTTCTCTCCCATTCCAAACAGGTTTTCAGAACATAGAGTTTATGCCCTAGCAATAAATGGGGAAGAAAATAAAGGCAGAAGGAGAAGGAAAATGGGCGTGTGTAGTGGTGGGGGTGGGGAGACCCCCAGTCTCTCTTCTAGAGAAATTCAAGAGGGTCCTGGGGCCGTGGATAGAGAAGGAGAAAGGGAGGGTCACAGCTTCCAAGCAGGAGGGCAACTGGGAGTTAGAAATTAGGAATAGCTGGACAGTGATGTCCACCACGTGCCAGGCACTTACATAGGGTGAGTGTGTAACTCACTACATAACTCAGTGAGTGAGCTTTAAGCCTTTCTAACATCAAGGCACTGAGGCCCACAGGTGTTGTTATGTGCCCCAATTTGTTCATACAGCCAGTGGGCAGCAGAGCTGGGATTCAAGCTCTGCTAAGGTTGACCCTGGAGTTCTCATCCTCGCCAATGTCCCACTTCCTCCCTTCTAACCACTCTCTGCTGGGTTATGTTCCTTCATAGCTGGGTTTGTTGTTAATATCGCAGCCTGCACCTCATCCTTTTTCTCTGATGCTTCAAAAAGATGAACATAGCAACATAATGAAAAGCAACTAAGGAAGTTGTGGTTTAGCATAAAATATAATCCTGAACTTTCTGGTGGCCAAGGAGAGAAGAGTTCATATCTATTATTTGGAAAAAGAAGCATGCTGGAACTTCAGAAGAGAAACACTTCTTTTTCTGGCACTACATTCTAAAAGGAATGTATTACCTGTAGTCTTACGTGAGTGGCACCTTACTCAGTGGACGGTGTCTTCAGTTCCATAACAACTGCAGTTGCATCTTACGCATTACAGAGCTAATGCTTGATAAAAGCTCAGGGTATTAAAATATTTGGTGAAGACACCTATGACTGGGAAGCTCCGAATTACAAATGGGGGTTCAGAATTACAAGCCGGTCCTCTTACTTTTTTTTTCTTTTTTTAACACTCTTTTGCTAAACTCACAATAATCTACTTCACTAAAGAATTTCTTGTTAGGAGACCAGAGGGTCAGAAATGGCTGTTCTCACAGTATCTTTCTAGAGGGTAAATGCAATTTCGTGTGTTTGGCTTTAAGTCAAAACCATATGTAGCTACAATGCTTTAATTACTAGACCACTTGGCTCTGGTGCTATAAAAGGAGCCGAAAGATGCTAGAGGTGAGATAAAGAGCTCATTTATGGCATTCACTCATCGTCTAAGTTTCATTTCTTTTCTAGGTGAGGTTCCCTAATAATCATTTACCTTCTTCTCTGTTTCAGAGTTAGTGCCTTCAAAGGAAGATTGGAACTACTTGAAGGTGAGAGTTTCCAGGTGATGGAACTTGTGTTGTAGGGGCTAGCCAGTTGCAAATGCAGTGGAATTTGGCTGTTTGTGGGAAGGGGTTTTTGGAATTGAGAGATTGGTGTCCTTGGCTAAGGGAATGCTTACTACATAAATAGCCTCCTCCTCTCCCCAGATGAGTGATATGTTCATCTTGGTCAAATCATCCTACTTCAGCTTTGGAGGGAGCTCTAACACCTTCCATATCCATGTGAGGAGGATCCACGTCAGTCTTTCCCAGGGAAAGTAGGCTCCTGTCTCCAGGTGCCTTGATGACAGAGACATTTTTGTCAAAGGCTTATCTGACACAAAACTAATCCTTGACAAATTTTTGCTTGCCAAATTAGAATGAATGGGCGATGCTCTGCAGTGTTTAGGATAAGAGACTTGGACCCTATAACCCTGGCCTCTCAGCTCTCACTTGTGCCTTGTGTAGTGTGTTTTAGGAGCCAATCATGCCTTCATCCTCCACTCTCAAGAGTCTCCTCATCACCTGTGTCCTTGCAGCCTTTGCTTTCAGCACTGCGTGGGTGAGAACAAACAAATGACCTTTTTCTCTCAAAGACCCTGAAGGGTAAGATAGACTATAACAAAGAGGAATGACCCACTTAGGAGAAACCAGGTTCACCTATGAGAACAGTGACAAGCTTTGCAGGGTTGAAGACCCTTTCTCTGAGCACAATAGTAAGCTTATTAGCAACCCAGGCTGTGGGGAGCTGAGAGGGACTGAGCTGGTGGTGGTAGTGGGTCAGAGCAGGCCTGATGTAGACCCCTCAGGGAGGGACTGTGGATTCCAGGGGTCTCCAGTTGCCCATCCAGCCAGTACAGGGAGTGAGTTTCACAATACCTTGACACCCAGGAATATTTGAGTATCGGAAATATCAAAAATGACTCCTGACATTTTCATTCCTGAATTACTTTTTGAATAATTTTTTATTTCCTTTTCCTAGAGTTATAATTGTGAAAGCTGCAGTTCTAATCCATGTAGTCCTGACCAGACATGTGAAGCCACCCAAGGCTGCTTCAATAATAAGCAACAACTCCAGTCACTAGGTATGCAGCACCCAGACACCCTGCCTAGGCTTCTAGGCATGCCAGAGGGAGAAGGTGCTTAGAATGATGTGGGTACTTTGTTAGGCAACTTGATGTAGTTCCACCTTCCCCTGTGCATCTTCTTTTTTTATCCTTGCTTCCTTACACAGGAGTCCTGGTGGCACAGCGATTGAGAACTCCACTGTTAACCAGAAGGTTGGCAGTTCGAATCCACCAGGGACTCCTTGGAAACCCTATGGGGCATTTCTACTCTGCCCTATAATGTCAACTATGAGTCTATGAGTTGAACTCCATGGTAACACATTTTTTTTTTCCCTTACATAGCTCTACCAGGCTAGGGGTTGGGCGTATGTGGTGGTGGGAAGTGTCAGGGGTGGGGCATTGAGCAGGAGACTCTCTGCAGATTGCTCAGTGCTTCAAAAGACCAGGAAATCCTGGTCTCCAGGAATCCCTGAGAGGTACAAATGACTAAGCAAAATGTTGGCTGTTTGAATCCACCCAGAAGTGTCTCATAAGAAAGGCCTGGAGATCTATATTTCTGAAAGGTCACAGTCATGGAAAGTGTATGGAGCACAGCTCTACTCTGACACACATGGAGTTGACAGCAAAGTCCGAGTTGATTCTACTACAATTTTTTTTTTTTTTTTAATCCTGGTTCCCACATCAGCCTCTTGGCGACCACTGAGGCATGACATTCCAACCCTAATAAATTCTAAGAAATTGTTCCTCCATTGTTTCATTCCGAGAAATGAACCAAAGCAGAAGGACTCTTTTGGAGAAGTGGAAAGATTAAAGACAAAGGGAGTTGAGACACCTAATCCTTTAACACTAGGAGCATCGCTTTCTCTATGGGTCAGTGGGAAAATTCTGTTTGGGGTTTGGTTCTGTGCAGGGGATGTCCTAAACTCTAAGCAGAGTAAAGGCTGTAATCAAAAAGAGTGTACCTCACTGGCCTTCACGGCATCACTGGGAAATGGATATACATTTTGGTACGACCACCGATGCTGCCATTCTGAGAAATGCAACAAAGATGATATCTCAGGTAAGTGCCTGCAGGCTGTATATCTCTGCTTCTCTCTTCTTCCCATGCCTGCTCCCAATCCTTTGCCTCTACCCTTCTGCTTTAAGTACCATTTCATGACCCATCTCTCTGCTTCTAAGTTGTCCTCTCACTGATTGTCTCTCCTTCTCCTGGTGGCTCTGGTGAAGAGTTAGAAATGGATATGACCCCCTCACCTGCAAGGAGAGAATGAATGACAGCTGTGTGGTAGGGCTTGGTACTGAGGATTTTATCTAAGTATCGGTGTGTAGATTTAAGTTACTTGCTTTCTCTTTCTAGCAGAGAAAATGGTCTTTCCTTGCCTACTTAATTCTTCACAGCCTTAACAGTATTTTTTTCAGACTACAGATTACTTTCCCTACTGTTATGTAATCACTTTTCCTCCAGTCAGAGAGGGGCTGTTCATGAAAGGGGCCAATAACACTGAATTTATATAAGGTTCATTTTGATTATGTTTTCCCAAATAGTATCTACCCTCATGCCCTCCCAGTTGTAAATAATTTTGATTTTTGGTGGAAGGATTATGGAATAATCATGTTCTTGGGGAGTAGTAATGCTCTCAGTTCCTTTTTCTATTTCTTAAGATGAAAATTTTCTCTCTTCATTCAGGGCCTCAGAAATCCTCAGACCCTAATGGCGTTAAATGTTATGCCTGCTACACTGATCAAAATATTTCCTGTGACCCAGTCCCCCTTACCTGCACAGGGACAGAAACAAAGTGTGCTGTGATTATTGGCACAGGTATGGATTTTTCCACAGGTTTTTGGTGTTCATCTTCTTAAAGGGTACAGTGTATTAGCTATGTAACAAATTATGGAAAAATTTAGCAGCTTAAAATAACAAATGTTCCTTATTTCACAATTTCTGTGGATCAGCTCAGTGGCTTAGCTCAGTGGTTCTGGGTCAGGGCCTCTCGTGAAGTTGTATTCATGGTGTTGAAAAGGGGCTGTGGTCATCTGGATTGAGGACTGACTTCCAAACACAGTCATGTGGTAGTCTGAAGGCCTCAGTTTTGAGTGTCCTCATGACATATCAGCTGGTTTCTCCCAGAGCAAGTGATCAGAGAGAGAGAGAGGGCGCAAGTCAGAAGCTGCAGTATTTTTTATAATGTAATCTCTGAAGTGACATGGCATCACTTCTGTTGTCTCCTATTGGTTACACAGCCCAATCTGAATTCCTTGCGGGAGGGGACCACACAAGGGCATAAATAACGGGAGACAGGAGCCATTGGGACCTTCCCAGGGGCTGAGTAACATGTAAGCAAGGGGTGGCACAGGGCCAGATGCTAGGTAATCTCTCCAAGGCTTGGAAGGAACCATCTGGCAGAAGAGGAGAGTACAGATGCATGGCTGAGACTAGGGTCCATGGGTGCTGATTAGGGAAGAGAAAACTGACATAGAGAAGAAGGCTGGAAGTCAGACCTCATATGTTCAGCTAAAGCACCTCTGTGATATGTTTTCTTCCTTACCTTTGCTTCCTTGGGGAAACCAGAGGGAAAAAATGTGAATCCCCCTCAAGATAGGTAGACATGAGGATGTGAGGAGGAGGGACAAGGTGAGAGGGAAAACTAACTCCTGGATTTTTCTCTTGGCAGTTGGTCCTTACTTTGCAGCTTTTGCTATGGGTTGCACCACTGAAAGTGCCTGCCAATTGAATGCAACTGTACTGGATAACATAGACATTCGTACCTATTGTATAGACCCCATCAGTGGGAACCCCCCTCTGATGCCCATCATCTCATCAATGCTCACTGGTCTCTTCCTGCTAAACGTCTTGCTGTGACCTCTCAAACACTGCCAAGCTCACATGGCTATAAACCTGAAAAAATTGGAGGCCTCAAATGATTCTCCTCCCCAACATTTCCCTGACATTGGAAAATTAAAGAGCTGATACTTCCATAAGTGCGTGTGTGACGACTTGTTTGTATTTTAGGTTAAAAAAGAAAAAATCCTATTCACCCCTCTAATGGCGTTTTTATTTACCCCAAGCAGCACGTTTCAGATGAAGTCTGAGATGGCAGGACTTTAGACAAGGGTATCTTCAAGAATTACTGTAACCTCAACTTTGTCACAACCCATATGCTCGGCCACACAGCCCTAGAACATGCCTCATTTCTGTTAAAATAAAATTATATTAAGTCAATAATACAAGTTTATTTAACAGACTATTTGCAAATTGGGGCAACATTTCTGACTAGAGAGTCAAAAATGTTCCAGAAAAGAAAATGTTTTACAGTTTTTTTTTTTTTATCCCAGCTTATTGCTTTAATGGAAACAGGGCCAGAATAAAATTTACAACATAACTTGTGGACATGCAGGATTCCATACAGTATTTACTTGAAGAACAATTCAAATAATTACTGATTGACTTTAAAACATAGCTTCTATCCTGACCTTTGGAATTGCTGGTGTCAAAACTGACTGTTTGAAGATAATTCTTTAAACAGCACAATAGCCAAAGAAAACATTCTTTACTAATTAAGTTAAACTGTTGTTGAGTCCTTGTGGTGCGGTGGTTAAACGTTCAGCTACTAACCAAAAGGTCAGCAGTTTGAATCCACCAGATGGTCTTTGGAAGCCCTATGGGGCAGTTTCTACTCTATCCTATAGGGTTGCTGTGAGTCAGAAGCGACTTGGCGGCAACGAGTTTTTTTTTTTTTTTTTTTCGGTTTGTTGTTGACTTAAAGATGGCTTTCAGGAGACCAGTTTTGGCTCAAAGTTTAAGGTTCAAAGATTATCTCAGGGCAGTAGTTTGGGGTGGGGAGTTTCAGCTATGACGGCTCCAGAAAGTCTAGATTCCATGAGAATTAAAATTCCTGTCCACATTTCCAATATTCTTAATTTCTACTCCTAAACCTTAACTGCCCTTTGACAAGGAATGTGATGTTGTATGAACAGCTCAGCGCCCAGAAGGTCCTTTCCCACAGTTTGTGAAATCCCAGGTATAGCAGAATTTCCTCCACCTAAGAACCATGCGTGTAGAATTTTTTGCCACATACTCTGAATTCCTCTGCTTCCAACAATGGACAGGTACCAGGAATGAAGGACATAGAAAAGGGGGTTTGTGAAAGCAGTCTCAAATACTGAGGAAGATGGAGGTGTGTATACTGGGGATCCAGAAGAACGTGCCCTCACATGGCTGGGTTAATGAACACGGGCGGACATTGACATATGAAAAATTGACCATGTTTCTGCTGTAACTTCCAAACATGTATAATGTCCTTATGGTGTTGACCCCCCAGCTGAGCGTCCCTGTAATCTGCTCAAACGGACCCCTTGATTGCCCACATTCAGTCTCCTACAAGACACTGTTATCTTCTGAAGTTGCATAAAAGAAAAAAAAAAATGCCCTATTACTTATTTCTTATTTGAGAGTTTGTAAAAACCAGGGATGTTTCTCTCCAGGTGTCTTTGTAATCTAGTGTTGCTGTAACAGAAATACCACAAGTGGGTGGCTTTAAAGAACAGAAATTTATTTTCTTATAGTTCTGGGGGCTAAAAGTCCAAACCTGGGTCTCTACCGTGTCATTTCCTTCCTTGTAGGTAGTCCCAGGCATTCCTTAGTACCTTGGCTTGTAGATGATCCTGACATGGCATCTGTCTTCTCCTTGTGTGTATGTATTTCTGTATCTGATTTGTTTTGTTTATAACTCAGAAGTGATTAGACTTAGAACCCATCCTACTTGGGTATGATCTATTTCACATAAAAAAGAAAATCCTAGTTCAAAATAAGATTACATCCACAGGAATAGGGGTTAGGATCCTGTCTTAGTTATCTACTGCTGCTATAACAGAAATACCACAATTGGATGGCTTCAACAAACAGAAATTTATTTTCTCACAGTTTAGGAGGATAGAAGTCCAAATTCAGGTGCCAGCTCTGAGAGAAGGCTTTCCCTCTCTGTTGGTTCTGGAGGAAGGTACTTGTCTTTTCTCAGCTTCTGCTCTTGGGTAATCTTTATGTGGCTTGGCATCTCTCGTCCCCCATCTCTGCTTCTTTTGCTTGCTTGTTTAATCTCTTTTATAGCTCAAAAGAAATTGACTTAAGACACTAATCCTGTCTCTTTAATGTAACAGAAACAACCCATTCCCAAATGGGATTATAACCAGAGGCATAGAAGTTAGGAATTACAACATGTATTTTGGCGGGGCACAGTTCAATCCATAACAGATCCCAACACATTATTTTGGGGAATATGATTTAATTTATAACACTGGTCAGTCCTTCATTTGATTCTCTTACCAGTTGGTTCTCTTTTCCTCCTGGGAACATGGCTAGGCCACATCTCTCAGTTCCCTTTGAAGTCTTATGTGGGCTAACTAAAGGGAGGCGCCTTTAGTTGCATGATCCTCTGCCCTTTCCACCCCTGATGACTGTGTGAAGAGGATTTTGCTGCCCCAGAGGAGGGCTGAGTTTCCATACGAAAGAAGCCTGACCCATGAATTGTTACTTATGGGAGAGACACCCAGAAGAGTGTTCCAACAAGCAATGTCCAATTTGGACCATGATGTGGGTAAAAAATAAATTCTTTTTGTGTTAATTCAACGAAACATGAGGGTTGTCTGTTATATCATTTAGCCTGTCCTGATGAATCGATCTTAATTGCAATACGAGGGCAGAGATCCAAGAGCAGAGAGTAGCTGAAAGGGTTGTATTGCCCTTTGCCATCTAAGGAACACAGTCTTAAACAATACTCTGAGATTTAGGAGTTGTTTCTGCCCTCTCCTGAAAGTGGGTATTTCCACTTGCTTGAGTAGATTCTTGGAAACTCTATGGGGCAGTTCTGCTCTGTCCTATAGGGTCACTATGAGTTGGAATCGACTCGATGGCAATGGGTTTGAGTAGATCAGGAGAGCCCAGAACAAACCCAGGACACTAGGGCTCTGGGCTAGATAACAAAGTGAAGGGCTACTTTCAGCCAGACCTTGACTACTAATGCTGCAGAATTTCCCTAGAGAATGTGCTTTGGCTCCTTTTACTGATTTTTCCAGAGCAGACATTTCAGGTCAGTGATGACATCTAGATTCTGACCCCCTTACCTCATTTGGGGCACTGAAGAACAACTGTTTCTTATTCTTTAATGGAAATATTAGAAAGCAGGAAATATTCTTCCTATACATGAAATTTTTAAGCATTTACATATTGTTTTCAGTTGCTGCATTCCAGAATTGATCTAGGAAGTAGTATATAGGTCATTGCAGTATTGTGCTTAAGATTAATGGGCAAATATTAATAATGATAAAAATTACTAGCTAACATTTATTGAGGGCTTACTATGTACTAGTCACTGTTTTAAGCACTTTAAATATATTAACTCAATTGACCTCCACAAACGTTCTGTAAAGTATGTAGTTTTTTCTCCCCCATTTTACAGATGAAGAAACTGAGGCTCAGGAACTTGTTCAGCTAGTAAATAGAGGGATTGAGATTTAAATCCAATCTTTCTGTATGTGACGGAATGGGGCTGCCCAGTTTACCAGTTTCAGGAATTTAGAATTCGGTAACTAATTCTTTATTTTTTATAACCTGTATTACTTTCTTATTGCTGCTGTAACAAATTATCACAGACTCATTGGCTCAAAACAACACACATTTATCCTATTACAATTCTGGAGGTTGGAGTTTGAAATAGTTTCACTGGGCTAAAGTCAAGATTTCAGCAAATATGGTTCTTTCTGAAGTCTCTGAGAGAATCTGTTTCCTTGCCTTTTTTAGCTTCTAGAGGCTGCCTGTATTTCTTGGTTCCTGTTTCTATTATCACATTTTCCCCCTATGACTCTAACTCTTCTGCCTTCCTCTTATAAAGGCCTTGTTGGTCATATTGGGCCCATCCAGACAACTGGAATAATCTCTCCATCTCAAATGTTTTAACTTAATCACACCTGCAAAGTTCCTTTTGCCACATAAGGTAGCATTCACAGATCCTGGGAATTAGGACATGGGCACATTCAGGGGCCATTTATTTAGCCTTCCACATAACCCATATATTTGCAAAAAAAAAAAAAAAATTGAACAGTTTCTGATGAAAGGTATTCATTAATGAGAATTATTGGCACCATCACAATAAAGACAAGACTTGGAAGCCCTGTTTTGAAGTGGTTGGAGGTCTGGGGAGGGCCACTGCACCAGGAATCTTTACATAATGAACACTGGACATTATGGATGGTGTTCTAACAGAAATACACCAAAAATGCAGAAGTATTCTTCTATTGCCTTCTGATGAAAACAGAATATGATACATAATGCAAAACATTGGTACAAGAAGATAAAGTAATGTAGTTTGGTTGAGGGAACTTAACTTGATGAGGGAAGGAAATACTTGTGTTCAAATGAGGTAGAGGCTGCTCTTTACACCCTGTTCCACACACAAAGGAAGATTACAGCAACGTCTTAGCTCCCATTGTTAAACACATCCTTCTTGGAGGCTATGTCTCTAAGATAAAGGTCTGGTCTTCTCCCAGCCCGAAGCCTCCCTCTCCTTCAAATCTGTGGAGATGACCCATTTAACACCCAGACTCAATGCTTCTCAAACCCTCTAGTGTCTCTGACTTTTGCCTCAAATTCAGCAAACCCATGTTCAACATGTAGAAATCCCCCACCTGTGAAATATTTTGTGGCATCGTTACACTCTGTAGCCATAAACTTCTATCTTTCCTGCCCCTGAATTCATTAAGACCCCAAATGCCTCTCCTTTTCTTTTGGAGCTAGTGCTTTGCCCACTCCCATTTCTTCCTCCTCTATGTGCCTCCCAGTCTCAGAATGTTCACTGCATCCCCTCTGTTTTAATTTCCTAGGGCTGCTGTTCCTGGTTCAGCTTCTAGTAACTCCAGGAGTTCCTTGACTTGCATCTGCAGCATAGCTCCATCGTCACATGGCTTCTTCCCTGTGTATATCTGAGTCTTTTCTTTAATAAGGATATCACTTAGATTGGATTAGGACTCACCTTACTCCAGTTTGACTTCGTATTTACGTAACTGGTTACATCTTCAAAAACTCTATTTCCAAACAAGGTGACCTTCACAGGTAGTGGAGTTTAGGACTTTAACATAAAATTTTGGGGGATACAATTCAATCCACAACACTCTTTCTTTTCAGTATCTCAGCTCATTTGACTTGCTGCTTCTCCCGGTTCCTGGCCTATTTCAGTCTGGCCTCCTCCACACTTCCCTGTTACTCTTGAAGCCTGGATGCCTTCTGTTGGCAATATAATGCTGGGGCCTAGCACTCTGTAAGGCAGTCTGTGCCTTTGTCTACGAAGACTGAATGACTGGGCCTTGTCTTCTCTTTGGTGCTCAACTCAAAGAGGAAGACATAGACTCCCATGTTTTACCTCTGTGGGCTTTTGAGGAGATACGGAGCAAGGTTCCGCTACCCAGGACTGTTGAGGAGATAGGGAGCAAGGTTCCGCTACCCAGGACTGACTGACTATTCTTATATTGTTCCTCTCCTCTGTTGTTTGTAGGTGCCATTGAGTCAGTTCTGACTCATAGTGACTTTATGTACAACAGAATGGAACACTGCCTGGCCCTGCACCATCCTCACAATCATTGCTATACTTGAGTCCACTGTTGCAGACACTGTATCGATCCATCTTTTCAGGGGCTTCCTCTTTTTTGGTAACCCTCTACAAGCATGATGTCCTTCTCCAAGGGGCTGGTCCCTCCTGAAAACATGTCAGAAGTATGTAAGATGAAGTCTCACCATCCTCGCTTCTAAGCAGCATTCTGGCTGTCCTTTTTCCAAGACAGATGTGTTTGTTTTTCTGGCAGTCCATTATATATTCAATATTCCTCGCCAGTACCATAAATCAAATGCATCAATTCTTCCCTACTCAAAGTAGAGTCAACCTTGATGACCTTCATTTGCTGATGTGGCACAACTCAAAATGAGAAGAAGAAAGAGCTACAAATATCCATTAGTAATCAGAATATGGAATGTACTAAGTATGAATCAAGGAAAATTGAAAGTTGTCAGAAATGAAATGGAACACTTGAAGATCAATATCCTAAGCATTAATGGGATGAAATGGACTGGTATTGGCCATTTTGAATCAGACAATCCTATGGCCTACTATGCCTGGAATGACAAATGGAAGAGGAACAGCATCATATTAATTGTCAAAAAGAACATTGCAAAATCTCTCCTGAAGTACAATGCAATCAGTGACAGGATAATATCCATTTGCCTACAAGGAAGACCAGTTAATGCAACTATTATTCAAATTTACACACCAACCACTAATGCCAAAATGAAGAAATTGAAGATTTTTACCAACTTCTGCAGTCTGAAATTGATCAAGCATGCGATCAAGGTACATAATTACTGGTGATTGGAATATGAAAGTTGGAAACAAAGAAGGATCAGTAGTTGGAAAATAGGTCCTTGGTGGTAGAAACAATGCCAGAGGTTGCATAATAGATTTTTACAAGACCAATGACTTACTCGTTGGAAATACTTGTTTTCAACAACATAAACAGCGACTATATGTGGACCTCACCGGACGGACTACACATGAATCAAATCAACTACATCTGTGGAAAGAGGTGATGGAAAAGCTCAATATCATCAGTCAGAGCAAGGCCAGGGGCTGACTGCAGAACAGAGCATCAGTTGCTCTTATGCAAGTTCAAGTTGAAGGTGAAAAAAACTAAAACAAGTTCACAGGAGTCAAAGTATGACCTTGAATATATCCCACCTCAGTTTAGAGACTATCTCAAGAATGGATTTGACGCATTGAACACTAATGACCAAAAACCAAAAGAGTTGTGGGATAACATCAAGGACATCATACATGAAGAAAGCAAGAGGTCACTGAAAAGACAGAAAAGAAAGAAAAGACCAGGACGGATGTCAAAAGAGACTCTGAAACTTCCTCTTGGAAGTTTAGCTACTCTTAGCTAAAGCTTATGGAGGAAATTGATGAAATAAAAGAGCTCAACAGAAGATTTCAAAGGGTGGCTCTAGAAGATGACATAAAGGAGTATAATGAAATGTACAAAGACCTGGAGTTAGAAAATCCAAAGGGAAGAACATGCTCAGCATTTCTCAAGGTGAAAGAAATGGAGAAAAAATTCAAGCCCGAGTTGCAATATTGAAGAATTCTATGGGCAAAATATTGAACTATGCAGGAAATGTCAAAAGAAGATGGAAGGAATACACAGAGCCACTGTACCAAAAAGAATGGTCCATGGTCAACCATTTCTTGAGGTAGCATATGATCAAGAACCAACGGTATTGAAGGAAGAAGTCTAAGCCACACTGAAGGCTTTGGCAAAAAACAAGGCTCCAGGAATTTTCAGAATACCAATTAAGATGTTTCAACAAATGGATGTGATGCTGGAAGCACTCACCAGTCTGTGCCAAGAAATTTGGAAGACAGCTGACTGGTCAGCCAGCTGGAAGAGATCCATATTTGTATCCATTCCAAAAAAGGTGATCCAACAGAATGTGGAAATTATCAAACAATATCATTAATACTACATTCAAGTAATATTTTGCTGAAGATAATTTAAAAAATGATTACAGCAGTACATCGACAGGGAAATGCCAGAAATTCAAACTGGATTTACAAGAGGACATGGAACAAAGGATATCATTGCTGAAGTTAGATGGATCTTGGCTGAAATCAGAGAATACTAGAAAGATGTTTACCTGTGTTTTATTGACTGTGCAAAGGCATTCGACTGCATGGATAACAAATTATGGATAATATTGTGAAGAATAGGAATTCCAGAACATTCAGTTGTGCTCATGTGGAGCCTGTACATAGACCAAGAGGCAGTCATTTGAATAGAATAAAGGGCTACTGTGTGGTTTAAATTCAGGAAAGGTGGGAGTCAAGGTTGTACCCTTTTGCCATACTTATTCAATTTGTATGCTAAGCAAATAATTAGAGAAGCTTGACTCTATGAAGAAAAATGTGTCATCAAGATGGGACAAAGACTCATTAACAACCTTCACTATGTAGATGACACAACCTTGCTTGCTGAAAGTGAACAGAATTTGCAGTATTTACTGATGAAGATCGAAGACTATAGCCTTCAGTATGGATTGCACCTCAATGTAAAACAAAAATCCCCACAACTGGACCAATAAGCAATATCAGGGTAAACAGAAAAAAATACTGAAGTTGTCTGAGTTTTCATTTCACTTGGATCCATAAGCAACACCAATGGAAGCAGCAGTCAAGAAATCAAACAGCATATTGTATTGGGCAAACCTGCTGCAAAAGACCTCTTTAAAGTGTTAAAAAGCAAAAATGTTACTTTGAGGACTAAGGTGGCCCTAACTCAAGCCATGGCATTTTCAGTCACCTCGTATGATTTTTTTTTTTTGTATGTATCCAGAAACCCTGGTGGCATAGAGGTTAAGAGCTATGGCTAATAACCAAAAGCTTGACAGTTTGAATCCACCAGGTGCTCCTTGGAAACTCTGTGGGGCAGTTCTACTCTGTCCTATAATGTCATCATGAGTCGTAATCAACTCGACGGCAGTGGGTTTGGGTTTGGTTTCATATGCATCCCTTACCCTATGCCTTGGAAATATATTTTTAGTTGTGATTGTGGAGGGGTTGAAGGAAGAGGAAGCTATATTCTCTACAACTTCCCTACTTTCAAATGCTCTCTATTCCCCTCAGGGTTTGGTATTTTGAAAAACAAAGCCAAAAAGAGACTCCTTCTCCCCACTCTCCTCACTTCACTCTGTTGTGTTTTCTCCCTTGGACAATAAAGAGAAAATGTCCTAGCTGCTTTAAGGAGAGAAAGGAGTCCTGGAAAGGTGGGGGGAGGGGAAGGAGGGGGAAGAGGGATTTTGAGGAGTGTGGCAGTATCAGTTAATATTTCAAAAATATTTTTCCTCTATACATGGACTCTACTTACTTCCTGAAGACACCTATCCTGGTGTCCTCCAACTCCTGTCACCCTCTGGACTGTCCCTCTCTAGTCTTCTGCCCTGCTGACCTTGCAACTTCCTGATCTCCAGCATTTGTGGCTTTCCTACTGTGTCCTCTATTATTTGCTGGGCTGACTATTCTTCATCTAGCAGGGATGAGAGATGGCCTGTTGGCATGGCTGTTGTACCACTGACCTTCATACCCATTAGAAGCCCCACCCCCTAATCCTGTCCTCCCAATTTCACTGGTTCCATCCAAGTCTTGTGCCTTCCTGGGATTTGAACTGGAAGACCATTCCCTCCACTGCTTCATCATTCTGTTGAGTCTTGGGTGCTTTTGTGATTACCTTTGTATTTTTCAGATATTTATTCACATCTCATGTTCTCTGATGATCTCATCCTCTTATTTCTATTTTCTTTGTTTTTATGGACTTCCTCCCATTTTTACTTTCATTTGCCACCATCGGTCTCTTAGTTTATTGTACTGTGGTGGCTTGTGTGTTACTATGATGCTAAAAGCTATGCCACTGGTATCAAATACCAGCATATTCACCCATGGTGGATACATTTTAACTGAGCTTCCAGACTGAAAGACTAGAAGGAAAGGCCTGTTGGTCTCCTTCTGAAAATCAGTAAATGAAAACCTCACATACCACAATGGAACATCATCCAGTATAACGCTGGAAGATGAGACCCCTGGGTTGAAAGGCACTCCATTGTGGCTGCAACAGTGGACTTGAGCCTACCAATGATCTTGAAAATTGTGTGGGACTGGGCAACATTTATTTCTGTTATACACGGGTTCACCACGAGTTGGAGTTGACTTGATGGCAACTAATAAACAACATTTTCATTTGAACAGGTTCCATGAGGACGTGAGACAAACAGGTTGGCTTTACGCAACATATATATGCATATATTTTAAAAATATTTTAAGGAGCCGTGGTGGCACAGTGGTTAAAGAACTTGGCGGCTAACCGAAAGGTCAGTGGTTTCAACCCACCAGCCGTTCTGTGGGAGAACGATGTGGCGGTTTGCTTCTGTAAAGATTTATAGCCTTGGAAACCCTATGGGGCAGTTCTACTCTGTCCTACAGGGTTGCTATGAGTCTGAATTGACTTCACAGCAGTGGGTTTGAGTTTTGATTTTAAATATTTTATTGTATTTTGGGTGAAAGTATACACAGCAAAACAGGCTTCATTTAACAATTTCTACACATAATATTCAGTGTTACATTCTTCTCATTGTGTCAACATTCTTGTTTTCTGTTCTAGTTGTTCTATTCCCATTACTTAGTCTCACTGCCCCCCAGCCTTCTCATCCATACTTTAGAGTAACTGTTGTCCATTTAGTCTCATATAAATAATTTTTCAAAAGAGCACAGTACTCAAGGGTAGCATTATTTATTTTTTTAGCTATCCTGCTATTAAGTTAAAAGGTCATTTCAAGGGATAGTTTTGGTTTAAGGTTTAAAGAATATCTTCAGGCAATAGTTTCGGGGATTCCTCTAGTCTCAATGGGTCCAGTAAGTCCAGATTCTTTGAGAATTTGAAGTTCTGGTCCACATTTTTCTCCTTTGCTATCAGGATCCATCTATGGTGAATTGATCAGAATGTTTGGTACTGAGAGCTGGGTACCATCTAGTTCTGGTCTCAGGGTAGAGGGGACCATGATTCATGGAGACAGTTGATGTGAAGTCATATTCCTTCTCTGATTCTCAGGTCTCCTTCTTCCTCTTTTGCTCCTGAAGAATAGGGACCAATAGTTGTATCTTAGGTGGCAGTTCATAAGTCCCCAGACACTACTCACCAAACTGGGATGTAGACCATAAACTTCATAAACTATATCATCCCAATTGACTGAATTGTTCCATGAGACTATGAACTTAAACCTTCAAAAAAAGAAAACTAATCCCTTAAAGTGACTGGTTATGTCTAAGAAGTATTAGTATCTGTAGCCCCTATTTGTTTTATTATATATAAACATATATATATATTTGGTTGTTGTTGTTGCAAAATTATATGCAACATAGCATTTACTAATACATTCTTTTCCTTGTGTACAGTTTAGTGGCATGAGTTATATTAGTCAAGCTGTGCATACTTCACCCACATTTGGTGCTACCTTTCCCAACACCATAAACAAAAAGTGGCTACTACCTGGGGAATGATTTCCCCTCTTTCCCTCTACTCCCCTGGTAACCACCAATGAACACTGGTTTCTGTGTATATACCTATTCTTGTCATCTAATAACAGTGCACCTCAACATAAAGAAAACAAAAATCCTCACAACTGGACCAATGAGCAATATCATGATAAACGGAGAAAAGATTGAAGTTGTCACGGATTTCATTTTACTTGGATTCACAATCAACACCCATGGAAGCAGCAGTCAAGAAATCAAAAGACGCATTGCATTGGGTAAATCTGCTGCAAAGGACCTCTTTATAGTGTTGAAGAGCAAAGATGTCACATTGAAGACTAAGGTACGCCTCACCCACGCCATGGTATTTCCAATCGCATCATATGCATGTGAAAGATGGACAATGAATAAGGAAGACCGGAGAAGAATCGATGCCTTTGAATTGAGGTGTTGGCAAAGAATATTCAATATACCATGGACTGCCAAAAGAACAAACAAATGTGTCTTGGAAGAAGTACAGCCAGAATGCTCCTTAGAGGCAAGGATGGTGAGACTGCATCTTACATACTTTGGACATGTTGTCAGGAGGGATCAGTCCCTGGAGAATGACATCATGCTTGGCAGAGTACAGGGTCAGCGGAAAAGAGGAAGACCCTCAACGAGGTGGATTGACACAGTGGCTACAACAATGAGCTCAAGCACAACAACGATTGTAAGGATGGCTCAGGACCGGGCAGTGTTTCGTTCTGTCATGCATAGGGTCACTATGAGTCGGAACCGACTCGACAGTACCTAACAACAACAACAATAGTGAGATCATATGATATTTGTCCTTTTGTGATGCACTTATTTCATTCAGCAAAATGTCCTCCAGGTTTATCCATGCTGCAAGGGAACTCATTTTTCCTTTATGTTTGAATAGCATTCTATTGTATGTATGTACCACATTTTGTTTATCCATTCATCTGTTGATGGACGCTTAGATTGTTTTCATCTTTTTTGCTATCGTGAACAGTACTGCAATGAACATTCCCTGTGTGTCTGTCAGTTTGTAGTACTGTGTTGGCTTATGTGTTGCTATGATGCTGGAAGCCATGCCATGGTGTTCAGATGCCAGCAGGGTCACCCATGGTGGACAGGTTTCAGCTGAGCTTCCAGACTAAGAGAGACTAGGAAGAAGAACCTGGCAGACTACTTCTGAAAATAATTAGCCAGTGAAATTATTATGAATAGCAGCAGAATGTTGTCTGATATAGTGCTGGAAGATGAGCCCCTCAGGTTGGAAAGCACTCAAAACACCACTGGGGGAGAGCTGCTCCTCAAAGTAGAGTCTACCTTAATGACGTGGATGGAGTCAAGCTTTCGAGACCTTCATTTGCTGATGTGGCATGACTCAAAATGAGAAGAAACAGATGCAGATATCCACTAATAATTGGATCCTGGAATGTACAAAGTATGAATCTAGGAAAATTGGAAATTGTCAAAAATGAAATGGAACACATAGCCATCAATATTCTAGGTGTTAGTGAGCTGAAATGGACTGGCATTAGTCATTTTGAATCGGACAATTATAGGGCCTACTATGCCAGGAATGACAACTTGAAGAGGAATGGTGTTGCATTCATTGTCAAAAAGAACATTTCAAGATCTATCCTGAAGTAGAACACTGTCAGTGATAGGACAATATCCATATGCCTACAAGGAAGACCAGTTACTACGACTATTATTCAAATTTACGCACCAACTACTCAGGGCAAAGACGAAGAAATTGAAGGATTTTACCAACTTCTGCAGTCTGTAATTGATCAAACATGCAATCAGGATGCACTGATATTTACTGGTGATCGGAATGCAAAAGTTGGAAACAAAGAAGAGGGATCTGTAGTTGGAAAATATGGCCTTGGTGGTAGAAATGATGCCTGAGATCACATGATAGAATTTTGCAAGACCAATGATTTCTTCATTGCAAATACCTTTTTTCACCAACATAAATGGTTACTATACATGTGGACCTCACCAGATAGAATACACAGGAATCAAATCGACTACATCTGTTGAAAGAGACGATGGAAAAGCTCAATATCATCAGTCAGAACAAGGCCAGGGGCTGACTACAGATCAGATCATCAATTACTCATATGCAAGTTCAAGTTGAAACTGAAGAAAATTAGAACAAATCTATGAGAGTCAAACTATGACCTTTAGTATATCTCACTTGAATTTACAGGCCATCTCAAGAATAGATTTGATGTGTCAAACACTAATGACCGAAGACCAGATGAGTTGTGGAATGACATCAAGGGCATCATACATGAAGAAAGCAAGAGGTCATTAAAAAGACAGGAAAGAAAGAAAAGACCAAAATGGATGTCAGAAGAGACTCTAAAACTTGCTCTTGAATGTCGAGTAGCCAAAGCAAAAGGAAAAAATGATGACATAAAAGAGCTGAACAGAAGATTTCAAAGGTCGGCTCGAGAAGACAAAGTATTATGATGACATGTGCAAAGATATGGAGACAGAAAACCAAAAGGGAAGAATACACTCAGCATTTCTCAAGCTGAAAGAACTGAAGAAAAAATTCAAGCCTTAAGTTTTAATACTGAAGGATTCTACAGGGAAAATATTAAACAACACAGGAAACATCAAAAGAAGATGGAAGGAATACACAGAGTCACTACACACACAAAAAAATTGGTCTACTTTCAATCATTTCAGGAAGTAACATATGCTCAGGTATCTATGGAAGTTCAAGCTGCACTAAAGGCACTGTTGAAAAACAAGGCTCCAGGAAACGACGGAATACCCATTGAGATGTTTCAACGAACAGATGCAGCGCCAGAAGTGCTCACTCATCTACGCCAAGAAATTTGTAAGACAGCTACCTGGCCAACCGACTGGAAGAGATCCATATTTATGCCTCATCCCAAGAAAGGTGGTCCAACTGAATGTGGCATTAATATCACATGCAAGCAAAATTTTTCTGAAGATCGTGCAAAGGTGGCTGCAGCAGTATATCAACAGGGAAACGCCAGAAACTCAAGCCGGATTTAGAAGAGGACGTGAAATCAGGGATATCACTGCTGATGTCCGATGGATCCTGGCTGAAAGCAGAGAATACCAGAAAGATGTTTACCTGTGTTTTATTGCCTATGCTTAGGCATTCAACTGTGTGGATCATAACAAATTACGGATAAAATTGTGGAGAATGGGAATTCCAGAACACTTATTTGTGCTCATGAGGAATCTGTATAAGGATCAAGAGGCAGTCGTTCAAACAGAACAAAGGGCTACTCCATGGTTTAAAGTCAGGAAGGTGCGCATCAGTGTCGTATCCTTTCACCACACCTATTCAATCTGTATGCTGAGCAAATAATATGAGAACTGGACTATCTGAAGAAGAACGGGGCATCAGGATTAACAACCTGTGTTATGCAGATGAAACAACCTTAATTGGTGAAAGTGAAGAGGACTTGAAGCACTTACTGATGAAGATCAAAGACCACAGCCTTCAGTATGGATTACACCTCAACATAAAGAAAACAAAAATGCTGACAAATGGACCAATAAGCAACATCATGATAAACGGAGAAGATTGAAGTTGTCAAGGATTTCATTTTACTTGGATCTGCAATCAACACCTATGGAAGCAGCAGTCAAGAAATCAAAAGGAGCATTTTATTGGGCAAATCTGCTGCAAGGACCTCCTTAAAGTGATGAAAAGCAAAGATGTCACCTTGAAGATTAAGGTGTTACTGACCCAAGCCATGTTATTTTCAATGGCATCATATGCACGTGAAATCTGGACAATGAATAAGTAAGGCTGGAAAATTGAAGTCTTTGAATTGTGTTGGTGAAAAATATTGACTATACCATGGACAGCCAAAAGAATGAACAAAAGCAAGGGTGGCGAGACTGCGTCTTACATGATTTGGACATGTTGTCAGGAGGGATCAGTCCCTGGAGAAGGATATCATGCTTGGTAAAGTACAGGGTCAGCAGAAAAGATGAAGACCCTTGATGAGATGGATTGACACAGTGGCTGCAACAAGGGGCTCAAGCACAATGACTGTGAGCATGGCACAGGACTGGGCAGTGTTTCGTGCTGTGGTACATAGGGTTGCTGTGAGTTGGAATTGACTTGATGGCACCTAACAACAACAACAAGCCAAGTGCTTCAGGATTACGGGCGAGATAGTAAGGCCAGTGAATTCCATGACCATGCGCCCAATCCTGCACTTCATTTACTGTGAAGAAAGCTCCTTGATAAAAGGCAATGCTGTGTGGGATACTATGACGGTGGATAAGGCATTCTGTGAGTCTATGGATGATAGTTTTGGCAGAAGCATTGCATGCAGGGAAGGCAAATCCCTATCCAGAGTAAGTGTCTCTCCCAGTAAGAGCAAAACACTACCTTTCCGAAATGGAAGTGGTCCAAAATAATTAACCTGCTACCATGTAACTGGCTGATCACCACAAGAAATGGTGCCATATAGGTCTCTGCTGCTGACAGAATGGGCACTCAGCAGTGGCTGTAGCCAAGTCAACCTTGGTGAATGGAAGCCTGTGTTGCTCAGCCCATGCATAACCTTCATCCCTGCCACCATAGCCACTTTGTTCAGGAGTCCTTTGGGAAATGACAGGAGTGGCTGGGGAAAGAGGATGGCTGGGATCCCCAGAACACATCATCCTATCCATTTGATCATTAAAATCCTCCTCTACCAAGGTCACCCTTTGGAAAGCATTCACATGAGACATAAATATCTTCACTTCTTTGGCCCATTCAGAGAGGTCTATCCACATACCTTTTCCCCATATCTCCTTGTCAACACTTTTCCAATCATGTTCCTTCCAAGACCCTAACCATCAAGCCAAACCATTGGCCATAGCCCATGAGTCAGTATACAATGACACATCTGACCATTTCTGCTTCCAAGCAAAGTGAACAACAGGTGCACTGCTCAATGTTCTACCCACTGGGAGGATTTCCTTTCACCACTGTCCTTCAGGTAGGTCCCAGAAAGAGGCTGCCACTTTCCAATTTTGAGTGGTGGTTGCATATTGTGCAGAACCAGGTGTAATGAAGGCACAAGTTTTCTCTTCCTCAATCAATTGATCATAAGGAACTTCTCATGAGGCCAGAGGTACAGACTGGGAGTAGGAAGGTAGTATGACAGAAGTGGGAATCATAGGCTTTTGGGCCACTTCTTATGTAATTTATTTGCGCCTTCAGGTCCTACTCGAGCCCAATCTTGTATACCACTTCCATTTAATGATGGATTGCTGCTATGCATGTCAAACTTTATGGCTCTGTGGGTCAGACAATACCCAGTTCATGATGGGGAATGACCACCAGAAGCAGTTTGCCTTCAGCTGACAAAGTCAGCAATACACCTTCACTGTCCTACCTTAGAGGTATATCAGCTGTTCAGCGTTATGTCATAATTTAGTCTGCAGGGATTTTGATCACCTTTCCCTTCCAGAATACATCACACTGGTCCATTATATTATGCCATTATACTGATTGCACCTAGTAAGGAAGAAGTATTCATGACAATAGACTCACTGGTAAGACACTTGCAAGTTAGGGGGTGGGAAATTAACCCAACGAAAAGTCAGGTGCCTTCCACCTGAAGTAAATTTCTAAGGGTCCAGTGGTGTGGGGCCTATTGAGATATTCCTTTTAAAGCAAAGGATTAGTTATTGCCTCTGGCTCCTTCTACAACTGAAGAGGAGACACAGTGCCTAGTGTGCCTCTTCGGACTTTGGAGGCAACATATACCTCATTTAGGTGTGATACTCTCTGGCCTATTTATCAAGTGACTTGGAAAGCTACTGGTTTTGAGTGGGGCCCAGAAAAGAACCTGCAACAGGTTCAGGCTGTCATGCAAGCCCCTCTGCTACTTTGGTCGTATGATCCAGCTGATTCAACAGTTCTTGAAGTGTAAGTGGCAGATATAGATGCTGTTTGGAGTCTCTGGCAGGCCCCTGTTGGTGAATCACAGCACAGACGCTTCGGATTTGGAGCAAAGCTCTGCCATTCTCTGCAGCTTACTGCTTTCCTTTTGAGGAAGAGCTTTTGGCTTCATACTGGGCATTAATAGAGATTGAATGGTTAACCATGGGCCACCAAGTCACCGTGAGACCCAAGCTGAAAAAGGCATTGGTCAAATCAATGGCTGTATACCAGTTACCAGGAGATGTATTAATTTGCTCAAATAATGAAACCACATCTGGAACAGCAGTTGCAATTGGAGTCACCACTTGGTGAAGTTTGTGATAATCCGCTGTCGTTCTCCAAGAGCCACCTGTCTTTTTGCAGAGGGCAAACAGGCAAGTTTAAATGGAAGCGGTGGGAATTACTACCCTTGAATCCTTGAAGTCCTTAATCTCTGCAATCCTTCCCGGATTGTGATATTGCTTTTGGCTTGCTATTTTCCTAGGTAGGGGCAGTTCTAATGGCTTTCATTTGTTTTCCTACCATCATAGGCCTTATTCCACAGGACAGGGATCCAATGTGAAGGTTCTGCCAGTTGCTGAGTATATCTATTCCAATTATCACACTTTTATGCAAATAATGTGCATCTTCTACTTTTTTGCCAGGTGCTCCCTCCCTCGTGCGGTATTTTTGTAAGTGCCACTATGCCGATTGTTTTTACATGTTGCTGTAAAAAATCAGCATACCGAACTTATGAAAATACCTCACAGGGAGAGGGAGTGGTTGGCAAACAAACATAGAAGGCAAGCGCTATTCATGCAAAAATACAGTATGCATTCTAGAACTGGGGAAATCACTACAGGATGGGATCTGGGACCCGCTGTAAGGCGGATCTGAGCTAAGACTTCATTAATAACCTGATCTTTATACAACCCTACTCTGACTAGTGGGTCACAGTGATGTTTTTGGTCTCTTGTAATTAGTGTCAGTGTCCAGTATTCCCTGAAAATTCTGGTTATTTCCTTTTCCTCAATTGTACTCTGGTACAATGTTGCAGATCTCTTTGGGGAAAGCTAGGAGAAAGATTAACAGTGTAAATTTTTGTCAGTGCAGTGGGGTCCTTCCTTAAGGGGACCCAGCCTCCCCTTCATTCAAGAGGTTGTGGGTCTGTAAATGGGCTTAAGTCTAGTAATTGATTGAAGGACCGCAACTCTCTATTCTGGTGCCTTGAGTTAGACAGCCAACCATTTGACCTAGAATTCTTTCTCTTGTACAGATCGAGTAAATAATTAAGTAGATTTCCCATCTATTTCACTCATAGGGACACCATGACTAAACTGCAAATACCATAAGTCCACGCGAGTCAGACTATTCTGATTACTGCTTTGACTCTGCCATCCTTTATAGTAACCATGCCCATCTTGTCTTTGGTGATTAATTGCCACCACTTGGCCCCTACCACCCTGGGCTCCAATTAGCCTTATTGTAGTTAGGTGTCTTAATTCAGCTAGGGAAGTTCCAATTTTCAAATATGACTTAGATAAAGTATCAATCACAGCAGTCTTCAAGGATGCTGGGGCTCCCTTTACAAATTTGTTCCTCACTTTTGTGATGAAATGTGTATCTTCTGGGCACCTTCTGAGTAGGTCTGTGGGCCCAACTTGATAATTTCACTCTCACATACCAGTTTCCCTAAGCATTTAGACACCTTCTTTTACAGGATACCAAGGCAGTTCTGGCATTTCAACTTGATTCAGTGTAGGCCACTGCTTAATCCATGCTTCAGTGAATCAACCAAATCAACTATTAAATTCTTTTCCAATCTCTTGGCCTGAGATATTGAGTGAAGAATCCTAGTGGGTCACATTTTGTACTTCACCTCTTGGGGTTCCTGGAACTTAAATCTAGTTATAGGTCTAGAAGCAAAAGTGGGTGGTGGGGGTGGGTCCTGGGTACATTTAGCAATGTCTTGTAAGGTATCTGCCTCAGGCAATGCCCCAGGTAATGCCCCAGGTAATGCCCCACCCACTGTCCTAGGGAGTATCTCAGACAAAACCCTCTAGATACAGCTGGGTTAATCTCATGAAATGCGGGTGGAAGGGATAATGGTTTTACTGGGGAGGGTGGCTTAGCAGACAAAGCTAGACTAATCTTTTCAGATAGGAGTGAGAGCACTGGTTCTGTGGACAGGAGTGATTCAATGAAATTTAGGGGCTCAAAGTCCTCAGCTTCCTGATTATCTTCCCATATGTTCCCATTCGAGGTTTTAGAATTCCATTTCTTCCCAATCAATGCCCTCACTTTAACTTCAGACACCATTTGAGTCTGGGAATTCAATTGATATTGTAAATCAGCCACTCTTAGGACAAAACTCTGGGTTTGGTTTTTGGCAATATCAGCTCTGTTACTACACGAAATAAGGTTTTCTTTCAGGGCACAAGTGGCAAGTTTCAGGACTTTTATGCAACACTTGAGCTGTGACTCTGAAGTCTTAAGCTCATCCCTTTCTTTCACCACTTTGTATAAGAAAAGTAGGACAAACCAGCCAGCTTCCTTATACTTGTCATTCTGACAAAACTGTAGAAAAGTGTCAAATATGCAGTCACCCAGAGTCTTGTCTTTCACAAATATTTGATCCAATGGTGGTGATTTATTGCTGCCTTATGCAATGGATTAATGGTGCCCTCTTTACTACTGGAGATAGTGATATCAGTGCTTTTAAGGCTAGCCGGGATGGAGAACTAATGCAGAAAAATCTTCCTTAAAATTTTGTTACTTTAGAACCCCACTGCCAGTACCAAATGTCTTAATCTGGGTTCTCTAGAGGAGCAAAACCACTGAAATGAATATATAAATATATATAAAAAGATTTATTTCAATGAAATCGCTCACACAATTCTGGAGGCTAGCCGGTCCCAAATTCATGGATTAGACAGCGTGCTGGAGGCTTCTTCACCTCATATGGCTGGAGGGGATGATGAGCCCAAAATCTGCAGGACAGGAGGCAGACTGCTGGCTCAAATCCCAAGAACCAGAGGTGAGAAGATGACAAGATGAATGTAGGATTGAGAGAGAGCATGAACTTTGCCAGAACATCCATATATATTGTATGCAGGCCACATTCACAAGGAAACCCTTTCCAACTGATTGGCTGCCCACAACCGATCACAAAATGGAGGATGATTACATAATATCTGCCAAACCACTGAGAAGCATGGCCTAGCCAAATTGACAATATAGCATGAGCCATCACAAAGATTTGACAACTACCATTTTCCAGCAGGCTAAGTCAAATTCACATTGCTGTAGAGCAGTTTCTGGCAGACTTTTGCATTTTGGGTCAGATTTTTATGGTTAATATTTTGTTTCCTGCATAAGAAAAACCTTAAAATCAAAGTAGATGTCTGTTAATAATTTCTGTATTCAATGCACTGTGTGCTATACCAGAGCCCCACTCTCTTCCAGATCTGCCTAGTGCCAGTATGCACCCCTCCCAACTTGTTGCTCCATTCCAGGCTGGTTTCTTAATTTTTTTTGTCTTGGTCTGTTTGTATTGCTCTTTCCCTGTGCTCTCCCTTCCTGTGCTGTTTCCTTGGAGGTATTTTTGTCTCCATCTGAAAATGGCCATGATGAGTCAGGATACAAAGTCAGGTGTGTATGATCTGCCAAACTCCACATTCCCATTGTGTATATCCTATCTTCCACTTGATTCTGCTTTCCCTTTGGTTCTCTAACTCTTCAGTTGCTGTCTGGGGTTTCAAGATCTTCAGTTACATCACTTCTTAGTTGTCTATTTCTGACATTGCTGCAGTGGGATGTGACTATGCAACCAGCTATTTTGCCATCTTGCCTCCTGTTACTCCATCCAACATCTTGACATTTTTCTTCATCCATGACATTTAGCACCATATATGTCTTTTTCTATTAAATTTTCATGGAGCAGTGTGAACCACTTCCTTTCCCTCCCCCCTGTACTCTTGGCACTTCAACTTCTAATTGATTATAAGAAGACAACTGGGCTAGGTGAGAAAGCCTTGCTAATTTCCCAAAATATTCACATCCTCCCTGTGTGCTCAACAGAGTGATAAGAGCCATGAAAAGTGCAGGTTCCTCCTGGGGGGAGGGGGGCGCAAAGCTAATATGCAGAGAACAGTGACAGCATAGTAGTTAACTGCATGAATCTCTAAGCACAGATAATCAATAGGGATAGGAACAGCTCAGCAAGGGGAAAGGAAGCATAGTCAATGCTGATATACAAAGTGGCAAACTGAGGCAGGTCTTGAGGGAGGGGTGTGTGAGCAAGGGAAACCCACATCTGCTCAAATTTGGAAATGTTCAAACACCATAATCCTCAGAGACCCGGTAAATTAAAACTGAAGTCGCAGGGAGGCATTTTATAAGAAAATCCTTATTAAAGAATAATTAACAGTGGGAAATCTTATGTTGGTTCCACTCTTAAAAACTTCTCAACAGCTCTAGCAGGTGAGTTTCACAGTTATCATCACCCCAATTTTACAGAGGAGGAAAGGTAGTAACAGGGACCCAGATAGTCTGGCTCCTTTATGTAATACTGTTGTTTTAAAAATTACAGAGGAAATGGATTGACATATTGAGTGAGGTTTTTCAGCTATTGCTCATGTATAAAGTGCTTGGTATAGTATCAGGTACATAGTATTTGCTTAATAGATACTTGCTTTTATTCTTTTTCTTCTCTTCTTCCTTCTCAACTCTATTCACTTTCTTCTCATTTCATTTCTCAACTCATAGTCTTTTCATCTCTCAGTTAATTATTTTCCCATCTCACTAATCTTCTTTCCCTCCACTTCTTTCTATTCTGGAATAAGCAACTTTAGATGCATCTGAGGTGAGTAATAAGTATGGCATCTTCACCATGTGTCAAAGAAAGCACTGCAGACATGTTGGAGAGAGGCAGCTGATTACAACATCTTAAGAGCTGGAACATAGGGGTGAAAGTGCAGCTTCTGATTCTGAGATGAAGCACCCAGGTAATATCAGGAGCCCTGAAAAAAACTGACCTGTCCTCCTCTCATGCATCCTATGTGCCTCAGCAAGAATCAAACCAGCTGTTTTATTCCACCCTCTTCTCAACGGCACTGGGTTGGGTCTCTAAGACACCAAATAAACTTAGAGCCAGGTAGAGCCAGTATTATGTATTCAGGAGCTTTCTTCCCAGGTAAAGAAGTGCTTGACAAGGTTGGGCAGAAAAGGTGGCAGAACCCACAGCAGAGTGTGACATGGAGTAGACTGGTAGGCATCATTATCAATGGAGAGAGGCTGAAAAAATTCCCCCTGATAGCAGGAACAAGACAAGGATGCCCTTTATCACCACTGCTATTTAACATTGTGCTGGAAGTCCTATCTAGAGCAATAAGGCAAAAAAAAAAAAAGAGTAAAGGGCATCAAAATTGATAAGGAAGAAGTAAAAGTATCCCTATTCGTGGATGATATGACACTACACATAGAGAGCCCTAAAGATTCCACAAGAAAACTACTGGAACTAATAGATTCAGCAGAGTAGCAGGGTATAAGATAAACATACAAATATCAGTTGGATCCCTATACGTCAACAAAGAGAACTATGAAAAAGAAATCAGGAAAGCATTACCATTTATAAGAGCCCCTAAAAAACAAAGTACATAGGAACAAATCTAACCATGGAGGTAAAAGACCTGTACAAAGAAAACTACAAAACAGTACTGCAAATAACCAAAAAAGACCTACATAAATGGAAAAACATACCATGCTCATGGACAGGTAGACTCAACATTGTAAAAATGTCAATTTTACCCAAAGCAATCTACAAATACAATGCAACCCAGATCCAAATACCAACAGCATTCTTTAGCAGAATGAAAAAAACTAATTATTAACTTTATGTGGAAAGGAAAGAGATCCCAGATAAGCAAAGCATTATTGAAGAAGAACAAAGTAGAAGGCCTTGCACTATCTAATCACTGAACCTACTATACCACTATGGTAGCCAAAGCACCCTGGTACTGGTACAACAACAGACACATTGACCAATGGGACAGAATCAAGAATCCAGATGTAAATCCATCTTCCTGTCGGCACCTGATCTTTGACAAAAGCCCAAAGTCCATTAAATGAAGGAAAAGACAGTTTGTTTTTTTTTAGCAAAAGTTGCTGGCAAAACTGGATGCCCATCTGCAAAAAAATCAACAGGACTCATACCTCACACCATACACAAAAACTCATTCAAAATGGATCAAAGACCTAAATATAAAACGAAAAACTATAAAGATCATAGAAGAAAAAATAGAGTCAACACTAGGGGCCCTAATATATGGCATAAATAGGACACAAAGCATAACTAGCAATACACAAACACCAGAAGATAAGCTAGATAACTGAGAGCTTCTAAAAATTAAACACTTATGCTTATCAAAAGACTTCACCAGAACAGTAAAAAGAGAACATACAGACTAGGAGAAATTATTTGACAAAGGCCTAATCTCTAAAATCTCTAGGAAAATCCAACACCTCTACAATGAAAAGATAAATAATCCAATTAAAAATGGGCAAAGGATATGCACAGACACTTCACCAAAGAAGACGTTCAGGCGGCTAACACATGAGGAGATACCTGCGATCACTACCTATTAGAGAAATGCAAATCAAAACCACAGTGAGATACCATCTCACACTGACATTACTGGCACCAATCAAAAAAATAGAAAATAACAAATGTTGGAGAGATTGTGGGGATTATGGAGCTCTTAAGCACTGCTACGGGAATGCAGAATGGTACAAACTGTGGTACATACACACAATGGAATACCATGCAATGATAAAGAACAATGATGAATCTGCAAAACATCTCACAACATGGATGAATCTGTATGGCATTATGCTGAGTGAAATAAGTTAATCACAAAAGGACAAATACAGTATGAGACCACTATTATAAAAACTCAAGAAAAGTACACACAGAAAGAAACAATTTTTAATGTCTATGAGGGATGGGAGGGGTGGGGAGCGAAAAATATTAATTAGATAGTAAATGAGTGGTAACTCTGCTGAAGGGTAAGACAGTACACAATATAGGTTAAGCCAGCACAACTTGACTAATGCAAAGTCATAGAAGCTTCATAGACACTTTCAAAGTCCCTGAGGGATCAAGTTACTGGGCTCAGGGCTGGGACCCTGGTCTTGGGGGACATCTAGCTCAATTTGCATAACATAGTTCATAAAGAAAATGTTCTACATCTGACTGGTGAGTAGTGTCTGGGGTCTTAAAAGCCCGCAAGTAGCCATCTAAGATACATCTACTTGTCCTAACCTGGCTGGAGCAAATGAGAATGAACATAATCAGACACTAGAGAAAAATCAGCCTAAAGACTAAAGGACCGCAACTGCCAAAACCTCCACAGACTGAGCTCAGAAGAACTAGATGGTGCCCAGCTACCACCACTGACTACTCTGACAGTGATCACAATAGAGGGTTCTGGACAGAGTGGGAGAAAAACGTAGAACAAAATTCAAATTCACAACAACAACAACAAAAGACCAGACTTGCTGATATGACAGAGACTGGAGAAGCCCCAGGATTATGGCCCCCGGACACCCTTTTAACTCAGTACTGAAGTCACTCCTGGGGTTCACCCTTCAGCCAAATATTAGATAGGCCTATAAGGCAAACAATAACAAATGTGAGGAATGTGCTTTTGAGTTCAGTCACTTATAGGAGACTAAATGAGCACACTAGCTCAAACACAAGGACAAGAGGTCAGGAAGGGACAGGAAAACTGGATGAATGGAAACAGGGAACCTGGAGTGGAAAGCGTTGACACATTATTTAATGAGAAACTAATTTGCTCTGTAGGCTTTCACCTAAAACACACACACACACACACACACACACACACACACACACACACACAGAAGTGATTCCAATCCTACTTAAACTTTTCCAGAAAGTAGAAGAGGAAGGAACAATACCTAACTCGTTCTATGAGGTAAGCATTACCCTGATAGCAAAGTCAGACAAAGACACCAACAGAAAACTACAGACCAATATTCCTAGTGAATATAAATGCAAAAATACTCACCAAAATACTAGGAAACCAAATTAAAAAACATATCAAAAGGATAATACATCCTGATCAATGCAACGGAAGTTCGACATTAGAAAATGAATCAATGTGATACACCACATTAATAGAACAAAGGAAAAGAAACACATGATCAATTTAATAGATGCAGTAAAGGCATTTGGCAAAATTCAACATCTTTTCATGGTAAAAACATTCCACAAGATAGGAATAAAAGGGAAATTCCTCAAAATAATAAAGGGGATTTACGAAAAACTCATAGCCAACATCATACTCAATGGAGGACGACTGAAAGCTTTCTATTTATAATTATGGACAAGACAGGAATGCCCACTCTCATCACTATTCAACATCATTTTGGAAGATCTAGCCAGAGCCCTTAGGGCAGGGGGAAAAAAAAAGAAGTATTCAAATTGGGAAAGAGGAAGTAAAATTATTCCTTTTTGCTGACAAGATCCTATACACAGATCCTATACATTTTCTATACATTGAAAACCCAAAGACTCCATAAGAAAGCTATTAGAAGTAGTAAAAGAATTCAGCAACGTGACAGAGTACAAGATCAACACACGAAAATCAGGATTCTATACATTAGCAATGAGTAAGTGGAAAGAGGGATTAAGGAAATATGATTTACAATAGCATCTAAAAGAATAAAATACCCAGGACTAAATTTATCCAAGATGGTGAAAGACTTGTATACAGAAAACTATAAAACATTTCTAAAATAACCTGTTGCCATCAAGTCTATTCCAACTCCTAGCGACCCTATAGTACAGAGTAGAACTGCCCGCTAGGGTTTCCGAGGAGAAGCTAGTAGATTTGAACCGCCAGCTTTTTTGGTTAGCAGCTGTAGCTCTTAACCACTGTGTCACTAGAGCTCATAAGAAATTAAAGAAGGCTTAAATAAATGGAAGGACAGTCCATATTTGTGGATTGAAAGGCTTAATATAGTTAAAATGTCAATACTGCCCAAAGCAATTCATAAATTCAATGCAATCCCTATCAAAATCCCAACAACCTTCTTTGTAGAAAAAGAAAAATCAGTTCTCAAATTTACATAAAGGGCAAGAGATTCTGCATAGCTAAGCAATCTCGAAGAAGAGTAAATTAGGAGGACTCACTCTTCCTTCAAAACATACTATAAATTCACAGTAATTAAAACAGCCTGGTACCGGTATAACAATAGACCAATGGAACAGAATTGAGAGTGCAGATATATAGACATATATCTGTGGTCAACTGGGAGCCCCAGTGCTAACCAAAAGGCTGGCAATTTGCATCCATCACCTGCTCCTTCAAAACCCTATGGGGCAGTTCTATGCTGTCCTATAGGGTCACTGTGAGTCAGAATTGACTTGATGGCAATTTTTTTTTTTTTTTTTAGTTATGATCATGACGTTCAAAGAGGGGGTTAAGTCAATTCAGTAAGGGAGGAGGAATCGTCAATAAATTGTGCTAGGAAAGTTGCAGAATGAAACGGGATCCATGCCTAACACTATACACAAAAACCAATTCAAAATGAATCAAGGACCTAAACGTGAAAACTAAAACCATAAAATTCTTAGAAGAAAGTAAACAGGCATGCCTGCAGGGCCCACCCCACTTTTTTTTAGTTTTAATGTATTTTAGGTGAAAGTTTTCAGTGCAAATTATTTCTCATTAAAAAAAAATTTACACAATCTGTTTTGTGACATCGGTTGCAATCCCACAATGTGTCAGCGCTCTCCCCCTTTCCTTTTATACCCCAGGTTCCTCGTGTCCATTCACCCAGATTTCATGTCCTTTCCTGCCTTCTCATCTTTTCTTTTGGGCAGGTGATGCCCCTTTGTTCTCGTATACTTGACTGAACTAAGAAGTACGTATCTCATGTGTGTTATTATTTGTTCTATAGGGCTGTCTAATCTTTGGCTGAAAAGTGGACTTCGGGAGCAGCTTCAGTTCTGAGTTAGGAGGCTGTCCAGGAGCCATAGTCTTGGGGGTTCCTCCAAGTGCCTGTCAGACCAGCAAGTCTGGTATTTTTTGTGAATTTGAATTTCGTTCTACATTTTTCTTCTGCTTTGTCTGGGACACTGTATTGTGATCCCTGTCAGAGCAGTCGGTGGTGGTAGCCGGGCAACGTCTAGTTGTTCTGGGATCAGGCTGATGGTGGCTGTGATTCATGTGGTCCATTAGTCCTTTTGACCGGTATTTTCCTTGTGTCTTTGGTTTTCTTCATTCTCCTTTGCTCCGAACTTGATGGGACCAATAGATGTATTTTAGATGTCCACTTACAAGCTGTTAAGATCCCAGACACTACTCACCAAAGTGGGATGTAGAACATTTTCTTTATGAACTACACTACGCCAGTTGACCTAGATGTCCTACCAGACCATGGTCCCACACCTCAGCCCCCGTAACTAAGTCCCTTATGGTGTTTGGATGTGTCTAAGAAACTTCTATGGCTTTGCCTTGGTCAAGTTGTGCTTCCTCCGTATTGTGTGCTCTCTTTCCCTTTCCCAGAGTTAACATTTATCCATTATCTATCTAGTTGGAGCACTGGTGGCGCAGTGATTAAGAGCTTGGCTGCTAACCTTAAGGTCAGCAGTTCAAATCTACCAGCTGCTCCCCTTGGAAACACGATGGGGCAGTCCTACTCTGTCCTATAGGGTTCTATGAGTTGGAATCAACTTGATACCAATGGGTTTGGTCTTTGGTTTTATCTAGTTAGTGGTTCCCCTTCCCACCCCACCTTCACTTGTATCCATCAAAGATTATTTTTTTTTCTGTGTGTAAACATATTCTTTGGTTTTTATAATAGTGGTCTCATACAATATTTGTCATTTTGTGACTGACTTATTTCGCTCAGTATAATGCACTCCAGATTCATCCATGTTGTGAGATGTTTCAAGGATCCATCATTGTTCTTTATCATATATTCCATTTTGTGTACATAATGTAATTTGTTTATCCATTTAACTTTTGATGGGCATTTAGGTTGTATCCATCTTTTTGCTATTGTGAATAATGCTGCAATGAACATGAGTGTGCATCTGTCTATTTGTGTGACGGATTTTTTTCCTCTAGGACAAGGGATTGCTGGATCATATGGTATTTCTATTTCTGGTTTTTAAGGAAGTGTCATATTATTTTCCACAGTGGTTGAACCATTTTACATTCCCACCAGCAGTGCATTAGAGTTCCAGTCTCCTCACAATCTCTCCAACATTTGTTATTTTCTTGTTCCATTAAATTTCGAATTCTGCCAGTAATTTTGAGGTAAGATGGTGTCTCCTTTTAATTTTGATTTGCATTTCTTTAAATGGTAATGATTGCATTCCCCCTTGTGTCTCTAGGCTGCCTGAATGTCTTCTTTGGTGAAGTGTCTGTTCATATCCTTTGCCCATTTTTTAATTTGATTATTTGTCTTTTTCTTATGGAAGTGTTCAAGTATTCTATAGATTTTAGAGATTGGATGTTTGTTGACTATGTAGTACTCGCAAATTTTTTCAGTCTGTAGGTTCTCTTTTTACCCTTTTGGTGAAGTCTTTTGATGAGCATATATATTTAATTTGTAGGAGACTTCAGCTATCCAGTTGTCTTCTGGTGTTCGTGAATTGTTAGTTATGGCTTTTATTGAATTTATGCCATTTATTAGTGCCCCTAGCATTGTCCTTGTGTTTTCTTCTGTGATCTTTATCATTTTAGGTTTTATATCTATGTTTTTGACCCATTTTGAGTTAATTTTTGTGTATGGTGTGAGATATGGGTCCTGTTTCTTTTCTTTTCTTTTTTAAAGAGTGACATCCAGTTTTGCCAGTACCATTTGCTAAAAAGACTGTCTTTTCCCAATTTAATGTACTTTGATCCTTTGTCAAAGATCAGCTGGATGGATTTATGTCTGGGTTCTCGATTCTGTTCCATTGATCTATGTATCTATTATCATACCAGTACCTGGTTGCTTTGACTACCATGGCTGTATAGTAGGTTCTGAGATCAGGTATTGTGAGGCCTCCTACTTTGTTCTTCTTCCATAATGCTTTACTTTCCTGGGCCTCTTTCCTTTCCATATAAAGTTAATGACTAGTTTTCTATCTCGTTAAAGAATGTTGTTGGTATTTGGATTGGGATTGTATTGTATTATATCTGTAGATTGCTTTGAGAAGAATTGACATTTTTACAATGTTGAGTCTACCTATCCATGAGCATGGTATGTTTTTCCATTTATGTAGGTCTCGTTTGATTTCTTGCAGTAGCGTTTTGTAGTTTTCTTTGTATAGGACTTTTACAACCCTGGTTAAATTTATTCCTAAGTATTTAATTTTTTTAGGGGCTATTATAAATGGTATTATTTTCCTGATGTCCTTTTTAATGTTCTTATTGGTGTATAGGAAACCACTCGATTTTTTTAAAATTAATTTTTATTGTGCCTTAAGTGAAAGTTTACAAATCAAGTCAGTCTCTCATACAAAAATTTATATACACCTTGCTATATACTCCCAATTGCTCTCCCCCCAATGATACAGCACACTCCTTCCCACCACTCTCCACTTTCGAATCCATTCAGTCAGCTTCTGGCCCCCTCTGCCCTCTCACCTCCCCTCCAGAGAGGAGATGGCAACATAGTCTTATGAGTCTACTTGATCCATGAAGTTTTTTTTTCTTTTTCTAGTTTTTATTGTGCTTTAAGTGAAAGTTTACAAATCAAGTCAGTCTCTCATACAAAAACCCATATACACCTTGCTACGCACTCCCAATTACTCTCCCCCTAAAGAGACAGACCGCTCTTTCCCTACACTCTCTCTTTTCGTGTCCATTTCGCCAGCTTCTAACCCCCTCCACCCTCTCATCTCCCCTCCAGGCAGGAGATGCCAATATATTCTCAAGTGTCCACCTGATCCAAGAAGCTCACTCCTCACCAGCATCCCTCTCCAACCCATTGTCCAGCCCAATCCATTGGAAAACCACCTGATTTTTGTATGTTGATCCTGTTTCCTGCTACTCTGCTTGATCTGTTAGTTCTAGTAGTATCCTTATGGATTTTTTTTGGTTCTTTATGTATAGTATCATACATCACAAATAGGGATATGTATACTTCTTCCTTTCCAATTCCAAGCCAAAAACCAAACCTGTTGCCATTGAATTGATTTTGACTCACAGTGACCCTATAGGACAGAGTCCAACTGCCCCATGGAGCACCTGGTAGATTTGAACTCCTGACCTTTTGGTTAGCAGCCATAGCTCTTAGCCACTATGCCACCAGGGTTGCCTTTTATTTCTTTTTCTTGCCTTATCGCTCTAACGAGGATTTCCAGCATAATGTTAAATAGGAGTGGTGATAAAGGGTATCCTTGTCTTGTTTCTGTTCTCAAGGGAAATGTTTTCAGGCTCTCTCTTTTGAGAATGATGTTGGCTCTTGGTTTATTACACTTGCCCTTTGTTATGTTGAGGAATTTCCCTTGTATTCTTATTTTATTGAGAGTTTTTATCAGGAATGGTGTTGGACTTTATAGAATGCCTTTTCTGTATTGATTGAGATGTTTTAAGTCTTTTAGCTTTGTTTTATTATTGAGAGTTCTTTACCTAGGTTGGTATCTAGCTGATATTGTTTTGTGATGTAGACTCTGGTTGTTTTTAATGTTGTTGGTTCTCTAACTGAAGGACTCTTAATATTTCTTGTGAGTTTGGTTTGGTCTTTATGAATTCCCTTAATTTCTGTTTATTGGGAAATATCCTAATTTCCCATATTTGTTAGTTTTGCAGGATATATCATTCTTAGTTGGAAGTTTTTTTCTTTGAAGATTTTATGTATGTCATCCCATTGCCTCCTTGCCTGCATAGGTTCTGTCGAGTAACGAGAGTTTTGTCTTATTGTTTACCCTTGTTAAGTGACTTTTTCTTTTTCTCAAGCTGCTCTAAAGATTCTTTCTTTGTCTTTGGTTTTGGCATGTGTGATTATGATATGTCTTGTTGACTTTCTTTGGGGTCTATCCTATATGTGGTTCATTAAGCTTCTTGGATGGTCAGCTTTTAACTTTTCATGATATTTGGGAAGCTATCTTCCAGCAAATCTTCAAAAATCTTCTCTGTGTTTTCTCTTTTTTCCCCATGTTGTGGAAATCCAATCATGCACAAATTTTTCCACTTGATTGTGTCCCAGATAATTCTTAGGTTTTCTTCATTCTTTTCTCTGATTTTTCCTCAAAGTGGCGCCTATAGATTTGTCTTCGGTCTTGCTGATTCTGTCTTCCACTATTTCAAATTTGCTCCTAAAACCTTCTATTGAGTTGTCCATTTCTGAAATTTTGTGGTTTATCTTTTTGTATTTCTAGTTGCTATTTTTGTATGATTTCTAATTATTTATTTTGACTTTTTGTTCTTGTATTATTGTCATTAATTCTTCTGTTGCTTTGTGTACTTTACTTGCTTTTGGCTATGTTTTCGTTGGTTTTGTCTGTGTTTTACTTGCTTTTGTCTATGTTTTTGTTGGCTTTTTCTGTGTTTTACTTGTTTTTGTCTATGTTTTCACTGGTTTTGTCTGTGTTTGCCTTGATCTCTTTCCTAATCTGTTGTATAGCCCTACGTATTAGTCTTTTGAATTCCATATCAGGTAGTTCCACTTCCTTTACTTCTACCAGAAGGTCATCTAATTCTTTATTTTGGTCTCTTGCTGGAGCCATCTTGTCCTGATTTTTTATATTTTGACATTGTCTGCTGTCCCTGAGATATTTTGTATTATTTTCTTTATTTATTGATTATATGCTCATTTGTTTTGTCCTGCTTCTTTGTTTTGATATATCAGGGCGGGCGATCCAGGTGTGCTTTGCTGGTTGCTTGTCTGGTTGTGCAATAGCTCTCACTACCTTCTCTGGGTGGGTAGAGGAGCAGCAGGCAGGGAAAGCCCTCTTTGCTGTATGATGATTGCTGACATTGCTGAGGTCTGACTGGGCAGGTACTGTCTGCCTCCTGATGCTGGTCCAGTAGCGTGGGAGCATGCTCAGCCCCTTGCCAGATAGGTGGGAGTGTCAGACAGGGAGTGGTGTGGGCTTGCTTCCTACCATTTAGCAGCTGGTTGAGTGGCAGGAGGGGAGGGACAGTGCAGGCCCAGTGTGGTGATGGGCCTGGGCTGGGGATGCTCTAGCTTTGGCAGCACAGCGAGGGTCAGCAGGTGGGGGTGGGGGGTAGGTGGCATATGTATATAGGTGGGGGAAGAAAGAAAAAGAGAAAGAAAAAAATGTAACTGGCAAGTGGGGGTGGGGTGAACCTGGGGGCTGGAATGAACGGGAGAGGTGGTGTATGGGGCTAGGTGGGAGGGAGAAAGATAAGGAAGAAAGGGATTAAAGAAAAAATGGCACAGCAAGAGCTGGTGAATGCAGGTGGGGTGGACTTGGGGTGGTGGTGGCTGTAGCTCTCTACCCACAGTGGTGTGGAGATGCCTGGTGGGAAGGGGTAGAGGTGGGTTATGGGGTTAGGTGGGAGGGAAAAAAAAGGAGGAAAAGAAAAAATAAGAAAAAAGATGTCACAGCAGAAGCTGACGGGTGGGGTGGGAGAGGAACCCTGGGTGGCAAAGGGACAGTTGCTCTTTGTGGCAGTGTGGTATGACCCGGTGGGAAGGGGTAGAGGTGGCTTACCGGGCTAGGTGTGAGGGAGAAAGAAAAAAAAAATGGTGTGGCAGGAGCTGGCAGGTGGGGCTGGGGTGGATCCAGGGTGATGATAGGCTGGTAGCTCTCTAGACCGGTGTTGTGGTGTGGCTTTTCAGGAAAAGGTGGGGGTGGTGTATGGGGCAGAAAGGTGTGGGATAGGAAAGCATGTTTTCTGGTTACTGGGTACTCTATCTCTTGTTGGGAGGTCCTTGAAGTTGCCTTCTCATACTCCCTGTCTGGGGTCATTGCTGGCTGTGTTCCAAGATGGCAATGCTGTGTTATGTTTGGTAGCAGGAGACCTCCACTCCATATCTCATCATTGTCTGTTTTCCTTCAGTTTCTTCTTCCATTTGGTGTTTGATCTAGTTCCTTATGAAGGAATAAAGATGCTTAGGGTTCCAGGATTGACGTTTGTATCATTTTTACTTAGTGTTTCAGGTCTTTGCTGCAGATTGACGGCATGATACATCTGTCTAGGGTGCCATGTTGGCTCTGACTCTAGGGCCTATTTTTTTTTTAACAATGAATTATCAGAATGATGACAAAAACAGAAGCAACAAAAGACAAAACAGATAAAAGAGACCTAATGAAAATTAAATGTGCTTATTCATCAAAGGACATTATTAAAAAAATGAAATGACAGCTACAGATTGGGAGAATATTTTTGGGAACCATATATACAAAAAGGGTGTAATAAGTAGGGCTTTGAACCAGTTCTAAACAGTTCAGTATTGGTCAGTGGAAACAAGGGCCATGTAAGCATTGCATACCAACAAATCTCTTGTATGTTGGCTTTCGACCCAAGTAGGAAACAGGCAGCAGTTCCCCATTCAATGACGGCAGCCAACCATGCCACTCTAAATGTTTGTCATTTCAACAGTCTTGCCAATAATCCAATCTGGGCAGCACCTGGTTACCAATACTGAACATTTTGATCAAGAACTCAATAAATGGATTCTGAACAAAAGGGGGAAAGGTGTGGACCAGAGTTTCAAATACTTATGGAATGCAGACATGCTGTACCCATTGAGGCTGGAGGAACCCTTGAATCTATTGCCTTGAAATAATCTTTAATACCTGAAACAAAGCTATCCCCTGAAGTCATCTTTAAACCAAACAACAGATTAGCTAAATTAATAAAGAATGTTTCCCTTGAGCATTGCATTCTTTTACAGAATTATCTATATGAGATCAAATTGACAACAGCAACTGTAAGGCATAGATGAGAAGTTTAGGGTCCAGTGAGTCTAAGGTAATGGTGATGAAATAATTTGGGAGGCGATAGTGAGAATGGTGACACAATGTGAAGAATGTAACCAACATCACTGTACTGTACATACAGAAATTGTTGAATGGGTGTATGTTTTGCTGTGTATATTTTCACCAAAAATAAAGAAAAAATAATGGGCAAAGGACTTGAACAAAAAATTCACCAAAGAGGATAGTCAAATGTCCAACAAGCACATGAAAAAAGTTCAACATCATTAGCCGTTACAGATGCAAATCAAAATCACATTGAAGCACCACTTCACCCCATCAGAATATCAATTATTAAAAAAAAAAAAATGTAGAATGGTATAGCCACGATAGAAAACAGTTTGGCAGTTCCTCAAAAAGTTGAACATAGAACTACTATAATAGTGAGAGACTTCAACACACCACTCTCAATAATGGACAGAATATCTAGAAAGAAGATCAGTAAGGAAATAGACTATCTGAATGACACTATAAACCAACTAAACCTAATAAACATATATAGAACACCTTGGGAAAGGACAATATAAATTCTCCATTGCACATGGATCAATCTTCAGAATAGACTTCATGCTAGACCATACAAAGCAAACTTCAAGAAATAATATAAAAAAGAAATAAAAGTATTTTCTCCAACCACAATGGTATGAAACTGTAAATTAACAGCACAAAGAAAATTGAAAATAAAGAAACATGGAAATTAAACAAACAACTAATGGATCAAGAAAGCAATGAAATCAAAAGGGAAATCAGAAAACATGTAGAAATGAAGGAAAATGGAAGCACAATTATCAAAATCTATGGGACAGAGAGAAAGCAGTGCTCAGAGGGAAAAATTTATAGCCATAAATGCTTATATTAAAAAAGAAGAAAAATCACAAACAAAAACCTAACCAAAAAACTTGAGGACCTAGGAAAAGAAGAGCAAACCAAACCCCAACCAGAAGGAAGAAGATAACATAGAACAGTGCAGACAGAAATGAAATAGAGAACACAAAAACAATGGAAAAAAATCAGTGAAAGCAGAAGTTGGTTTTTTGAAAGGATCAATAAAACCAATAAACCTTTACCTAGATTGACAAAAAAGGGAGACGATGCAGATATCTAAAGTTAGAAATGAAAGTGGAGACATTTCAACTGTACCTACAGAAATAAAAATGTTCATAAGAGAATATTATGAACAACTGTATACCAAAAAGGTACATAATGTAGATGAAATGGACAAATTCCTCGAAACACATAAACTTGCTACATTAACTCAAGCAGACCTTAAAAACTCCTTGACAAGTGAAGAGATCAAAACAGTATTCAAAAACCTTCCATGAAAGAAAATTCCAGGACAAGAATGCTTCACTGAGGAATTCTACCAAACATTTACAGAAGTGATGCTCCTAAACTTTTCCAATAAATCAAGAAGAGGGAATTCTCCTTAACTCATCTTATGTATTATTGTATGCCAATTGTACTCCAATAAAGCTTTTTTTTTTTTAAAAAGAAGAAGCCCTGAGCATCATCTTGTTACCAAAACCAGACAAAGACAACACAAGAAAAGAAAGCTACAGACCAACATCCCTGATGAATATAGATGCAAAAATACTCAGAAAGTATTATCAAACCTAATCCAAAAGTATATTTAAAGGATTATACACCATAATCACTTGAGATTTTTCCCAGGTTAGATAATCAATCAGTGTAATACACCACATCAATAGAACAAAGAAAAACAACCACATATTCGTCTCAGTCAATGCAAAAAAGGTGTTTGACAAAATCCAGCAACTTTTCATGATAAAAGCCTCAAAAAGATAAGAAGGGAAATTTCTAAACTTGATAAAGGGCATTTATGAAAAGCCCATCATACTTGATGGAGGACGACTGGGAACATGTTCCTTAAGATTAGGAAAAAGACAACGATGTCCACATATAATTTTCTATCACATAGACCAGTCCAATTCCTGTCTGAAGAGTTGGCTTTGGGAATGGTTCCTGTCTTGGGCTAACAGAAGGTCTGGGGACCATGACCTCTGGGGTCTTTCTAGTCTCAATCAGACCATTAAGTCTGGTCCTTTTACGAGAATTCTAGGTCTGCATCCCACTGCTCTTCTGCTCCTTCAGGGGTTCTCTGTTGTGTTCCCTGTCAGGGCAGTCTTCAGTTGTAGCCAGGCACCATCTAGTTCTGGTCTCTGGCTGATGTAGTTTCTGGTTTCTGTCTCTTGGGCTCATAATTACCTTGTGTCTTTGGTGTTCTTCATTCTCCTTTGCTCCAGGTGGGTTGAGATCAATTGATGCATCTTAGATGGCCGCTTCCTAGCGTTCAAGACCCCAGATGCCACTCCCCAAAGTGGGATGCAGAATGTTTTCTTAATAGATTTTATTATGCCAACTGGCCTAGATGTCCCCTGAAACCATGGTCCCTAAACCCCAACCCTGGTATGCTGGCCTTCGAAGTGTTCAGTTTATTCAAGAAACTTCTCTGCATGTGGCTTAGTCCAGTTGTGCTTACCTCTCCTGTATTCTGTGTTGTCCTTCCCTTCACCTAAAATACTTCTTGTCTATTACTTAATTAGTGAATACCCCCTCCCTTCCTCCCTCCCCACTCTCATAACCATCAAAGAATATTTTCTTCTCTGTTTAAACTATTTTTTGAGTTCTTATAATAGTGGTCTCATACAATATTTGTCTTTTTGCAACTGACTAATTTCAGTAAGCATAATGCCTTCCAGGTTCCTCCATGTTATGAAACGTTTCAGGGATTCATCATTGTTCTTTATCAATGCATAGTATTCCATTGTGTTAATATACCATAATTTATTTCTCCATTCATCCATCAGTGGGCACCTTGGTTGCTTCCATCTTTTCGCTATTGTAAACAGTGCTGCAGTGAACATGTGTGTGCACATATCTGTTCATGTAAAGGCTCTTATTTCTCTAGGATATATTCCAAAGAGTGGGAATGCTGGATTGTATGGCAGTTCTATTTCTAGCCTTTTAAGGAAGTACCAAATCAATTTCCGAAGTGGTTGTACCATTTTACATTCCCACCATCAGTGTATAAGTGTTCCAATCTCTCCACAGCCTCTCCAACATTTATTATTTTGTGTTTTTTGGATTAATGCTAGCCTCGTTGGGGAGAAATGGTATCTCATTGTAGTTTTGATTTACACTTCTTTAATGGCTAGTGATCCTGAACATTTACTCATGTGTCTGTTAGCTACCTGAATGTCTTCTTTAGTGAAGCATCTGTTCATATACTTTGCCCATTTTTTAATTGGGTTATTTGTCTTTTTGTTGTTGAGTTTTTGCAGTATCATACAGATTTGAGAGATTGGACGCTGATCAGAAATGTCATAGCTAAAAACTTTTTCCCATTGCTTAGGTAGTTTTTTTACTCTTTTGGTGAAGCCTTTAGATGAGCATAGGTGTTTGATTTTTAGGAGCTCCCAGTTATCTAGCTTCTCTTCTGGAATTTGTGCATTGTTAGTAATGTTTTGTATACTGTTTATGCCACGTATTAGGGCTCCTAGCTTTGTCCCTATTTTTTCTTCCATGATCTTTATCATTTTAGATTGATTTTCTATTTAGGTCTTTGATCTGTTTTGAGTTAGTTTTTGTGCATGGTGTGAGGTATGGGTCTTGTTTCATTTTTTTTTCATTTTTTTTGCAGATGGAGATCCAGTTATGCCAGCACCATTTGTTAAACAGGCTGTCTTTTCCCCAATTAACTGACTTCGGGCCTTTGTCAAATATCAGCTGCTCATATGAGATTTGTGTCTGGATTCTCAGTTCTGTTCCATTGGTCTATGTATCTGTTGTTGTACCAGTACCAGGCTGTTTTGACTACTGTGGTGGTATGATAGGTTCTAAAATCAGGTAGAGTGAGGGCTCCCACTTTGTTCTTCTTTTTCAGTAATGCTTTCTCATCCAGGGCCTCTTTCCCTTCTGTATGAAGTTGGTGATTTGTTTCTCCATTTCATTAAAAAATGTCATTGGAATTTGGATTGGAATTGCATTGTATCTATAGATCGCTTTTGGTAGAATAGACATTTTTACAATGTTAAGTCTTCCTATCCATGACCCAGGTATGTTTTTCCATTTCTGTAGGTCTCTTTTGGTTTCTTGCAGTAGTGTTTTGTAGTTTTCTTTGTATAGGTCTTTTACATCTCTACTTAGATTTATTCCAAAGTATCTTACCATCTTTGGGGCTATTGTAAATGGTATGATTTGGTGATGCTCTTTTTGTTGGTGTAGAAGAATCCTACTGATTTTTGTATGTTTATCTTTTGTCCTGATACTCTGCTGAGCTCTTCTATTAGTTTCAGTAGTTTTCTTGAGGGTTCTTTAGGGTTTTCTGTGTATAAGATCATGTCATCTGCAAATAGACATACTTTGACTTCTTCCTTACCAATCTGGATGCCCTTTACTTCTTTATCTAGGCTAATTGCTCTGGCTAGGACTTCCAGCACAATGTTGAATAAGAGTGGTGATAAACATCATCCTTGTCTGGTTCCTGTTCTCAAGGGGAAATGCTTTCAGGCTCTTTCCATTAGGATGATGTTGGCTATTGGTTTTGAATAAATGCCCTTTATTATGTTGAATTTTCCTTCTATTCGTATTTTGCTGAGAGTTTTTATCATGAATGGGTGTTGGACTTTGTCAAATGCCTTTTCTGCATCAATTGATAAGATCATGTAGCCTTGGTCTTTTGTTTTATTTATATGATGGATTACATTGATTGTTTTTCTAATGTTGAACCATCCCTGCATACCTGAATCCCACTTGGTCATGGTACATTATTCTTTTGGTATGTTGTTAGCTAGAATTTTGTTGAGGATTTTTGCACCTAAGTTCATGAGGAATATAGGTCTATAATTTCCTTTTTTTTTTGTAGTGTGTTTACCTGGATTTGGTATGAGGGATATGCTGGCTTAACAGAATGAATTTGGGAGTATTCTTTTTCCACGCTCTGAAATACCTTTAATAGTAGTGATGTTAAATCTCTCTGAAAGTCTGGTGGAAAGTCTGGCTCCAGTGAAGCCATCGGGGCTGAGGCTTTTTTTGTTGGGAGTTTTTAAATTACATTTTCAATCTCTTCTTTTGTTATGGGTTTATTTAGTAGTTTTACTTGTGTTTGTATTAGTTTAGGTAGGTAGTATGTTTCTAGAAATTCATACATTTCTTCTAGGTTTTCAAATTTGTTAGAGTACAATTTTTCATAGTAATCTGATATGATTCTTTTAATTTCAGTTGTGTCTGTTGTGATATTGCCCATCTCATTTCTTATTTGGGTTATTTGCTTCCTCTCCTGTATTTGTTTTGTCAGTTTGGCCAATGGTTTATCAATTTTAATTTTTTGAAAGAACCAGCTTTGGGTCTTGTTAACTGTTTCAATTGTTTTCCTGTTTCATTTAATTCTGCTTTAATTTTTATTATTTCCTGTTTTCTAGTGCTTGAGGGTTTCTTTTGTTAGTCTTTCTATTTGTCCAAGTCGTAGGGAAATTCTTTGAATTTTCTTCTTTTTAAAATAAATTGACCTACGAGCACTGCTTTCGCTGTGTCCCAAAGGTTCTGATAGGAAGTGTTTTCATTCTCATTGGATCCTATGAATTTCTTTATTCCATCCTTAATGTCTTCTGTAACCCAGTCTTTCTTGCGCAGGGTATTGTTCAGTTTCCAAGTGTTTGCTTTCTTTTCCCTGCTTTTTCTGTCATTGATTTCTATGTTTACGGCCTTATGGTCAGAGAAGATGCTTTGTAATATTTCAATGCTTTGGATTCTGCTAAGGTTTGCTTTATGATAACATGTGTTCTCTTCTAGAGAATGTTCCATGTGTGCTAGAAGAGAATGTATACTTGGCTGCTGTTGGGTGGAGTGTCCTGTATATGTCTATGAGGTCAAGTTGGTTGATTGTGGCATTTAGATCTTCTGTGTCTTTATTGAGCTTTTTTCTGCATGTCCTGTCCTGCACTGAAAGGGGTGTGTTGAAGTCTCCTAGTATTATTTCGAAGCTGTCTATCTCACTTTTCAATGCTGTTACAGTTTGTTTTATATATCTTGCAGCTGTCAGTGGGTGCATAAATATTTAATATGGTTATATTCTCCTGGTATATTGTCTCTTTTCAGTATATAGTGTCTTTCCTTATCCTTTGTGGTGGATTTGACTTTAAAGTCTACTTGGTCAGAAATTAATATTGCCACTTCTGCTCTTTTTTGATTGTTGTTTGCTTGATATTTTTCTCCATCCTTTGACTTTTAGTTTTGTGTCTCCACGTCTAAGGTGTGTCTCTTGTAGGCAGCATATAGATGGATCATTTTTTTTGTCCATTCTGTTACTCTCTGTCTTTTTATTGGTGCATTTACTCCATTTACATTTAGTGTAATTATGAATAGGTATGCGTTTAGTGCTGTCATTTTGATGTCTTTTTTTGTGTGTTGTTGATGGTTTCTTTTTCCCACTTAATTTTTTGTGCTGAGTAGTTTATCTTTACATATTGTCTTTTCTTCTTATTCATTGTTGTTAATTTTGTTTTTGCTGAGTTTATTTTTTTTCTTATATTTTATTTTGATGAGTAGTATAGTTTGTCTCCTTTGTGGTTACCTTAATATGTACCCCTATTTTTCTAAGTTTAAACCTAACTTTCATTTCTTTATATTGCCTTGACTTTCTCTGCATATGAAAGATCTATGACTACATTTCTTAGTTCCTCTTTATTGTTTTAATGCTGTCTTCTTTTACATAGTGACATCACTGTTTCCCTATTTTGAGCCTTTTTTTTTTTTTTTAATCTTGATTTATTTTTGTGAGTTCCCTATCTGGGTTGACATCTGGTTGCTCTGTCCTGTGCTCTAGTCGTGGGTTGAGAACTGATATTATTGATTTTCTAACCAGAGAACTCCCTTTAGTATTTCTTGTAGTTTTGTTTTGGTTTTTAGGAATTCCCTAAACTTCTGTTTATCTGGAAATGTCCTAATTTAACCTTCACTTTTTTTAAAATTAATTTTTATTGTGCTTTAAGTGAAAGTTTACAAATCAGGTCAGTCTCTCATACAAAAATTTACATACACCTTGTTATATACTCCTAATTGCTCTCCCTCTGATGAGATAGCACAGTACTTCCCTCCACTCTCTCTCCTCATGTACATTCAGGTAGCTTCTGGCCACCTTTGCCCTCTTATCTCCCCTCCAGACAGGAGATGCCAACATAGTCTCATGTGTTGACTTGATCCAAGGAGCTTGTTCTTCATCAGTCTCATTTTCCTTGCCTTCATTTTTGAGAGACGGTTTTGCTGGATGTATGATTCTTGGCTGGCAATTTTTTATCTTCAGTGCTTTATATAGGTCATCTCCTTGCCTTCTTGCCTGCACGGTTTCTGCTGAGTAGTCTGTGCTTATTCTTTTGACTCTCCATTGTAGATGCCTTATTGTTTATCCCTAGATGCTCTTAAAATTATTGTTTTAATTTATTTTATGTTTCCTTATTCTATCCTAGCTTCTCACTTTGTTTTGTGTTGATATGCCCAGATAGGCTGCTTGAGTGAGCTAGCTTGGTTATTTCAGCCTTTGAAGGTCTAACGTCCTGTCACCAGACAGATGGCTAGAGTTGTCACCAGGTATATGAGCCTTGGAGTCCGCTCACTTTTCTTGTATGGATTCAGCTCAGGTGTCCAGGTAGTTGGTCATCAAGTGTGTGGTACAGGCTCCGTCCTACGGTCTTAGGGGGGCAGGGGTGATTGGTGTAGGTACAGGTATCTTTTTGCAGCAAGGGGTCATACTCCGAACAAGGCAGAGGGCTGACAACCATCCCTCAAGTGTGAGGAAAGTGTGTCCTTGTTCCCTAGAGTCTACAGGTAGGTGGGCACCCAATGTTTTGGTCATAAGGACTGAGAGGTACCACTTACCCTTGGACCACTGTTGTGGGTAGTTAGGTGATGTAGGCAGAGTCACCAGTCATTAGACTCCTAATGTGGGTAGTTGAGGACCCTATTTCATAGGCAAAGTGGTGTCGAACATCAAACGCACAGCTGAAACAGTCGCAGTCTGCCAACAATGGCCTATTCTCCTGCAACTGGCCCACACAGGTCTATGCAGGGGCAAAGGTATTCAAAGTCTATGGACCATTTATAACTGGACAGGAGCTGCTTCTGTCCTGAGCTCCCCAGCTTAGAGGAGCTGGAAGATTACTATTTCCCTCAATTGTGAATTTATTCCTTCTTCAAGGCAGGGAGAATGGCTCAGAGCATGCAGCAGGACTCATCTCAGGCCCAGGGAAATCGAAGCCACTGATGCCACCTTGGGGGCTGGGGCCACAGTAAAATAAATGCAAGTACTTAGCTTTTGCTGGAAGCGTCATTATTCTCTGGCTTCAGAGGTGTGACTAAGCTGTGTGGCTCACTGTTTTTCCCTGAGGAAACCACATCTGGAACCCTACTGTCGGCCCTGCTGCAGTTGCTCCAGGGAATGGTGTCTGAGCGTTCCTGGAGATTCAGGTCCGATAACTCCTCTTCGCTTCTGAACCATCTCGCCCTCTCCCTGATGCTCAGTCTGTGTTCTAACTTTGCCTTTGATGTTCAGGGCTCCTAGCTTTTCATAAATATAATCATTTCACTTGCTTTTCCAGGTCTTTGTTGTAAGAGGGATCACTGGAAGCATCTGACTACTCCACCATCTTGGCCCCACCTCCTCCCTAGCATTCTTTAATCAATGTTTGTTTTGTCAATTGTTATGGTTTTACTGGGATTATGAAGTCATGAATTTAAGCATATTTGGTGCATTTTTATCCATTTCATTATATATATTGATGCTCAACTGTTTCATCTTTTACCAGTTGGAGACTCTTCAGGTTGGCTCCTGAATACTGTTAACACAACCCTAGTAGTCTTTGATAACCTCCTTACTTTCCGATATAACAAACTGTTTCAGGATCACTTAGCACCTTTGTTCCTCAGGTTTGGAATCAGCCAATTCTCTAAAAAGCATTGGTTCCTTTTAGAACAAAATAATATTTGGAGAATCACCATCTGGGTTCTGGAGGTGCTCACTGTTACTGGGTTGGTAATTGTTTCAAGGACTTTTCAGTAGACAGAACTGGGTGATATTAATTTTTTTTTTGAGATAAAATGCATCATGATTTCATATTGATACTTCCAATTCAAATCTAGGACTACAGGTTTTTTTTTATTAACCTCATATTTTACATATTTATTTTTATTTTTCTACTGTGGAAATCCTGGTTCTCAAAAGACCCCAATATAATTACTCATTTGCTTTTGCTTTACCCTGAAATACACACACCACAGTCTCAGAGTAATAGTACCAATACTAACCATATGATTCCGACAATGGCTTTTAATTTTTTTGCAGTGTGTATGTGTCGCTAGGGTAAGGTTAAATTACTGTTTTAAAGTCAATTTGAATAGTTTCTCTCTGTGTAGTTTATGCTACCGACTAGGTACAGAGTTAGGTTTCTTTGTTCTATTTTCTTTTTGACTTAGAGATTGCATTTTAAAGTTTATTTTTGTTTTAAAATTATGTAAAATATTTATGCAGTTTCAAAGTCAAATTTATAAAACAAGGTATAAGTAAAGGAGTTGAGCTGCTAACCCTGTCTTCCCTTCCCTTCACTCTTCCTCTCTTCCCCATAGGTAACCATTTTTTGAACATTTACTGTCTATCCCTTAATTTATTGATTAAAAAAATAACTTCCTTTTTTTTTTTTTTAAAGATAAATGGAAGCATATGTACACATTTTTCTTCCCCTTGCTTTCTTCTTTTAACAATGTATCCTGGAAAACACTCCACAGTGCTGTATAGTGATTTTCCTCTTCCATTTTTATGCAGTATTCCATTGTCTCAGTAAATATAATGTATTTAAGTAATGTCCTAATGATGGACATTTTGGTTGCTTCTAGTCTTTTATTATTACAAATAATGCTATAACAGATAGACTTGTGCATAAATCTTTTCATAGTTTTCCAACTGTGGAGATTGTTAGGTCAAAAGGTGTGTGATTTTGTTAGCTGTTGCCAAATTTCCTTCCATATGTTTTGTACCATTTTATATTTCTACCAGCAATGAATCAGAATGTGTTGTCATACAAGTGTTCTGAATTTCTTGCAAACCTAAGAGTGGAAAATGGCAAATATATAGAGATTAGAGTTTAATAGTGGTTACTAGGGGAGCGAGGGACAAGTAGAGGGGGAAACCACTATTTAGGTAATATGGAGTTTTTGTTTATGAGGATGGAAAATTTAGCAACGATTATTGGTGATGGTTGCACAACATGATTGATGTAATTGGTTTTATTTAATTGTAACTTGAAAAATGGTGAGCTGGCAAATGTGCTATTCATATTTTTTAAAACAACAAAAAGAAGAAAAAGGGGGAAATGGTATCACAGAGTTATACTTTGCATTTTTCTCATTGTGGGCATCTTTTCGTATGATTAAGTCATTTACATTTATTTTTCTGTGAATTGTTCATTTCTCCAGCACATTTCTCTTGCTATAGCGTGTTCCAGTTTTTCTTCTCTATTTATAGCTCTTTTTATATATATTTTTTTTATATTAGGGGTGTTACTTATTTAGGTGTTATATAGTTTCCCTAGCTTATCACTTTTCTTTTTTACTTAGCTTATAGTCTGTGTGTTTATCAGCCAAAAGGTTTTGACTTTTATGTAATTATATTTATCAATAATTTCCTTGTTTCTGAATTATGAGTCTTCGGGAGGTTTTCTCTATTCCTATGTTATGGAGCTTTTTTTTTTTGTACTTGTATGGCTTCAGGAAACCCTGGTGGCATAGTGGTTAAGAGCTATGGCTGCTAACCAAAAGGTCGGCAGTTCAAATCCATTAGAAGCTCCTTGGAAAACCTATGGGGCAGTTCTACTCTGTTCTATAGGGCTGCTATGAGTTGGAATCAACTCGATGGCAATGGCTTTGGTTTGGTATAGTTTAATTTTATATATATATATATAAATCTCTGATCTATTTGGAATTTATCCTGGGATATAATTAGAAAAACTGACCCAATTTTATCCCGTTCCATATGACTACATAGCTTTCTTTCTTTTTTTTCAACCACAAGTATTTATTGATGAATTGAAAAATACAATTTTAATGGAACAATAGGGCACAACGATGGATTAAAACAGTTTGCTATACAGCCGAAAGGGGGAAAATCCATAACCTTAGGGATTTTAAATATGTAAGTAAAGGACCCTCTGAAGTACCTTTCTAACAGATCAGCATCAGACAATTCTTCCCTTTTATACAATTCCTCCATTACATCAGTTGATCACAAAATCAGGCTGATACTTCATAAAGAATTCATCATTCATTTATACTTCAGCCATCCAGTCTGGCCATTCCCCTGCTCCCTATCCCTTCCCATCTCTTTGCAGTGGCATTCTTTAGCAATTATCTTCTTAAAGAATTGTGTGTACATCCTAAATCACCTTCCAAAGCAAGGAAAGAAGGGAGGGAGGGAGCGAGCAAACAAGCATTGAGTCAAAGAAAGTCAGCCAAGGGCAGATACATAGATGAACAGATTCATACAGACAGATGTTAGGACAGCAACAGCCTGATTCAGTGTGGTCTAAACTAAGCTGATTTTGGAGATAAGTTGTTCTGACTTGCTCAAAGGCCTGTAATGCCAACTCAGGTTACCAATGCAGCTCCTTGTTTCTGAGGGATTAGCAGTGGTCTGCATGAGAAGCTAGGAAGCCAATATAACCAGGCAGCTAATGTTAACAACACATTCAATACTCTGTAGTATAGTCATTTTCTAAGTGTAAAATTCATAAAGAATTTTGTGCAAAATGTCAAGGCACTGAGGACAATCTTTAAACCTCTGGACTGGGATAAGTTAGGCACTTCCTTAACACTAATCTTTCTACTTGGAAAGGTGAAATGAAAAATATTCCAATGCACGTAACACTGAAGCATAAACCATGCTGCAGAGGTATGAATACGGGATACTTTATAGTGTACCCGAAGTTTCTCAAAAAAGCCACGAGAAAGTCCCTAAGAGTATTCTCAGAACAGCCATTCTGGTGGTGACAGTGCCCCCAAACTAAGCAAAAATCCAGGCATATGGCTGTTTTCTGAAGAGTCAATACTGCACTAACAAGAGTAGTCACATCGGTATGTATGCTGAGAATCAGAAGCCAGACACAGTGACCTGGCCAAGCCACCCAGAAGACTTGGCTTTATACCTCTCACCAAGGCCATCACTTTTCAAGAACATCTCCATCTAGCAGCTCTTTAATGACAGAACAGGGTGTAGGGAACCAAGAGAGGGTCACATTCTTCTGAGAGAAGTGCTGGTTACCAAAAAGCTCCTGGAGAGGCAACATCCCAGACCCATTTACAAGTGAAGGTAGAGAAAAACTGCCAGGCCACCAAACAATCCTGCTGAGTCAGAAACATATTTAACAGGCATAGCTTGGGGTGCCAAGTAGAATAGAAGGGGGTTCTGAGGCTTAATAAAAAGCAGGGAGACTGACAGCCTAAGTGGATGGTATGTTGGGTGACAGAGAAGTAGGAAGTAAAGGACATATTAAAAAAGAGGATGAAGGAGCATGCTGGAGCTTAGCTAGAGTAAAGGCAGCAGAGCTACCGTTGACATCCAGTTAAAGAGCTTTGCTGGCAGGTACTTGGCATGACTCCTTCTCTCACTTTCTCAGACTGGATGGACATGTAAATGGAGAACCAGTGAATACATACTCAGAAGAAATGGGCTGGGTGTACCATTCTGTAATGTCTTGTTTACACCAAAGGCAGGTTTGTGTTGACAGATCATATCTGAAGGTCATGCAGTAGTAGTACTTTGGGAGAAGGGAAATGATGGGGTGGAGGTGGGGTGGGGCTGGTGGATAGGAGGACTCTCAATTTCCAGTTCTCAAACACTAAAAAACAAGGGAAAGTTTGGTCTCAGTCGTTTAGTGAAGAAGACAGATGTTCATTTTCTGTTCTAAGTCTACCTTTTCCAAAACCTTAACAAATTCTGTGAAAGACAGGGCACTGTCCCCAGTCTGATCAGCCTCCTGGATGGTTCTGTCTGCAATGCTGCGCAGCTGCTCATCCGAGATATTCATCATGTGTTGCACCTGTAACAGCTCACTGCAAGAGCGCCTGTCTTTTTCCAAATTATATAATGGAAAAGGAAAATGCAGTTTGTTGCTTTGGGTGTTGAGTGGTTTTTGTCCATTCACATCTTTGCTCTTTTCATTATTCTCAATGGTCTGGAAATTAGCCAGAGTTCTCATGAATCCATGGAAGTTTACCTGGTCCTCTCCCTCTGGAAAGAAGGCATTGGTGATCCGGTCCCCCAGTGGGTATATGGCAAGTTCTGGAATTCACTGGAAATTGCTGGAAATCTTCCTGGCTGAGAGTCTCATTCTCTCCTTTGTCCAGGCTGGTGAATCGGCTGTAGAGGTGGGTGATCCGACTGTACAGAAAGCCAGACTCCTTCTTGATCTCCTCATGCTCTTCCTCCCACAGTAACTTGGAGGCCCAAAACCCCATCCCCCAGCCAGGAGCTCTTCCATGAGCAGAAGCATCTTTTTGCGAAGGAGGGAGGGCTACATAGCTTTTTTAATACTGCTTATTAAAATGTTCTCTCTTGTCCCCACTGTTTTGAGGTGCTGCTTTTATCATATACTAATTTACAATTCAGTTGGGGCTATTCCTAGTTTTCTATTATGTTTCATTCCGCTGTCTATTCGTATGCCAATGCTACAATGTATGTAACCAAATTTTTTATAAATAACACATTAAAACTCTAATACTGACAACCTATAACACAAAAATATTAATTCTTTCAAAATTATAAAGATACAGAAATAATTAAATCAATCATGAAAAAAATAAGAATAAAGTTTTATGGCATAAAATACTGTATTTATACCCTTATAACATCTATCACTTTTTGTTGTCATTATCATTTTAATAGTCTTCCCTCCTTTAGTGTAAACTATATCTACGGTAAGGAGCCCTGGTGGCACAGTGGTTAAAGCACACAGCTGCTAACCAAAAGGTCAGCAGTTTGAACCCACTAGCAGCTCCACCATAGAAAGATAAGGCAGTCTGCTTCTGTAAAGATTATAGCCTTGGAAACCCTATGGGACAGTTCTACTCTGTCCTATAAGGTCAAAATGAATGGGAGTTGACTCAATAGCAATAGATTCAGTTTTTTTTTTTTTTTTTAATATCTACCATGCTCATCACTGTACTTCCAGTGCCTGGGATATCTTAAGCTGGACATCTTTATCTATGAAACAGAATGGGGCCAAAAAAAAATTACAAAAACATATACCTTTTAGACTGGCAAAAATTAGAGTACCAGATAATGCCAATAGTGATGAGAGGTGGAGATATGGGACCCCTTAAGCACAGCCAGTAGGAATGTGGACTGTTGCAGACCTTCTGAAGAGCATCTAAATAATATCAGTCAAATTAAGAAACACATACCTTGTGCTTAGCAATTTTTCTCCTGGTGTATACGTGGGGCCCTGGTGGTGCGGTGGTTAACAGTTTGGCTGCCAACCAAAAGGTCAGTAGCTTGAATCCAACAGCTGCTTCTTGGAAACCCTATGGGGGCAGGTCTACTCTGTCCTATAGGGTCTCTATGAGTCGCTATGAACCAGAATCGACTTGACAGCAACAAGTTTTTAAAGATGTTCTTTCAGCACTGTTTTTAGTGGCAGGGAGTCAAAATAACCTGGGTCTCTAATCAATGGGGAATTGATAAATTGAAAAAAAAAAATGTAAGAAGCAGAATGAGCATACCACTTAAACGTAAATTAAAAACACACGCATACATACCAAATGAAAAACATTTTGCAGAATGCATACAAACAAAAGCCTGTTCTTTAAAGACATGTGAATGTTGTTATGACAGTTAGAGGTGACTAGAAGAGGAAAAGCCCTTTCTGAGTGACAATTATGATGATGTACCATGAACTGAGGAGCAAAATGAACTTAATCTTTATATCTCTAGGCCAAGTGAAATAAGTAGCATACTATCAAACTAATATTTGCCATGCCAGCCCAGTGTCTTGAGAACTTCCAAAATCAGCCACAGCAGGCCTAGAACTAACTCATCTCAAAAATCAGTCCCTTATGTTGTGACTGGTCACCAGAAAGACTTCTAAGAACTGGCTTACTGCCCTATAGTTCATAATTAAGCACAGCCACCCATGAGATTTTCTCACAATAGCAAGAATCTTCACCAAAGTGACTTTCTATCTCCCTGTTAGACATAGAAGAGTGTGTGTCTGTGTGTGTGTTCCCGTGCATATATGTATGTGTATAGGTAATTTTTGAAATATCCCTATACTAGTACCTTATTGGAAACCCTGGTGGCGTAGTGGTTACGTGCTACGCTGTTAACCAAAGGGCTGGCAGTTCGAATCCGCCAGGCGCTCCTTGGAAACTCTGTGGGGCAGTTCTACTCTGTCCTATAGGGTCGCTATGAGTTGGAATCGACTTGACGGCACTGGGTTTGGTTTTTGGGTTTTGTTAGTACCTTATTACAATGCAAACAAAAACCAGACTTAGCAAAATAAATAACGAAGTAGAATTTTAGACAAAAGACATTAAAAGGTGAAAGAAATTTTATACTGACAAAAATTTACAATCCACGAAGCATATCACACACCCTTCAGAAGTGCAGCACTGTGCAATACCTCAGGTGCCATTCACACAATAGTCTATGGTTCTCTGATTACCCCTCAACCCCAAGGCATGTCATTTACATGAACTGTGATGTGAATGCTGCCTTGGAGTTTTACATGTGTGAGCCTGGTTGTTGCTCTGAGCTATATAAGACAAAGAGTGTTAGTAACGCAATAATTCCAAAATCATAATGGAAGACCTTAACAAGCATCTCTCAGAATTTCAAAGAATAAGTAGATAAAAAGTAAATGAGGGTATAGATGATTTGAAGACAGAATAACAAGGTTGAAAATAGACACACATACTACAACACACATTTGGGTCCCTGGGTGGCAGAAATGACCAAGTGCTCGATTACTAGCCAAAAGGTTGGCAGTTTGAACCCACCCAGAGGTGCCTCAGAAGACAAGCCTGGCAATCTGTTTCCAAAAGGTCATAGCCTTGAAAATCCTATGAAGGAGTTCTACTCTGCACACATGAGGTCACATGAGTTGGAATAGACTTAACGGCAACTAACAACAACAATATACATGTATTTATACCCATAAACATAATTCATTTTTTTTCAAATAGGCATGGAATAGTTAGTGATATGTTGAAAGCTACTAATTAAAAAAAAAAGTCTCCAAAGAAGAATTTCTATACAGCACATTCTATGACCACTATGAAATAAAAACAGAAAAAAAGTTACACAAAAAAATTTAAAAAATATAATCGCCTGTAAAATATTAATATTTATAAAACTAATTTTGGGTCAAAGAAGAAAATAGATTAGAAATTAATAATTAGACCACTACGTATTAAAACTTAAAGGATGCATATAAAAGTGTTCAGTGAATAATTTATGGCATTGAAGGATTTAATTAACACTGGAGAAAGACTAAAAATAAATGAAATAAACTAAAAAAGTTGGAAAATAGTTAACTAAGGATACAAAGAAAAAATCAATCAAAAATGAAAAAGGAGAGATTAATAACTGAGAAAGTAAAAAGTGTACAAATGATGAATAAATGTTATCAGTTCTTTGAAAGAACAGTAAAATATGCACCACTTTGCTGAGTCTGAATTGATGTTAAAAGAGACAATAACAAAATTGATTTAATCCACAGATACAAAATTTTCATTTTTTAGTAGAATACTATACATAACTTTATGCCATTGCATTTGTAAATATAGATCATTATATTCACTGTCTTCTTTTTCACTGAACAGTTCCATAAGCTGTCGATGATTCATGGCATTTGCCTGCATATATTGAACAATTTTAACAACTTTATCCATGATACTTTCATAGAGTTCGCTTTCGAAAACTAAGACACCATTCATCACGAAAGTAATTTAATCATACTTAGCTGAAAATTTTCTTTGACACATGTAAAAGGTTAAAAATATCTATGCCATAAGTTTGATTTTTTTGGTTATGAATTGACATTTCTTCATAAATTTGGAAGTCCTTTGAGACAAAAATGTATTAATTTGGTTAGTGTTCTTATATTGAAGAACTTATCTAAACCTAATGAAAAGTACTTGGAATTTTTCAAATTTTCTCTGAATTGACATTTGATACTGTTAGAAAGTTCTTGTGTTCTACATGCAATTATTGGCTTGAGGATTTTTCATTTTGTATAACAGTGTCTTAGTTACTTAAACCCAAAAAACCCATTGCTGTCAAGTAGATTCCAACTCATAGCAACCCTATAGGACAGAGTAGAATTGCCTCATTGGGTTTCCAAGGAGAGGCTGGTGGATTCAAACTGCTGACTTTTTGGTTAGCAGCTGTAGCTCTTAACCACTATGCGACCAGGGCTCCCTTATTTACCTACTGCTGCCTTATAAAAAAATACTATAAGTGGATGCTTTAAGGAACATTTATTTCTCACAGCCCTGGAGGCTAAAATTCCAAATCAGAGTCTCAGCAGTGTCAGTTTCTTCTGTGGTCCTCTCTTCTAGTTTCTGGTGATGGCCGGCAATCATTGGTGCTCCTTTGCTACTTATAGATGCATTTATAGAGCTTTCCCCTGTGTCTTTGTGTCTATTCTTCTCTTTTTATAAGACACCACTCAGAAGGGATTAGGTTCAGGAACCACCCTACTACAGTAGGATATCATTAACATAACAAAAGAAAATCCCTATTTCCAAAAGGGGCCATATTTATAGGTACGGGGGTAGCAGTTCAATGTAAATTTCTAGGGGACGCAATTCAATGAATAAGAAACAGCTTTTGTCTTTTCATCACACCTCAGTGTTTTTTAACAGTAGCTGCAAATCAGACTCACTAGGGAAAATTAAAATAAGTAAAAGACAAAAATGAGGTCCAGGGCCAGGCCTGACCCATGTAAAGTAAATCAGAAATCCGGTGGTGGCCAGGAATGTACATTTTTCTTTAAGGTTCCAAGGTAATTCTAATGAGCAGCCAGGAGTGAGAGCCAGAAAGAGCCCTCAACCTTTAGATACATCCGCCAGTGGACCAAAATGAACTGTTTTTCACTAAGGAGGATACATGTGTATGCTCCCATGCTCAATAAGACCACTGTGTTCACCCATGGGTGTCACACTCCATCACTCTTCCAACTAAGCCCATGTATTTACTGATATCTTTTTCTTCCCCACTTCCCCTGCCATTAACCTCAGTTGCTGTTCACTCTCCATTCCCTTGACAAATAGTATGGATCTCCTCAAAGTTCATCAAATTCCTATACCTTTTCCTTAATCAAATCCAGTCTTCTGCTTCTACCCTGTGTCCAAACCAACCATTTCACTACTTGAGCAGAGCTCTACTGCTCTTATTCCTGCTTCTCTCATCGCTTTCTCCCATGCATGTCCTCATTCTCTAAATGACTTGGGACCTTCTAAAAGGCAGGGACCCAGTGACTGACTTTGGCCCTGACCCACTTTGTATGAGGCTGGGTACACAACGGGTAAACTTTGTTTAATGAGGAAATAAATGAACAATTGGCTATTCCTATGGAGAAATTAATAGACATGAAAGAATGCATAAATAAAAAAATTCTTGTTTAATTCATAAATGGAGATGGCTGGACCCTTCCAAGGACTCAATGAAGTAGCTTTTCCAGGAAGAGAATAAAGAAGATGGGAGTTGGGGGTTGACTCTTGGCTCCATTTATGATGGCTGATCTGCAACGTATACTCTCGTTAGCAACTGGCAAATTCATGTAAGAAGTTACTGACTCTTCGCATAGATCTGCTTTTATGCATCTTTTCATTTCAATTGCTATGTTGCTAATACCTGCAAGAAAGCATAAATAAGACCTTTACTCTCCTCCTTCCTATACTCCCCTGTTTACTACTAGTCTGGAGTAGGATATAAGCTAGGACACAGTCAAGTGTGTGAGTCATTCAACAGGGTTCTCCCTGGTAGAGGCAAGGGACTGGCATGGCATCAGTTAAACACAGAGCCATCAAATCCCTAAATCCCCTCACAACAAATGATCAACCAAATAATGTAAGATTTTCCTGAACTTTTAAGTGAATTTTTTTCCAATCCCTACTATTACTTAGGATTTTATCATAACGTTTTACAGGCATTTTATGACCATGGTATTAAGAACTTCTTCCTCTTATTAGACCTCGCATGGCTTTGTTAGGATCATCCTGTATACTACTGATACTCAGGGATTTGGTGCCATCTGTATTTCAGTTATGCATATGTTTTGTAACTTTAAGGACACACCTAATTTCTTCTTATCCTTGGTGTGAGCTATCTATTAAAAAAAAAGCTATCATCTTGATTGTGTTTACTGCTTTTCAAAGTGCCTTTAGATAGATTCTTTCACATGGCAGCTACTCTATGCTTTTGATGATTTCATCTGGCCTCCTCTGAGTGTCATCCTCAGTGCTTGCTTTTTTAAAGCAAAGAATCACACTCTGTTACGTATACTACAGAAAGTAGAAACATAAAATCCAAGAGACCAACTGACATGACTAACCCCTGCAATTACCTCACTGCTGATAAACTTGGAAAAAGATGAGCTCACTAGAGACAATTAGCAGCAGGAAGAAGTGAGTGAGATGGTAAAGAAGAGCTATGAAAACAACCCACCCCTATGGAACTCAGCCCACTGCTCTGTATGCTATACCATGCTACCACTGCTTATGCACTCTTAATTATGTTTTCAATTCGTTTAGAACTTTGTATTGGATTGTCTTAAAGCAAATATGGTAAAAAAGTTTTAGTCATTGCTTCTCTTCAAAAACTTTGAAAACAAAAATTCAGGGCAAAAAACACAAATTGTTCCTGCATTTAAAAAATTAACCAAAGTCTGCAAAGGATGAAGATTCATCAAATATGCTGAACCAACTTCCTCAAAGTCAGCAGAGCCTACCAATAAGTGCATAAATAAATTCATAAATGAGCAAATGAGTGAGAGAAAGCCAACTGAACATATTTTCAGTGAGGGCAGTGCTGTTTCCTCATTTTACAGATTTGGACAAAAGCTGGTTTCTCCTCAATCCTACACTTGGGACACATGCCCCATAAGCTCATGAGAACGCCATTTCTTCTTTGTCTACAGAATATTGAATGCTAGAAAAATACCTGTGTTTATGATGCCATGGAATTCAACACACTTTATTTTATCTTTTGCACACCATTTGAGTTCTGTGTCACATTCTCCTCCCCGCACTGCAAGGCACGTTGGGCACTTAAGACCATTGGAGCTGAATTCATCAACATCCTTCTCCTCTAGGTCACTCATCTTAATCTCCCAGGAGACTGTTATTTAAAAAAAAAAAAAAAAAAAGAATGAAAACCAGTTGGCTATTTGCCAATGGCAGGCAAATCTACCCAGGCTCACAGGGCAGACTCTAGAATTAGATCTACCCCATTCACCCTACCCTACTCCCTGCTTCAGCACTCCTCAGGTGACACCCTTGAACTCATCCACCTCAACACTAGAGTTACAGCCAAAATACTGCCCTGCTGGAGGCTACCCTTCCGGTGAGGGTGGCAGACAAAAAATGAGTAAGAAAAAGGCATGGTGTGTCAGATGATGATAAACACTACAGAGAAAAATAAAAAAGGATAGGAAGTACAAAGTGGGGTTGCAATTTACAGGGTGGTCAGGGAAGTCCTCACTGAAAAGGTGACATTCTTTGAGTGAAGGCCTGAAAGAGGACTACTTCCAACCACTTACACAGAATAATTCAATCTTACAAGTAAAGGTCAAAGGATGAGGCACCCACAGAATGCTCAAAGAAGGGGCCCCAAATGACAAGAAGCCTTAAGCTCCTTCTTCATTCTGTGCTTCTGGGGCTCCTTAACAATTTCCTAGTGAACCAAAGTTGACTGACTTGCTGTCTCTACACAAGTGTCCCCACTGGCACCCAGGAAACCAGATGTCAAGGACAAAGACTGGGCTTGGCTGTTCCTGTGAAGGATGTCCCAAGGCAGAGCAAAGTGGAGGGGGCTACAAATGGGAGTGAAAGTCACGCTATTATTTATCTCCAGAATTATTCTCAGGCAATCAAAAGGTGGTTTCTATCTGTTTACATTCTGTCATAGATTGAATTGTGTGCCCCCAAAATATGTGTATCAATTTGGCTAGGTCATGGTTCCCAGTATTGTGAATGTATGCCATTTTGTCATCTGAAGTGACTTTCCTATATGTTGTAAATTCTATCTATATGCTGTTGATGAGATGGGATTTTTGGCAGTCATGTTAATGAGGTAGGACTCAGTCTACAAGGTTGGATTGTGTCTTGAGTCAATCTCTTTTGAGAAATAAAAGAGAGAAGTGTGCAGAGAGATGTGGGGACCTCATAACACCAAGAAAGCAGCGCCAGAAGCAGAGCCCTTCCTTTGCACCCAGGGGTCCTGCTCCTAGACCGAGGGAAAATTGATGACAAAGACCTCCCCCCAGATGCGACAGAGGGAGAAAGCCTTCCCCTGGAGTTGGTGCCCTGAATTTGGACTTCTAGCCTACTAGACTCTGAGAGAATAAATTTTTCCTTGTTAAAGCTATCCACTTGTGGTATTTCTATTACAGCAGCACTAGATAACTAAGACACCTTCCCCCTCCGCCAGTAACTCTGCTAGACCCTCCTCTGGATCCACCTCTCCATACAGGGTGAGTAGTGCATGATACCAAGGGAGCATGCCCACCAGAAGCCTACACACCCTCCCTTCACCATGCCGGAATTTCTTGCTCCAACAGATCAGAGGGCAGGCCAAGCACTTTGTAGAGGTGGTGGAAGTGGGGAGCTTGGATTTGAGGGCTGGTGTGTTCACACACATGATCACAATGCCCTTCACAGTGAAGGGGAAGTTTGGGTGAGAAAAGGAGGAGGTGGGCTGGGGACCAGAATCAGGATGTCTCAATGCTGCTATTCCCTCGCATGGAACTCTAGGGAGTTTGAAAATTCTAGGCCCTTTAGCTCTGAACATATATTTGTCCAGGAAAGAGAATAGCAACTATTTTAACAGTTTCTTAGCTTAAGGTTTACCTTGTTTAAATATTGAAACATATAGTCTGTGGGCCTCCATTTGTATCTTTGCCCCAGGCCCTGGGCAGGGGCCTGAATTGGGATGTGGGGGATTGGAAGGGAACACAAGGGGCCGGGAGCCTGAAGACACCCAGATGGCTCTCTGGATGGATCTTTAAGGCACTACAACCCTTAAAGATCTAGAGCTAACTTGGCCTGGTCTCTCTAGAGAGTCCTGTTTGAAGATGTACAGTCCAAAGAGCTAAGAATAATTTAAAAAGCAAAACAACACAAAATAGAATCCCAATAATTAACATTAAAGGGACTTTCCAATTTTTAATTTCTCAGCAATACATCTATATCCCCCTTTCTCTTTCTAAAATTCTTCCACACCCCACTCTACTCCAAAACTGCCCTGTCAATGTGTCTATTTAAATTAATTAAAATTAAATGAAATAAAAAATTCAGCTCCTCAGTTGCACTAGCCTTATTTCAAATGTTTAGTAGCTACACATGACTGTAGATGTTGTCAGGTTCCGACACTTAGCGACCCCTATGTACAACAGAACAAAACACTGCCTCGTCTTGTGCCATCTTCACAATTGTTGCTATGTTTCAGTCTGTTGTTGCAGCCACTGTGTCAATTCATCTCGTTTAGGGTATTCCTCTTTTTTTGCTGACACTCTTTTACTGGGAAGAAGGACCTGGTGATCTACTTCTGAAAAACTGGCCAGTGAAACCATATAGTGGTACCATATTGGACAGTGCAGATACAGACATTTTGATTACTGCAGAACGTTCTACTGGACAGCACTACCTCAGAGTATTTCACAGTAAGTGCAAATTAAAACTTAAAGTGTGTTGGGGCAAGTGTGGGGGATTAAGCATTCCCATCTATTTCTTGTGGGTAAATTAGTACAACTTCTATAGAAGGCAATTTGATTATATGGAATCAAAATTTAAATTACACAAACTCTTTAATTTAGAACTTCCTAGGTATTTTCCTATATGTATAATTGTATGTGTACAATGTCATTCACTGCAGCATTTTTAGTGATAACAAAAGACTGGAAATGATTTAAATGCCCATGGTTACATGGATTCTGGCATATCCATAAAAAAGTATACACAGCCATACCCAGAATGGGGTGTTCTATACGCCCTGATATGAAAAGCTCTCCAAGATGTACCTTAAGGGAAAAAAGCAAGAGGTAGAACATTAGGTATAAAAGGCTAGCATTGGAAGAAAAAAAAAAAACATATTTGAATATGTTTGTAAACAGAAAGAATATCTCTAGAAAGGTAAGCAAGAAACTGGTAACTATGGTTGCCTCCAAGGAGTTGAGCTGGGAGGGTAGAGGAAAGAGAGCAGAAGATGATACACTCTCCACTGTATACATTTTGCATTTCATACCATGGATATATATTACTTATTTGAAAAGCTATACAATTAAAACATAAATAAAAACAAGAAAAGAAGGATTCTGAAGTTTGCGTCTGTCTGTGGGGGAAAAAAATTATAGAAATATTCCAGCTAACTTCACCACAAATCACGTACACAAAGCAAGCTCTGTTCAGTAGAGTAAACAAGGCCACTTCTGAGAAACAAGTGGTCACCCTGGTTAAGATGCCCTCACACCTCCCCTACCACTCCCATACCCAGCTGGGGTGCTGATTCCCAGGGCAACTGCACCTGAACTGGAAGGGAATACAGTGTGCCATATGCAGACTGACAGGTGTCCCTGCCCTCAACCAAATGCACATTCCACACACTCTCCTATGCTTGATATTCCAATAAAAAGATTTAATTTTATTTAGCTTTGGGCTTTAGTTTCTATTAAAAGGCAGAGCACCTTGGACAGGATAACACTTCTCATTTATTCACAGCAACAGAAACAATGATTTTCCTATCCCCCTCTGAAAACAAGCTTCAAAAATGAAAATTCAGTGAGGCTGGCTTTAGGCTGTGGAGGAGGCAAGGTATGATGGAGTGGGGGAAGACAGGAATTGGGGAACGAAGAAAAGAACCTGAAGACTTGAATGCTCCAAGACAAACTTCCACATTTCACAAGTGATTTTCTGTCACCTTTCCTCAAGAGTAGAAAGCAGGGAAGGAGGAAAAAATAATAAGGAAAGACTTGGAGTTTCACGTTAAATTATACTGACCTTTTCAACAATTCTAAACTGGCTCATATTGAATTCTTACTAATTGATAACTGTTTATATTGGTATAGTTTATATACCAGGGAACTTTCTCTCCACTGGGAGATGAGTGGCAAGTCTATTTTCAGTCAGTCCTTCCCCTTCTTATCAAAGGAAAGATGAAAAATTGTGAGGATGAGGGCATAAGGGAAAGTGTGAGAGAGAGGACATGAACAGTCAAAGACCCTGGTGACTGAATTAGTGGACTATTCCAGTGATGGAGGATATCAGCCTGGGAGGTGACCCAGGATGCCCTGGCAATAACAGGGGAAATGCTAAACCGATTATTTGGTATTAACTGAATTACTCCTTCTCATAAGCAGTTCCAGAACATTCTGCAACTGGTGAGTAACTAAGGATAGCTACATGCTGTTCATACAGTACCCTATAGTGTCGCTACGAGTTGAAACCGACTCTATGGCACCTAACAACAACACAGTATCCCATAATTCTCAGCATTATCCTTGAAGAAACCGAACTACTTGGAAGAGGGCCCATGATTGGGTTCCAGCGGTGAACATTTTCTCTTTTCTGTCTTTTCTTCAATATGAAGCAGTCTCTGGAGAAAAACAAATAAAAAGCTACCATCTAATGAGAGCTTATTAAGTGCCAGGCACTGTGCCACCCTTCATTATCTCACTTATTCCTCACAACTCCTCCAAGAGGCAGGAACTGTGATTCTTAGTTTTCCAATAAAGACACAGAGGCACAGATGGGGTCAGTAGCTTGCCAGAGCCCAGGCAGTCAGTAAGTGGCTGCTCTGAAGGTGACAAACCGGATTCTGGCCCCACACTGGTCACAGACTGTAAATGTTATGAGGGTAGGAATCACGACGACTTATTCACTGTAGGTACCATGCTGTGAAGATCACAACAAGAGAAGGCGAGGCTGAAGTTTCAGGACAGAAAGCTGGCAGAATTAGGTGGGAATGCAGGCACGGCCATCTCACCTGCAAGGAAGGGCACCAAGGCAAGGCTGCAGGCCAAGAAGAGTCGCTTCAGCGCAGCCGGACACATGGCTGCTGGCACGTCCTCTTTCTCTCTCTGTGAAAGAGAGAAGCTAATGAGCCAAACTGATAAGGGGCACACCCAGGTTGCCCCCCGCCCCGCCACCCTCCTACGCGAATGGGCTCTGTGTTGCCCCCAAATGTTCCTCAGACACTAGGCCTCACACTGCCGGGTTACCTTGGGCCTCAGAAAAGACGTCTAGCCTTGCAGGCCCTGCGGGAACTTCTAACTTCTCAAGAGCAAGGTGAGCTGCTGGCTGTGGGTGTGGACAGTGGGGGCCGCGACCCGTTGGAGAACGCAGCACAGGTACCTACCAGGCACAGCGACCCCTGAACGCGGTGCTTCCTGGCACTGATGTGCTTCCTGGCACTGATCTGAAGGAACTGCGCAAGCGCGCGGGGGGGGGGGGCGGCTTTCGCCGTCCGGTGGCCTGGAGGGGGAGGGCAGACGCCACTTGTCCCCACTGGTCCCTTGTTCCCGCTCTTTCTGCCTTAGGAACCCTGGCCTAAGAGGTCCCCGTGCCTTGGGGTGGGGGGCACGTGAGGGGGAAAGCCTGGAGGGCTATGTCTGCAGTTCTGAGATGCGGGAGAACACAGATACGTTACAAACCAAAAAACCACACCGGTTGCCGTGGAGGTGATTCTAACTCACAGTGACCCTATAGGACTGAGTAGAACGGCCTCATAGGATTTCCAAGGAGTGCCTGGTGGATTCGAACTGCCAACCTTTTAGTTAGCAGCCGTAGCTCTTAACCACTACGCCACCAGGATTTCCTCAGAGAAGTTGAGTCCCTGTTTTCCTGATGCTCTGGTTCTGATAGACGCTCCCTTCCCCTCTCACCCCCCTCGCTTTCAGGAAGTAAAGAAGTGTTACTGTGGCTGACCCTCGCCCCTACTCCAAGCACCTCTGAGGAGAGAGTATCCAGATGCTTACTCTCTGCCCTGCTTTCTCCTGGATGTACACCATCCAGTACATTTAGAACATTCTGACACTTCAAAGTATCTTCTACTATACCCACAACCTCCTTAGACTGTACACTAAGTGGGCAGGGACCTGATGCACATGCATCATTCACCGTATGCCCAGTCAGTAGCACTGTGCCTAGGACATAAACACACTGTCATTATGTGTGAAATGAATGTAGGAGCCTTCTACCTTTGGGTACAAAACTATTAGAATTTTCCCCAATGCCCCACTGCTGCCTTCAGACTTTGCTTTTTTAGCAGCTGCAAAACCCTATTCCTTTGACGTTTATGACTACAGCCTTCATTCCCCCTCTTCATTTTTTGTGGTAGATTCACCAGCCACTAGGTCACTTCTAACCTTTATCAAGTGTTTTGAGCCTCGTTCATAACCTTCCTCTACACCAGCACTGTGCGAAAGAACTTTCTGCAATGATGAAAATGTTCTGTATCTGATACAGTGCTGTAATGGGTTGAATGATGACCCTAAGGATACATTCACGTATTAGTCCTCAGACCCTGTAAATATTACCTTACATGGCAAAGATGTTATTAAGTTAAGGATCTTGAGAGAAGAAGTTTATCTTGGATTATCTGGGTGGGCCCTAAATGCAGTCATATATGTATCCTTATAAAACAGGGACAAAGACTTTTGAGACAGAGCAGAGAAGACCATGAAGACAGAAAACAGAGTGATGTGATCACAAGCCAAACAACACCTACAGCCTTGGAAGAGGCAAAGAAGGATTCTCTTCTAGAGCCTCTGGAGGGAGCACAAACCTGAAGACATCCAATTTCAGACATCTGGCCTCTGGAACTGTAAGACAATAAATTTCTGCTGTTTTAAGTTGTGCAGTTTGTTGTAATTTGCTCCAGTAGCATTGGGACACTAATATAAGTACTCATGAGGCAAGTGTTGATAAAGAACACTTGAAATGTGGCTAGACTGAGAAACTGAATTTTTAGCTTTATTTAATTTTAACTAATGTAAATTTAAACAGCTCCAAACCCTAGATCCATCATCTTGAGTTCTCTCCTCTGCCTTTTGCCTGCTCTCCACTCCAACAGCTTACTACCACAGTCACATAACGAGATACCTAACTCCCTAGTTCCTGAATTGAATCTGCTATTACTTATGCTCTTACTCCCACTTCTAGTCCCCTCAGTACTCTCGATCCCCCTCCACTGTAGCCTGTCCTAACCCATGGCTTCTCAACTTTTTTTTTTTAATTCTCATTTTCCCCCCTAAGAAGCCTTTTCAAGATCCTAAAGGTTGACAGTTGAAACCTACCCAGAGGCACCCCGGAAGACAGACTTGGTGATCTGCTTCCATAAAGATTACAGCCAAGAAAACCCTATGGAGCTCTGTTCTACTCTGTAACATATGGGGCTGCCACAAGTTGAAATCAACTTGATGGCAATGGGTTTGGTTTTGTTTTTTTTTTGAAAGAAGCATTTTCAGACATATTTTTAGACATATTTTCCTAATTGGCCTCTCCCCATGAAATTTTAATTATGTTTATCTGTTTATGTACTATGATTCTTTGAAGGGCCACAGACCATTGTAATATCTAAGATTCCCCCTCCCCCACCAAAATCCCCAAGAATTTTGCCCCTTGTGTATGAAATCACCCCCATTGAGAATGCATGTCCTAGCCCAGTGGTCCTCAACCATGAGCAATTCTGCCCCCTCCTTCGTAGGGAATATTTGGCAATATCTAGAGACATTTTTGGTTGTTACAGCTTGGGAGGGGTGTTACAGGCATCTGGTGGTTAGAGGCCAGGGTTGCTGCTCAACATCTAACAATGCACAGGGCACCCCCTCTCCCCCCATCTCACAACAAAGAACTATCTGACCAAAAATGTCAATACAGCTAAGGTTAAGAAATCCTAATCTAGTCCAGCCAACTAAAGACCACCAAGGACAAACCTGTAGTCTGATGTAGTTAAATTTCTTGGTTTGATGAACTGTGGGGCATCTCACCAAACAAAGAATTATTATAGGATTTTCAGGAAATTTAAGAGAAATTTAAATGAAATTCAAAAAGCAAGTTGTATTTGACATCAGGTCGGAACTGTGAGGTGGACATAGGGTCCTGTTTCCTTGAAAACTACAAAGTTAAGATAGATGTGGAATGTGGTGTCCAGAAACGCCTTATCCGCACCTTTGCACCTGGGTTGGAAATGAAGGTTGCTTCTCTGTCAAAGTGACTTAGATTCTCCAGGCAAGTTTTTTAGTGAATAAAATAGCAGTCATCACTCAAAGAGGAGGTTGTTATGACACTGAAGTATGTCCTTGGGAGAAATACTGCTTTTGTTAACTTGAACCTGTCTTTGTTTGTGTGTCTTCTCAGCCAGATAAATGGCAGAGAAGATGTTAACTCTTTAAGTCAGTTTTGTTTAAGCTGATTTTTACTTTCTCAAGTCCCATCAATACCTTAAATCCTTTGAAGCCATCCTTTGTCCCCTTCCACCAGAAAGTCCTTTTATTTTCTCAACTCATTGCTGATCCAGTTTAGACCCCAGTTACTATCCCTTTAGTCTCTGGCTTATGCACTTGCTGCCTTAGTGTCCTATAAAAGATGAAGCCAAAAGGGCAACACCTGCCCAAAAGCAATGACAAGAAGGCAGGAAGGAACAGGAAAATTGGATGGATGGAAACAGGGAATTGGGATGTGGAGCAAGGGGTTTTATGATAGGAAAAGCTGAGTGGAAGCCGCTAGAACTGCCTCTACCTAGGAAAATAGTAAACCAAAATCAATACCACACTCCTAGAGGGATCGCAAAGATTACTGCCACCATCAAGGACTTGAAGGATGCAGGGGTGGTGATCCCTACCACATCCCCGTTCAACTTGCCTATATGGCCTGTGCAAAAAACATATGGACCTTGAAGAATGACAGTAGGCTATCGAAAACTTAACTAGGTGGTCACTCCAATTGCAGCTGCCATTCCAGATGTAGTTTCATTGCTTGAGCAAATTGATGTCTCCTGGTATCTGGTATGCTGTTGATCTGGGTAATGCCTTTTTCTCCATACGTGTTTTGAAGGACTATCAGAAGTGGTTTGCCTTCAGCTGGCAAGGCCAGCAAAGCACCTTCACTTGCCTACCTCAGAGCTACATAAACTGTCCAGCCCTATGTCATAATTTAGTCCGGAGGGACTTTGATCGCCTTTCCCTTCCACAAGACGTCACACTGGTCCATTACATTGATGACATTATGCTGATAGGACCTAATAAGGAAGAAATGTCAATGACTCTAGACTTATTGATTAAACATTTGCATGCTAGAAGGTGGGAAATTAATCCCACAAAAATTCAGGCACCTTCCACTTCAGGTAAATTTCTAGGGGTCCAGTGGTGTGGGGCATGTAAAGTGAAGGATACGTATTGCATCTGGCTGCTCCCACAACTAAAAAGGAGGCTTAACACCTAGTGGGCCTCTTTGGATTTTGGAGGCAACATATTCCTCATTTGGGTGTACAACTCTGGACTATTTATCAAGTGACTCAAAAATGTGCTAGTTTCGAGTGGGGCCCAGAACAAGAGAAGACTCTGCAACAGGTTCAGGCTGCTGTGCAAGCCACTTGGACCATAGGATCCAGCTGATCCAATGGTTCTTGGAGTGTCAATGGCAGATAGAGATGCTGTTTGGAGTCTTAGGCAGACTGCTATTGGTGAATCACAGTGCAGACCGTTAGGATTTTGGAGTGTTGCCCTGCCATCCTCTGCAGGTAACTACTCTCCTTTTGAGAAACAGCTTTCAGCTTGTTACTGGTCCTTAGTAGAGACTGAACGCTTAACCATGGGACAGGAAGTCACCATGCGGTCTGAGCTGCCCACCATGAACTGGGTATTGTCTGACCCACAGAGTCATCAAGCTGGACTTGCACAGCAGCACTCCATCATTAAATGGTATACATGAGATCGGGCCCAAGCAGGACCTTAAGGCAAAAGTAAGTTGTGTGAGGAGGTGGCCCAAATGTCCAGGGTCTCTACTTCTGTCACATTACCTTCCATCTCCCAGTCTGCACTTATGGCCTCATGGAGAGTTCCTTATGATCAGTTGACTGAAGAAGAGAAAACTCGTGCCTGGTTTACAGATGGTTCTGCACAGTACGCAGGCAACACTGGAAAGTGGACAGCAGCAGCACTACAGCCCCTTTCTGGGCCCTCCCTGAAGGACAGTGGTGAAGAAAAATCCTCCCAATGGGTAGAACTTTAAGCAGTGCACCCCTAGAGGTCTTAGTTCCAAAGGGGAGAATGTTCCCACCTGGAGACACATCACTGATTCCATTGAACTGGAAGCTAAGAATGGTAGCTGGCCACTTTGGTCTCTTTATGCCTCCGGATCAACAGACAAAGAAAGGAGATATTATACTGGCTGGTATGATTGATCCTAATTACCAAGAGGAAATCAGATTGACGTTACATAACGGAGGTAAAGAAGAGTATGTCTGGAAAGCAGGCGATCCCTTAGGATGTCTCTTACTACTTCCATGCCCTGTGATTAAAGTCACTGGGAAACTACAGCAACCCAGTTCCAACATGACTAGTAATGGCCCAGACCCTTCAGGAATGATGGTTTGGGTCACCCCACTGCGTAAAGAACCACGACCAGCTGAGGTGTTTGCAAAGGGCTGAGGGAATACAGAATGGGTGGTGGAAGAATATAGTTCTAAATACCAGTTATGTCCATGTGACCAGTTGCAGAAATGAGGACTGTAATTGTTATGAGTGTTCCTGCTTTGTATGTGTGCATCAAATATTTTTGTTTTCTTTGCTTATAAAATATAAGATGTAAACTGGGCTAGTGTGTTTTTGGTTGCACACATGTTAGTTGTATCATGTCAGATGCAAGTATGACTTTGTACTTGTCTTTATTCAGAGATTATGTATGGTTTGGGGAGATGTGTATGGGTGCCAGGTTGACACCTGTGATGGTTAAGATTGTGTGTCAACTTGGCTGGGCCATGATTCCCAGTGTTTATATGTGATCACCGCCATGATGGGATCTGCTGTGAGCAGCAAATCAATTGAAAGGGAGTTTCCTTGGGCATGTGGCCTGCATCTGAATTTAAGTGAATGTCTGGCTTTTGCCTGCTTTGAATCCTGCAGCTGCCTCCTGTTTGTCTGACCTCCAGTCCTTGGGACTTGAACTAGCAGCTTACCTGCTGATCTTGGGATTTGTTGATCTTCACAGCCTACAGGCAAGAGCCCCGCTCTCTAACCTGCCGATCTTGGGTTTGCCAGCCTCTGTGGCTACGTGAATCAGGAGAAGCCTCTATTCTGATCCATAAATTTTGGATGTTCCAACTCTACAATCATGGGAGCCATTTCCTTGACATGAGTCTCTATATATACATATTCATACACTTTACTGGTTTTGCTTCTATAGAGAACCCAACCTAAGAGAGTAGGTCAGGAATCCAGGCACAGGTTACCTGATGGTTTGCTTGAGATCTCACTAGGGTAAAATCAAGATGTTGGCCAGGGCTGTGATCTCATCTGAGGCTTGGGGTTCTTTTCCAAGTTCTTTCAGGTTCTTGGTAGAATTCAATTCCTTGCTAGGACTGAGGCCCCTGTTTTCTCATTTGTTGATGCCTTAGAGGCCACCCTCATGTCCTAGGCACGTGGGCTCTCAGACATGGCACTTCAGAGACAGCAGGAGAATCTCTAGTCTTTTAGGATGGAGTCTTATATAATGTCAACATAATCATGGAACAACTATCCCATCACCTCACTCAAATAACGTAACCCATTCTATCAAATTCATAGGTCCCACCCACATTCAGGAGGATTATACAGAGTGTGTAAAGCAAGGTGCAGGGATCTTGGGGATATCTTAGGATTTTGCCGCTTTTTCTAAAGGAAACTGGGAGATAGTAAGGCTTGAGGTATGAGCAGCATGGTAGTGGGTCAAAATAGCTCTTTTGTAGTACAGGAGATAAAGTTAATTAGAAAAACCTAGGTCTGTGAAGTACACTAGAACTCACACTTGAAGTTGTACAGCATGGCTGTTTAGAAGGCTGTGTAGTTTTTCTCTAGAGCTCAGCAGCCAGGGTAGTCAAGGGGGAGGTTAACACATTGTTTGATTCAGCATTGGAGTTTTTCCAGGTGAATGTAACCTAAAGAACACAGAATAAAGTTGTGTATAACATTACCTAGAGAACTATTAGAAGAAATTTCTTATAGAGGTCTAGGCTGAGTAGATAAAAACATGAAAAAAGCAGAGTATAATGGGTAGTGAGGAGGGAGAACAGTCCTGAAAATAGCATGTTTTTGGGAAGACAGTGGTTTTGTTCAAAACAAGGTATCTGAAATAAAGATTTCAGGGGGAAACAATTCTTGGCGATGGCACAATTTTTTTTTTTTTTTTTACATTTCGTTGTGCTTTAAGTGAAGGTTTACACCTTAAGTTAATTTCTCATACAAAATTTTTATACACATATAATGTGACAACACACACCCCATTTCTACCCCTCGTTTCCCATGTGCATTCAACCAGCTCTTATCCCTTTCTGCCTTTTCATCCTACCTCCTGACAGGAGCTGCTCATTTAGTCCCATGTATCTACTGGAAGGAAACCCTGGTGGCATAGTGATTAAGTGCTACGGCTGCTAACCAAGAGGTTGGCAGCTGGAATCCGCCAGGCGCTCCTTGGAAACTCTATGGTGCAGTTCTACTCTGTCCTATAGGGTCTCTATGAGTCGGAATCGACTCGAAGGCAGTGGGTTTGGTTTTTTTTTTTTTTTTTTTATCTGCTGGAAACACTGGTGGTGTAGTGGTTAAGTGCTACAGCTGCTAACCAAAAGGTCAGCAGTTTGAATCCACCAGAAGCTCCTTGGATACTCTATGGGGCAGTTCTACTCTCTCTTAAAGGGTCACTATGACTCAGAATTGATTCGGCGGCAGTGGGTTTGGTTTTTCGGTTTTTTTAATCTACTTGAACTAAGAAGCACACTCTTCATGAGTATTATTTTATGTTCTATAGTCCAGTGTAATCTTAGTCTGAAAAGTTGGCTTCAGGGATGGTTTTAAGTCTGGGTTAACAGAGAGTCTGAGGACCATGTCTTCTGGGGTTCCTCTAGTCTCAGTCAGATGATTAAGTCTAGTCTTTTTACATGAATTTGAATTATGCACCACACTTTTCTCCTTCTCCATCAGGGACTCTGTTGTGTTCCCTGTCAGGGGGGTCATTGGTGGTAGCCAGGCATCATGTAGTTCTTCCGATGTCAGGCTGATAGAGTCTCTGGTTTATGTGGCCCTTTTGTCTCTTGGGCTAATATTTTCCTTGTGTCTTTGGGGTTCTCCATTCTCCTTTGCTTCAGGTGGGTTGGGACCAATTGATGCATCTTAGATGGTCGCTCACAATCTTTTTAAGACCCCAGATGCCACTCACCAAAGCGGAATGCAGAACGTTTTCTTAATAAACTTTGTTATGCCAATTGACCTAGATATCCCCTGAAACCATGGTCCTCAGACCTCTGCCCAAGCTACTCTGCCCCTCAAAGTGTTTGGTTGTGTTCAGGAAACTTATTAGCATTTGGTTTAGTCCAGTTGTGCTGACTTCCCCTGTATTGTGTGTTGCCCTTCCCTTCACCTAAGGTAATTCTTGTCTACTACCTAGTTAGTGAATTCCCCTCTCTCTCCCTCCCCACCCTTATAACCATCAAAGAATGTTTTCTTCTGTGTTTAAACTTTTTCTTGAGTTCTTATAATAGTGGTCTCATACAATGTTTGCCCTTTTTCAACTGACTAATTTCACTCAGCATAAAGCCTTCCAGATTCATCCATGTTGTGAGATGTTTTTCAGATTCATCATTGTTCTTCATAGTTGTATAGTATTCTGTTGTGTTAATATACCATAATTTGTTTATCCATTCATCTGTTGATGGGCACCTTGGTTGTTTCCATCTTTTTACTATTGCGAACGATGCTGCAATGAACATGGGTGTGTATATATCTATTTTTGTGTGGGCTGTTATTTGTTGATGGGCACCTTGGTTGTTTCCATCTTTTTACTATTGCGAACGATGCTGCAATGAACATGGGTGTGTATATATCTATTTTTGTGTGGGCTGTTATTTATCTAGGGTATTTTCCAAGAAGTGGGATTGCTGGATCATATGTACTTCCATTTCTAGCATTTTAAGGAAGCGCCAAATGAATTTTCAAAGTGGTTGTACCATTTTACATTCTCACCAGCAGTATGTAAGTGTTGCCGTCTCTCCACAATCTCTACAACATTTATTATTTTGTATTTTTTGGATTAGTGCCAGCCTTGTTGGGGTGAAATGGTACTTCACGATTTGCATTTCTCTGATGGCTAATGATCCTGACATTTCCTCATGTATCTGCTAGCCTCCTGAATGTCTTCTTTAGTGAAGTGCCTGTTTATATCCTTTGCCAATTTTTCAGTTGGGTTGTCTTTTTGTTGTTGAGGTTTTGCAGTAGATTTTAGACATTAGACCCTGATCAGATATATCACAGCCAAACATTTTTTTCCAGTATGTAGGTTGCCTTTTTGCTCTTTGGGTGAAGTCTTTTGTTGAGCATAAATGTCTCATTTTTAGGAGCTCCAGTTATCTAGATTTTCTTCTAGGATTTGTGCATTGTTAGTTATGTTTCGTATTCTGTTTATGCCATGTATTAGGGCTCCTAGCATTGTCCCTCTTTTTTCTTCCAGGATCTTTGTCATTTTAGAGTTTATATTTAGGTCTTTGATACATTTTGAGTTAGTTTTTGTACATGGTGTGAGGTATGAGTCTTGTTTCATTTTTAGGCAGATGGATATCCAGTGATGCCAACACCATTTGTTAAAAAGACTGTCTTTTCCCCATTTAACAGACTTTGGGCCTTTGACAAATATCAGCTGCTTATAGCTGGGTGAAATTACATCTGGATTCTCAATTCTATTCCATTGGTCTGCGTATATGTTGTTGTACCAGTACCAGGCTGTTCTGACTACTGTGGCTGTATAATAGTTTCTAAAATCAGTTAGTGTGAGGTTCCCGCTTTGTTCTTCTATTTCAGTAATGCTTTACTTATCCGGGGCCTCTTCCCTTTCCATATGAAGTTGGTGATTTGTTCCTCCATCTCATTAAAAAATGTCACTGAAATTTGGATTGGGATTGCATTGTATCTGTAGATTGCTTTGGGTTGAACTGACATTTTCACAAAGTTGAGTCTTCCTATACATGAACAAGGTATGTTTTTCCACTTATATAATTCTCTTTTGGTTTCTTGAAGTAGTGTTTTGTCGTTTTCTTTGTATACGTCTTTTACGTCTCTGGTAAGATTTATTCCTAAGTATTTTATCTCCTTGGGGACTATAGTAAATGGTATTGATTTGGTGATTTCCTCTTTGAAGTTCTCTTTGTTGGTGTAGAGGAATCCAACTGATTTTTGTATGTTTATCTTGTATCCTGATCCTTTGCTGAAATCCCCTGTTCGTTCCAGTAGTTTTCTTGTGGATTCTTTGGGGTTTTCTCTGAATAAGATCATTATCTTCTGAAAATAGGGATACTTTTACTTGCTTCTTACCAGCGTGGATGCCCTTTATTTCTTTTTCATGCCTTATTGCTCTGGCTAGGACATCCAGCACAATGTTGAATAAGAGTGGTGATAAAGGGTGTCCTTGTCTGGTTCCCATCCTCAAGGGGAATGTGTTCAGACTCTCTTCATTTAGGATGATGTTGGGTGTTAGCTTTGTATAAATGTTCTTTATTATGTTGAGGAATTTTCCTTCTATTCCTATTTGCTGAGAGTTTTTATCATGAATGGATGTTGGACTTTGTCAAATGCCTTTTCTGCATCAGTTGGTAAGATCATGTGGTTCTTGTCTTTTGTTTATGTGATTGATTACATTAATTGGTTTTCTAATGTTGAATCATCCCAGCATACCTGGTATGAATCCCACTTGGTCTTGATGAATTATTTTTTCTGATATGTTGTTGAATTCTATTGGCTAGAATTTTCTTGAGGATTTTTACTTCTATATTCATGAAGGGTATTCTGTAATTTTCTTTTTTTGTGGTGTCTTTATCTGGTTTTGCTATCAGGGATATGCTGGCTTCATAGAATGTGTTTGGGAGTATTCCATTCTTGTCTATCCTCCAAAATACCTTTAGTAGTAGTGGTGTTAACTCTTCTCTGAAGGTTTGGTAGAATTCTCTGGGGAAGGCATCAGGGCCAGGTTTTTTTTCCTTGGCGGGGGGCCGGGGGGGAGTTTTTAAAATTTCCTCTTCTATCTCTTCTTTTGTTATATGTTTACTTAGTTGTTTTGTCTCTGTTTGTGTTAGTTTATGTAGGTAGTATGGTTCTAGAAATTTGTCCATTTTCTCTAGGTTTTCAAACTTGTTGCAGTACAACATTTCATAGTATTCTGTTATGATTCTTTTAATTTCCATTGGGATATCACCCATCTCATTTCTTATTCGGGTTTTCACTTCCCCTCCTTTTTTTCTTTTGTCAGTTTAGCCAGTGGTTTATTGATTTTGTTGATGTTTTCAAAGAACCAACTTTTGGTCTGGTTAACTCAATTGTTTTTCTGTTCTCTATTTCATTTATTTCTGCTGTAATTTTTATTCTTAGCTTTCTTCTGGTGCCTGTGGGCTTCTTTTGCTGTTCTCTATTTGTTTGAGTGGTAGGGTTAATATTTTGATTTTGGCCCTTTTTTCTTTTTGCATGTGTCCATTTATTGCTATACACTGACCTCTGAGCACTGCTTTTGCTGTGTCCCATGCTGGTAGGATGTGTTTTCTTTCTCATTTAATTCTGTGAGTTTCTTTATTCCGACCTTGATTTCTTCTATAACCCAGGCATTTTTGAGCAAGGTGTTGTTCAGTTTCCGTATATTTGATTTTTTTTCTTTCTTTTCCAGTAATTGATTTCTACTTTTATGGCTTTATGATCAGAAAAGATGCTTTGTATAATTTTGATGTTTTGGATTCTATTAAGTCTTGCTTTGTGGCCTATTCTGGAGAATATTCCAGGTGCATTGGAAAAGAAAGTGTTCTTGGCTACTGTTGGGTGGAGTGTTCTGTGTAAGTCTATGAGATCAGGTAGGTTGGTTGTGACATTTAGGTCTTCTGTGTCTTTATTGAACTTCTTTCTGGATGTTCTGTCCTACACAGAAAGTGGTGCATTGTGGAGCTATCTATCTCTCTTTTCAATGCTGTTAGAGGTTGTTTTATGTATTTTGGAGAGCTGTTTTTGGGTGTGTAAATATTTATTCTGGTTATGTTATCCTGGTGTATTGGCCCTTTAATCATTATATAGTGTCCTTCCTTATCCTTTGTGGTGGATTTTGCTTTACTGCCTATTTTGTCAGAGGTATTACTGCCACTTCTGCTCTCTCTCTTTTTTTTTGCTCCTTAAAGTCTTTATTGTACACTGGGTTCACGTTGAGTTTGTGGAAAAGAGTTCAATTATTTTCACATGAACTGATCTCTCCATTTTGGTGTGTTTACAATTCATTTCAACTTTTAATGTGCAGAACCTTACATTTATCTCTGTCACATTTGCTCTTCTTGGCTTTGGGATGTTATTGCAGCCTATAAGATTCATGATGAACTTTGTTTCTGTCACCCAGAGTATCTGTTAGCAGTTTTTCAAAGTGTTTGTCATCTTCATTCCAAGTTGCCCTTGAGCCAGACAGCGAAGTGGAGAGCTCTGTGATCCTTCTTTCTTTCTTTTTTTTTTTATTGTGCTTTAAGTGAAAGTTTATAAATCAAGTCAGTCTCTCATACAAAAATTTATATACACCTTGCTATATACTCCTAGAACACACTCCTTCTCTTCACCCTGTATTCCCCGTGACCATTCAGCCAGCCGTCTCATCTCTCCCGCAGAGGCTGCCCACATACTCTCATGTGTCTACATGAGCCAAGACGCTCACTGCTCATCAGTATCATTTTCTATTTTATAGTCCAGTCCCTTTCATGTCTGAAGAGTTGGCTTTGGGAATAGTTTGAGTCTTGGGCTAACAGAAGGTCTGGATACCATGACTTCCGGGGTTTTTCTAGTCTCAGTCAGACCATTAAGTCTTGCATTTTTATGAGAATTTGAGGTCTGCATCCAACTGCTTTCCTGCTCCATCAGGGACTCTGTTGTGTTCTCTCTCAGGGCAATCATTGGTTGTTAGCCAGGCACCATCTAGTTCTTCTGGTCTCACGCTGATATAGTCTCTGGTTTATGTGGCCCATTCTGTCTCTTGGGCTCATAATTACCTGGTGTCTTTGGTGTTCTTCATTCTCCTTTGCTTCAGGTGAGTGGAGGCCAATTGATGCGTCTTAGATGGCAGCTTGCTACTGTTGAAGACCCCAGATGCCAGTCAACAAAGTGGAATGCAGAATGTTTTCTCAGTAGATTTTATTATACTAGCTGACCTAGGTTAGGCGTCCCCTGAAACCATAGTCCGCAGACTCCTGCCCCTGCCACTCTGGCCTTCAAAGCATTAGGTATATTCAGAAAACCTCTTTGATTTTGGTTTAATCCAGTTGTGCTCACCTCTCCTGTGTTGCATGTTGTCTTTCCCTTCACCTAAAATAGTTCTTGTCTACTATCTAATTAGTGAATACACTCTCCCTCCCTCCCTCTCTGCTCTATGATGCTGAATTCCTCCCACACTAAGACACTCTCCTTAAACTTACCATAAGGTCTCAATGTCTTTTTTTTTTTTTTTTTGAGGCTCTTGCTTCTGCATTCACTCTGTTCTGTGTCATGTCTAAGCTAGATTTTAGGAAGAAGCCAGCAGACTGTGTTACTTCTCCATCTTATTAAAAAATGAAACTGTGTCCTTCTCATCTTCTCTTGGCTTTGAGGAATCAGGTTAAAGGTACCAAAATATATATACATATTTTTTATTGTGCTTTAGGTAAAAGTTTACAAATCAAGTCACTCTCTCATACAAAATTTATATACACCTTGATATGTACTCCTAGCTGCTCTATCCCTGAGACATCATACTCCTTCTCTTCACCCTGTATTCCCTATGTCCTTTCAGCTAGCTTCTGTCCCTCTCTGCCTTCTCATCTCCCCTCCAGGCAGAAGCTTCCTACAAAAGAACAAATAGAAAGAGAGCAACAGTTGAAACCCCCAGGCACCAGAAGAAAGCAAATAATAAAAATTAGAGCAGAATTAAATGACATAGGGAACAGAAAAACAATTGAAAGAGTTAACTAGGCCAAAACTGGTGCTTTGAAAAAATTAACGAAATCGATAAACCATTGGCCAAACTGAAAAAAGAAAAACAGGAGAGAAAGCAAATAACCTGAATATGAAATGAGATGGGTGATATCACAACAGACCAAACTGAAATTAAAAGAATCATATCAGATTACTGTTAAAAATTGTACTCTAGCAAATTTGAAAACTTAGAAGATATGGATGAATTTCTAGAAACACACTATTATTTACCTAAACTAACACAAACAGAGATAGAATAACTAAATAAACCCATAACAAAAGAAGAGATTGAAAAGGTAACTAGAAAACTCCCAAGAAAAAAAAAAAATCCCTGTCCCTGAAGGGTTCACTGAAGAGTTCTACCAAACTTTCAGAGAAGAGTAACACCACTACTAATAAAGGTATTTCAGAGCATAGAAAAGGATGTATTCCATCCCAAATTCTTTCTATGAAGCCAGCCTATCCCTGATACCACAACCACGTAAAGACATCACAAAAAAAGAAAATTATAGACCTATATCCCTCATGAACTGAGGTGCAAAAATCCTCAGCAAAATCCTAGCCAATAGAATTTAACAATATATCAAAAAAATAAGTCACCATCATCAAGTGGGATTCATACTAGTTACACAGGGATGGTTCAACATTAGAAAAACAATCAATGTAATACATTGTATAAATAAAACAAAAGACAAGGACCACATGATCTTATCAATTGTTGCAGAAAAGGCATTTGACAAAGTCCATCACCAATTCATGATAAAAACTCTCAGGAAAACAGGAATAGAAGGAAAATTCCTCAACATAATAAAGGATATTTATTTATACAAAGCCAACAGCCAACATCATCCTAAATGGAGAGAGTCAGAAATCATTCCCCTTAAGAATGGGAACCAGACAAGGATGGCCTTTATCATTGCTCTTGTTCAACATTGTGCTGGAATTCCTAAACAGAGCCATTGAGCTAGATAAAGAAACAAAGGGCATTCAGATTGGTAAAGAAGAGGTAAAAGTATCTCTACTTGCAGATGACATGATCTTATACACACAAAACCTTAAAGAATCCTCAAGAAAACTACTGAAACTAATAGGAGAGTTCACCAGAGTATCAGGACACAAGATAAACATTCAAAAATCAGTTGGATTCCTCCACACCAGCAAAGAGTACTTCCAAGAGGAAATCACCAAATCAATACCATTTACAGTAGCTCCCAAGAAGGTAAAATACTTAGGAATAAATCTTACCAGAGACGTTCATGAGGGATATAGGTCTACAATTTTCTTTTCTTGTGGTGTCTTTACCTGGTTTGGATATCAGGGATTTGCCGGCTTCTTACAATGAGTTTGGTAGTATTCCATCCTTTTCTATGCTCTGAAATACCTTTAGTAGTGGTATTAACTCTTCTCTGAATGTTTGGTAGAACTCTGCAGTGAAGCTGTCCGGACCAGGGCTTTTTTTTTGTTGGGTGTTTTTTGATTACCTTTTCAATCTCTTCTTTTGTTATGGGTCTATTTAGTTGTTCTTACCTCTGTTTGTGTTAGTTTAATAGGTAGATGTTTCTAGGAATTCATCCATTTCTTCTAGGTTTTCAAATTTGTTAGAGGACAATTTTTCATAGTAATCTGATATGATTCTTTTAATTTCAGTTGGGTCTCTTGTAATGTCGTCCACCTTGTTTCTTATTTGGGTTATTTACTTCTCCTGTTTTTCTTTTGTCAGGTTGGCCAGTGGTTTATCAATCGTGTTGATTTTTTTCAAAAAACCAGTTTTTGGTCTTGTTAATTCTTTCAATTGTTTTTCTGTTTTCTATTTCATTTAGTTCAGCTCTAATTTTTATTATTTGTTTTCTTCTGGTGCCTGTGATTTTCTTTTGTTGCTGTCTTCCTATTTGTTCAAGTTGTAGGGATAATTCTTTGATTTTGGTCCTTTCTTCTTTTTGGATGTGTGCACTTACTGATATAAATTGGCCTCTGAGCACCGCTTTTGCTGTGTCCCAAAGGTTCTGATAGGAAGTGTTTTCATTCTTATTGGATTCTCTGAATTTCTTTATTCCATCCTTAATATCGTCTATAATCCAGTCTTTTTTGGTCAGGGTATTGTTCAGTTTCCAAGTGTTTGATTTCTTTTCCCTGCTTTCTCTACCCACTCTTGACCCACTGCCTCTGAGGACCCACCCTCCTCTGCCTCATCTGCACCTTCTGCTTTTCCCCTTAGAACCCACCCTCCCTCCACTCTTTGTGTCCCTAGGACCCACTCTTTGCTCCCCTACATGATCCACTTTTCCTCCACCCACCGCCTCCCAGGACACACCCTCTCTGCACCTTCTGTCTCCCCAGGGACTCACACTCCCTCCACCTCTGCTCCCCCCACCACCAGGGCCCACCCTCCCTCTACCTCATGCCCCCCACCCTTGTGTCCTGATCCCCACCCTCCCATTCATGGGGGACACAACCCTCTGTGTTTTTCCTCTGCTTCCTGAGCACTTGACACTCATCCTTCCCTAGAATGTCTGCTGTGTGTTCCATGGGTCTCTGCTGAACAAACTGGATAACTTCCTATTTTTGTTTTTTTTATTACTTGAAACCTTATGAATTTAGATTGAATAGTATCATGAACCCTCATACACCCACCACTCAGTTTCACCAGTTATTAGTAATGGCCTTGTTTCGTCTCTATCTCCCTCCTGATTATTTTGATGCAAGTTTCAAATATAATATAATTTCACCCACAAATATTTCAGCACAGATCACTAAAAATTAAGTTATTTTCTCCAAGGCATAACAATTGGTCTCTATTCACCTGGAACAACAAAGGAAGAAGGAGAGTCAGGAATAGGAGGAGGATATGGAATGTGTGGTTAATTGCCTCCATGAACACCTGCCTCCTTTTGTCATGAGGCTAGAAGAACTGAATGGCGCCCAGCTACCATTATTGAACATTTTGATCAAAGATTCCATAGAAGAATCCTGATCAAAAGGGGGAAAATGTAGAACAGAATGTCAAATTTTCATAGACTTGAGACTTCCTGGAGCCATGGAGGCTGGATGAACCCCTGAAACTATTGCTCTGAGATAATTTCATAGTTTTTTGTAGATTCTTTTGAATTTTTCTGTATGTAAGATCATGTCATCTGTGACTAGAAGTAGTTTTACTTCTTCCTTTCCAATTTGAATGCCTTTAATTTCTTTTTCTTGTCTAAGTGTTCTGACTAGATTTTTCTGTTCAAAGTTGAACAGCAGTGGTGAAAACAAGTATCCTTGTGTTTTTCTTGATCTTAGGGGGAAAGCTTTCAGTCTTTCACCATTGAGTATGATCTATGATGTTAGCTGTGGGTTTCTCATGAATGTTCTTTTCATGTTAAGAAAGCTTCCTTCTATTCCTGGTTTTATGAGAGTGTTTTATAATAACGAAAAGTGTTGGATTTTATCAAATGTTTTTCTGCATCAACTGAAATGATGATGTGTTTCTTTCTTCATTACATTAATGTGTTTTATTGCATTGATAGATTTCCTTATGTTGAACCTCGCATTTTGGGACAATCCTGTAAGTAACTTAATTCACATTAATATCCTTACATCTCCATGTTGTTCTATAATCAGCAAAAAGCTGTGTGGGGTTTGGCTTGGGCAAAGTACTATGAATATGTACAGAACTCTAGGACCTCCCTTATTACAACACCGTGACTTATTATAAAAACCAAACCAAATCAAGCCCATTGCCATCAAGTCGATTCCAACTCATTGCGACCCTATAGGACAGAGTGTAACTGCCCCATAGGGTTTCCAATCGGTGGCTTGTGCAGCTAAACTCTTAACAACTGTGTCGCCAGGGCTCCAGACTTGTTATAAATTCACGGAATAAATTCACCAGTTCTTGAAAATATAAAGAAAAAAAAGATAATTACATAAGCAACTAAGTTAATACTAGTTATTTTGTCTGGTTCGCAGCACGGTGTGGATCTAAGGCACATAGGAGAGGCTTTTCAGTAATATGGGAAATGAAAAGAAGTGGATATTTGTCCTTGAACATATCATTTTGCATCTCATAGCCACATACTTTCTGACACTCAGGAGCCTGGGCTGTCATAATGGCCTTTCACAAAAGAAAAGCATTCAACATAGACCTATCTTTTCCTTAATTAACTCACCTGATTCTAGGTTATCTTTTCTTTGTATGGCCAGGAGCTGGGAGGAAAGACTCTAATTGCCTGATTAGGTAATTCTGTGAATGAATTTTATACCACACTCTAGGTTGATATTTGTATTTTAACTGAGGTAACTCTCTGATTGTGGAATGTGTTTGAAAGGCATGTTGTTTGATGTGAAATTTGTTTCATCTTTTTTCCAAGCTTTTTCTTAGCCCCCCTTTTTTTTTGTTACCATGACTCTCTCTCTCTCTTTCTCTGTCTCTCCCTCACACACATACACCACACAAATGGGCACCCTACTTCTGAAATATTGTCCCTTGTTTCCTCAAAATTGTACACACATGGGAAATCTAAATAGTTTAATGCTGGAAAAGTGCCTCCTTTATCTACTGCAACCACCGTCATCCTAAATATTCAACTCTTAATCTCTAGTCTTCACAGTTCTCAGGTTCATTGCTGAAGGGCCTGGTCAAAAGCCTTTGGAGTCAGAAATGAATCTGGCTTCATAATCTTACGTAAAATGGAGTAAATTACTAAATGTTTCTGAGACTCATTGTCTTAGATTCTTAGTGCTGCTATAACAGAAGTATGTGGGAGTGGCTTCAACAAACAAATTTATTTTCTCACAGCTTAGGAGGGTAGGAGTCTGAATTCAGGGCCCGGCTCTGGGGGAAGGCCGTCTCTGTCTCGCTGTTGACTGTGGGGAAAGGTCTTTGTCTCTTCTCAGCGTCTATTCCCTGATTCCTTAGTGGCCGTCATGTGGCATCAATATTTACCCCATTTGTGCTTCCTTCTCTGCGTCCAGTCTGCTATGTTTATATCTCAAAGGTGATTGGCTTAAAACACACCTTACACTGAAATGGTATTATTAACATAACAAAGAAACTCTTCTTCCCAAATGGGATTGCATCTGCAGGTATACGAGTTAAGGATTTACAATACATATTTTTTGTGGACACAATTCAATCCATAACACTAGTAGAAAATAGAATATCTACCTTGAATTGTTGTTGCATTGTGTAAATGAAATAATACACATGAAAAAGCCTCGTCTTGTGTTGCTTTTTGGTAGGTATTCAATAAAGAATGACTTGCAGACTGGATTGGAACACAATACTGAAATCCTTTAGTTTCAGTCTTTTCCTCAGGTAGTTAGCCTGACTTCCAACATCAGATACTAGGATATTGGAATCATGTTATAAACTTCCTAGTTTATGGGGATGGCTCACTATGTAATATAATTTAGTATTTGGTAGAAAGATTTTTGATGTTAAATTCTCCTTTCTGATGGACATAATATTTCATGCTTTTTTATTATGGTTTTCATTATTTTACCACTGAATAATAAAATTTTAGAATTGGAAGTGTTACAAAAAGGTGCTGTTTTTGTCCCGTATGGTGAAAACCAGGCCCATAGATGCTAAGTGTTTGATATCTCCTGTTTAATTAGTAAAAGATCAAAGACTAAATCACTAATTTTCACATAACTAGTTAGTGGCAAATAAATGTTGTTTAATTTAAAAACAATAACTGCAAATTAAAAGTTGCTTGCCCAACTTTGTAGAATCAGCTGGTAGTGTCCAGGTAAGCCCTTTGAAATGTGCACTATACTGTTAAAATGTGAGAGTTGGTAATGGTGACAAGTGCTATAATTGTAACCAATATGATACGCTAGTTATTGCTCTGTTCAGCATTAGAGATCAGCCATCATGACTCAAACTAAGAATCTTCTATTGTACCATTACAGTGCTTCTGGGTGATAGTTTGCCTTTGATTTTTGCTGGTCACTAAATCACTCCTCATAGGAGCCTGGCAGTGCAGTGGTTAAGCGCTCTGCTGCTAACTGAAAGGTTGAGGGGTTGAACCCACCACCTGCTCCATGGGAGAAAGATATGGCAGCCTGCTTCCATAAAGATTAAAAAAAAGGGGTTGAACCCACCACCTGCTCCATGGGAGAAAGATATGGCAGCCTGCTTCCATAAAGATCACAGCCTTTGAAATCCTATGTGGCAGTTCTACTCTGTCCTATGGGGTTGCTTTAAGTCAGAATCGACTCGATGGCAAAGAGTTTGGTTTTTGGTTTAAATCACTCCTCACTGGTTTAAATCACTTGGTGATTTAAAATTTAAATTATTTGGTTTAAATCACTCCTAGGAGTGGTGATGACTTTTGCCAAATTTTTCTTCCCCTTGGCCACTTCCAACTGTAGCTAATACCTCACATTTATTTATTTTTATTGTACTTTAGATGAAGGTTTACAGAACAAACTAGTTTCTCATTAAACAGCACACATATTATTTTATGACATTGGTTAACAAATCCATGACATGTCAATACTCTCCCTTCTAGACCTTGGGTTTCCTATTACCATCTTTCCTGTCCCCTCCTGCTTCCAGTCCTTGCCCCAGAGATGGTATGCCACTTTAGTCTCATTTTGTTTTATGGGCCTGTCTAATCTTTGGATGAAGGACAAATCTCTGGAGTGAATTCATTACTGAGCTAAAGGGGTGTCTGGGGGCCATACTGTCAGAGTTTTTCCAGTCTCTGTCAGGCCAGTAAGTCTGCTCTTTTTTTATGAATTAGAATTTTGTTCTAAACGTTTTTCCAGCTCTGTCCAGGACCCACTATTGTGATCCCTGTCAGAGCAGTCAGTGGTGGTACCTGGGTACCATTTATTTGTACTGAACTCATCTGGTGGAGGCCGTGGCAGTTGTGGTCCATTAGTCCTTTGGACTCATCTTTCCCTTGTATCTTTAGTTTTCTTCATTATCCCTTGCTCCTGAAGGGATGAGATCAGTGGAATATCTTAGATGGGCACTGACAGGCTTTTAAGACCCCAGATGACTAATAGCTCACATTTTAAGGTGAGGTGACTGAAAATGGAAAAATTTCACTCTTAAAGAAGAAAATAATTCTCCTCCTCCTCTTTTACCTCTTCCTACTACTTCTTACCCTCTCTTTTTTCTTTTCCCTCTCCTTCATTAAATTAACATCTCAAATTAGCAAAAAGACTATTATAAGGATATGGTCTTTTCTTAGCTCGTATACATCGAGAAATGAGATTACTTTCTAAAAAAAAAAAACCTCATACAGTAAGTTAATAATACTAGTAAGTACTAGCTTTGTGAATTACACTGATCAGGCAGGAAGGCACGAATGAGGAGAAAGGAACCCAGCACATTTTTCTTGTGGTGACTTTAGTAGAGCAGATTGGAGTATCTTTCCTCAAACTCTGAGAATCCAGAATTAGGGTATCCATGATGTCCAAACCATCATAATAAAAAATAAGAGATTCAATTAATGGAACACCTCTTTTTTGGTCTACATAATAAGAAACTATGGGTTTGACAAAATTTTTTTTTATTGTACTTTAGATGAAGGTTTACAGAGCTAACAAGTTTCTCATTGAACAGTTAATACATATATTGTTTTATGACATTGATTAACAACCCCACAACATGTCAACGCTCTTCCTTCTAGACCTTGGGTTTCCTTTTATCAGCTTTCCTGTCCCCTCCTGCCTTTTAGCCCTTGCCCCAGGGATGGTGTGCCCCTTTACTCTTGTTTTGTTTTATGGGCCTGCCCAATCTTTGGCTGAAGGGTGAACCTCAAGAGTGATTTCATTACTGAGCTGAAAGGTGTCCAGGGGCCATACTGTCAGGGTTTCTCCAGTCTCTGTCAGGTCAGCAAGTCTGGTTCTTCTTAGTTAAAATTTTGTTCTACATTTTTTCTCCAGCTCTGTCCAGAACCCTCTATTGTGATCCCTGTCAGAGAATAGTCAGTGGTGGTATCTGGGCACTATCTAGTTGTACTGGACTCAGCCTGGTGTAGGTAGTGGTAGATGTGGTCCATTAGTCCTTTAGATTAGTCTTTGCCTTGTATCTTTAATTTTCTTCATTCTTCCTTGCTCCCGAAGGGGTGAGACCAATGGAGTATCCTAGATGGCTGCTCACCAAGGTAGAACGTAGAACATTGTCTTTATAAAGTATGTTATGCCAATTAAGCTAGATGTTCCCCGAAACCATGGTCCCCACAGCCCTCAGCCCAGCAATTTGGTCCCTCAGGGAGTTTGGATGTGTCTATGGAACTTCCATGATCTTGCCTTGTACAAGTTGTGCTGGATTCCCCAGTACTGTGTACTGTCTTACCGTTCACCAAAGTTACCACTTATCTATTGTCTATCTAGTGTTTTTCCATCCCCATTGCTCCCTCCCCTTGTACCATCAAAGGTTGTCTCTTTTTGTGTGCAAACCTTTTCAGTGCGGTAGTGGTCTCGTACAATATTTGTCCTTTTATGATTGACTTATGTCACTCAGCATAATGCCGTCCAGATTCATCCACGTTATGAGATGCTTCACAGATTCATCATTGATCTTTATCATTGTGTAATTCTCCATTGTGTGTATGTACCACAGTTTGTTTATCCATTCTTCTGTTGATGGGCAACTAGGGTGTTTCTATCTTTTTGCTGTTGTAAACAATGGTGCAATGAACATGGGTGTGTGTATGTCTATTTTTGTGAAAACTCTTATTTCTCTAGGATATAGTCCTAGGATATATTCTATGCTCTGATCTCAGATTTGAACTAGAAGTTGTAGAGAAAACAATAAAAACAGTGTGTGAGATGTTCTAGCTTTTATTTTTCTTTTAACTTTAGCAAAATACTTCCTTTGAACACCAATATTAATGCAAAAACAAACAAACAACTCAAAAATTTTTAACAGCATCAGAGATTTTTATTAAGTAAGCTATCTTTGTCTCTTTTTTTGAAAATAGCTTACTAGACAACTTTCGGTATGAAAGGTGAGGCTCAGAGGCTGAAGGCTGGAAGACGTAAAAGCTTTGCATCATCATTAACCTGGATTTGGAGATGGTGCAAACATTAACAGACTGAAAGGAAAGGGCAGAAAGAGTTGAGTTGACGGGATTCTTCAGAGAACAGTGGCTGGTGAGAAATCCACAGGGGTAGGATGGCCAATGTCTTTTAAGAATAGAAATGCATATTATTCATGTTAATAGTGCATGTGTGTGTGTGTATGAGTGTGGTGTGTTTCTGGCATGTAAATACTTTTTGTTGTCCTTGAACTTTGGACAATCGGCTACACATGTAACCTTGTGTTGAGTGCACCTGGGGAATGAGAGAGGAGGACAGGGCAATGTCTCGAACGGTGTGTTGTGATGCAGAAAAGAGGGTGCACACAAGGGTTGGCAACATAAACCATGTAGTGTCTGAAATCAGCAGAAACTGTGACTCAGACCCAGAGGTGCTCAGCTCCTTCTTAAATCCTAATACCCAAGAAGCCTATAGAAAATCTGGAAGGTTCTGGGTCTACTGTATACATGTGGCATACATTTAACCCAATTATATTCAAATTTGAAGGATATGGTAGCCTCAGTGGACACATCCCAGTTCAATAATCACTTCTAATAGAAGGCGTGAAACATGGAATGTTTGAAGCTTTGGCCCATGTGCACTAACATAATTTCAGAAGTATTTGTTTTCAAAACTAATGGTGAATAACATTACACGTACTTGCTTCAAACAGTGTACCTCTTCTACTATTCCTAAACAAATTCATTGAGAAGAAGGCTGAGCTTATTCTCTGACTACAAGTATTGTTTTGAATTAAAAAACAAAACAAAACACAAACAAACAGGTAGGCCAAGGGCCACATTTGGCATGCTGATGTGTTGTGTTTGGCCAAAACATTAAACGTGTAATTTGGCTGCTTTTAAAGAAGTCATGCATTCTCCAGTTTGCTTCAGCTTCCACCACTCCTTATTATATCACCTCTAGCCACATCATTAAAAAAAAAAAAATTTTTTTTTTTTTAATTTAATCTGCCTGATTCATGAAGATATATGAGTTTGCAATTTATGGATCAAAAAAATTCAAAATATCTAGATGAATAAGCAAAAATATAGTTTTCGGATTTGGGTAAACTTTGACCATGTAAAAGCCTGAACTTGGTTAAGTGGAACCATTTGGATGAATGCCAGTATAATTGCCATGACCCTGGTTGCAATTATGGACCCATCTGAAGTTATCTTCGTTGACATAGATTGCCTAATGTTGGTCTCTTTCACAAAGCTGGTGTCCTTTCCTCCTCTATTCAGTGCCCACAGGACACTTTACCCTACCTCTCTCTTCAGTACTCAGCAGTCCTGGGAGTCCATGCCTATTTGTACAATCTTCCTTCACAGCAGAACCTTGCTCATACTCTGCCTCTCTGGATTTAAGGGTCTGGCCACACCAGTTCTGCCTGAGAGACAGCTGATGATTTAATTCCCTATAAGATATATATATATATATATATATATATATATATATATATATATTTAAGGTAACCTCCGGAGCCCTGATGTTGCAGCAGTTAGGAGCTTGGCTGCTAACCAAAATGTTGGCAGTTCAAATCCATCAGCCTTTCCTTGGAAACACTATGGGGCAATTCTATTCTGTCCTATAGGATCAGTATGAGTTGGAATCAACTCAATGGCCATCCGGTAGGGTAAACTCCATTTTCAAAGTGCTGCAGATTTTGGTGTAGGAAAAGCCACCGGAAGTCCTCTCTATGGGAGGTTTTTAACTTAAAAAGCACTAGCTCTAATTTTAAATACTGGCTGGTGTTAGAGTAACAGACTCTTAGGTGAGTGTGGGAGGCCCGAAATGACCAAAGTCACTGTTGGAACTATTCATCAACAAAGCCCCAATCTGGGCTCTTTCAGAACCTTGCTCTACCTGAATAATAGCCAGTTATATTATTTGTTCTTATGTTGGCACACTCTGCTCCCGGCCTGTCAAAAACATGATTGTTTATTTATATTTTTTTCTCCAATACTAAGCCATCTGTGCCTGGCTTACAAGACTGCCCAATACTGTTCAAGGAAGAAAAGAAGAAAGGAGGAAGAGAGGGAGGGAGGAGAGAGAAAGAAAACCCATTAAGACCAGTCCCTCCTGGGAATCTCATTGTTATTGTCTTAAGTACTCACCTACATGAATGAAAATTGTGATATTTCCTTCTTGAGCCTGGTTAAATGTAGGGGGTCATTGATGCGGAAAAAAAAATTACTCACGATTTTCTCAGAATGTCAACATAAGCCATCCTTAAAGCTTGGGTAGATTAGGTTGCAAGTCAGGACTGGTAGGTGCTGGGATGCTATCTCACAGCCTGCTGTCTCACGGTCTCTGTAATTGTTAATATAGATGGCTGGTTTTCATTAGACTTGAATGGGTTAGATTTAGTCCTGCCTGGTTCTCTTCTTGACCAGGTGATACCAGAGTTTACATTGTTTTGACCAAAACATGAAGAGACATAAATAATTAATTATTACGTGTAAAATAAATGTCTGGACAGTTACATTACAAATGCCAATCAATTTACATGGCAGGGAATAATAGTTGAAATAGTCATAGTTAACACTTCTTAAGTTCAAATGGGTAACAGGTATAAAGTTTCGATTTGAACCAGGCAGCCAGGCAGAGTGGGTGTGTCATCTTTTACCCACTCACGACTTTACATAGCTACATTGTCTTCTCTTGTCCTTCCACTTAATTTCACCACTTCAGACCCGGCAGCACACAGGGCCACCCACACCCACAGTTCCCAGATCCTATATCTCACCTTGACTGAGAATTCAGTCAAGAATGCAGGGCCTGGGAAAACGTTGAAGAAGGGAAGGTGGAGTAATTGGGGAATGACATCACACAGTGGTCTTTTCTCTTGCTGGCCTCTATGTTAGTTACCTAGTACTGCTGTAACAGAAATAACACAAGTGGGTTGACTTAACAAGCAGAAATTTATTTTCTCTCAGTTTAGAAGGCTATAGGTTCGAAATCAGGGCTCCAGCTCAAGGGGAAGGCTCTCTCCGTTGGCTCTGGGGGAAAGGTCCTTGTCTCTTTTCTGCTTCTGTTCCTTGGCTCTATGGTGATCTTCATGTGGCTTGCCATCTACCTTTCCCCATCTATGTTTTTCTTGCTAGCTTGCTTTTTTATACCTCAAAAGAGATAGGTTTAAGACATAGTGTACACTAATACTGGCTTATTAACATAACAAGGAAAATCCGTTCCCAAATGGAATTATAACCAGAGGTATAGGATTTACGGCACATATTTTGGGGGGACACAATTCAATCCACAACAGCCCCAATGCCTGACTTCCAGCTCAGGCCCTGCCTTACAGATGAAACCTCCAGCCCCAACTCACCTCTTCACTGACTTCATCTAGAAACCAAGGTGACTGCTCAGATTTAGTGTCTCAATTTGAAATTGAAGGTAGTACAAATTAACACCTTGACAGAACTGGCTTGGACATGAGCTTCACATCACTGCCTGACAAGGACCAGATTATTTTTCCCAACAAAATGGAAGCCTTGAAACCTGCTCGTGCCCAGGCAGCATCGACCTTGAGAATGTTTAGCCTCTTCTCTTAGTGTCAGGCTTATTCTTTGCGGAAAATCCACTCAGATGATTAGTTGAATACCCACAGAAGAAAACTCAGCTTGAATGAGGAATGCCACATTGCAATGGGGCTGTGATCCTTCCGGAAAATAAGTATTAAATATGAGATTGTGCATCAGGCTGGAAAACACCTGATGAGATAAATGCCTGTTCTTCTGTAATTGCTTTGGGAGGCTCCTGTGCATTTGTCCATTGGGAATTCTGTCCCCAGACACCAATTAACTCTGTTCTTGAAAGCTGCTGGGATTTTCTTCCAAATTCCAGAGTAATTATTTATTCAGGTGGAAGGAACTTTTGACTTTAGGGAATAATGATTAAGCCCCTTAGTATTGCATGTGAGGAAACTGAGGCTCAGCACAAGGTCAGTTAGGGGCAAATCAACGTTTCCAAGAAACTGACCTCAAGGCAGTCTACCACTACCTTCCTTTACACATAGATCTAAGGCCTGCTGTATCTCTTTCCATATGGCATACAAGGATTATTGCCCACCAGCACCCTCCAGGATTCCTCTACCCACTCAGATATTCTCATAATGAAGATGAGGACACAGAAAGTACTCAGAGAAAATGGAAGAGCATACGCAAGTCTTCAAACTAAGGAAACCTGACTTGTTGCTTTGATAATTTTTTGCAGTTGGAGCTCAAGACCCCTGAGGGTTGGTGTGTCAGCAGAAATAAGACACGATGACAGAGATCATTTCTCCATTGCTTTAAGGATATATATATGAGGAAAGGATGCATCAGGTGATAAGGTTGATATGCTCACCTTGTTCTGGGGTTTGTGTGGCCACAGTAAGGCAGGTGAGACCATCTCCATGGTACCTGGGGGACTCTGTGGTCAATAATAGGATGGGTCATGGTCAACCTGGAACTCAGACGGTCCCTGGGGTAAGAAGCTGTAATACTGTGGGCAAAACCCTATGCTTTTGTAAGTCGCTTTTTAGTGTACATCCATAAGTCCTGTGGCACAGTCAGAAATCTAACACCTGTCCAAGATGGTAGATGTGGGTAGAGCAGTAATGACAGGGTAGTTTGTTTTGTGTTTCAGGGACTGTGGCTTGGGCATTAATTACATGACTTTCTGGAATATAGTGACTAAAAGTGCTGCTCACATAAGTCCCAGCAGTGCTAGGAAAGGTAAGGTACTGTGGATCCAAGGTCTCTCCTCTCTTCACTGTTATATCTTTTACTTGAAATAAGTAAATGCTGTACCAACTTTTTATGTCTGAGTATCTAATGTATGCTGAGCCACCGCTCATGGAGTTCTTATGCTCCAGAAATTGGGCTGGCAAACAGGTTAATGACAGTGAGAAAAATAAGGGAAAGAATAAGAGCACTATTTACTTGGGTGATTGGATGCAAGACAATAGTACTTATTGGTGGAGAGCTGTGGACCACGTGCAGAAAGAACCAGTATTTGGGTGAACTGGAGGGGTCTTCAGGTAGATAAGGAAGGAACATCAAAATGAGTGGGAGTTCAGGAGGTGGAAGGTGATAGCTTGAAGACGGGGAATCAGAGGTGAGAATTCTCCAGTGCGCGTGCAGGATTCCGAGAGGAAAACCTTTCTTTTCTCTTTGTAGTATTTGTGAAGCACCAGGTCTCTGCTGCCTACCTTACAAAATTGTTAGCTAGTGGACAAGCCCATACATCACTCCTGATATTGCTCATACTTCCCACTCAGAGGAGAAGCATCCTAGGACACACACATACACACATGATATCAGAGGAAAACTAGAGGAAGTAATAGATTTATCTATACAGTTTGTCTTTCCTAAATATGGATAAAAATATGGATAGAAAACTAAAAATCATCAGATGATGAGAACATGTATCATGAAAGAGAAATAAACAGCAGAACAAGTGATTGCAGAAAAGAATGTTCAGGAAACAAGAAATAATTAAAAAAGAGGGAGACAAAAAAAAAAAGAAGAAATCTTACTAATATGTTTAGAATTGAGAAGATGTTGCATGCTGTGATGGTTGAGATTGTGTGTCAACTTGGCTGGGCCATGATTCTCAGTGTTTATATGTGATCACTCCCATGATGGGATCTGCTGTGAGTAGCCAATCAGTTGAAAGGGACTTTCCTTGGGGGTGTGACCTGTATCCAAATATAAGCATATGTTCTGGCTTTTTGCTCAATCTGGATCCTTCAGCTCCCTCCTGTTTGTCTCACCTCCAGTTCTTGGGACTTGAGCTATCAGCTTATCTGCCAATCTTGGGATTCATTGATCTTCATAGCCTGTGAGCAGATCCCTGCTCTCTGACCAGCTGATCTTGGGTTTGCCAGCCCCTGCAGCTACTTGAATCAGGAGAAGTCTTGTGGTCTTAACTGCCAGTCTTGGGATTCATCAATATTCAGAGCCCGTGAACAAGAGCCCTGCTTTCCAACCTGATGATCTTGGGTTCACCAGCCCCTGCAGCTACGTGAATCAGGGGAAGCCTCTATCCTGATCCACAGGCTTGGGATGTTCTAGCATCTACAATCACGTGAACCATTTCTTTGATATAAATCTCCCTCTCTCTCTATAAATATATACATATATATTTATATATTACTGTTATATATATATGGAAACCCTGATGGCGCAGTGGTTATGTGCTACGGCTGCTAACCAAAGGCTCGGCAGTTTGAATCCACCAGGCACTCCTCGGTAACTCTATGGGACAGTTCTACTCTGTCCTATAGGGTCGCTATGAGTCAGAATCGACTCGACAGCACTGGGTTTATTTATTTATTATATTTATATGCTTTACTAGTTTTGCTTCTCTAGAGAACTCAGCATAAGACACATGCATAGATCATGAGCAAGGTACTTTGATAAATTTGCATTTTTTTAAAAAAGCAATCCTTCAGCATGTAAAGTAAAATGACAAGGTGATTAAAAAAATAAAATATCTAAGGGATATAGAGATTCAATCTATGACATCCAAAATATGCTTAACAAGGAATCTAGAAGGAGACAAGAGGTCTAATGGCAAGAGGAAATTATCAAAGAACATCTATAAATATTTTTTCTTCTAGAGCAGTAGGAAACAACAAATCCTAAGCTCACAAGGGCACAACATAGATTGTGGAAGATGAAATATGTTTATCTCTAGTTATTGTGAAGAGAACTAGAGAATTTCAGAGGAAGGAGAATCTATTAAAATTTTTCATAGGGGGAACAAAATGACACCCATCAGAAAATGAGAATTAGACTGACATCAGTGTACTTATCAACCATGTTGAACCTGAGAAAGCATTTCGAAAGTCTGAGAGAATGATTTTCAACCTCATTCCTCTCTACTGACAAATTATCAATCAAGTGAGAGAGCAAAAGAAAGGTATTATGAGACATAGAAGAGCTCAGAAAGTTCACTTTCTGTACACCCATCCTAAGGAAGTTACTTGAGACTATACTCCAGGAAAGAAGAATAAGAAACAAGAAAGGAGACATGTAACCCAGTACACAATGGAACTGACCTAGGATGGGCCAGTTGACCTCCCATAGGACATCATCCAAAAATGCTGGGCAAATTGCAATGACATAGTTTTTAATGCAGAGCTGAACTCTCAGGAAAGTAAATGAACCCTCCCAGAAGAAAAATTGGAACCTAGATGGTAAATTGGCCTCAATATGTGGCTGCCTTGAGGCCTTTGCCAATCTCAGAAGCAAAGAGGACCAGGTTAGACAACAGAAATATGGCCAGGAGACAAGGTGCAGGCCTTGTAAGAGGAGTTGTTGAACTCAGACTACATAGAACTTGGGCCCTCAAGGGCAAAACACTCAGTGAAGGGCAAGCTAGGGAAGATCCTCCTGTCATAAAGGCAGAATGTCTTGGACTGAGCTCTAGGTAGAAAAAACTATTTTTCCTGATAATGAGTAAGTAGAAGCCTTCCCTGGTGTGGGTTTCCAGTTAAAGTTCACATTCCCTTTGTATTTTTTTTTTTTTTTTAAATGCCATGCCAAAAAATCATTGGTTTTGGCTTGGTAATCCCTTGGAGTGCCTGGCAGAAGAATTGCTGATCTCTGAGGGAATACATATTCAACCAAAGGCCTCACAGGATTCCGATACACAAAGATCTGTTGAACCTGGGCTCACAGTCCCAAGGTACAAAATTATTTTCAAATGGTTGTATTAATTTACATTCCTCAGACATATGTGAGCTTTCCAGTTACTCTACACAGTCATAAAAACTAGGTATTACCAGTCCATTCTGGTGGGTGAGTAGTGGGATCTTATTGTGGTTTTTATATGTATTTCCTAATGATTAGTGAGGTTGAGCACTTTTTCATATATTTTTTGTTCATTTGGGGTATTCTTTTTTGAAGTGCCCATTTTTCTGTTTTTGTTTTCTTCCCATTAGAATTTCTTTATACATTCTCAAATCTATTGTTTATTTTTTTATTTTACTCTTTTTGTAGGAACTAACTTTCTGAGTTTATTTAACATAAACATTGTTAAAGTTATACAAGTATGAATTGAAGAAATATTTTTTTGAATAAATGCTGCTGAATTACAAGGATGATGAATTTGTTTCTATGCTCATAGGATTTTAAATTTCACATCATGTAACAGGTATAGAATATGAAGCTGAAATAATTTCACACAGTGAAAAAATTGCCTTCATTTCTTTTTCATTTTTTTAACTTCAAAAATGCATGTATAAAGTTGGAAATAATTAAAATTAAAATCATTACAATACAGTGCTTAAAACATTACAACCGCCAATTAAATAGACAACCCCATGTCACACAATTATTTTCATTAAAATTCACATATGAATTTAATGCATCTCTCAATTTGAAAAATATCCTGATGTATTATCAGAAAATTTAAATAATGCCTTATAAAAGATATGGAATTTTCCATTTTTGGTCTTTTATTTGACCTTGAATCATAAGATAAAATAAGTTCCAATTTCTGGCCAACATGGCTCCGTAGACAGAAGCACCACACCACCCCTCCACAGCAAAGACCTGAAAAACTAAGTAAGATGGAGACAAATGTCACTCCTGGCATCTGAAGTGTCAAATGAAGAGATAAAGAATTCAGCCAAACGCCAAATGGAATAAGAAACTGACGCAGACAGAGAGCAAAGAGAGAGATGTGCGGCGGTTCCCTATCAGCTAATGCAGCACAGATCCACCATCTCGTACTCCTGTCAGAGATTGGAGGACAGGGAGCACAGGAGAGCAGCTTCACGGAGCTCCCAGCAGGAGACAGCGCACCTGGTAACCAGTGATACATGCTTTGCCACCCCCCCATCCTCTGCCCGCTGCTTTACCTCTGCACTTCCTGGCTGGCAGCAGTGGGTCCACCGGCCGGGATGTGCAGTGTCCGTGCTGCCTGGATTCGCCCTGCCCACATCTAAGTTCTGCAGACAGGGAGTACAGGAAAGCAGCTTCATGAAGTTCCCAGCAGGAGACAGAGCACCTAGGAACCAGTGATATACACTTTCCTAACCCACACCCTTCTTCAATCCAGTCTTGGCCTACTCTGCTTCCCACCAGCTGCAGTCTCTTGGCCAGAACACAACTGTTTCTGCCCCGGGCCACTTGGATTCACCCTGCCCACGCTGGCTGGCTTCCTGAGTGCTATTTGTTAGTTGCTGATGTCACTTTTTTTCTGTTTCTTTTGGTTTCTTCTGTGCCTCCCACAACCTCCCCTCTCTTTTTTTAAACACCTGGCTCCATATGCCATCTTTGATTCTTCTTTTGAAGAGAATTACAGAATTTTAGAGACAGAAGAATCTACTAAGATTTGTGAAAGGCTGTGAAGTGTTGCTTGACTGGGGAACCACTCCCCTGGCCCACGATACCATGCTGGTGGCATCCCCAGAGATTTATTTATTAATTTTTCTTTATTCTGTTCTATTTGTTTGTTTTGTTTTTCTTTTCACAGCTTGGGGGACCCTTCTAACTGGGTTGCACTTCATGGCTTAGGAGCCACTTCCTCAGTCAATGGGATCCCTGGGGGCATTTCCTTTTCCTTCTTTCTTTCTCTTTTTTTCCTTTCTGTCTTTCTTCATTTCTCAGCTCTCATCTCTATACTTACCTTCTTTTCTTGTCTCCTGAATACCTGGCAATGTGTGACATCCATATCCTCTCTAGCCAGGCTATACCGTGCAGCCTGGAAATCACTCCCATGCTTTGCAGCTGCACTTGTGGGGCCCCTGGGGGCTTTTCTTTTCTTTCTTTTTTTTTTCTTCAAATGTTTATCTTGTTACTTTTTTCCTTTTTGTTTTTCTCCATTTCTTGGCTTCTTATCTCTCCACTCCAATGGCAATCTCTCTTAACACTCTTTTTAGTTTGTTTTGGCTCCTGTTCCTCTCTCCACTTTCTCATCTTTCCTATACCCATATTAGCTCCATATACCACAACCTCCCCCCTTCTTCCTGCCTACCTGCACCATACGCTGAACATCACAACCCCCAGCAGCACAGGCATGGCCTGCTCAGCAGTGATCCCTGGCCCTAGTACTTGTCACAAACAATCCATTCTACCCCTCCCCTTCAGCTGGACCTGCCCTGCTGCACGATAGCTGAGCAACTGGACCTGCCCACTGAACAAAGAGATGAAAAACATCGTGACCACAGATGAGCAAACAACAAAGAATGCACAGCCTATCTGCTCAGACATAACCAAACAAATCAGAAAGCAGGAAAGAGCAAACAGATCTTCAATCAATAAACTAAGAAAATAATTACTGAATGTCTCAAAGACAGCAGACAATATCTAAACACATTAAAAAACAGGATAGGATGGTTCCAGTAGGTGTCCAAAATAAAGCATTGGATGACTTCCCAGTAAAAGAAAAAGCACTAAAACTATCTGACAGGAATTAAAATCTCTAATATTCAGAGCTATCCAAGAATTGAAACAAAAGCAGATAAAAATGAGGGAAAAATAGACGAATTCATGGAAAAGGCAGACAAATTCATGGAAAATACAGACAAAAAAAAGAATTCAGGAAAATAATATAGGAACAAAATGCCAAAATAAATTCACAACTAGAAATTACACAAAAACAACAATTAGAAATACAAAAGGTAAACAACAAGATTTCAGAAGTGGACAGTGTCATAAAAGGGCTGAGGAGTAGATTTGAAATGAAGGAAGACAGGATCAGCAAAACTGAAGACAAACACTTGATTACAACTCTGTTTGAGGAAAAATCAGAAAAAAGTACAAAGAAAAATGATGAAACCCTGAGAATTATGTGGGATACAATCAACAGCAAAAATTTATGATTGATAGGAGGTCCAGAACAGGGGAAGAAATCAGAAAACACAGAGAAGATCACTGAAGAATTGTCGACAGAAAACTTCCCTAATATCATGAAAGACGAAAAGCTGACCATCCAAGAAGCTCAACAAACCCCGTATAGGATAGATTCCAAAAGAAAATCACCAAGGCATATCATGATCATAGTTAGTAAAACCAAAGACAAAGAAAAAGTTCCTAGAGCAGCTTGAGAAAAATAAAAAGTCACATACAGAGGCGAAATTATATGACTAAGCTCTGATTATTCAGCAGAAATGATGCAGACAATAAGACAATGGGATGACATATATAAAACCTTGAAAGAAAAAAATTGCCAACCAGGAATAATATGTCCTGCAAAACTCTAGTTCAAATATGATGATGAAATTAGGACATTTCCAGATAAACAGAAATTAGGGGGATATGTAAAATCCAAACCAAACTTACAAGAATTATTAAAGGGAGTCCTTTGGTCTGAAAACATACAACTTCAGACCACAGTCTGAATCTAGGATGCAAGATTGTACCAGCCAGATACCAACCTAGGAAATGAACTCTCCAGGACTATCCAAAACCAAAAGAAACACAACAGGGAGCCAGAGAGGTTAATCTATAAATGACAACAACATCAGAACACTAAAAGAGGGAATAAATGGTGTAGGTATACAGCTTTCTAATGGAGAGGAAGGCAAAGTGATACCAAGTAATAATAGACCACCAGTTCAAACCTAGGAAAATAAGGGCAAATTTTGAGGTAACCACAAAGAAAGTCAACAAGCCTACTCTTCGAAAACAAAAAAAAAAAAAAGGAGAAAAACATGAAGTCTCAATAAAAACAAAATCTACAAAAACAAAAGAAATGAAAAGAAAATCCACAAACAAAAGGAATTCAACACAAGAGAGTAAGAGGAACAAAGAAAAAGTCAGCACCACACACACAAAAAAAAAGACTACAAAGTGACAGGAATAAACTCACACCTATCAATAATTACACTGAACGTAAATGGCCTAAATGCACCCATAAAGAGACAGAGAGTGACAGAATGGATAAAAAAACAGGATCCATCAATATGCTGTCTACAAGAGACACACCGTAGAAGAAAAAAAAAAAAGTAAATTAATTAAATACCAAAGAATGGAAAAAACATGTCAAGTTAAACAGCTACCAAGAAAGAGCAGGAGTGGCAATACTAATCTCAGATAAAATAGACTTTAAAACAAAACCCACCATAAAAGACCAAGAAGGGCACTACATAATGACTTAAGGGATGATTCATCACAAAGATTTAACCATAATAAGCATCTGTGCACCCAATGACAGGGCTCCAAAATACATAAAACAAACTCTAACAGCACTGAAAAGAGAAATTGACAGTTCCAGAATAATAGTAGGAGACTTCAACACACCACTCTTGATAAGGACAGAACATCTAGAAAGAAACTCAACAAAGATACAGAAGAGCTAAAGGGCACAATCAGCCAACTTGACCTCACAGACATATATATAACACTCTACCCAACAGCTGCAAAGTGCACATTCTTTTCCAACGAACGTGAAACATTCTCCAGAATAGACCGCGTCTTAGGCCACAGAGCAACTCTCAACAAAATCCAAAACATTGAAATAATAGAAAGTAACTTCTCTGACCATAACTCCATCAAGGAAGAAAAGGAAAAAAAAAAAAAATTACATGAAAACTTAATAACACCCTGCTTAAAAACTAGCGGGGAATAGAAGAAATCAAAGATAGAATTAAAAAATTCCTAGACTCAAACAAGAATGAAAACACGTTGTACCAAAACCTTTGAGACACAGCAAAGGCAGTCCTCAGAGGTCAGTTTATGGCAATAGATGAACACATCAAAAAAAGAAGGGACAAAATCAAAACTTTAGCTACACAACTTGAACAAATGGGAACAGAACAGTAAAAGAAGCCCACAGCTACCAGAAGATAGGAAACAATATACAGCAGAGCAGAAATAAATGAAAGAGAATAGAAAAACAATAGAAAGGATCAACAAGATCAAAAGTTGGTTCTTTGAAAGGGTCAACAAAGTTGACATACCACTGGCCAAACTGACTAAAGAAGAACAGGAGACGATGCAAATAACCGAACTAAGAAATGAAATGGTGGACATTACAACAGACCCAACTGAAATAAAAAGGATCATAACAGAGTATTAAGAATGACCATACTCCAATAAATTTGAAAACCTAGAGGAAATGGACATATTTCTAGAAGCACATTACCTACCCAAACTAACACAAAATGATGTTGAAAATCTGAACAGGTCCATAACAAGAAGAGATTAAACAGGTAATAATAATAATAAAAAAGCTCCAAACAAAAAAAAAAGACTTGGCCCAGGTGGCTTCACTGGAGAATCTACCAAACCTTTAGAGAAGAGCTTACCCCAGTACGACAAATGATTTCACTACATAGAAAAGGAAGTAATACTTCTGCATTTATTCTATGAAGCCAACATAACCCTGATACTAAAACCAAGCAGTCACCACAAAAAAGAAAATTATAGATTTGGAGGCGGGGCCAAGATGGCGGACTAGGTAGACGCTACCTCAGATCCCTCTTACAACAAAGACTCGGAAAACCAAGTGAATCGATCAAGTACATAACGATCTACGAACCCTGAACAACAAACACAGATTTAGAGATGGAAAACGAACAAATACGGGGAAGCAGTGATTGTTTTTGGAGCCTGGAGCCAGCGTCCCAGTTAGGTAACCTTTGGCGCCCGATTTAAGCAGAGCCCAGGGGAGCTGACGGCGCAAAAAAGGGGCCCAGCCCTACCCCCCTGAACTCACCCTGGGAGGGGGCCCTGCCAGTTCACGCGGGCGGCGTGGCCACGCAGCCGGTGGGAGAAGTCCCCAGGAGGCAATGACTGGTCTTGGAGCTGGGAGAGCAGCGTTCCAGCCGGGGAATCGTGCCGCTGGACGTTTGACTGGGCGCTGTCACGGCACAAGCACGGGGAGCTGCTCCACTCCCCTGAACTAACCCCGGGAGAGGGCCCAGCCGGTCCGTGGGGTCGGCGCAGTGACGAGGCTGGCAGTACAAGAAGTCCCCGGGAGGCAGCGACTGATTTTGGAGCCAGGAGTAAAGCGTCCCAGCAGGGGAATCTTGACGCTAGGATTTGGACTGACAGCGGGTAGCTTCAGAGGGCCAGACCCCCGGGGGCAATCTCCACACAGCCAGCACACATAGGCGACACGCCCTGCGGGAATCTCAGATATAATAGTCATTCCAAGCAAGACAAGCAACTCTGGCTATATTCTGAGGTGCTACTTTCCTATCTCTCTGACCCCTCCCCCACCCTCCCCAGGCGGCTTCATTAACATTGGAATTGCCTGAGCCAGAGGGAGAATGGCTCCGGCTCCGCGGCGGCTTTGCTTCCCCCCCTTTTTTTTTTCTTTTGGCCTTTTCCTAACCCACTCTCTCGGCCTGAGAGAAGGAACAAAAAAAAAAAAAAAAAAAAAGACCCAGGGACCAAAAATCCACCCCTAATTGGACTAAAAACACAGAACCAGCTACAGCCAAGCATATATGATCCAAATCTCAGACTTTCATCCTTACAGAGAACAAGGTGGTGGTTATAATCCAAAGGCAATTCTGATAGGGATCTGGCTGCATTTTTTTTTTAGCGGATTTTCTGGAAAAACTAGTTTCCCGGTGATGGCTCGGAGACAGCAGTCCATATCAAACCACATAAAGAAGCAGACCATGACAGCTCCTACAACCCCCCAAACAAAAGAATCAAAATCTTTCCCAAATGAAGATACAATCCTGGAATTATCAGATACAGAATATAAAAAACTAATTTACAGAATGCTTCAAGACATCACAAATGAAATAAGGCAAACTGCAGAAAAAGCCAAGGAACACACTGATAAAAATGTTGAAGAACTCAAAAAAATTATTCAAGAACATAGTGGAAAAATTAACAAGTTGCAAGAATCCATAGAGAGACAGCATGCAGAAATCCAAAAGATTAACAATAAAATTACAGAATTAGACAACGCAATAGGAAAGTCAGAGGAGCAGACTCGAGAAATTAAAATGCAGACTGGGACATCTGGAGGACCAGGGAAGTAACATCAACATAGCTGAAAAAAAATCAGGTAAAAGAATTAAAAAAAATGAAGAAACCCTAAGAATCATGTCGGACTCTATCAAGAAGGATAACTTGCGTGTGATTGGAGTCCCAGAACAGGGAGGGAGGACAGAAAACACAGAGAAGATAGTTGAAGAACTCCTGACACAAAACTTCCCTGACATCATGAAAGATGAAAGGATATCTATCCAAGATGCTCATCGAACCCAATTTAAGATTGATTCAAAAAGAAAAACACCAAGACATATTATCATCAAACTTGCCAAAACCAAAGATGAACAGAAAATTTTAAAAGCAGCCAGGGAGAAAAGAAAGGTTTCCTTCAAGGGAGAATCAATAAGAATAAGTTCAGACTACTCAGCAAAAACCATGCAGGCAAGAAGGGAATGGGACGACATATAGAGAGCACTGAAGGAGAAAAACTGCCAGCCAAGGATCATATATCCAGCAAAACTCTCTCTGAAATATGAAGGCAAAATTAAGATATTTACAGATAAACACAAGTTTAGAGAATTTGCAAAAACCAAACCAAAGCTACAAGAAATACTAAAGGATATTGTTTGGTCAGAAAACCAATAATATCAGATACCAGAACAACACAAGGTCACAAAACAGAACATCCTGATATCAACTCAAATAGGGAAAGCACAAAAACAAATTAAGATTAATTAAAAAAAATACTCATAACAGGGAATCATGGAAGTCAATATATAAAAGATCACAATAATCAAAAAGAGGGACTAAATACAGGAGGCATAGAACAGCCATATGGAGAGTGATACAAGGCGATATAGAACAATACAAGTTAGGTTTTTACTTAGAAAAAAGGGGTAAATAATAAGGTAACCACAAAGAGGTATAACAACTCCATAACTCAAGATAAAAGCCAAGAAAAACATAACGACTCAACAAACATAAAGTCAAACACTACGAAAATGAGGATCTCACAATTGATGAAGAAAAACGTCTCAGCACAAAAAAGTATGTGGAAAAATGAAATTGTCAACAACACACATCAAAAGGCATCAAAATGACAACACTAAACACTTATTTATCTATAATTACGCTGAATGTAAATGGACTAAATGCACCAATAAAGAGACAGAGAGTCTCGGACTGGATAAAGAAACACGATCCGTCTCTATGCTGCCTACAAGAGACACACCTTAGACTTAGAGACACAAACAAACTAAAACTCAAAGGATGGAAAAAAATATATCAAGGAAACAATAAGCAAAAAAGAAGAGGAGTAGCAATATTAATTTCTGACAAAATAGACTTTGGACTTAAATCCGCCACAAAGGATAAAGAAGGACACTACATAATGATAAAAGTGACAATTGATCAGGAAGACATAACCATATTAAATATTTATGCACCCAATGACAGGGCTGCAAGATACATAAATCAAATTTTAACAGAATTGAAAAGTGAAATAGACACCTCCACAATTATAGTAGGAGACTTCAACACACCACTTTCGGAGAAGGACAGGACATCCAGTAAGAAGCTCAATAGAGACACGGAAGACCTACTTACAACAATCAACCAACTTGACCTCATTGACTTATACAGAACTCTCCACCCAACTGCTGCAAAATATACTTTTTTTTCTAGTGCACATGGAACATTCTCTAGAATAGACCACATATTAGGTCATAAAACAAACCTTTGCAGAGTCCAAAACATCGAAATAGTGCAAAGCATCTTCTCAGACCACAAGGCAATAAAAGTAGAAATCAATAACAGAAAAACTAGGGAAAAGAAATCAAATACATGGAAAATGAACAATACCCTCCTGAAAAAAGATTGGGTTATAGAAGACATCAAGGAGGGAATAAGGAAATTCATAGAATGCAAGGAGAATGAAAATACTTCCTATCAAAACCTCTGGGACACAGCAAAAGCAGTGCTCAGAGGCCAATTTATATCAATAAATGCACATATACAAAAAGAAGAAAGAGCCAAAATCAGAGAACTGTCCCTACAACTTGAACAAATAGAAAGTGAGCAACAAAAGAATCCATCAGGCACCAGAAGAAAACAAATAATAAAAATTAGAGCTGAACTAAATGAATTAGAGAGCAGAAAAACAATTGCAAGAATTAACAAAGACAAAAGCTGGCTCTTCTAAAAAATTAACAAAATCGATAAACCATTGGCTAGACTGACTAAAGAAATACAGGAAAGGAAACAAATAACCCGAATAAGAAACGAGAAGGACCACATCACAACAGAACCAACTGAAATTAAAAGAATCATATCAGATTATTATGAAAAATTGTACTCTAACAAATTTGAAAACCTAGAAGAAATGGATGAATTCCTGGAAAAACACTACCTACCTAAACTAACACATTCAGAAGTAGAACTAAATAGACCAATAACAAAAAAAGAGATTGAAACGGTAATCAAAAAACTTCCAACAAAAAAAAAGCCCTTGCCCGGACGGCTTCACTGCAGAGTTCTACCAAACTTTCAGAGAAGAGTTAACACCACTACTACTGAAGGTATTTCAAAGCATAGAAAATGACGGAATACTACCCAACTCATTCTATGAAGCCACCATCTCCCTGATACCAAAACCAGGTAAAGACATTACAAACAAAGAAAATTACAGACCTATATCCCTCATGAACATAGATGCAAAAATCCTCAACAAAATTCTAGCCAATAGAATTCAACAACATATCAAGAAAATAATTCACCACGATCAAGTGGGATTTATACCAGGTATACAAGGCTGGTTTAATATCAGAAAAACCATTAATGTAATCCATCACATAAACAAAACAAAAGACAAAAACCACATGATCTTATCAATTGATGCAGAAAAGGCATTTGACAAAGTTCAACACCCATTTATGATAAAAACTCTCACCAAAATAGGAATTGAAGGAAAATTCCTCAACATAATAAAGGGCATCTATGCAAAGCCAACAGCCAATATCACTCTAAATGGAGAGAGCCTGAAAGCATTTCCCTTGAGAAATGGAACCAGACAAGGATGCCCTTTATCACCGCTCTTATTCAACATCGTGCTAGAAGTCCTAGCCAGGGCAATTAGGCTAGACAAAGAAATAAAAGGCATCCGGATTGGCAAGGAGGAAGTAAAGTTATCACTATTTGCAGATGACATGATCATATACATGGAAAACCCTAAGGAATCCTCCAGAAAACTACTGAAACTAATAGAAGAGTTTGGCAGAGTCTCAGGTTATAAAATAAACGTACAAAAATCACTTGGATTTCTCTACATCAACAAAAAGAACACCGAAGAGGAAATCACCAAATCAATACCATTCACAGTAGCCCCCAAGAAGATAAAATACTTAGGAATAAGTCTTACCAAGGATGTAAAAGACCTATACAAAGAAAACTACAAAGCTCTACTACAAGAAATTCAAAAGGACATACTTAAGTGGAAAAACATACCTTGCTCATGGATAGGAAGACTTAACATAGTAAAAATGTCTATTCTACCAAAAACCATCTATACATATAACGCACTTCCGATCCAAACTCCAATGTCATTTTTTAAGGTGATAGAGAAACAAATCACCAATTTTATGTGGAACGGAAAGAAGCCTCGGATAAGGAAAGCATTACTGAAAAAGAAGAAAGTGGGAATCCTCACTCTACCTGATTTCAGAAGCTATTATACAGCCACAGCACTCAAAACAGCCTGGTACTGGTACAACAACAGACACATAGACCAATGGAACAGAATTGAGAACCCAGATATAAATCCACCCACGTATGAGCAGCTGATATTTGACAAAGGACCAGTGTCAGTTAATTGGGGAAAAGATAGTCTTTTGAACAAATGGTGCTGGCATAACTGCATATCCATTTGCAAAAAAATGAAACAGGACCCATACCTCACACCATGCACAAAAACTAACTCCAAGTGGATCAAAGACCTAAATATAAAGACTAAAATGATAAAAATCATGGAAGAAAAAATAGGGACAACCCTAGGAGCTCTAGTACAATGCATAAACAGAATACAAAACATTACCAAAAATGACGAAGAGAAACCTGATAACTGGGAGCTCCT